>NW_027187359.1:18770201-18881590 GCF_028583685.1 Petaurus breviceps papuanus | reverse complement strand
ATATATATATATATATATATATATATATATATATATATATATATATATATATATACATATAGAGGAAAATAAAGAATTTGAGGAATTTAACTAACCCTAAATCTACCAAGAAGGGCAGAACTTGTAAACCCTCACTCCTGCTTTGTTAAGTGTGTGGGTGTGTTCCTAGTGAGCACCACACTCCCTTCCTTGCTGGAAGCTTAAATAAACACTTTCCTCTGCACACTCTGTTTCTGATTTCTTTCAGTGAGAAGCAGTTTGTCATTTTTAAGGGATAGATCATGTGAATCTTCCTAGGAATCTCCAAAAAAGGGAAGCAGTGGGCAGCAGAAGCTTGTGCCAGGCTAACCCCCTGACTCTACCTGGGAGTCGTGTGATCCCCATAGCTGCTTCAAGGGGCATCCCACATGGATCTTCCTAAGGTCCCCCAGGGAAGCAGTGGGCAGCAGAAACTCTGGCCTCACTCCCTGTCTGGGAAGTCCTGTCATACCATAGATGTGTGGGTCTTCCTAAGGGCCCCCAGGGAAGCAGAGGTCAGAAGAAGCCTTGGGGTCACTCCCTGATACTATCTAGGAGGTCCTGTGAACCCCAAAAGCATGTTTCTCCCAAGTGGGTGTTCAAAGAAAAGACTGAGTATAGGTACCACAGGAATGCAGCTAGAACTCTTTTTAAATGGTTCTTTAAAAAAAAATTCTAATGTTGTGATTTGAGGTAATATGTCAGGTAGATGGTTTTTAGGTTCCAACCCTTCTGAGTTTGATTCTGCTGCTTGGGGAAGTAGACTGGTCATGTAAAAAAGCAGAGGAAGAGAGAAGGAGCAAGTCTTAGTCTTGGCCTTTCACTTGGAGTCAGTGGATAATAATGAGGGAGTTGGAACTATGTGTGCAAAAGTCAAGAACTGATGAAGCCAAGAACATAAATTCCCATTAGCCAATATGTTAACCTAATAATTGGGACAAACAGGGAAGAGAGCATCAAATTCTCACCATTACTAGCAAGCAGGGGTTTTATGATAGCAAAAAGATTTAAAGAGAAGCAAATTCAATGATTTTGGCCAATAGATAATTGTAAGGTCACTCCTTCGTTTCCTTGAGGAGGAAGTGGTTGTTTGCTAGTGATAATCTGATCTAGTTATGTCTCCAGGGGTCAGAAAGGATGTATCAACATTGTTTGAACTTATCTGGAAATGAACTAAAACTTGTCTCTGTACATTTTCCTCTGCAGTATATAGAGCAGTGTGGTAAGTGCCTACGACAAATAATGTGTCATGTTGGGATTTTCCAGGACTTCGAAATTCTAAGGGCTTGGTATCTTCCTCAATAGTAGAGTTTCTGTATTCTAGTGCAGGAAAGGAATTTAGAAAGATAAAGAATCATAAAATTTTGGATTTAGCACTGGAAGCAATTTTAAAGGTCATCTAATCCTACTCTGTTACCTGACAGATGGAGAAACTGAGACCGAGGAACTTTCCCGAAATCAGAGAGCTAGTATGTCTGAAAGTCAGGAATTGAGTGAATGTCTTCTGAACACAAAGACAGTGCTATTTCTCAACTCGTCATTAAGAGTTTACTCCAACCTGGAATTTGGAACACGTGTGTGTGTGTGTGTGTGTGTGTGTGTGTGTGTGTGTGTGTGAATTTAAACTCTTCAAGGGGTAGGGTCTGTCTTTCAGACAATTATTGTTATTGGCCCCATCATTTTGCACAGCCCCTGACACAAAGTATGTTCTTAATAAATACATGTTTACTAACTGACAGTCTTACCCCTATACTAAAATGCTTTTCAAATAGCAAATCAACATAAAGAGACTGATTATTTGAGTTTACCTGCATTTAGGGAGAAAGTTGGGGAGGACAGAATAAATGTATAATGGGAAGGTTCAGCAAGTTTTTCCTATTCCCTCATCCTGCCAAATCTCATTCCCCCCCCCCCTGTAATTAATGTCTTAACATTAGCAGGAGTTGGTATGAATTTAATTCAATCCAATTAGAATTATTATGAGCTTATGTGTAAAGCACCTTGGTGTAGTCTTTCATTAAATGAACCTAAACTATTTGTCAGATTCCCAAATTCTTATTTCTTGAGTCTTATATTGATTTGAGTAGAATTCTTCCTCCAAATGCAAAGCATATTTCTAATGGAAAGTTTGCTATTTACTCTAAATGATTGGCTCTGAGACAGTAATCTTAGGCAGTTTAACTGTCATATGCCCCCTCATCTAACCTAGGCTGGAGTCACAAGGGGGAGTTTAGACCTGAAGCATTGTTGGAAAGCAAAGATTTTTCAATGAAGTTTAATTCCTTAGAATTTGCAAGTAAGCAAACATTTTAAGGAAGCAGCATATCCCTTCACTTTGTCCTTTATATATAGCAAGAACAAGTCACCTGGGCCTCAATAAAATGTTCACTACTTTAAGAATAATAAAAAGGGTTTCATTGTTCTCAATATAGCAGTTTCAATGAAAATTGAACTTTGAAAAATAAGAGAATGGTTCATATTGCCTCCAAAGTGGCAAAGCTGGAATGAGACTAATGAAGTGAAAGGAAAAAAAAGAGATGTGACCTATGTTTATGTATGAGTATATGTATGTATATATGTATATGTGTTTGTATACATGTATACGTATATGTATATTCCAATAAAATCCAATTATTTATTATGCATTTTTCTTTTGATTTTTCTTCATTAACAATACCATAGACTTCTTGTATGATAAAACTTCTTAAACTCTTCCCAATCACAACCCTTTTCACTAGAGAAATTTTTACTTGATCCTTGGTATATAAATATATAAAATAGGTATACCAATCAAGCATGTACTGATAATAAGTAACAAAGAAATTTCTTTTAAAACAATTCTTTGGTATGTATATAACTTTACCATTTATTAAAGACAAAAGTAAATTTGCATACTAATGAGATTGATGTGCTTGTTTATTTTTAGATAAAGAATTAATTCTTGGCAGAATGTTTAATATGGCAGGAAATTAAGCACCTTCAACATTTTTCAGAGTTGATCAATATTTTGATTTTATAATGATCAATACTGTCCTCAGAACCAAGGTTGCAGTGAAGTTGTATGAAGCAACATGGGCAAACCCTGCCAGAAACACCTCAAATTCATTATGTCTTTGATTTTGAATTAATTTTTAGCAATTGAGTGCTCAGAAAACTTTATTGTCAATTTTTTGTTTTTGCTGTTTTGGAAGGGGGAAGGCAGGATAATTGGGGTTAAGTGACTTACCTACTGTCACATGGCTAGTGTTAAATATCTGATGCCGAATTTGAACTGAAGTCCTCCTGATTACAAGGATGGTGCTCTATTCACTGTTCCACCTAGCCACCCCTATTGTCAAATATTTTATGACCCCCACAATCAGTTATGTAATGCTATATGGAGTCACAACCCACAGTTTAAGAAGCGCTGCAGATATAATAGAGATATAGAACATTAGAGATATAGGACCTTAGAAGCCACCTAATCCAACCCCTTAATTTTATAGAGAAAGAAACTGAGTCTCAGGGAGATTGTAACATTCCCCAAAACAGCTATGTTTCATAGGTGTAATTTGAAGTCAAGTACACTGACTCTCTTGTCATTGCTCTTTATATGTGTGTATGCATGCATATATGTTAGTGTATTTTACACATATATATAATATGTGTATTTATGCATACATGCACATATATGTTGTATTCCAAAAGTTCTATGTAAATGCAGTGTATTTCAAAAGCTTAAAAGCACATTCAACTTTGAGAGAGAGAGAGAGAGGGAGAGAGAGAGTGTGTGTGTGTGTGTGTGTGTGTGTGTGTGTGTATGTGTGTGTGTCTGATTCCCCTTCTTTATATTTATGTGATGGCTAAGTACAAAAAGCCTGAGTGATTAATTAGGAAATATCTAGTTAGGTGCCATTAATTAAGTTGCTACTACGTACAAAGTACTGTGTATAACTTTAAGCAGATATAAAAATAGATAAAACATCGACCCTGTCTTCAGGGATCTTACAATACCATACCATGTACTCTGGCTAGCGGCAGGCTGATATATTTTAAAGGTTAGTGCTATTGATGTGACCCTTCACCGCTTTAAAGCTTCATGTTATGCATTCAGAACAAATATCAGTCTAAATTAGTAAATTTACTTATCTAAAGACAAGGCCTGTGTATAGAGAAAATGAAATCCATTTGTGGATGAGGTTCCTGGTCAAAAGTAATTGTGCATCCCCCATGAAGGAAATTTATTTCAGTAGATGGATGTGAATTTCCAAAAAAAAAATATGAAAACAGAATGATCCTAAAAATCATTCTGACTTCTCCTTTCAATTCTACCTTTATGATATATGTATTTAAATGAGAGTGAACAACAGCAAAATTATATCAAATTGAATGAGTCAAAAATATGGGGCTGTGTAAAGCCAAGCATGAGCAGCTTTCTAGAGGACTGCTGCTCTGAACAGCTTTAAAGTTCTGATCACATAGTATAGTGAACTCTCTATTTATTCAATAGGAAATTAAAGCAAAGCATTCAAAGAAACCAAAGTACAGCATTCACAATCATAACAATTTAACACTAAAGTGGCCACATAGTTTTAAGCAAAAATATCATTCAGTAAGTACTTAACTCAATCATTCCATCCTTAAAGAGCAAGCCTCCTTAAGTGACACAGAGTACAAAGGTCAAATTTCTGCAAACCTAGGTCACATTGAATCATGATCTTCTCAGTCAGCATTAAGTACCCAAAGAGAGGTCTTTTCATCTTGACTTAAGGCTGGCTCTCAGATTCCATGGTTCCCCTTCCATGATTCCAGCTCCTGCCTGAATCTACCCAAATGTCACCTGGATTTACAGGTAGGCAGCTCTTAGCTCCTCCTCTAGATCCTCATTAAATTCCTTATCCAGTCCCATATTGAAACTCACAGTGGCCAGTCCATCTCACGTCCTTCACAATTTCTGTTTTCTGTGAGGACAAAGCTCAGCAGAGCCATAATAACATTCATATGCATTGCTGGCGCCATCATCAATTTACTATCTGACTGTGAAATCAACAGAGAACCATAAACAAGGTCCAAGAGATCAACACATCAGCATAGAACAAATCATCAGCATGGAAATCAACAGACCCACAAACAACAAAATCATCAACAAAGTCCCAGGACCTCTGAAACCTTCCTCCAGGACTTCTGTAAACAGACAATCAGAAAAACCTCTTTCAGGCTTCTAGTAAGGTCACAGGGCTTCTGTACAAAGTATTACCAAAAAAAATCAACACAGACAGAATAGACAAAGAGAGTTCCGGGATACCACAGGTTTTTTCCTTCTCAACTCTGCCACCACAAGAGTTCTCTTTTCAGTTCTGCTATCTCCCAGTATGGGCTTGTCTTTAAATATGGTATTTAGCTCCTCCCCTTCCTGTTGCATCCACAACAGGGGTTCACAAATTTTGGGGTTCACAAGTTGTGGGGTTCACAAGTTCTGTTTCTGTTCACAAGGCTTGATATAATCATGGCGAAGGCTTAAAAGAAACTTGAACTGAAACAAGGTGCTAACTAATTAAATAGCTGAAACAAGGCATTAAGTACTTTTATGCTTGCTATTACATACTGGCTGTTAATTTTCTCGCTTTCAATCCTGAATATGACTTCTAGGGGAGACTGGAGATTTTCTTCTTTGACCTACCCAAACATATTTCCACAAGTGCCCTCACTTTCATACTCTTCCTTTTACCAGGCTAGTCAAAAAAAAAAGTTGTGTATGTATTAAATGAGAAAGATAAGCATATCATAATACATAAAAATATACATATACAGTACAAATACATATACAGTACAAATACATATAGAGATTTTATTCCTAATATACAAGAATGCCATAATGTACTGTTTGTGAAAGCATTCTATGAAATGTCAAGGGATAGCTCAACATGTTTTCTTTTCCTTTCCAAAATATCAAGACTATATAGTTTCCTCCCTCCCTCCCTTTCTCTCTCCCTCCCTCCTTTCTTTCTTTCTTTCTTTCTTTCTTTCTTTCTTTCTTTCTTTCTTTCTTTCTTTCTTTCTTTCTTTCTTTCTTTCTTTCTTTCTTTCTTTCTTTCTTTCTTTCTTTCTTTCCTTCCTTCCTTCCTCCCTTCCTTTTTTTTTCTATAAAAGATAGCATAGTATCGCATTGGTGGAGGAAAGAGAAGGATAAAAGGCAAAGTTATTCTTCAGATACACTAGATATACAGTAAATAGAGAAGTACCATAAAGAATTTTGGCATACACTGCTAGAAAGTTGGGTGAAATTTTCACATGACATATAGAATTCAGTGTCAGGAATATAGGAAGCCAGAATAGACCATATGTCACAATTCTCCTTCATTTTCCCTATAGAGTGGAGGTTTCAAAGCTACAGCCCATAGTTTATATGATCTATAGTACTCCTGAGAAGACAGAGAACCAGATTAAAATTAATAGAGAAATAACATACAGAATTAAAAAAAAACACATTATAGATAGTATGTAGTTTTCTAAGGCAATAAAGGGTCCACAGGGATCCTTATTTATGATTTTTTGGCCCAGTTTTTATTTGAGTTTTACACCACTGGTGTAATGCATATAAAGAAACATATACACACATATACATACAAAAATTTATATGTGCATATATGTATATTTATACATGCATTATATTTGTATTTTTATGTATGTTTGTATTGCATTTATATATAGATATATAGTTACATATGTGTATATGTATGTAGAAACAAATATATATTATATGTATGAGAGAGAGAGAGAGCACCCTAGTTGAGTGGGTGTGGTAAGTTCCAGCAGAAACCCACTGTTGAATAAGCAGAGCACTAGGTGCTCTATTAAATTGCTTTTCAGTTTATATCTCCCTATCTTTTTACCCCCAAAGAGGAATATTTTACCATTATCCCTTCCTTTTGAAGATTGAAATCGCAAGGAAGGAGTATCTCTGAGAGGAAAATCTCACACATACATAATTCACTTAATAGTACACGGACCACAATTCTTGGGGTCTAATCTTTGTCACCAGAATCCCCCATAGTCCTTTTGGTTACAAATAGAGGGGAGGAAATAAGTTTGGGGTGCCAATGCTACCACACATATCTCTATCAAGTTGGTGAAAAATTGTTCTTCTTTAAATTCATGCTACTCTCTTCTATGTTCTTCTCCAAGCACAACACTTGTTTACCTAAGCGCACAATTTCCATCTGGTGATGCACATTCTGAGATTTTTGTGCTTTTGAAAGTATGACTAGCATCCTAAGATGGATTACATTGTGGAAGGCATAAAAATAACTTAAAGATTGATGCTTATGTTTAGCAAGGTTGATGTAGTATGTTAGGAGGAATAAATGGATTCTAATGTCCTGAGCCCCTTTCTATGAGTGTGAACTACTAGAATAGGAAAGTAGATTTATAAAAATGCATGCTGGCATCATGTTTGTATAAGCTAGAACTATTTCTTACTGCATTATGTTATATCACATGAAGGTAGATATATCTGGCCAAGGGCACTGCTGGGAGCCATGGCATAGCAAATTTTCTATTAGCGAAACAACCATTGATAGCATTTCACTTATATGAATATGCATGCTTGTTTTTTTTTTTGGCGGGGGGAGACAGACAAATTTTTTCTCTTTGCTGACAAATGGACAAGAGAGAAGCATCTCATTTTCTCCTGGTAGGGAGTATGGTACACCAGAAAGAATGATTGATTTGGATTCAGAGGACTTGAGTTCAAATTCAGGCACACTGCCATCCTAGTCTTGCTGGGCTTTGATTTCTTCCTATGTAAAATGAAGAAGTGTGTGCATGTGACCTCTAAAATCTCTTCCATCCTGTTTTAAGGGATCAATTTATTTTACCACCAAGACAAAAAGTATATTTCTATATTTGAAACTAGAGATTTATGCAGAAATAAATGTAGTATGTAGAAACGATTTAAATAAGACCCTTCTGTTAGAAATAATATGAAGTAAGAGAATGCATCATATGGCATGATAAAGTCCCTGTGAAAAAGACAACAGTAACATCTGGTTATTATATGGTGTTCCTTAAGAGTTAATAACAATACAAACAAACCCTCCCCTCCAAAAAGAATTGTTATTAACTATCTGACTGTGAGCAAGGAATGACATCTATTATTCCTTAGTTCCATTGCTATCCAAGGAGGGGAGTATATGATTTATGGTATGTAAATTAAATTAGTTTTTCTAAGGTCCTAAAAAGTTATTCTACTCTTTCTTATCCCTGTTTCATTCCCCATATTATCTCCTGCAAAACTTTTCTTCTTTCCTTTCCCCAGACTGTGCAATATTGTACCTTGTCCCCACTCCGTACATTTATGCTAAGTGACCTACATGCTACTTCATGAAGAAAATTAAAGACATTTAATGAAAACCTTGATCATAATTTCCTCCATTCCTTAAATATTATAAGAATCATATTTTTTTTTCTCCTTTTCTATAATCTAAGAATAGGAGGAATCTCTATTTCTCAATAAGTCTAATCCTCTCCCTACATCTTAGAACATATTCTCTATGGGATATTCATAACTCTCATAACATGGAGCTTTCTTATCTTTATTTTGACCTTGCTCCTATTAATCTTCTTAACATGCTCAATTGAATCTGGCATCATGGTTATTTCTAAGACAAGACATTCCATCTTCTACAATCTTGCATCTTTTTTCCTGGCTCTCCTTCATTGATGAAATGCTCTTTTTCCTCTCCTCTGTTTCCTGTCTTCCCTCACATCTCAGTTAACATCCCACAACCTTCAAGAAGCCTTTGATGGTCTGTCTTAATGCTAGTGCCTTCTCTTTGAGATCCAGTTTATCCTGTTTATTTTCAATGTGTACCAAAATGTTTATGTGTTGTCTTCCTCAAAAGAATGTGAATTTCTTGAGGGTAGGGACTGTAATTAACTTTTTTTTTGAATCCTAATCATTAGCCCCTATCTGGGACACAGTAAACATTTAAGAAGTGCTTGGTGAAAGACCAGGAGTGTATTCCAGTGGTAATCTACACTCTCTTATGTATTTTAATTTACTTTCTCTCAGCTTCTGATAGCAGAGCCAAGATGTCAGAGTAGAGGAAGCACCCAGCAGAGCTATACCAACACTCCTCTCCAAGCAACTTTACAATAACACTTCAAATACAATTCTGTTTTGACAGCCAAGACAAAGTCAGAGTGAGACATTCTTCCAGCCTAAGAAAATGTAGGCATTCAGAACTAAAGATCTAAGACAGAGAGGTAGAGAATGGCCTGGGTCAATGTGGATGAAACAGCAATGGTGTGACTAGGTTGTGGTAACAAAAGCAATGGCAGTTTCGGAAGCTCTTAAGTCATAGGTGGAAAAGGAACCCAGAAATTAATAAAAAAAAAAATTAGATGGCTACCCTGTGCTAGGTCTATAAGCAAAACCAGACACAATTTGTCAAACCCATTGACCATATCCACTTTTGGGTCATAGTTCAAGGGCAGAAAGGAACACTTGCAGTCAAGAGATAGTGGGAGTCTTGAGGAATAATATTGTTTTCAGTCAAAAGTTATCAGGGGAGGGTGGAGGCAAAACTGGGGAATAAAAGCAGGAATTTACTTGAGCTTATTGCCAATTATGTCAAAGACCTATAAAAAAATTACTCTAAAAATTTTTAGAACTACAGAACCCACACAATGACAGAATGAAATATGTCTCCAGCTGAGGACAGCCTGATAAACTGACAGGAAGGGTCTATCACACCAGGCTAGAATCAGAGCCCCGTCCCAGTATGGTGGGCCATACTGGCACAGACCAGCAGCACAGATGGGCCAAAGCAGACCTCAGGGGGATCAAATCACTGGAAGCTATGGTAGTTTCCAGACTTCTCAACCCATAAACACAAAAAAGAAAGTAAAAATTCAATGGGGAAAATCTGTTGGAACTGGGTGAGAGAAGAGCATGATCTGGCCTCTGCCCCCGGGGCATCAGAGGTGGCAATGACTGCAGCTGGTGTCACAGTGCCTGCTTCCAGAGCTCCAGGTCCACATATGGTGGTGGGAACAAAGTGACTGACCAGAGGGAAATTACAGAAATCTCTCTGCTGGTGCTGACGCAGAATTCTGTTGCTTTGTCCTGCTTGCATCTGGGTGGCAGTCTTGGGTGGTAGTCCTGGGGTGAGGTGCACTGGCATGGTAGAGCTTGTTGAGGATGTGGAGAGGGAGTCTACCTCACAGTTCTGAGGCAGATTCCAGAATAAGCTCTGACAAAAGCTGTGAAGAAATTTGGGACACAGCACTCTACTCTTGAAGCAGAGCTCAACCATGGCAAAGAACTCAAAAGTCAAGTATTTGCTTGATAAGATGATCAGAGAAAGAGAAATTAGACTATAGAAGCATTTTTCGTGACAAAGAGGAACAAAACACAGAACCAGAAGAAGATAACAAAGTCAAATCTGCATCAAACACCTCCAAGAAAAATATGAATTGGTCACAGGACATGGAGGAGCTCAAGGAAGATTTTGAAAATGAAGTAAGAGATATAGAGGAAAAATTGGGAAGAGAAATGAGAGTGTTGCAAGAAAATTATGAAAAATGAATCAATACTTTGCTAAAAGAGACCCCCCAAAATACAGAAGAAAATAACACCTTAAAAATAGACTAACTCAAATGGCAAGAGAGGTCCAAAAAGCCAATGAGGAGAAGAATGGCTTAAAAAGCATAATTGTACAAATATAAAAGGAACTTCAAAAGCTTCAAAAGAAGAAAATAATCCCTTCAAAATTAGATTGGAGCAAATAGAAACTAATGACTTTATAAGAAATCAAAATATAAAAGAGCTCCAAAAGAATGAAAAAGGAGAAGGCAATATGAAAAAACCACAGGCCTGGAAAATAGATCCAGGAGAGATAACTTAAAAATTATTGGACTATTTGAAAGCCATGATCAAATCCAGAATCTAGATATCATCTTTCAAGAAATCATTAAAGAAAACTGCCCTGATATTCTAGAACCAGAGGGTAAAATAGAA
The DNA here is from genome assembly GCF_028583685.1 of Petaurus breviceps papuanus. Taxonomy (NCBI): domain Eukaryota; kingdom Metazoa; phylum Chordata; class Mammalia; order Diprotodontia; family Petauridae; genus Petaurus; species Petaurus breviceps. The sequence continues at coordinate 18,870,570 of NW_027187359.1, read as the reverse complement.
ATTGAAAGAACTCACCAATCACTTCTTGGTTGGTGAATCAATCAATCAATTAATCAATCAATCAATGAAAAAATCCTCAAAACAAAACTCCTAGGAATATTATAGCCAAATTTCAGAGTTCCCAAATCAAGGAGAAAATATTACAAGCAGTCAGGAAGAAATCATTTAAGCATTGTGGAAACATAATCAGCATATCACAACATCTAGAAACTTCTACAAGAAGGGATTGAGGGGCTTAGAATATGATATTCTGGAGGACAAAGGATCTAGGGTTAAAACCAAGAATCACCTACCCAACAAAACTGAGTAAAATACTTCAGGGGAAAATATGGATATTCAATGAAATAAACAGTCTTGTTAAAAAGTCCAGAGCTGAGCAGAAAATATGATTTTCATATACAAGAATCAAGAGAAACATGAAAAGTTAAACAGGAAAGAGAAATCAAAAGGAACTAATTAAAGCTGAACTGTTTATATTCCTACATGGAAAGATGATATTTGTAATTCATGAGACTTTTCTCAGTATGATGATAGTTAAAGGGAATATGTATGTATATATACATATATATGTGTGTGTGTGTATAGGTTTCTGCATGTGTGTATATGAATATTTACATGCATATATATGTATATATATATATATATGTATGTATGTATGTATATAGATATGTGTATATATGCATGTAGGTGTGTATGTGTATACATGTATAAATAGACACAGGCCACAGGGTGAGTTGAATATTAAGGGATGATATCTAAAAAATAAAATTAAGAGGTGACAAAGGAATATATTGGAAGAAAGACAAAGGGAGAGACATAATAGGGTAAATTATCTCACATAAAAGAGACAAGAGAAAGCTATTACAATGGAGGGGAAGACCAGGGAAGTGAATGGAATAAGTCAAGCTTATTCTCATTGGATTTGACTTAAGGAGGGAATAACATACACACTCAACTGGGTATCTTCCCCTCCAGGAAACTAGAGGGGAAGGGGATAAGAGGGGGGGGGTGATAGAAGGGAGGGCATATTAGGGTAAGGGGTCATAAGAAGTGAGCACTTTTGAAAAGATACAGGGTCAAAGAAGAAAATATAATAAATGGGTTTGGAAGAGGATGGAGGGAAATATAGTTAGCCTTTTACAGCCTGACTACTATGGAAATTTTTTGCATAAATACACATGTATAACCTATATTGAATTGCTTGTCTTCCCAGTGGGGGTGGGTGAGGAGGGAGAGAATCTGGAATTCAAAGTTTTAAAAACAAATGTTAAAAAATTGTTGTTACATGCAACTGGGAAATACACAGGGAATGCAGTATATAAATCCATCTTGTTCTACAAGAAAGTTAGGGGGAAGAAGGTAAAGTGAGGGATGGGGGGTGATATATGAGAGGCAGACTGTGCAAAGGAGTAATCAATATGCTTGCCATCTTGGGGTAGGGGGTAGAGGAGGTATGGGGAGTATGTGGCACTCAAAATTTTGTGGAAATTAATGTTAAAAACTACAAATAAACAAAGGAATGAATAGATAGATAGATAGATAGATAGATAGATAGACAGACAGACAGACAGACAGACAGATAGATATATAAAAATTAAAAAATATATATTTAATGATATTAGGAACCTTGAGGAAGAACACCACTTCCGGTCCCAAGAGATCAGTGACCCAGAATGAAGATCAGTAGAGGAAAGACCACAACTCTCCCAAGATTACTCCACTTTAGAAGCATCAAAAACTTCAAAATTCCCTGAACTATTTTTGGAAAAAAAAATGCAGTGTAAAAATCCTGGAGCTTGAGACAGTGCTTCTCCTTGCCCCTGAAAATCCAGGAATAGAGACATACTTTATCATAAAGTTCAAAAATCAAGAAATAGTGTAGAATATAAACAAACAACAATAAAAAACCCTATCCATATGAATCACCTGTTATGACAGGGGAAATCAAAATAAAAAATCTAAACAAGATAATTAAGTCAAAATAAAACAATAAAAACCTCAAAGGCAAGGAAAAATGAATTGTACACAAGACCAAAAAGAATTCCTGAGAGAACTAAAATATGATTTTCAAAATAAAAAAATATAGTAGAGGTAAAAATTAGGTAAAGAAATGAGAGCAAAGGAAACTAAAAGAAATGTGAAAAATGTCATTGGGGAAAAAACAAAACTAAACAAAACAAAAACACCTCTGATTTGGGAAATAGATCAAGGAAATATAATTTAAGAATTACTTGGATTACCTGAAAGCTGTGATTTAAAAAAAAAAAAGAGCCTAGACATCATCTTTAAAGTAATTATCAAGGAAAACTGACCATATATCATAGAGCTAGAGGGTAAAATAGAAGTTGAAAAGATCCACCTATCAGTACCTGAAAGAGATTCCAAAACAAAGACTTCCAGCAATATTACAGTCAAAATCCAGAGCTTCCCAGGTCAAAGGGGAAATATTTCAAGCAGCCAGACAGAAATAATTAAAATACCATGGAGTTATAATCAGGAAAACTCAAGATTTAACAGCTTCTACATTAAAAAAATGTAATTACAAGCAAAGTAGTACTTTCCTTGTTTTAGCTAATCAAGTGCATTTGAGCCTCACCTTTGATTGTATCCAGTCTTTGTTGGAAACAGTATATATCTTGTTGCCCTGAATATTCCTAAGGGCATTTGAAGACTTTTCTTGTCCTTAATAGACCTAAGGAAATTTGAAGACCTTCCCTGCCTTTAATAGACCTAACATAATCACAAGGAACCTATGGTGGGAGGAGCTTGCTGAAAGAGAGTGGAACAGGAAGAGGGGAACAGGAAGGAGCAGAGCAGAGAAAAGGTCCAGCAGAACTGGGAGCGAGCAGATTTGAGAAAGAACGTTTGTGCTCTATTGATCTGTGTTACTTTGTCAGACAGAAGTACTCCGTTCCGTTGATTTGTGTTTGATTTCTCAGACAGAAAGTGAATTAAGATGATAGTGCTGTTAATGTGTATAAGTATTGTAGCTTTATTAATGTAAATGTGTGTAAATATTGTTGTAGCTCTGCTAAACTTTGTCTTCCTAGAAACCGAAACTGGTAAGAGCTTGGAGTAGAGCAGTCCATGTAAGCTAAGACATAGAACAAAAGAGGGAGCTGTCTACTTGTGAATCCAGAAGAATTGAGTTAATCTAGGGAAGAACTGGGAGCAGTCAGCCAGTGGAGTAGGAGCCATGGGGTTTGGAAGACAGCTTTGAGTTAAAATGAAAGAGGACTTTACTTGGATACTGTGTTTTAACTGATGATAAAGAGGTTACCCATAAAGAGGGTTATGGTTGCTCTGGACACCCCTAAATACCAACCCACCAGGTCCTACCTACTGAATTCAACTCAAGTCTTCTGTCAGCCAAAGAAAAGTAAAGTTTATTAAAAGATCGCTTGTGTTACACACAGAGTAAGCCTGTGCTAGGTCATTCTATGGCACTCTCACAAACATGAAGACAGCATTGGGTCTTATATACAGAAGGTTGTGGGAGGAATCCAGGGGAGGTCTAGAGGACGACTTTGGCGGGGATCTTCAGGAGGAGTTAATGAGGTCAATGAGTGATTAAAGGTGGGAAGTTGCTGGATGGCTAGGCAGACCGATCATCTGTGAAGCATTTACTATGTTCCAAGTGGGCAGTGTTAGGTAAACAAATATGAGCAAACAAGACAGTCCCTGCCTTTAAAGAGATTACATTCTAATGGGAAAAGTCAACCTGAAGGAGTCTGAAAGTGTGTATTGGGTTATGGTGGGGAGGTGTTTCTCTAAGGTAGCTGGTGAGGAGCAGGAGGAAGAGGAGAAGGAGGAGGAGGAGGAGGTACAGGAGCAGAAGGAGGGAGGAGGAGGAGGAGGAATATGAAGATGGGAGTCAGACAGATATGGCTGGGCCCCCTCTAGGAAGGCCTAAGAAGGAGGGGGGACCACTTGTGTGCTTTGCTGTTACCACCAGGATCTCTGGTGAGTGAGAGGAAGACCCTCAGCCTTGCAGTGAACTTATTTATGGGAGACATGAGCTAAGGGTTGCACAAGATTCTGATGTCCAAGTTTTCAGCCAAGTCTGGTTTTACACGTAGTATTGGCTTATAGATTTAGAGCTAGAAGAGGCCTTTGAAATCAAGGCATCCAACCTCATCCTTTTTTTAACCAACAAGGAAATTGGGAGTGAGCTGGGCTAAGAGACAGGGGCAGGCTGTGAGCTCAGGTCTTCCTGACTCCAGGTCTAGCATTGGTGGGTAGTATGAGGCAAGGATGTTTCCCATCTTTTCCTCTTCATCCTCTCCATTTGCATGACTCTTCATTAAATAACTGGGGAAGTGAAACAGGATCATATATGGGAACCCCTTTCCCTCCTCTCCCAGCACTCCAGCACACACATACACAGACACACAGACACAGACACGTGTGCGTGCACACACACTCACATGAACACCAGATACACAAACATATGTATACATACACTCACACACACATGCACACACACACACTCTGGCCCAGGTACCATGTTTGACTGGGACTATCTTGACATGATTGTTAGGGTCTCACAGGATTCTACATTTACAACTGGAAGGGGCAAGTCATCTATTCCAACTCCTTTATTTTGTAGGTAAGGAAACTGAGACCCAGGGATTTTAGGTATCTTTCCCAAAGCCACACAGGTAAAAGTTGTAGAGTCAAGATCTAAAAGGCACCTTCCTGATCCAAAGAGCTGCAGGAGACATGCTTATTCCTTGCTTTGGGGTCAGTAGCAGGAGTGGGAAAAGAAGAAAACAAAAACACATAAAAACCAAGAGGTACTGATAGAATTTCTTCTTCTTGACTCATAGCTCATGATTAAGACATGAAATTATTAGACTGTAAGCTCTTGAGGGCAGGTACCACCTTTTGCCTCTTTTTGTATCCCTAAAACTTGGTATAGTGCCTGGGACATAATAGTTTTTTTTTTTAAGCAATTGGGGTTAAGTAACTTGCTCAAGGTTACACGGCCAGGTGTTTCTGGGTGGGTGCTAAGTGTCTGAGCCCGGGATTCGATCTCCAGGTTTTCTCAACACTGGAGCCGGTGCTCTTACTCACTGTGCTACCTGGCCGCCCCCATAATAGGTTTTTAAGAAATGTTTTCTTAATTGATTGATTGGAATCAAAGACCACAGAGCCAAAAGGGGACCTTAGACTTGGAAACTTCAGATCTGGACAGGATTCTACAACTCACTTTTACCCACCACCACCCCTCCCATTTTCTATATGATGATGCCATGGCTCAGAGACATTAAAGGACAAACAGAATATTAGTGACAGAGTTAAGACTGATGGCATTGGTGATGATGATACTATACAATGGTGTTGGTTATGATGGTACTAGTGGTGATGATGTTTTGTAACTTACTGTGACCTAGGAGTGGATGGTGTTTGTATTTTTTCACTACTCCTTAGAGATGATTGGAAGCCAACCTCTAGTCAAGATGAAAGAGGACTTTACTTGGATAATCTGTATTAATTAAGGAGATTGTAAATTACTGTGACATAGGGATGAATGGTGTTTGTATTTTTTTTGTTATGTGTTAAAGATGATTATATGATACTGAATGATATATTTTATTTAAGACTCTGTGGCCACCTTAGTAATAAGTTATTATGTTACGTTTTTGTGATTTTTATACTTTAGTTTCTTGAATGCTAGGCTTTAGTTTATTGGTGAATAAAGAGAGTTCATTATACTATGTGATTAGAGCCTTAAATTTATTCATGTTTGCAGTCCTCAGGAGAGCTGGTCGTTATTAGTTTTACAAAAAAATTGGAGGGCTTGGAATATGATATTCTCTAAGGCAAAGAGCTGGGATTACAATCGAGAATGAACTTCCAAGCAAAACTGAGTATAATCATTTAAGGGGGAAAATTGAAATTTAATGAAAGAGAGGGCTTTTAAGTATTTTCAATGAAAATACCAGAGCAGAAGAGGAAATTTGATTTTCAATTATAAGACTCAAGAGAAACAAAAAAGTGTACATGAAATAAAAAAAATTATAAGGTATTCAATGATGTTAAACTGATACATGTAACTTCTTTTTTTTTTTTTTGGTTTTTGGAGAGCAATTGGGGTTTAGTGACCTGCTCAAGGTCACAGGGCTCGTTAAGTGTCTGAGGCCAGATTTGAACTCAGGTCCTCCTGACTCCAGGGATTGTGCTCTGTTCATTGTGCCACCTAGCTGCCCTAATACGTGTAACTTCTTAAAACTTCTTTCATTATTAAGGTAGTTAAAAGTCTATACATAGAAAGAAGGCATAGGAATGAGGTGATTATGTTGGGATGATGTAAAAATAATGGACAGGAGAGAAAGAGGGATGCTTTGGGAGAAGGGGAAAGGGAGGAAAAGAATGGAGGAAATTATCTCACATAAAAGATGTTAACAAAGAAGAGTTTTTACCATGATGGAGAAAATAGGGGGTGGGGGAGACACACTTGAATCTCACTCACATTAAAATTGATTCAAGGAGAGAAATATCCACATGCACATATGCACATATACAGAAAGAAATAAAAAAAAATGTGTATATATACACACATACTTATATAGATGTGTATATCTTTATATATTAATCTTTACCTATCTATACCTACTTAATTTGTAAGAGAAATATATGGGGCCAAACAGGGAAGTACCAGGAGAAAGGAATAAGGAAAAATGGAAGTGATGAAAGGGAGGACAGATAAAAGAAGGCAGTGGTCAGAAGCAAAACAGACTTTAGAGGAAGGACAGGATAAAAAGAGAGAGAAGGTAAGCAGAAGAAAATTGGATAGAGGGATATGCAGTTAGTAATTATAACTGTAAATATGCACAGAATTTACCCATAAAATAGACGTATATTGAAGAATACATTAGAAACCACAATATAACATTATGTTGTTTATAAAAAAAAAACAAAACAAAGCACACACATTTGAAACAAAGACAGAGAGTTATGATAAAGTGCTGGAGCAGAATCAGCTTCAGTTGATGCAAAAAAAAAAAGGCAGGGATAGCAGTAATTATCTCAGGCAAAGTAAAAACAGGTCCTCTTAAAAGAGACAAACAGAGAAACTATATCTTTCTAAAAGGCACTATAGAGAAGTAATATAAGTGATAAGCACATATGCACCAAATGTAACATCATCCAGATTCTTAGGGGAAAAGTTAAATGAATTATAGGAAATAGTAAAACTATTCTATTGGGGTACCTCAACTTTACTCTCTCTAGATAAATCTAACCATAAAATAAATAAGAAGTTATGGAGATATGAATAGAACTCTAGAGAAAACTGAATAAGAATAGAAAGGAGTATCCCATTTCTCTCAGGTGTGCATGACACCTTCACAAAAATTGATCATATATTAGGGCATAAAAATCTCACAACAAAATGCAGAAAATCAGAAATATTAAATGAATCTTTTCAGGCAATAATTAAATAAGAATTAAATTCAGGAAAGGCTCCTAGAAGCATAGATTAAAAATTAATAAGAAATTACTTTTAAAAAATGAGTGAGTCAAAGAACAAGTAATAGAAATAATCTATAATTCCATTAATGGGAAGGACAGCAATTAAACAACATTCCAGATTTTGTGGGATGCAGTCAGCTTTGAAGTTTCAGGAAAATCTATATCTGCAAAAGATCAAATCAATGAATTGGGCATGTAACTAAAAAAAATGCTACAAAAAGAACAAACTGAGAATTTTTCCCAATTAAAATGCCAAATTGGAAATCCTGAAAATTATATATATTTGATAAAATTGAAAGTGATAAAATTTTAACTAAGAAATAATACTATGAACCAGTTCTCTGAAAAAAAAATCAATTACATAGAGAAACCATTGATTAATTTGAATTAATGAAGTAATAAACCTAAATTACCAGTATCAAAAATTTAAAAAGCTTGAATAAACTACAAATACAGATGAAAGTATATTAATTAATGGAAATTATTTTGTTCTGTTATATGCCAGTAAAACTGACAATCTAAGTGAAATGGATGAATATTTACAAAAAAAAAAAAAGTACAAACTAGGGGCGGCCAGGTGGCTCAGCGAGTAAGAGTACCGGCTCCAGTGTTGGGACGACCTGGAGATCGAATCCCGGGCTCAGACACTCAGCACCACACCCAGAAATAACTGGCCGTGTAATCTTGAGCAAGTTACTTAACCCCGATTGCTTAAAAAAAAAAAAAGTACAAACTGCCCAGCTTAACAGAGAAGGAAACAGAGGGCTTTAACAACTCTCTTTTAGAAATAGAATTTGAAGCTCCCTAAAAAAGAAAATATGAGAGAACATAGGACTTAGTGGATGCTTTTTTAAAACTATAAATAATATTTATCTAAAACCAAGAGAAAGCATATCTGTAATGGGCATAAACTTGAACCTTTCCTGATAAGATTAGGGATGAAGCAACATTGTCCATTATCACCATTCTTATTCAATATTGTGTTAGAAATACTAACTATAAGAATAAGACAAGAAAAATAAGTTAAAAGAATACAATTATGTAACAAGAAAATGAAATTATCACTCTCTCCAGATGATATGTTTGTATTCTTTGAGAAGTATAAAGAATCCACTAAAAATGTTTAAACAATTAAAAAGATTAACAAAATTGCAGAATACGAGATAAACTTACATGATTCATCAGTATTTCTTTATATTACCAGTAAACCCTGCAGGAAGAGATAGAGAGAGAAATTCCACTTAAAATAACTGCAAACAATATAAAATAATTGGGAGTCTGCTTGCCAAGACAAATCCATGGGTTATAGGAACATAATTACAAAACACTTTCACACAAATAAAGACTGATCTAAGAAAATTTGAAAAATATTTGTTGATGGATTGGCTAATCCAATACAACACAAATTACAATTCTTTCTAAGCTGATTTACTAATTTTGTGATATATCAGTAAATCTACCAATGAATTATTTTATTGAGATGGAAGAAATAAATTTTATCTGATGAAACAAAAGGTCAAGAATATTGAAGAAATCAATACAAAATGGTGAAGAAAGACAATCTAGCAGTACCAGATTTCAGAATCTATTACAAAGTGGTAAGCATGAAAACAATGTGATACTGTCTAAGAAATAGAGTAATGGATGAGTGCAATAGATTAGGTATACAATATACCATAGTCAGTGACCATAGTGATACTAGTATTTTATAAACACAAAGATCCAAATTTGGAGGTAAAATCTTACTATTTGAAAAAAAAATACCAGAAAACTGGAAAGTTTGGAAGAAGATAGTTATACAACATCTCATACTATTTACCAGAATAAGTTCAAAATCGATAAATGATTTAGACATAAAGGGTGATATAAGCAAATTAAGAAGATGTGAAAAAATGTATCTATCAGATCTATGGATAAGGGAAGAATGTATGACCAAACGAGAGGTAGAAATGATCATAGGAAATAAAAGGGATAATTTTCATTACATAAAATTAAAAAGCTTCTTCACAAACAAAACTAATGCAGGCAAAATTATAAAGAAAAGAAAAAATTGGAAGAAATTACATAAAGTTTTTCTGATACAGATTTCATCTCTCAAATACATAGAAAAATGAACAAACTTTATAAAAATAAGAGCCATTCCCTAATTGCTAAATTGTCAAAAAAAATATGAATAGGCAGTTTTCAGATGAGGAAATCAAAATTATCAATAGTTACATTTTAAAATACTTTAAAGCACTACTGATTAGAGAAATACAAATTAAGTCAACTGATGATGTACTGCTTCATATCTATCAGATTCACTAACTTTGACAGAAAAGGAAAATAACAAATGCTGGAGGGGATGTGGAAAAATTGGGGCACTAATGTACTATTGGTGGAATAGTGAACTAGTTTAACCATTCTGGAGAAGAATTTGTAACAAAGCCCAAAGGAATATAAAACTCCACATACAATTTGACCTAGCAATACCACTACTAGATCTGTATCCCAATGAAATCAAAGAAAAGGGAAAAGGATCTCTTTGTACAAAATACACACACACACACACACACACACACATAGTAGCTCTTTTTGTGGTGGGAAAGAACTGGAAATTGAAAGAACACCTATTAATTGGAGAATGGCTGAACAAGTCATGGTATGTGAATGTAATGGCAGACTGTTGTGGTATAAGAAATGAATAGAAGAATCATTTCAGAAAGACCTGGTAAGACATACATGAATTCATGGGAACTGAGTAAGCAGGACCAGGAGAACTTTGTATACAGTAACAGCAATATTGTTAAGACTATCAACTATGAAATATTTAGGTACTCTAATCAAGACAATGATGTAAGACAATTCCAAAAGACACATAATAAAAAAATACTAATTATTGCCAGAGAGAGAACTCTTAGTATATATTGTCATACTTGTTAAACTTTCTTTAGTTTTCTTTTTTTGTTTGTTTTGTTTTGTATTTTCTTTTGCAATATGGCTTATATGGAAATACATTTTGCATGACTTCACTTGTATAATTAATATCAAATGGCTTTCCTTTCAAAAAGGGGAAAAGGGCAAAAGGGAGGAAAAAATTTGGAAATAAATATTTCAAAATTGAATATTAAAATTATTATATGTAATTAGGGAATATTTAACAAAATAAATAAAATATATTAAAACCACTCCCTTTTGATCTAACTCCTTTCTCTCTATATTGAAACCTTGTTATGATTCTGATTCCTACAAAGACTTCTTTGAAGCCAATTCTTTAAGGTAGCATATGTTCTCTTCCCTGACCTTTATTACTAATCTTTTTTTTATTTTTAATGCTTTATTAACTTCTGATTTACATCATCCATTTCTGCCAGATTTTTAGTTACAAATTTTCTCCCCATTTCTCCCCCACCCACTGCCCCCAAATGGCTGTCCCACAGGATATCCCCTCCTCCAATCTTCTCTCTCCCACATTTTCCCCCATATCCCTTTCCACTTTTCCAGTGGATCTCTATGCCTCAGTGCCTGCACATCCCATTTCCCAATTACATGTAAAATGGTATTAATAGTAGTATATATATACACACACATATACATATATATATACATATACACATAAATACATACATATATACATATAAATATATATGTGTGTGTGTATATATATATATATATATATATATATATATACACACACACACACACATATTTGAATTTTGTTTTCAAAACTTTCAATTCCAGATTCATTCCCCTTCTTCCCCGTCACCCACCCCTACTGGGAAGATATGCAGTTCAGTATAGGTTGCACATGTGTGGCTAACGCAAAACAATAATATAGTAGATATATTGTAAAAGACTGATTACACTTCCCTCCCTGCCATCCCACTTCCCACCCACTCTACTCTCCACTTTGATCCCATCTATTTTCAAAAGCGAGTGCTTCCAACCTCCCTCCCCCACAGCCTACCCTCCCTTCTATCATCCCCCCTCACATCCCTTTCACCCCCTATTCTCCTGGAGGATGAGATACCCTATTTAATGTGTATTTCACTCCCTCCTCAAGCCAAATTCAATGGGAATAAGGTTGACCCATTCCCTTTTGCCTTCCTATTCTTCCCCTCCATTGTCACCATTTCCCCTTGCCTCTTCTGTATAAGATAGTTTACCCCAATCTGTCTCTCCCCATCTCCTCTCATTATATTCCTCTCACCTCTTAATTTCACCTTTTAAGTATCATTCCTTCCTGTTAAATTGGACCTGTGCCCTCTATGTATACCTGTAAACATATATACACACATTCACATATGTATCCATATGCCCATATACCCTCATATATAGACAAATATATATATATATTTCTAATCCCTTCAACTACTGAGAAAAATTTCTTAAGTTACAATTATTGTTTTTCCATGTAGAAATGTTAATAGTTCAACTTTGATAAGTTCCTTATGATTCCTTTTCCCTGTGTACCTTCACATACTTCTATAACTTCTTGTATCTGAATATCAGATTTTCTATTCAACTCTGGTTTTTATAGCAAGAATTCTTGAAAGTCCTCTATTCCACTGAATGACCATATTTTCCCCTCAAATATGATACTCACTTTTGCTGGGTAGGTGACTCTTGGTTTTAATCCCATCTCCTTTGCCCTTTGAAATATTATATTCCAAGCCCTTCGATCCCTCAGTGTAGAAGCTGCCAGATCCTGGGTTATCCTGATTGTGTTTCCACAATATTCAAATTGTTTCTCCCTAGCTGCTTGTAATATTCTCTCCTTAATCTGGGAATTCCGGAACCTGGCTATAATATTCCTAGGTGTTTTTTTTGGGGGATCTTTTTCAGTAGGTGATCAGTGGATTCTTTCAACCTCTATTTTGCCCTCTGGTACTAAAACATCAGGGCAGTTTTATTTGAAAACTTCCTGGAGGACAATTTCTAGGTTCTTACTTTGGTCATGGTTTTCAAGTAGTCCAATAATTTTTAATTTCTCTCTCCTGGATCTATTTTCCAGGTCAGTGGTTTTTCCAATGAGATATTTCAGCTTGCCTTCTATTCTTTCATTTGTTTGGATCTGTTTAATCTTGATTTCTCATAAAGTCATTAGCTTCCATTTGCTCCAATCTAATTCTGAAGGAATGATTCTCCTCATTGAGTTTTTGAGATTCTTTTTCCATCAGGCATATTTGGCTTTTTAAGGCATTCTTCTCCTCATTGCCTTTTTGGGCCTCCTTTGCCATTTGAGTCAGTCTGTTTTATCAGGTATTATTTTCCTCAGTCAGGTTGTTGACTTTCAATTCATAATTTTCTTGCATTGTTCTCATTTCTCTTCCCAATTTTTCCTCCACTTCTCTTATTTGGTTTTCAAAATCTTTATTAAGGTCCTCTATGGCCTGTAACCAGCTTGTATTTTCCTTTGAAGCTTTTGGTACAGGAGTTCTGATTTCACTGTTTTCCTCCTGTTCCATGCTTTGCTCCTTTTGGTCCCCAAAATAGGAGTGTATTGTTGGAATCTTCTGTTTGCTTTGTTTCCTTTGCCTGATCATTTTGTCACTCACTTACTTGACTTATGGGCTTTTTGCCACAGTAGGACTCTGCCACCAGACAGGGCAGTTTTCGTCCCAAAAGCTGGGCTTTTCTCAGCTGCCAGAGGTATTAGATGGGTGCCCTCTCTGAGGTCTCCACATGCTCTGACAAGCTGGACACACACCCCAGAACCTCTACCCTAGATTGCAATCCAGATCCAAGTAGGTTAAAGCAAGAGCGATTACCTCTCAGACTGGTGCTTGGTCCCCCTACATTCTGCAGGCCAGGAGCTGAAGCTGCCACTTGGAGCTGGCTGGCTGTGCCAGCCTCTCAGAGGCTTTTTGCCCTGGGGGTAAAAGCCACGCACTCTGACTTACTGGTCCCAAAGTCCAGGCTGTACTGACCTCTCACTTTGTTCTTTGTGTCTATGTGTTGATAAATCTGGAAACTCCCATAGCTGCTGGTGATCTGGAGTCCCTCTGGCTGCAAGGCTGGTCAGGCCCGCCCTGGGGCTAAAGCCTCGGCTTGGTGCTAGGCTCGGCTCCCTGAGTGCTGTTATGGATTCCTGCCGGCCTGCCCGGCTGTCCTCAGCAAGAGGTTAGCTTCTCTGTGTCATTTTGTGGGTTCTGCAGCTCCAAAATTTGTTTAGAGTCCCCTTTTCACATGGATTGGGGAGGGTGGAAGCAGGAGCTGGGGGAAGGTCGTGCTTCTATTCTGCCATCTTGGCTCCACCCCTCCTAATCTTTTTTTTTTTTTTTAATGTCTAAATTGTTCCAGCTCCTCATTCTATGTTCTCTCCTTGATTTTGTTCCATCAGGTTTGTGTAACATCTTCAGTTATGCAATGTATTCTCCAAATATTTAAAAATAACAAACAATCTTAAAAAAAATCCCCCTCCTACTTCATTTCTAAAATTTTTAACACTGTTGACCAATTCTGATTATTGGATACACTTTTGCCACTTGGTTTCAGAGGCATAATACTCTCCTGCTTATGATACTACCACAGTGTCCACCATCCTTATCTTTTTCACTGTCTCCTCTTTCTCTAGATGACACTTTAATATTGCTGTTCCTGAAGGTTCTATTCTTGGATCTCTACATTCCATTGGATATTATCACTGAATTCAGTTCAATAAGCATTTTAAAATTACCAAGTAATAAGAATTTATGAATAACCCGCTACTTGCAAAGAATTTTCCAAGAAATAGAGAATACAAAAACAAGGTTCAAATAGTATCTGTATTTACAACAACAACAAAAATTATATTCTCTCCATCTCACACTTCTATGTAGTCCTATGTCTCCAACTACCACCAGTAAATAGATCTATGTCTGCAACCCTGACCTTTATTAACCCCACAAGAACATTTCCATTTAACTACAGTATATTCCTTCCTAAATGTTCCACTAGCACTTCCAACTCAAATCCTAAATTATTTTTATTATTTCCCTCTAATGTTTCCCCACTTCCAACTTCACTATTTCTATATGTGGAAACATAATTGATCCTGTCCTTTATCTCATTCCTCTCCACAATTAAGCTAGTATCCATCCCTGCACCTCTAAAACCACTGCTAATCACACAAGTTTTTTTTTTTTACCACTTGCCTTCGAGGTATTTTGAATATTCTATTTATATGTGATTTACTTATTTTAATTTTATTATGGATATATAAATTTTTAAGTTTTAATAAACTTATGTTGTAAGCTACTATTTTGATAAAATATGGTGGCTAGGTGGCACAGTGGATAGACTGCCAGGTCTGGAGTCAGGAAGACATCTTCCTGACTTCAAATATGGCCTCAGAGTCTTACTAACTATACGACCCTGGACAAGTCATTTAAACCTCTTTGCCTTCGTTCCCTCATCTGTAAAATGAGCTGGAGAAAGAAATGGAAAACTAGTCCAGTATCTTTGCCAAGAAAACTCATAATGGTCACAAAGAGTCCAACATTATTAAAACTACAGAACAACATTTTGGTAAAATAGCACATCACATCAAATGGTTTTGTTTGTTTTCATTGTTTTTTGAATATACCATCTTATACACAGTCATTTTAACATCCTTTAAATATTTATTCCTTTAATTTCCTTTTATTACCTCACAGAAATAACTTACATTTCTACTGTAATAGTGAATAGTACAATAAGAGCTGATACTCTTGTTGAAACCCTTTTCTCAGACAGAAAGTTTTAAGACTTCTCTATCAATAACTACATAGTTACCCTTTGGGATTTGAAATAAATGCTTTCTATTGTATTAAAGAAAAAACAAATCTTTCCCCACATGTTTTAGTGTTTATGTTTTTTTCTAAGGTAATTTTCTTTTCAAGTCCATTGCACTTATATTCTTCTCATTATTTTTATTTTAATGTAGTATCATTATCACATCTTGGGATTTGATCTATGCTATCTGCAGGCAAGGAACACCTGGAGGACCTCACAGTCAGCAGAGTAGTCCTCCTTTACCTATACTTTGTGGTATATATTGTCCATTATAACGAAAATATATTGGGAGGGATGTACCTCTCTGTTTTGTGCTCCACCTGATGTATGTAATCAGAAAGCCACTCAATCACCCTTATTTTTTTCTACATCTTTCAAAATAATTTTATATAGATGGGGAAAGACATGATGTAAAAACAAAAAAAGACAACTTGTAGGGAGACATTTTGTTAAATTCAATGCTTCTATGATCTTCATGTTTTACTTGGTCATGAGCTTTTTCCTTCACATAGATATGTTAGGCATTTTTTTCCATGATTCTTTAATTTAATTTACTTCTGATATGATCTTTTATATCTAGATCACATAATCATTTATAGCTTTTCTTAGTATAAGGTACAAAGTATTTGTTTAAATCTAATTTCATCCATGGTCCAAGCAATTTCTGTCAAATAGTGAGTCATTTTGTCTGTAACTGTTCTTTTGTTTTTGAATGTTAGTTGGTTAGATATATTTGCTTCTAATATTTTGTATATATGATCTGTTGCAGTGATAAATGTTTTTTAACCAGTACTATTTTAAAGGGATTGCTTTGTAATATCATTTGATATGCAACATTTAAGTGCCCCCTTTAAATATATCTAATAAAGCTAAATTTAAAAGTGTAACAATTAACTGGGAAAACAAATGTTTGTAGTACATTTCTCTAATAAGGATATCAATAGAAAAATAAAAACATAACTGCTTCAAATCCTTACTAATTAGATAAATGCAAATTAAAGCTAATTTGAGATCCCATCTCATACCTATAAGATGGGCAAAAAATGACAAAAAGGGAAATTACAAATTTTGAAAGGGCTATAGGAAAGAAAAGTTCAATGCTTGATGCATTGTTGATGGATCTGTAGTGAATAGATTCAAATAATTTTAAATGACATTCAGAATTACAAACACACCCATTTTTAAATAGTACATATTTACCATTATTACATCTTTATGACCAAGAGATATTGCTGCAAAACTTGTTCACCAAAGAAATAAAAGAAAGAGGAAAAGGCATTTTATGTTCACACACACACACACACACACACACACACACACACAAACACTGGAAATAATGATATGTCCAAAAATTGAAAAATGGCTAAATAAGTTGTTTTAAATCAATTGATAGAGTACTCTCGTTTTGTAAGAAATGATGGAATAGAGGGTTTAGAACATTGCGTACTTATGTAGAATGACATAACTCCAACCAGAAAAGAAAGCTGTAGTGTAACATCAGTATTATAAAAGAAGTGAACAATTTTGAGGAATTTTAAAAACTGATGAAGAGTGAAATGCTTAGAACAAAACAAATAATTTATATACTAAAAACAATATTATAAAAACAAAGGGAATCCTTGAAGGTTCTACAACTATGATCAATAAAAGAATCATTAATCCCTAGAAAACCTATGATAAAGCAAGCTATTCAGGAAAGTTGCTGAATTTACAATGCTAAAAAATATATACATAAGTGTGTATGTATACATATATGTATACAAGAGTATACCTACAAAGTGGTAGTAACCTGATAATGTTTACAGTATCAAAAGATAATTAATCAATTAAATTTAAAAGAAAAAGAGGGAGAGACATTGACAGTAAAAGGATATCTAGGGCTATTTTTTGTGGGTCAAAAATGTCTGTAGGGAGGTAACTCTCTGAATGAACAAGAGGTCTTAAACATAGTTAACATAATGACATCTTTGCCCTTTCCACATCTTTTACCCAATGCATTTGACATTGATTTTACACAATACCAGATTACCTTCCCATGGACACATCAGAATATTTGTTTATGAACCTACCTGTTATATAGATACTATGAATAACTTCTTTGACATACCCAATTTTGTGGCTATACACACACACACACACACACACACAACATAGTAATATGTTGATTTTTCATCAATCTCTGTTTTCCAAATTTTTTCTCCATATTGTCAGATCACCAGCAAACAAAGTATCTGGTCCATGTTATCTCATTCCAGTACATGGAACCCTTCACTGAATTATGATTTAATGCTATGTCCTTTGCTTATATAGAGAGCAGATTCAATAAGCAGCCTGCCTATATTTTGTAGAATCATTGAAAAGATATTGTTTACTACAATTTAATGTCCTTTGTACAAAAACCTGTATAATAAATTCATCCCTGACTTTAGTCTAGGGACAAAAATATTGTCTCTGCAGATGGATATGTATACTTATTCCTGTCAACAGGAAAACCAAAAATTTCTAGACAACATAGTATTTTTCCCTTTTTGTCTTTACTGACAGAAAAGTTTAGTATCGGTGCTACTTATCAAGCCAGCTCATGTTCCTGGTTGTTATTATTTTATCTTCTTCCTTGATATGGTTTCTTTGAGAAGTATTACTAATTATAATAGAAATATCTCTATCTATCTATCTATCTATCTATCTATCTATCTATCTATCTATCTATCTATCTATCTATCTATCTAATCTATATGTATGTATATCCTATACTTGACCCTTGCTACCTCATTCTCCTCTTTCTAAAGGAGTGTTGTTTCCAAAAGTGTCTAGAGGATTAGAAAAATGCAATCTTCCTCTTAGTACCTCTAATTTATGGCCACAGGTTGATAGCCTACGACAATTTTCATAATTTCTTCTTATTGCTTCAGAAAAATTCTTCTGCGTTCAAAAGAGATAGTTGAGTAGGAATTATGGTGTTGTTTCAGTTATTTTTAAAGTAGGGAGTCTTTCTCTTCCACAGGGAATAGAAGGAATGGGAGAATGTTTCCCATGGGTCAGAGAGAGAGAAAACAAATCTCAGAAAAGTAAGTCACCATTAGAAAAAAGGACAAACGATAATAGCATCAGGGGCAGCTAGGTGGCAAAGTGAGTAAAGTGCCAGCCCCGGAGTCAGGAGGACCTGAGTTAGGTTCTGGACTCAGACACTTAACACCCACAGAAAAAAATCTAGCCGTGTAACCTTGGACAAGTTACTTAACCCCAATTGCCCTACAAAAGGCAAAAAAATAAAAAATAAAGATAATAGCATCAGTGAAAACTTGGGTACCTCACTGATTGATGAGTTGAAACTTGGGCTCTGTAGTATAATTTGTGCCCCTAGGAAAAAGGTGATTGGATTAGATGATTTTTAAGCTCTTTACCAGTTCTGAATTCTCTTATTCATGATGATATTTTGCCACAGTAAAAAAATTCATCACTTAGTCACCTACATACTAATAATTAATCTTTCTTTACTTAGGGTAATCCTGGGCAAGGAACAGATTCTATCACTGAGGCATATTCAAAGTCTTTCTAATTTCGAAAATTTCATTTTAATTTATAGAAAATTTATTAAGTACCTGCTCTGTCCCAAGCCCTTTGCTAGGAATTGCAGGTATAGATACAGATTGGACTTCTGTTTCATTGGTACGAAGGAATCTTTTAAAAGAGAAATAATTTTACCTTTAAAAATGTGCACCTTTACTATGGGGGTTGGGAATGTAGGGCAGTTAGATGGTACAGTGGATAGAGCACTAGGCCTGGAGACAGGAAGACCTGAGTTCAATTCATTCTCAGACATTTTAGCTGTGCGATCCTGGGAAAGTCACTTAACCCTATTTGCTTACTTTCCTCATCTGCAAAATGAGATGGAGAAGGAAATGGCAAACCATTTCAGTATCTTTGAGCCAAAAAAATCCCAAATGGGGTCATGGAGGGTCAGACATGACTGAACAAAAACAAATACCCACAACAAATTTTTGTGAAACTTAGAGGCCTAAAAAGTTGCCTAAAACACCTAGAGAGGTTCAATGACTTGCCCAGGGTCACACAATTAATATGTATCATTGGTAGGCTTGGTTCTAGGTAATTCTTGTTTGCAGATCAGCTCTCTATTATGCCATATTACCTTTCGTTGTGCGGGGATTACAAAGAAAAGAAACAAATTATTTCTATTATCAAGGAGCTTATGCTCTATGAAATTAATTGGGCATTTGCATGATAAGAACATATAATTTAAGGGTAAGGGAAAACACAGAGCACTAAAAACTAGAGAGATTACAAAAAGGCTCCCTATATGAAGTGGTACCTGAGAAAAAATTTCAAGGAAGCCCAGATTTAAAGAAGCAGAAGAAAATTAGTGAGAGATGAACTACTGAGCTGAAGAAACAAAAAGAGGGTTGTTTAACTGAAAGAATGTGTGAAGAAGAGTATTATGAAATTAATCTGGAAAGGTAGGCAGAAACCAAACTTTAAATGTTAAAAAAAGGAGTATATGAAGTTTGTACTTGACCCTATTGGCAATGGAAAGCCACAGAATTTTCTTGAGCCAAGAAAAAACTGATCAGTCTTGTGATTTAGGAAGAGTAATCCCTGAGAACCTAGAATTATCTCGATGCCATTATGAATAATCAGAGTTAATTGGACTTATGTGGAGGGTACTACACTTGTATTAATGAAACTTAAGGTTGCTTTATTCTACTTGTTATAGTCATATACTTTGCATATGAATAATTCTTTTTTTGTTGTTTAATGAAAAAAAATCAAACTTTTAATAAAGTATAAACAGAAGTATTACAGATATTAATAGTAACATCCAATAATGTCTTCAAATAAAAAAAAACAATTTCATAGGCTTTGTGACTTAGAGTAGCAAAATTTATAAATATGCTGCATTTTAATTTATGTTTAATTTGCACAAGCACATGCAGAACTTTGAACATTAGTCCAGGGTCTGATAAGATAAAAAAATTAATCAGTTTTTTCTTCTGTTTCTAAGAATTTTTTCACAGTAAAATGTTGGTCATTCAAAGCTATGATCTTAATCATATATCAAAGAACACAGGCAATAAAGCCCATTTTATTTGAACATACATTATACTGGAAAAAATTATGAGGACAAAATCTAGTGGTCACTTAATTCCCTCAAAAAAGCCTAAGAAACAGAATGTTTCTATCTTGTATCATAATAAAAACGATCTTTATTAAAATCTGAATTTTTACAACTTGTTTTTTAATCAATGTCCTACTTACAGTATAGAACTTCTTCCAACTGAAGTAGTTTAACTTTGGTATAACAGCAAGTTCCATTGCTTTCAAGTGTTCAAACCTACATTGCAAGAATGTATGTATGTCCAAAAATATCCTCAGTTTCATAAAAACTTAGACCCATTAAATCAGATATCTTGATTTCAAAAATTAAGTCTTCTTCATTGCTATAGGTAACTGTAAAGGAAAATCGTGAGAATTTTAATCATCTTAGAGAGTTTCTGCTTAACATGCTGTGGGAGTTCCCAGGTACCACTGTCATATATTTCTTCTTTACCCTCTTCCTGATCATCTATTATCTCATCATTATCTTCATTCTTCTCAAAGAGCCCTATTCTTAACTCAGATATTCTTTTTCTTTTTGCAAATCACTCTGATCTGCTCATAACCCAAATGTGATTTGGTAACAAGTTCATCAAGTTCTTCTTCCTTAAGAAATTTGTGCTTCATGTAATTACCTTTAAGAATTGTACTTTCAGTTTTAAATTTTATGAGTGATGGTCCTTGGATCCAGTTGTTTATCCTTCAGCTTCTCATGAGATCTTCTTTTTCCTCTTCTCTTTGGTCTTCTCCTTCTTCTCCTAAAGGAGCCCTGTCCATTATACTATTTGAATTGGAAATCTTAGAGTAATAATACCATTTTAAATCCCCATTTTCCCAAACATATTGTGTATCTCCAAATCAACTAACAATATCATTCTAGCGAACCCACAGACAACTTGTCATGGTCTTCTGGTGATGGCCACTGTGTTAGAAAAAAATGCACTTTTAAGTATGTGTGACAACTCTGGTGATTTTTTGTATACTTTGCGGTGGTCACCGACTTAGTTGTTGCAGATTTATCTTGAAGAGAAGCTCCTCCAACTTCTTTGGAACTTCTTGCATTGCTTTCAATCTATTTCTGTTTGCTGTTCCTTTGAAGCCTTGGATTTCTTTATCTTTATCTTTGTAAACCAGGCATCACTTTCTCTCCTGGTAAGTTTGGTTTGTGCTTGTAACCTGCGCAATTCTTCATCAGTAAGTTCAAGGTTATTCAGTAAACCTGCTTGGAGGATGCACAGCTGTTCTGAAGTTTTCTCCATAAATTTTTGCAGAGTAAATCAGGGAAAGAATTCTTTGGTTGTTTAGGCTGCGGAGCAACAACTGTTGGGGATTCTGAATTTTTGCTTATAAGGAAGTTTATAAGGAAGGAGTATAGGCTTCACTGTTGGAATGGATATACTTATTACTTTTGAAACTTATCTGGTTATACCTTGTGTCACTAAACCACTTTTTGATCTTGCCCTTAGTCAGGTGCATTATGTTCATAAGTCTGATTTCCTGAGTCAGGAGGACACTGATTTTTAAGGGAGCTAACTTTTAATTCTACCAGCTGTTCTTTTATCTTTTTTTGCCTGAATACCAAGTGAATCAGGATTCACCAATACAGTTTCATGATTGATTAACTGAGGAGTTGAAGCTGGGGCTGGGGCTGGGGCTGGAGTTGCAGCTACTGGCTTTGTTTCTGCAAAAGACAGAGCACTGTGCACCTGACTTTTCAGCATATGAGTTTGGTTTGAAATTCTAGTGACTGTCAAAGTTGTAGGTGTTAATTAATGGCAATTGTTTAATTCCAGATACTTGTATAAAGATCAGACATAGCTGGCCAACTATTTGGCATGCCTGTAAAATGGAAGGTAAACCATTACTAGCTGCTGATGTGGGTGTAGGAATCACTGTTATTTTTTGTGGTAGAGTATGTATTGAATTGTTTTCTCCTTACCACCTCTACTTTTTCTGGAGTCCAACTAACTCAGTGTTTCAGGCATTGAGCTGAAAAACCATATCTTGATCTATTCCTCTGTATTTCTTTCTTGAGCAGATAGAATTGTCATTTCTGACATTGTTTGAAAAGGGAATTTATTGTAGGTTCTGAGCAAAAGGGGATTGTTATTCAAAGCATCATTATAGGTGGAAGTGCTCTTAAGAGGGATGAAAACTTTAGGAATCAATTTAGAATTCTACGGAGATGATACAGCTGCTGTTTTCACCTGTGGTAGCTCAGGGTTCATGAAGAACTACTTCTAGGGTAACTACTCTATTTGTGGTATTTGGATATATATATATATTTTTACAATAGAAGTACCTGTATTCAATTCTGATTCACAGGATGCTGATGAAGTTGGATTTTTTATTTCTTCTTCATGACCTGATTTAGTATCATTCTCTTTCTCTTCTGGAATGTCTTCAGAGTTATAGAAAACTGTAATTCATTTATTCTCTATTTTTCATCATTTTCCTTATAGGAGTTTTGCTGAAAGAAATCCCTGATAAGTTTTTCTATAGATTCTACATGATCTTAATTCTCCTTTCTAACAAAACTGCCTTCAAAAGTCAGACCATTAATTGTTTGCTCAAAGATTGATTATTTCTTTTCACCATAGTTAGCTTAAAACTCTTTTTTTTTAAAGCAATTGGGGATAAGTAACTTGTTCAAGGTTACATAGCCAGTTATTTCTGGGTGTGGTGCTAAGTATCAGAGCCCAGATTCAATCCAAGGTCATCCTGACTCTGGGGCCGGTGTATTATTCACTGAGACACCTGGCTGCCCCTTAAAACTTTTTTCTTTAAGATGATATTTCAAATTATGCTTAGAAAGTACATCATATCTTTTGGTAAGAAAATTGCATTCAACAGAAATATAGGATGAATTTAACACTATATTGGGAAGCTCTGAATCTATATGAAAGGTTGTAAGGGTTATGGGATTTAAAGATCTCCCATGCCCCATGGACGTGCTGACATAGCAGAGCAAGAAAAAAAAAAAAAGTCGAGCTAACGGTCCTGCGGTTGGCAGTTGGTGGCAGTTGCATTTTTTTTTTTTTTGAGTTAGGACTCCGGCTGAGCACTGCCAGGGGCCGGAGCTGCTGGGAGCATTCTTCCAGGACACTGGGTGGTTGCTGTGAGTGGGGAGAGGAGGACCTTTGCCTGAGGTAGCCTGTTCTGTTTTAAAGGCTTGAAAATGTGGGTGCTTTCTACTTTATCTACCTGTGCCAATATCATAACTACTCTGATGGCTTTCACTTTCTGGTTTTGGGACTCAGTCTTTTGGTATCTTAATAAATTTTCTAGTTTATTTCCCCAAATGGCAAACCTGACGTATTTTGTGATGGATAATTATATCAGCATATTTGTAATCTCTATAGGCATTGTGAATATGGCATTACTGATACATCACCTCAATTCAAAACAAAAGTCCAAATAAAGTTCTCTTGGAGGGAGGGGCCGAGGGGGGGAGTGTCCTTTCCCTCACACAGCTCCAGCCCCTTCTTCCAAGTACAGAGAGGGGACTGGGCAACAAAACCAATAAGGTGGGGTCCTTGGAGGTCCAAGGTACTTCATCCCACCCACCATAGCCACAAGTACATCCTCCCCCTGGGGATGATGCAGCCAGGAAACACACTCAGTGCCCCTGCTTTGCTGCTCAGTTCTTATCTTTTCCTGAGGCTGTATTCCAAACCCCTGGGTTCCTTCTCCTCTCACAGGCAGCAGCCGCTCACTTTAATAGCAGTGTGACCCTAGGCAAGTTATTTAAGACTGTTTGCCTCAGTTTCTCATCTGTTAAAATAAGTAGGTGAAAGAAATAGCAAACCACTCCAATATTTTTGCCAGAAAAAGCCAAATGCTGTTATGAAGAGCTGGACATGATTGAAACCACTGAAAAAACAACTTCCTGAGAATAGTTCCAGCACTATTTACTGCATAACCCAGTTATAATTCTAGCTGATTGGTAAAGGGGTAGCAAATAGCCATGGGAGACCTGCAAGGCTAGATGCTTTACCCCTGTCTCTTAGATCACAGAATAAAATTATACCCCTCCTCCTTCTAAATATTACTGATCCAGTGTCATGATAGGTTCAAAACAAAAGTCACTTTCTAGACACTATAATTTAATAGGAAGGAGATTACACTCACCAGTTTAACTCCACAATAAATGATAATTACTCTAAAATCATTCCATAGAGTAAATAGTGAGTAAATAAACCCATTTATCCAAGCAAAAAGAAAATAAAATTTGAAATTCTTCAACTTAGAATATACCAGAAACTGTAATAATTTGAATGATCTCTTTTGATGGGGGCTGGCTGAGATTTCAGCTCAAGCAAAATGATTCCCATTCTTACCCAATAAGAATGTGTCCAATTTATCTTGTTAAGCAATCTGAAAATGAAAGACTTGTTGCAGATACAGAAAGCTTTTCATATCTGCACATTCCAAAGGATTTTTCTCTCTCCATGTTCTTGGAGTCTGACCGAAAGAGACATACAAGACAACCCAAAAGAAATGCATTTGGAATTACTTGTGTTTTCTCAAAGAAAGAAGATTTTCTTCTCCCAAATTCTTGTACCAATTCTATTGCTTGCCCAGGCCAACAGTATATTGTCTGCATTTTATCATGAATTTATTCCGAGCAATTCCTGAACAGCAGCATGAAAAATGCTGCAGTTTCTAAAACAAGGTTAGGTAGATAAATAGACAGATGAGAAATCACATAGCTAGATCTACCACTCAGGAATATTATATTGTCTTTAGTATTTAAGATGGACTGAAGTTGGGAAAGCCTAGACATAGTGAGAACAATCAGGATACTGTTTCAACAATCTAGACAGGAGGTGATCAGGGTCTAATCTAAGGTAGAAGATAAGTGAGGGCAAGGAGGAATTAGATTGGGAGAACTTTTGGTGGAGGTAGAAGTGGCAAGATTTGACAACTGATCAGATATCCAGGATGAGGAAGAATGAGGACTTGAAGACAATTTTAAGGTTGCAAACCAAAGAGGCTGGAAGATTGATGGTAACTTCAAAAGAAATACTGATATTTGGAAAAGTGGAGTTTTGGGGTTGCAAGAGATCTGGGAAAGATAGTATGTTCAATTTGTGGACAAAACATACTTCATATTTCTCTGAACATCCAGTTGGGTTATACAAAAACTTCTATAGTTTTAATTGTGAAGTATTTCTCAAAGAAATAAAGAACAACTTAAATAGCTGGAAGAATATTCAGTGCTCATAGTTGGACCATGCCAATATAGCATTTTAATGAAGAGGGAAATAAGGTTCTGAGAGACTAATTTGCCCAAGGTTATGCAATTTAGAGATAAAATCAAGATCTGAACCCAGGTCTTCCAAATTTATTACTCTTTCCATGGTAGTATTCTGCTTTATTCTTTCCTTTGACATATGTCTTAATACATTGCCATGTCTAATCCCTCTTCTGGAATTCTTTGCTTTTCCTACCCTTCCCTGTTTCTAATGCATGTCACCCTCTTACCCTCAATTACCTCCTTAGTATCTAGCTATAAACTTTTATTAATATGTATCCACAGCACCCCCCACCCCAAGTTTTTGTTAACACTCCTCATACTTCCACCATCTTTATTCTTCCTTTCTTAGACAGCTGTATTCACGTTCATCACTGGTCATTCCTCAGCATCTTGCAAAATGATTTCCTTTCTTCATTGCTCTATAGAAACTCTTTACTCCAACAAATTGAAACAAAATGTTTTTTTATGTTTTATTCAGATTTCATTCATCTGTATCTTTCTTTCATAATCTTTCTCTCTAAGTATTAGAAATTTAGAGCTGGAAGGCACCCCAGAGGCTACAAAATTCAACTAGTTTATTTTTTATATGAGGGCACTCAGGATGAGATACATAGATAACTTACCCACAGTCACACAGTTTTTCTTCTCTATTAACTTTGAAAACATCATATGCATTTAACTTTTTGGTTAAATATCATTAACTCTCCTTTTAAGTATTCCTCCATCTCTTTTGCTATCTATTTTTTTCAATCCTCCACAGATAGTATTGCATAAAAGGATCCAGTTTTAACTCTATTCTTTCTGTATATCTTCTCCCTTTTCAATTTTACTAATGCCATAGCTTTATATATAGCTTTTAGGAATTTGAGATCAATCTCTCCATGAATGACATCTCTCCTGAGTACCCCTCTATTTCCAAATTTTCAAATGTCTATAGAATGACTGTACTCAGATGCCTCTCTAAGCATTTGAAGCTAATACGGTTCAAAATACAATTTATTAACCTTTTACAAAAACCTGAATTTGCCTCTGGCTTGCTAATTGGCAGCCTCTGGCTACAGTGATACTATCATTCAACCAGTCACCCACATTTGAAACCCCCATATTCTCTTTGACCTTCCCTCTCATTCACTTTGCACATTCCATCAGTTAATATGTCATTAGGTCCTACTGTTTTTTTTCTAATATTTGTTTCACATATGTCCTCACTTTTAGGTCCATTTTACCACTCATTTACACATTCAGACTATGATAATAACCTTCTCTCTCTCTCTCTCTCTCTCTCTCTCTCTCTCTCTCTCTCTCTCTCTCTCTTTCTGTCTTTCTCATCCTGTAGAGATCTAGTTTCTTGTAGTATCAGTTAGAGTTCTTAAAGTTTTCAATTATTTTTAATTTTATTTTTTTTACAACTTTCTGTTTTTATATTTGTATTTAACTGATCTCAATCTTTTCACTTCATTCTGCATCATCTCATACAATTCAGGATTCTCTAAAATCATCTTTTTATCATTTATTATAATGTGATGATATCCCCTTGTTTTTATTTACAATAATTTGTTAAGCCACTCTCCAACTAATGGAGACTCCTTTATATTCTAGTTTTTTTTTTTAATCTTCTGGTCAGGATAATGAATTTTGTCTTATTTGCCACTATTCCCATCCTTTAACACTCAAGTATTATCCTCCATCTTTTTCTTTTTCTTATTGACTTTGATATGTTTACGTAACAAATTGTATGTGTGTGTTCAATTCCCTTTTTATCCATTTCTGATGACTGTTCAACCTTTCTCTCCTGTTGGTTTTAGACTTTTCTCACACACTACAATTATGAAAAATAACAAGTTGTAAATTAATTCTTCCTCCTTCCTGTATTCATTATATTTTCCCTTATCTTTCCTCTCAAACATTCCACAGAGGATCAGTTCCTTCTCAGTTGCCAAGAGGTACCTCAGGTGTTTATTTTGTAGTTGTTGTTGTTTGGTTGTTATTTAAGTCCCTTGATATCATTTGAGGATATTATTTATCTGTAAAGACAATATTTATTCTCCATTCATTAAAATGTTAGCACTTTGTCATTATATAGTATCTTTCAATTTTTAAAATAAATTTGCCTTTCTTGATTTCTCTTAACTTTTGTGTTTCTATTTTTCTTTTGCAAAGGGGAAGGAAGGGCAATTTCGTGTTCAGTGACTTGCCCAAGGTCACACAGCTAGTGAGTGTTAAGCATCTTAGGCCAGATTTGAACTCAGGTGCTCTTGACTTCAGGTTCAGTGATCTATTCACTATACCACCAAGCCTCCCCTTGTGTTTCTATTTCAAAGTTTCTACTCTACTTTAGTATGTCTTCAGAAATAAGTGAAAGTCCTCTATTCAGATTTAAAGTTTATTTCTCTTGCCTCAACATCCACACACTCACCACCCTTAGAACTATAACTTTGAGGTACTGGTTATTTATGCATATAGTTCTCTATCTTTTGAGTTTTTTAAACTTACTTTATAAGATGTCCTCTTTTTATGATAAAAGCAAGGAGAAGGGGTGGCCAGGTGGCTCAGCGAGTAAGAGCACCAGCTCCAGTGTCGGGATGACCTGGATCAAATCCGGGCTCAGATACTCAGCACCACACCCAGAAATAACTGGCCATGTAACCTTGAGCAAGTTACTTAACCCCGATTGCTTAAAAAAAAAAATAAAAGCAAGGATATAGAGACATCAGTTCCAGTTGGATATAAGGGAGAATTGTTAAATGTTCAGCATGAATATATAATCTTGAAAATATGAAAATGCTAAAAATTGAGGTGATATACTATATTGTTGATTTCTAAAATTAAGAAATTACTAATAATGCAAATTAAACATAAAAGTTAATTAATTTGTCATGTATATATATATATATATTTTTTTTTCTGATAGCCTACTGACAAACAATTATCATTATGCCCCTGACTGAAAACTTCCAAGTCTTATGTAATCTTGTCTATAATTCTTTAATACTTGAACTGCTTTATTAGGTATGGTTGATATATGTTGTATGTATCTGTGAACAAACTCTCCTCTCTCTCTCTCTCTCTCTCTCTCTCTCTCTCTCTCTCTCTCTCTCTCTCTCTCTCTCTCTCTCTCTCTCTCTGCCTCCCCACACACATACACACATATATGTAATACACATAAGCTTATACACAGATACATGGATATATGTATTAATGGGAGTTCTAGATTTTGTCTATGAAAATTCTAGGATTTTTTTTAGACGTTTATTTTAGGATGCTATTCTATCTTCATTTTATGCTAAAATTTTAATAGATCTGTGTAGTTTTCCTTCATAATTTCCTTGAAAAATAGTGTTTCATCTAATTATTTTTAATTGTGATTTTCAGGGTGTTCTATGATTTTTAAGTTATTTTTCCCTAATCTACTTTCTAGATCAGAATGCATATACATATATACAAACATGCATATACACATATAGGTGATATATGTGACAAAGACAAGATATCAAATTTTTCCTATTTTTTATATTGTTTAAAATATTGTTATTTTATGTTTTACTCTCTAGTGGAGTGATTAATTTTTCTTTGATTTATTCTCTCTCTTTATCTAAATCAATATCTATATATCTGATAGATATGTCTTCTCCTAATATTAAAATAAATTCCCATCTCTGTCATACAAGATATTACATCTCTGCAATTACCCACTTTTCATTCAGAAGGAAGAAAATATGTTGCAATTTTAGTCCCCACATAATGAGTTTTGGCATTGCATGACTTAGGTCCTTCAGTATTGCTTTGATTTTCTGTTTTGTGGGCATTATTTACATTTCTCTCCAGACTCTGCTATTTTCCATGTTTCTTTGAATTTTTCACCATAGTTTCTAAAAGTGTGATAGTATTAATTATATTCAAATGACACAATTTCTTCAATCATTTCCTAATTGGTAATTCCTATTTATTTCCTCTTTGCTTTGCTTTATTTTTCCTACTACAAAAATTATTCCTACAATTTTTTTATGTAAAAAATGTACTTTTTTTTTCTTTTATCATCTTGGAATGTACATTGAGTAGTGAGATCATTTAGTCCAAGGTTGTGAAGAATCTAGTCAGTCTCAAATAATTGTAGATTGTCTTTCAGAATTCACAGTTCTACCAACTGTTGATTAGAGTCTGTCTTTTCACATCTTTTACAGTATTGACTATTTCCACATTTTATTTTCTCATATTGCACAATTTTCTGGAGATTAACTTGTCCTTCAAGACTGCTTAAATGTGCATTTTTTATTAATAGATATTTGGATTTTTTCTAATATGGTTAGTGGTCATTTACTTTAAATAAAAAAAAAAACTGTATGTTTTGATTACTTATCTATTGAAGAAAGAATCTTATTCACGTACTTTGTCAATTCCCTACATACCTTGAATATAACCCTTTTTACCATAGATACAATGCAATAATAAGTTTTCCCCAATCATACCCTTTCTTTTCTGCTTGCATTGTTTACTTCCAATAGTTCAACTTTTGAAATTTTATAACACCAAAATAGCCTAATCTGTTTCTTATAATTTCTTTGATTTCTTGTTTTATTTTAAATTTGCATCTAAATCACAGTTGTGAAAAGTGTCTCCATTTATTTCTTCTTTTCCTTTCCATTTTTTTTTAATCTTTTCCTCCTTTCTCCTTTCACTTTCCTCTTTTCGTTTTCCCTTTCCCATTTTCCCCAGCCTTATTCATATGATCTTCTTTGTTTTGGTTATTTCTAAGTCACGCCTATTTAATGTCTTTTGTTCCACTGACCCACTCTCGAATTTTAACAAGTTCCAAAAGTGTTGACGATTGATTCATTTAATAAAAAGGAGCGTTTTTTTTTTGGGGGGGGGGAGGTTAGGGCATATAGAAAGCTCTGAATCTGTTATTTAATCATTGTGGTGCAACACTCATTTGGAAACTCCCTTCCATGGTTTAGGAAAAAATGCTTAAAGAAAAATATATATTGAGTTCAATTTTGAACATGATTTTGTCTGTCATGCCTATGGTATAGCCAATTTCAGCATTCAATAATTATTTGGAAACTCACGCCTGGAGTTCACTAGTGAAACTAGGGGTTGATATATACATGTTGGAGTCTTAATAAAGATGATAATCAAACTCATGGGAGCAGATGAGATCATTGAAAGAGAGAAATTATAGAGGGGTATATTCCCTCAACACTTGTGGATTTCTCATCCTGGAACATACCTCTGCTCTTTCAGCCCCTTTCACCCATTGTTAAGGACCTCCAAGAAACTTCATTTGAGCAAGGACTCAGGGCAACTATCCTTCCTATCTCTGAAAGCTCTACTGATTCTCCAGAGTTCATATCAATGAATCAGCTAAATTTTCATTTTGGAAGTTCTTTTTGTGTCCCTAGATTTCCCACCTGAGCATACCCTTTTATTAATATGTCTCCTTTCTCTCATGGAATCTCCATGTTGAGGAAGTGCCCAAGCCACCTATTCTTCATTATTCTGCCAAATCTGCTTCTGACTCTCAATTCTGATAACATGAGGCCATTTGGGTACCTCCCTTCAGCCCCTGTTTTTTTAATCTCCTTTTGATGTGGTATCTTCTTTTAGATTGTGAACTCCTTGAGGTCAAAGATTGTCTTTTTTCCTCTTGTATCTCTATCCTTGCCACTTAGCATAAGGCCTGGCATATAGAAAACATTTAATAAATGATTATTGACATGCTTATTTAAGAAGAAATTCCAGGATATAGCCTTTGGAAGTGTTACCTCCTATTTATAGGGATGTTTTCATGTATGTACGTATACATGCATGTATATACATATAGGTGCATGCACATATGTATACACATGTACATTTTGTGTATATGTGTATATACCTATCTCTATCTGTATCTATCTATATGATAAAATAAGATAGGAGACTGAGAAACTGAGAATGTTGGCAGGAATAGAACTAAGGGATCACTAACATAAAAACCCAGAGAAGAGAAAATATCTAGCAGTAGAAAGT
The DNA here is from genome assembly GCF_028583685.1 of Petaurus breviceps papuanus. NCBI lineage: Eukaryota > Metazoa > Chordata > Mammalia > Diprotodontia > Petauridae > Petaurus > Petaurus breviceps. The sequence goes on along the minus strand of NW_027187359.1, from coordinate 18,838,982 downwards.
GATAAACATTGTTATTTAACCCTGAAAGGTTAGGAATAGGGTGAAAAAAAGGCAATTACATTTGGCATTTAAGAGATAATTGGTAGCTCAGTTGAAGGTTGAGGTAAGAAATCAGCTTACATGAGACTGGAAAGTGAAGACACTGAATCACATTAGATTTTTTTTTTAGTAGTTTGTCTATTAGAGTGAGAAGAGATACAGGATGATAGATAACTTGAGATATGTCAGGTATGTGTACACTTTGATATGTTTGAAAGAAACAGAGAAAAATCATAAATACATAAGGAAAGGTTATAGGCAAAGCTATAAAGGTTATTGGACCTGATGGATAGAACACTGGGGCCTATAGTCAAGGATACCTAGGTGTAAATCCAGTCTCAAAAATGTCTTAGCTGTGTGACATTGGGTGAGTCACTTAGCCTTTTTTTGTCTCATTTTCCTCAACTGTTTTGTCTCAGTTTCCTCAACTGTAAAACAAGGATAATAATAGCACCCTCTTAACAGGATTATTGTGATAATTAAGTGAGATCACCTCTGTGAAGAACTTGGAACATAGTGCAGGGGCACATAGTAGTATTTAATGTTCATCTATAGATTAAAGAGGATGGGGTTAATTGAAAATGAAATTTGATATGAAAGACTGTTGGGAAGGAATCAAAAGTACATGCAGGGGGGGCAGAGTCAAGATGGCAGAGTAGAAGCAGGACCTCCCAGCTGCTCCAGTTTCCATCTTCCCCATCCATGTAAAAAGGGGAATCTAAACAAACTTTAGAGCTGCAGAACCCACAAAATGACACAGAGAAGCTAACCGCCCCAACTGAGGACAGCCCAGCAGGTCAGCAGGAATCGGCCAGAGGAGCACTCTGGGAGCCTAGCCCAGCCCCAGGCTGAGGCTTTAGCCCCAGGGCGGGCCTGACCACCCTCCAGCAGGAGGGACTCCAGATCAGCAGCAGCTGTGGCATTCCAGATTTATCAATACATAGATGCAAAGGACAAAGTGAGAGGTCAGTGCAGTCTGGACTTTGGGACCAGTAAGTGGGAGTGCATGGCTTTTGCCCCTGGAGGATCAAAGGGCTTGGAATATGATATTCCAGAGGTCAAAGGAGCTGGGAATAAAATCAAGAGTCACCTACCCAGCAAAACTGAGTATCATGTTTCAGGGGAAAATATCGTCATTCAGTGGAATTGAGGACTTTCCAGCATTCTTATTGAAAAAGAAAACAGAGTTGTATAGAAAATTTGACATTCAGATACAAGAAGCAAGAGATGCATGAAAAGGTAAACAGGGAAAAGAAATCATAAGGAACTTATCAAAGTTGAACTATTAACATTCCTACATGGAAAAACAATAATTGTAACTTATGAAACTTTTCTCAGTTGTTGAAGGGAAAAGATATATATATATATGTCTTTATATGAGGGTATATGGGCATATGACTACATATGTGAATGTGTGTATACATGTTTACAGGTATACAAAGATAGAGGGCACAGGACCAATTTAACAGGAAGGGATGATACTTAAAAGATGAAATTAAGAGATGAGAGAGGAATAAAATGAGAGGAGATGGTGAGAGACAGAATGGGGTAAACTATCTCATATAGAAGAGACAAGGGAAAATGGTTACAATGGAGGGGAAGAATAGGAAGGCAAAAGGGAATGGGCCAACCTCATTCCCATTGATTTTGGCTTGTGGAAGGAATAAAATACACACTAAATAAAGTATCTCACCCTCCAGGAGAGTAGGGAGGAAGGGTATGAGGGGGGGTATGATGGAAGGGAGGGCACCTGGGGGGAATGGAAGTTGGGAGCATACACTTTTGAAAAGGAATGGGATAAAAGTAGAGAATAGAACAAGTAGGAGGTTTGATAGGAGGGAGGGAAATATAGTCAGTCTTTTACAATATATCTACTATGTTATTGTTTTGCATTAGCCACACATGTACATCCTATACTGAACTGCTTATCTTCCCAGTAAGGGTGGATGACAAGGAAGGAAGGGAATGAATCTGGAATTCAACCTTTTAAAATTATATATATATATATGTGTGTGTGTGTGTGTGTGTGTGTGTGTGCTATTATTAATACTATTTTACAAGTAATTGGGAAAAGAGATATACAGGCACTGGGGCATAGAGATCCACTGGAAAAGTTGAAAGGGATATGGGGGAAAATATGGGAGAGAACAGATTGGAGGAGGGGATATCTTGTGCTGCTATTTTGGGGCAGTGGGTAGGGGGAAAACCATAAGAAAATTTGTAACTCAAAATCTGGTGGAAATGAATGACATAAAACAGAAGTTATTAAAGCATTTGAAAAACAAAGAATTTCTTTGCTTATTTACCCTGCTGTTATACTGTGAGCTCCTTGAGGGCAGGTACTGTCTTTTGCCATTTTTTTAATCCCCAGTGCTTAGCACAGTACAGCACTTAGTACATAGAAGGTACTTAAGAAATGTTCACTGAAAAAAGAAAAAGTACATGCAGATGGAGTTTACCTTTATGAAGAGCAAGGGCATTTCTTTATGAGAAGTTGTGATAAGAGATTAGAGAATGAGGGAAGATGTCAAGGGGTTTTAAAATGAAGTGAAAGGAAGAAGAGAGAACTCACAAAGAATGACTTAGTGATCTCTGTTTTCTCTGTAAAATGTTAGGTATCTCAGTAAAAACAGCCCTGAACCAAAAAAAAATATATATATGTTTATGTATATATGTGCATATATACATATACATACATATATACATATACATACATATATACACATATGTATGTATTTGAAGGACTTAAGTATTCTGATCAATGCAATTCTCAACCAGGACTCCAAAGGGTTGACAATGAAACATATTATCCACCTCTTGAAAGAGAAGTAATGGATTCAAGGTACCGAATGAGACATGTATTTTGGACATGGTTGTCACATGATTTGTTTTACTTTTTCTGTACTTATTGTTACCGGGACTGTGTTATTTCTTTTGTTATTAGAAGGAGAGAATGCAGGGGATATAGTAATAAATGTAAAAAAAAAGAAAGGTCTGTTAAGGACATTTTTTAATACACAGAAGAGAAGAGAAGGAAGTTCAGAAAGAAATATAAATAAGCTAATCTCTTTGAAAGCATGCAAGATAGTTCAGTATATGATTTTTAAAAGTAATCTGTACCTAGGAGAGATTTGTCATTTTACATAAAATATCCTTTTTTCTTTTTCACATTGTATATGGAAATGTTTTCTTTCTTTTTGGTGTTTGTCCAATCAGTGGGGAAAGAGTTAAAATATGAATATCAGTTGAGAGGGAATGGGGAGTAGATGCTATGAAAAGTTTGAAAAGAGAAGGTTTGGAACAGTTTCCCTGGGAAAAAGAATAGGAAATCAATTTGGAACTTTAAAAATTGACTCTTGTGGAGGAGCCTAGTCAAGATGATACAAGATGATTACAAAGTAGATCCCATCCATATGACATGATTGCTTGATTTTTTTCCACTTTTACACTATAGTAGGAATGGAGGATGTAAATAGTAGGAACTATCTAGGGCTGGAGTGTGGCAAGTCTTGAGTTCTAAAAGTATGTTCCTAGGGGGATGGGGTTGAGCAGAGAATTCATGTGTCTAGATGAGAATATACATGGGGATGGGTTCTTAAGGTAGAGATTAGGAAGAGAAGAAAGCAAAGCCAGGAGTGATGACTTTGGAGAATTCTGAGGAATAAAAAGGATTGGAAATCCCAGTGAAGATGAATACATTGGAGATGAGTAGGGTTTGGGGATAGATGGAAAGATTAAATCCTTTGATTCTTTATAGATATTACCTCATTGAAATGGAATACTCATGGGTGAGAGATAGCAAGATCAAGGTTGTGACTATCCCTATGTTTGGCTGAGGAGTGGAATAGTAGATTGAGCAATTTGTGGGGATTGAGGAATTGGAATATTAGTGTGTTTGAGAGTGGATTAAAAATGTTAGATACATTCATGGTGAGGATGTTACTTTGACTTACATAAATTTAATCCTTGGACAAAGATCATTCCAGCTAGATGATGCAATGGATAGAATACTACACATGGAGTAAGACTAACTTAATTGGAATCTGTTCTCAAATATTCTAACCCTATAAACCCTGTGCAAGTCACTAAACCTTTTCCAGCCTCAATTTCTTCATCTATATAAAGGAAATCATAATATCTAACTCAAGATTATTATGAGGATGAAATGAGATTGCATGTAAAATTGTTTTCACAACAAAACTCTATATAAAACTAGCTGTTATTGTTATTGATTAAATGAATATCTGTAATTTTCTAGGGCAGCTAGGTGGTGCAGTGGATAGAGTGCTGGGCCTGGAGTAAGGAGTACCTGAGTTCAAATCCAGCCATAGACACTTATTAGTTGTGTGATCCTGGGCAAATCACTTAGTAAGTAAAAGTTTGCCTCTGCTTGCTCATCTGTAAAAATGAACTGGAGAAGGAAATGGCAAACGATTCCCCTATCTTTGCCAAGAAAAACTCAAATGAAACCAAGAAGAGATGGATACAACTTAAATAACTGAACTACAACAAATTTTCTAAGAATTATTTAATTGTTTTTTTTTTATCACTTTTCTACTACCAATTTGGTAGAAGTAAAGAAGCATAAAAGACTGACTACTGTTTTGCATATTTTTCCTGGGTCATCAGGTCAAAATAATTCATCTTCTGATGGTAAATTTGCTTGGGATAATGTCAAATATATCCTTAAATATTCAGGTATTTTGGCAGCAGAGAAGGTCTGTCACAGGGGACATACTGTAAGCTTCTTCTAGTTTAACAAAACTGACCAACAAAGTTTGTGTCCCAGTGTCATAGTCTTTAGAAATGCAGTTTCACCTCAACAACATAATGGAACATCAGAGAAGGAATTTTTGAAGGGAATATGAATGGTGTATTTATAGAATTGTAGTTTTTTTTTTACCTGAAAGTAAATATTACAGAGCCTTCCAAACAGATGTTCAGCAGTGATTATTCTGCATATAATAAATGTAGTGCATGAATTGATTATATCCATTTTTAGGACTAGAATCAAATATTAAGGCCACGATATATACCCTTAGAAATATTTCATAGTATGATAAGATCATGGAATTTTATCCATATTGATCCATTATCCCCTTCTCATCCCGTTACCCCCTACTCTCCTGTAGGGTGAGATACCCTATTTAGTGTGTATGTCATTGCCTCCCTAAGCCAAATTTAATGAGAAAAAGATTTACTCATTCCTTTTGCCTTTCTATTCTTCCCCTCCATTGTAGCAGTTTTCCTTTGCCTCTTCTATATAATTTACCCCATTGTCTCTCCCCATCTCCTCTCATTATATTCATCTCTCACCTCTTAATTTTACCTTTTAAGTATCATCCCTTCCTATGTAATTAGTCCTGTGCCCTCTGTCTATGTATACCTGTACACATTTTGCACACTCACATATGTATTCATACACCCATATACCCTCATATGTAGACATTTATGTGTATGTATACATAATATACACATACACAGATTTCTATTCCCTTAAACTATTCTCATACTGAGAAAAGTTCCATAAGTTACAATTATCATTTTTCCATGTAGGAATGTAAATAGTTCAACTTTGATAAATTCCTTATGATTTCTTTTCCCTGTTTACCTTCTCATGTATCTCTTGTTTCTTGTATCTGAATTTCATTTTTTCTATTCAACTCTGTTTTTTTTTTCATCAAGAATGCTTGAAAGTCCTCTATTCCACTGAATTACCATATTTTCCCCTGAAATATGATACTCAATTTTGCTCGGTGGGTGATTCTTGTTTTCAATCCCAGATCCTTTGACCTCCAGAATATTTTATTCCAAGCTCTTCGTTCCCTCAGGGTAGAAGCTTCCTGGTCCTGTGTTATCCTGATTGTATTTCCACAATATTCAATTTTTTTCTTCCTGGCTGTGTGTAATATTTTCTCCTTGATCTGGGAATTCCAGAAGCTGTCTACAATATTCCTAGGAGTTGTCTTTTTGAGATCTTTTTCAGGAGGTGTTTGGTGGCTTCTTTCAACCTCTATTTTGTCCTCTGGTTCTAAAACATCAGGGCAGTTTTCCTTGAGAATTTCTTGGAGGTTGATTTCTAGATTCTTTCTTTGATCATGACTTACAGGTAGTCCAAGAATTTTTAAATTTTCTCTCCTGGATCTCTTTTCCTGGTCAGATGTTTTTCCAATGTGATATTTCACATTTCCTTTTATTTTTTCATTTGTTTGGATCTGTTTAATAGTGCCTTGATTTCTCATAAAGTCATTAGCTTCCATTTGCTCCAATCTAATTCTGAAGGAATGATTCTCTTCAGTGAGCTTTTGAGATTCTTTTTCCATCTGGCAAATTCGGCTTTTTAAGGCATTCTTCTCCTCATTGCCTTTTTGAGCCTCTTTTGCCATCTTGGTTAGTCTATTTTTTAAGGTTTTATTTTCTTCAGTCAGGTTGTTGACTCTAATTTCATAATTTTCTTGCATTTTTCACATTTCTCTTCCCTATTTTTCCTTCACTTCTCCTATTTGGTTTTCAAAATCCTTCTTAAGGTCCTCTATGTCCTGTAACCAGCTCATATTTTTTCTTGGAAGCTTTTGCTGCAGGAGTTCTGACTTTGTTGTCTTCCTCCTATTATTCCATGCTTTGATCCTTTCTGTACCCAAAATAGGAGTCCAATGTTGGATTGCTCTGTTTTCTTTACTTCCTTTGCTTGCTCATGGTGCCACTCAATTACTTGCCTTTTGAGCCTTTTGCCACAGTAGGACTCTGCTACTAGGAAGGGGAGCTTTATCCCAATCACTGGGGTTTTCACAGCTGTTGGATCTATTAGTTCTGTGCCCTCTCTTAAGCCTCCACACGCTCTCTGGAAAACTCTTCACACACCCAGTACCTCCACCCAGGACATTGATCCAGATCCAAGCAGATTAAAACAAAAGGAATTACCCCTCAGCATTGTCATTTAGTCACCCTACAATCTGCAGACCTGGAGCTCTGATGCAGCCACTTGTTGGCCAGCTGCATACCCATGGAGCCTCAACTACTTCTTGCGTGGCAGCAAAGGCCAGACCACACTCCCAAATTCCCTGTTCCCACAAAGTCTGCACTGACTTCTCACTTTGTCCTTGGCATCTATGTGTTGATAATTCTGGAAACTTCCACAGCTGCTGGTGATCTGAAGTCCCTCCAGCCAGTGGCTGGTCAGGCCACTCTGATTCTAAAACCTCTGGCTAGAGTGGGGCTGGGCTCGGCTCCCAGAGCACTGAACTGGCCCCATCCTGCTGAGCTGCTGGGCTGTCTTCAGTGGGAGGCTATCTTCTCTCTGTCATTTTGTGAGTTCTGTGGCTCCAAAGTTTGTCTAGAGTCATTTTTTTACATGAATTGGAGGAGGTGGAAGCTGGAGCCGTGTGGAAGTACTGTTTCTACTCTGCCATCTTGACTCCACCCCCCTCGCCAATTCTAATTTTTAAGGAATTCTTGCCTTCAGCGAGATTTTGTACCTCTGTTTTTTTTACCAATTTTTTTTAGGAATTGTTTTTTTAAAGAATTTTTGTAATTTATTTTCTACTTGAATAATTATACTTTTTAAAGATTTCTTCAATAGATTTTATTTTTGCGTGTGTTTCTTTTACCATTTGACCAATGATGCTGCTGTTGTTCTTAATGTTTTATGTTCTTCAGTTTATTTGTACTTCCCCTGAACTTTATGTTAAAGTTGATGTCTTCTCATTTGGAAGAGAGGAGGTCCAACCTTTAGGTCTTTTGGGGGCTGCTGTTTTCAGATATAGTTTTGAGGTTCTATAAGTTTTTAGTGCTTCTTAGGTGACACAGTTCTGGGATAGGTGTGATCACTGCTCTCCTGGTTTGTACCCTTGTTTCTACCCAGGAAGAGACCATGGACCCCTGCAGCCACAAATGTTAGTGCTCCTCTCTGCTTTGAAACTGAAACCAGGGCCCCTGGTCCACTGTGACTGACCGGAAGACTTTTCTCTGTTGAAGAACTGTGATGCAGGACTGTATAGTGGAAATAGAATTACCAGTCTGTACCAGCTGTACACAGTAGCAGCAAAAGGTCTCCCTATGATCTCTTACCATTTGTCTGCTCCTTTTACTTTCTCTCACCAAGAGCTCCTAAAGCTTCTGCTGCTGCTGCCAGAGCCATTGAGGTTAATGGGGGCTCCAGGCAGATTTTAACCTTGGGGCTACAATGTATTCTGAGCACCTCTTAAGTTTTCTTAGCTTGGAAAACATATCTCACTCTGACCTTTTGTTGCCTCTGCTGCTCCAAAATTTGGTTTGAGGCATTTAAAAATTGTTTGGAAGGAAGATACTGTAGGAGTTCCTCTGGGTGCCTGCTCCTAAAGTGAAGTTGACTCCACCTCTGGAATAGACAGTATTGTTGACCTTAAAGGGCTTTCTTGTTCGCTTAATTAGGGTTTCAAAGTAAAAATTCTTAGGAGCTCATATCCAGAAGGGCTATTTATTCATCCTATGTACATATGGTATACATATATACATACATGCATGTTTACATATGTTTGCATATATATGTATAAATATTGTGCACAGATACATGTGTTGATAAGTTTGGAGACACAGAGACATGAGACAGAGAGATGGATAAAAATTGTTCTCTAAAGAGTTGAGTTCCATTATCACCTCTGTCATGTAGCACATGTAACACATAAAATACCTATATGTGTATATCTACCTACATACAGGGTAATCTAAAGGGGTATGTGTGCATCTATACATATATACATATTTACACAATGCATATACTTTCATATATATATATATATATATCATAGAGTAAATAGAAGACTGGCCTTAAAGTCATAAACACCAGGTTTTCAATCTTTTCTCTGACATAGACTGGTTATAGGACCATGTAAAAGTAAAACTTTCAGTGCTCTAAGCAACTTTCTGGAACTATAATTGCCAAACTGCATGATACAGAGTATTTCAAAAACAACTTCCCCGTACTAATGAAATCTTAAGTTCAGTCTATAGTTCTATGTATATAGCTATATTTAAATCTATTTCAATTTTTTTTAATCTGGACCTATGATCTTAATGTTATTAGGAACTGCTTTGTGAAGAAACTTCCCTTCAACCATTCAGATTAGATTAGCAATTGTTCTGTAATGTAATATCTTAGAGAGCTGTCTAGGTGTAATATTAAGGGAATTTGAAGATCTCCCCTGCCATTTAATAGGCATAGGGAATTTAAATATCTTCCCTGCCCCTTGATGGGCCTCACTTGGAGCCCAACAAGAGAAGCTTGTTTAGGGCAGGCTTGTTTTTCAGGAAGGTCCACTTTTTCTTACTTTGTATTTAGGCAGTGGGTAACAAAATGTTGTGATGTTCTCTGACCCTGTTGAAGGCTATATAAATATCCTCTGATATGAGGTTTTGCTTTGGGGCTCACTTATGGGAAGAGTTATGTGATTTTGCCAGATTAGACTCTGGATAGTGGTTCAGGCCCCAGGCTTTGAAAACCCAGATTTTGGTTCTTCTCTCTGTTAAATAACTATTTATGTGTGCAATGGTCAGACAGCTAGAAACCCTGTCTATTGGTCTGTTGAATTGTGTTATTTTCTCTGTCTATATTTTTTTGTCTGCTTATAAGTTATGTTTGTTTTTTCTGAAATTCAGGGTGCTGACTTTTTTCCCGATTGTTAACCCCTTTTGAGTTGTTTTCCTTTAGAAAAGCAGATCAAAGAGCATGTGCTAGCAGCCATCCTGGGTATGCTGGGGTTCTTGCTGTTACATTGGGCACTGAAAAGTGAATTCCCTGAGGTCACACAGAAAAAGAACTAAGGCATAGAGCAGTAAAGAAACTTTTATACATAATCACACATCTAGTTAATTGAAAGATGCAAAATTTGATTGCACCTCTTCTGAAAATTGAAGTGTTTGATCTTTCCATTAAGATCTGTTTCTTTGAAGTCTTGGCCTCTATTTTTATATCATTCCCTCAACAAGTATATGTCAAGCACCTACTACATGACACACCTTGATAGGCATTGCAACGTCAAAGATAAAATGCATCATTACTTGACCTCAAGGAGCTTACATTCTATCACAGAGACAATATACACATATTTAAGTAGATACAAAAATATACAAAATAAATCAATTATGCTATAAAGCTACTTACTCCACCCAGGAAATTGGTGACCCAATCCAGTTTATATGTCCTATTTTGCACAGTTGAGATACTACTATGATTTATAAGCTAATTTTCTCTAGAAAAAAAGCAGTAATGAAAGTAACTATGGGATAATGATGAGTTTTCTATTTATCTTTTATAGGACTCACATCTCTTTACAATCATAGCTTCAATCCTTAAAAAGGCTTCGTGATGCACTCACCAAGATCATTTCTATTTTTATCATGTCCTTTATAAAGATCATATAGCAGATATTTTTCTATTATACAAATGGGAAATACATAAAACAAAAGAAAACAAAACCTTTGGAGAGCTCAGAGATATTCCCAGGCTTTTCTATGGGGTCCATGAAACAAATGGAAGTGGTCATGAATTGCAGTTACTACTTCCAACTGTTAGAAAATACAGTTTGGCTGAAACCCATTGAGATATTTGTGAGACAGCTGAAAGTGTCCACATTATTAAGGCCAAACCATCAAAACATCAGTGTGTATCCCTGTGTTACCTAATAACAAAAAAGGTGTTTTTACTAGCAGTTCTAGACTTCCTTTCTACATTGCCTCAATTCATGCCTCTTGATGTACTTGCACCATTTTTAAACTAGCAGGAGATTGTTGACTAAGTGCTAATTGTCAACAGTGACAGTAACATCCTTGTATTGTGTTGCTTACAAATATTTTTGTGACCTTACTTAATTATACTTATATTTATTATTGGTAAAATTTATGTATGCATGTGTATCAATTCATTATTCTTCTGAGGATATATTCATTTACATTAATTCCTCCCACTTTCTTTTTATTTTAAATTTATTTTTATGCTTTGACTATCAATTAGGAAATGATTTATATTTAATACATTTGACAAAATTCTTTATATATTTTAGATATGAGACTTATCTGATAAGCTATTTGTAATCCTCCCCCTCCCCTCCCAATTTTCAACTTTCTTTCTGATCTTGGTTGTATTTGTACAAAAATATTTTGATTTAATATAATTGAAATTATCCATGTTTACAAGGAACAGCATTCTGTTTCTTGTTTATTCATCACTTGTTTGCTTATTCACATGTCTTATAAGTAATATGTCCCATTTTCTAATTTCCTTGTAAAATCTCTTTTTGTGTCTAGGTCAAGTATCCATTTTGACCTCATCTCAGTAAATGATGTGAGATATTGGTTCATGTCCACTTTCTGCCAACCTCCTTTCCAGTTTTGCCAACAAGTTGTTGTTGTTGTTTTACCAAATAATGAATTTGTATTGCAATATCTTGCCTTTATACTTTTCAAATATAAGGCTATTTTATTCATTTGCTTCTGGGAATTTTATGTCTACTCTATTCCACTGACCTAGTTTTCTACTTCTTAGGAGATAGGTCTGGTAATTACTGCCTTGTGCTGCTAAACCTCTTTCCTTTATATTTTCCCTCTTATTTCCTTTTATATTCAACTTTTTTTCCGAATTGATTTTATTATTTTGTTTTTCTAATTCAGTAAAATATTTTTGATAATTTAATTGGGATAGCATTGCATATATAGTTTGGTTAAAATTGTCTTTTTTTTTACTATGTTTTCCCAGCCTACCCATGAACAATCAATATTTTTCTAATAACTTTCAGCTGATTTTATTTGTATGAAAAAGTTATTTTAAAATAATTTTGTTTATATCATTCCTGGTTTTGTTTGGCAGGTGTATGCCCAAGTATTTATACTGTCTAGAATTATTTCAAATAGGATATTTTTGCAGGTTTTTTTGCTGATATATAGAAATGATGATCATTTATGTGTATTTACTTTATATCCTCTTACTTTGTTAAAATTATTAATTTTTTAGCTAATTTTTTAGTTTAGTCTTTGATATTTTCCAAGAATTCCATCATATGATCTACAAAAAGAGAGAGTTTTTTTTTATCTCATTCCCTATTCTGATTCCTTCAATTTCTTTGTCTTTTCTTTTGCTAGGATTTTGTCTTCGCTATTGCTAGGATTTCCAATACAATACTTAATAATATTAGTGACAGTGGGCAGGCCTCTTTCACATCTGATCTTACTGAGAAAGCTTTTAGTATATACCCATAACATATAATGTTTGTCAATAGTTTTAGATGAATGCTTTTCATAATTTTAAGGAAAAAAATCATTTATACCCATTTATACCAATATTTTCATTTGTTTTTAATATGAGTGTTGAATTTTATCAAAAACTTTTTATGCATCTATTGATATAATTATATGACTTTTTAAACTTTAATTATTGATTTAATCGATTATGTTAATCATTTCCTTTATGCTAAACCATCCCTGCCTTTTTGGTATAAGACCATTTGGATCATAATGTATAATCTTTGTAATGTATTGTTAGGATTTTTTAGCTAGTATTTTATTTAGGATTTTTGAATTCTGTTCTACAATTTTCTTTCTCTTCCTGGCTTCATTATATTTGTTTCAGAAAAGGAGTTTGGTAGAATCCCTTCTTTACCTGTTACTCTAAATAATGTGTTTAATATTAGCAATATCTAAAGGCTAGAGATAAATAGGCTATAAACTAGGATATGTGTAGTTGTAGCAGCAAGCACCCCAGCTTCCTCAGGGTGGCTGCCAACACAGGTTCTTAGATCTGCTTTTCTAAAGGAAAGCAATTCAAAATGGGTTAACAATCTTGCCTTAATCAAACATATCATTTACCTAGTTCAAGGGAAAAAGGTCAGCACCATGAACTTCACAGTATACAAACAGAAACATTTGAAGCAGACAGGCCTCCAACTGTCCAACCATTACATCCATACCAAATCACAGTTACCATAGAGAGAAGCATTAACATCTGGGTTTTTCAAAGCCTAGGGGCTCTCAACAGCTGCCTAGAGTCTTATCTGATCAAATCACACAACACTTCTCAAAGTTCCCCAAAACAAAGCCTCACATCATGGATTCTCCTGGGTCAGAGAATGTAACAACCCTCTTGACCTACTGCCCAATCACAAAGTACCAAGCTGTGCGTATTCCTGAAAGATAAGCCTCCCACCACAGGCTCGAAGTACATTTAACCTAGGGACAAGGAAGATCTTAAAAATGTACATTCCTATAACAGTAGTATATTTAGGCTAAAGGAAGGCACTAGCCACCAACTCAGTTTCCCCAATAACTGCGGTATATTCACACTTTTCATAAGAGGATGATTAGAACACATTCCCCTTACCACCACTGTCCACCTTAAATTTACCCAAGTTTGCATTTTCTTGCTCTCCTTAGGTTCCATATTGACTTCAAGGTATGATATAGGAAAAACTCAAAATTTTCTAAATTATGAGAAACTCTCATCTTTGCCCTGAGCTACAATTTCTTAGGAATGACTTAATTCATAGAACACCCATTTATTTTTTCTTGTATTTTTTTCCCATGTCATTCAAAGAACATAGTAAGGCCACTATACATATATCTCTATTTCTATATCTTTATATCTCCATATCTATCTATCTATCTATCTATCTATCTATCTATCTATCTATCTATCTATCTATCTGTCTGTCTGTCTGTCTGTCTGTCTGTCTGTCTGTCTGTCTGTCTGTCTATCTACTTATCTACTTCAGCCAACAACACTTCTAATTATCTTGCCCTCTACCTCTGTCTTACCAGGATATGAGAACAAAAATCAAGGTAATAATGGCATTTTAAAAAAATTACTGAGCTTGACTCAGCAGGAGCTCAGAGAAACTTGCAGAGATTGGAACTGTCCCCTCGATGTTAGGATGGTTGAGTAGTTTGTCATGGTACTGTACTGATGAAATCCCCAACTTGGAGGTTTTATAAGCGTATTTCTGGGAAGGTATGATTAAAAGCCCTTCTCTTGAATTCAGAATATATAAAGGTATGCTATGACTGTTTTTTGTTTGGTTAATATGTTTTTATAGATAATTTGTGTCTCATTCCTGGACTGTAAATGGACATACATACAAAGGGTTCTGATGATGATTTTTGTCATTTTCTTCCATCACTACTTTGGAGTTAGGAATATCAATTCCTGTGGACCTTTGAGCTATCTTTCATTCAGAACTTCCATGAAGCCAATAAGCATATGGTTTCTTGGGCAAGTCTCTGTGTGAGATGAGATGAGTTCCTATTTGGTGCCTTTCATACCTGGCTTCCACCAGTGATTGATAATAGATTAAACAAATCAGAATAGTGGTCCAATTGAAAAACCTTAGAAAGATAAACCCAAACCTCAGAGAGAACTCTAGACTCTGAGGGGAAAATATAGACATGTTCATAGAACCTAACCTTTCAGTGAGAATAGGAGTTTAGATAACAAACACCAGCCTCTATAACTAGATGCCCTCTACATGAGAATCATACTTGTCCGTGTTAGTAGGATTTGGGATGAAAACCCTCAGAGTTTATCTGGGGTACAGAAGGAAAATCTTGCAACAGGGATAAGAATGGTATCTGAATCCTGTTTTCTCTACATGGTAGAACTAGCCTAAGAAGAAAGCCTGGAATGTCATTCTCTGGATAAAACCTGTGAACACAATCTTGGGAAAAAAACTCATATTCTATCAGGAAAAATCTCATCTTACTTTAGCAGACCTCAATTTTTTATACACCAGTCTCAAACTCATCCAATTGTGGTGATCATAACCCCAAACCTTACAAATAGAGAAGAATAGGCAAAGACAAATTTTAATTATTCAAGGAGAACACTAAAAGAAACAGAATTATACTAAAGATGACCTTCTTTTTGCCTAGTACCATAAAATGGTCTGTGGAACCAAGTTAAGAATTCAGGCTTCTTCATTTCTGTGTTATAAAATGGATCTAGTGCCTACCTCAAGTTATAAACTCAGCATTTTTCTATTATAGCTCATCATTATAATACATGGGAAACAAAGCCTCCTCACAAGTACACTCAACCAAAGAAACATATTAAAAACAGACCTTTTCTGTCTCTTACAAACTATAAAGGATTCAGTCCATTTGAAATCTCTAACCACCACTAAGCTACCAAAGTGATTTTCCTAAGGCTCAGATCAAACTATATTATACATATCTCATTACATCTTCAATAAACTACATTGTCCCCCCTATTAGTGGACAAAGTGCTGGACCTGTAGTCAGGAAAAGCTGAATAAAAATCCATCTGTAGAGATTTACTGGTTGTGTGGCCCTGAGTAATCCACTTAACCTTTATTTTGCTTAATTTTCCCTGAAATGAATATCATAATAGCACCTACCTCTCAGGGTTGTTGGGGATAGCAAATGAATTGATATTTGTAAAGCTCTTATTACACAATCTGGTATCTAGTAGATGTTATATAAATGTTAATTGTTTTTATTATGATTTTTATTTCCTAGATATAAAGTCCTCTGCTTTGCATTTTGATCCCTTCACAACCTGCTCAATTTTTACATTTCCAAAATTCTTAAACTTCTTCTCTTCCATGTATTGTACAATAGCTACACCAAACCTACTCACTGTTACTCATTCTCTACATCTCCTAACTCAATTCCTTAGCATTTGCTATCCCCTATGCTTGGATTACTCTCCATCTACACTTTTACTTCTTAGTTTCTCTGCCTTTCTTCCAGATTTAGTTCAGAATTTAACTTCTGTCAGAGTCCTTTTTCATTTATCCCTGCTGCTAGTACATTCCCTCTGTCCTTATGTTACACATATTGTGTATATATCATGTATATATCTTATATGTACATAGTTACTATATATGCGTATACAAATATGTAGGTGTACACCTGCATGTATGTATGTACACATACACCTATATGTATATATGTACACATGTGTGTTCATACACATATATAAATGTCTATAAACATGCATACACTATATACATATATACATACAGTCATACACACATATACACACAAATATATATAACACTATAAATATATATATACACAAATAATATATATATATGTATACATATGATGGTTTTTGATCAGAGACAGTATATTCTCATTTCTTTTTATCATCAGTAAATAGCAAGTGCTTATTCATTGTTTGCCAACTGACTGAGATCAAGTTTACATAGTAAATTTTGCATTAAAAAGGTGATATTCAGAGGATTTTTGTTAAAAAATATAGTAAAGAAGCAAACCTGAAGATTTTTTTGGTCCATTTATTTGATTTTATCCAGTTAGGGAATTCTTTTCAGGGATACACATCAGCAAAGGCTATAAAAGTTCATAGAATCATAGAGTTAGAAATACCAGGTTACTTGTATCAAATGAGGTGATATTTGTAAAGCTTGTATTACAGAACTTATGTATAAGTGGTTACTTAGTCCAATTCTATCACTCTACAAACAAAGGAACCTGGAGTCTTTTTTAAGTTTACACGATTTCCTCAAGTCACATAGATAGTAAAGGCAATGTCAGGATTTGAGTGTAGATCACCTGGCTCCACATTTGGTCTTCTTTCCACTACATCACAATGTCTGACAACAAACAAACAAACAAACTTAGAATATTGCTTGGAACATTGAGAATTCAAGTGACTCGTTTATGTTCATAAAGCTCAGACATTTTAGAGGCAAAACTTACAATTGGATTTCATTGACTCCAAGCCCAATTATTTATCCATTATACCCAACTGCTTCTCATGTCTAAAGATAAGGTCAAAATTATTTACTTAAAACCATTTTCCAGAATGACGAGTGATGAGCAAAATTAGGAGAATTATAGGGATAATGGGAGAGAAAAAAAAAACATTCAATGACTTTCCTTCCAATTTTCATATGTTTCAATCTGTCTTCCTTCTTATACTGTATTTAAAAGTGAATCAGACTAGGGGCAAAGGGATAAAGCAGAATTCAATGAACAATCTTACTCTCCCGATTATCTCTTTAGAACTTAACTAGAGATTCAAAGTGGGTTTATAGGAATAGCAATTTGGGAGCTCTTTAACTTTAAATTCTGTTTGTTCCCATGCTCATTTTTATTTGTGAGGTAGGTCATAAAAGGGGTATTATTCTATCATTTATGCAAATTCTGCAGGTAGTTTCTAATTTCTAGTCTTATGTTTAAGTGCTGGTATTCATAATTTATGTGAGACTACAATGTGGTGAAAATACCAGTAGTTGTAGCCTAGATTCTACTTCTATTTCTATCTTTAATTACATTTACAAGCTTGCAAAGTCATATAACTTCTTTCAGCCTCAATTTCAAACCTGTAAAAATAGTCTTAATTAGATGATAACTTAAATCCCATTCATCTCTGAATTACAGAATTCTTGGAATCCTCCTAGGGGAGGCAAGAATAAGACTGAGTTGTAGGTCTCCATTTCTAACAGACAAGGAAGATTATACATTAACATATTTGTAAAATGTGAAATGCCCAATAACTACATTCCAAGTTCCACCCTGCTACCCCCTCCCAAAATACACACTATTCCCTTGATTCACCTCTCACCTGAAATTTAAATATCTAAGACAAAAAAAATCAACTCTCAAATCCTTCCATTACCACCAACTCCCAGTCAATTGAGTAAATAGAAATAAATTGTCAGTTTGTCAAAAATGTTAATTTATTCATTGATTTTCTATCGCGTCTATGTGTAATAGTAGATGTTCTTAGGTAAATATGCAAGTACCGATTATAAGGAGCTAACATTTATATATATATAGCTTTGAATTTTCTAAATACATTGCATACTTTACCTTAATTTACCCTCAAAATAGTCCTGAAAGGTCAGTGATACCATATTACAATTTTACATATGAAGAAACTGAGGCAGAAAGATGGTAAGAAAATTTCTCAGCTATTAAATGAGGTAGATCTGCAACCCAAATATTCTTGATTTCAGGACCAGAACACATTACCCTATAGTACTACCTCAACTACCTCCCCTAATTGAAGTCATAGTCCCCATCTTTGAGGGAGAAAAGGCTTAGATAAAAGACTTGATTACAGAGAGAATCATTATTTTTGTCTGTCTCTTACACAGTCTTAGTTCTCTGTAATCTATTCTTGCACTCTTTCTTCCAGAATAATTGTATAATTGATGCAGGGAATTATTACAATTACAATATTACATTATTACAATAAAAAGCTTATTGTTCTTTTTTTAAATTTCCTAACAAAAATTCATCCAATATTGTCTGCCCCTTTACATTCCGGTGGATGTTATTAAATAGTTAAATAATTGCAATCCTTGATTTTTACATTTATTATGTATTTCATACCCTTTCCCTTAACTTAGCATTTAGAACTATTCTCAAGATGCTGCTTTTGAGTGTTTTGCCCCAATGAACTTTTGATCTACACTTTCAAGTCCTAACATCTGAATTTATAGTGCTAATAATCTGAGTAGAGGGAAGAAAACAGGCCAAATTTCCAATTATTTTTCTTAACAAAGCTATTTGACCTGTTTGAGTGAATCCGTGTAAAGACTCAGTGGTTCTAAAGCGAAGGGGGACTTTGGAGGCCAGAGTTATGAAGTAAAATTATAAATCAGAAAAAGTGAAACCATGGGGGAAATGAGAACCAACTAGCCATGAACCTGAGAACTTACTAGCATCGAACAAAATATGAATAATCATGGAAATTTTCAAGGTTTAATGGGTATCTTCTTTAGCTTTTAAAAAGACCTGCTTTTGAAAAGCTTAAAACTGAGTTAAAAGGATAAGTTTGAAAAGCAGAGAATAAATCAGCATCTTTACATGTAAGAGATGGTCTCTTGCTTTAGTAATTGGCCAGTCTAATTAAAATGTAAAAAAAAAAAAGGTTGGAAAAGAAAGAATAGAATGGAGGGGAAATTAAATCTAAGTTCATCCTAAAGGTAATTTTCTGAGAAGTGAATAAAGGATTTCTGAACATCCTCAGATACAAGGACAACACTACTTTGGAAAGAGTTAGACAGGTCTGTTCAGGATAAGAAAAAGAAATATAAAAACAAACTGGAATGGATTCAGAAAAGAATACCCATAGAGCAAAATAACCAGAAAAAAAAAAATTTTACATGTGGTTCATTTAAAGGACTTTATAATGTTTAGTATGGAGAAGAGAAGAATCAGGGGAGACATGATACATATTATAAAATAGTTGAAGGAAAGTCTTTGCGAAAAGATTTCATTTCTTTTACTTGACCTTAGTGGTGAGAACTATGAGTCATTTTGAATGGTAGTGTCATGGAGTAGATTTTGACTTGACAAAAGGAAATATTGTCATTCAATTGGCACTGAGTAAAAGTGGAATGGACAGTCTCAACACTCTGGCTGCTGTGTTGCTAATTGCTCTTTCTCTTTCTCTCCCCCCCCCCCCTCTCTCTGTTTTGTTTTTTTTTCTTTCTTGTGATTCCTCCCATTCATTCTACTTCTTCTATGGAACATGATGAATGTGAAAATATGTTTAATAAGAATGTATATGTAGAGCCTATATCACTTTGCACACCATCCTAGGGAGGGGAGAGGGAAGAGAGGGGGAGAAAATTTGAAATTTATGGAAGTGAATGTTTAAAACTAAAGATAAATACATTAATTTAACAAAAGAGAAGGTTGGATACAAATTTTGGGATATCTAGCATAGCTTGTGCTAGATGGCTACTGAAATACCTTTCAACCCTAATGTACCATATGGATTATAGATTCTTATTCCATGTTGAATCCATGATGAAAAAACTCAATAGGTGAAAAATCTGATAGAATAAATTTCATGCTGCTATGGAGGAAAAAACAAAAACAATAAACAAACACCCCACCCCCCAAAAAAAGCACATTCCAGAGGCACAGAAGCTGTATTCAAATTCTGCCTCTGATACTTTGTACCTCTGGGACTTAAGAAAAGTCATTTAACGTCACTAGGCCACAGCTTCTTCCTCTGAAAGATAAAACAGCTGACCTAGATGACTTGACCTTCAAGCTTACCTCTCTAGGTCTATGATTGAGACTATATCCTTGGTCCTTCTTTCCCCACCTCCTCTTGCAATTGACTTCTCTATAAAATGATATTTCAATACACTCCCTTTACACTGTATGTGTGTGTGTGTGTGGTAACTAACTTACTTTGACTGCTTGGTCCTTGGTTCTTCAATATTTCCATTGATTTGTGTGACCTCATTGATGAGAATACTCATTTAAATTTTGTACCGAACACAAATAATCAGTGCATTTGCATCCCATGGAATTCTTACCTCTTTTCCCCAAGGTCCTTCACACATGATTCACCCAACTGGACTGAAAACGTCTTCTGGATTTTTTTTTTTACAGCTATTATATGAAATGATGTTTCGCATTGCCTTTGGAGGTACATAGTGAAACTTACTCTGCCAACTCATTTGTTTGAATCTTCAAGGAAACAACATGAATCTTTCTATTTATTGCAACATCTTTTGTTTTCCCCCTAGTTTTACTTAGTGTGAGAAAATTTAAATACCATTTGGTTAGATTCTTTCAATGAATAAATTCATCAGTCAACAAAGATATATGAAGCACCTACCATGTGCCTATCATTGACCCAGGAGCTGTGGATTCAATATAATTTAGACCATAATTTAGCTTCTGTTCTCAAGAAGTGTTTATTTTGCACCAATTAAGGACTAGGCATTTGGCTTTGAATATTAGAGAATTTTATATTTGGTTACATTGTGATTTATATTCTATCCAAGCAAGACTTTTCTTTGGTCACATTAAAATTACTTTAAGCTAAGTTAATGTTAATAAAATGTGTTATCTTTAGTGCCTGATATTCCATTTTCCACCACTTCACCACTATCACTGTAAAAATGGCAGGGAGCTGTATAGCATGGAAAGATCTTTTAGAATGTTTCATTTCATAGGTTGCCATGCTTGAGAATCCATCAGCCATCAGTCAAATTACTTATGATGAAACTCTCCATACTTAGCTAGCTTGGTACTCAGACAGCAGACAGTCTGTCATTCCCAAATAGGTACTTAATAAATGTTGATGATATCTAGTTCAGCATTTTCTAGTATCAACCTGAAAAATCCTATCTTTTAAGCCTCCTCATGCCACCTATAAAATTTCTTATAAAAGTTACTGATCCAAAACTAAGTATTAGCTTATAACTTTATGCACTAAAGGATACAAATTAGTGAGGATCCTTAGGGAATTAGTATATCTATCAAAATGTCTCAAATTCTATGATCCAAACTAGGTACAGTTGCACACCATATTAGTTTAGTTCTGCATTGTTTCCTAAATATGGAAATTAAAGAGCATTTTATAGAAAAATGGAAATTCTGCCATAAAGGAACTTTGATAATTTTAGTCCAATAAAATATCCTTTTAAAATGTTAGAGATATTGGTGAGAGGGGTGAATTAGTCAAAACTGAGAAAGCACTCTTTTCCCCCCATTATGTATAAAGACAGTATACTAACTATCTACTTATTTCAGTAAGCTAGGAATAAAATGATGGTGCTATTTTGTTCCATGAAGATTTAAATAGCTTGATATATCAGAGACCAATGATTCTACTTAATCTTTTAATAATTTATTTGAACCTGAGGTATAGTTAACCGTTTCCATTACAACAAATGCTTGTTTTTATGTTTCCTTAGTTTACCATATTGCTTTGCTTTGGAAACAAAAATGTTTTGCTTCCATTTCCATTTTTTTGTAGAAAGTTCTAATAAATATAAGTAAATATTTATTCATAGTCTCTTTACAGCCTGTTTTGTTTTATTTCATGGAATTTCAGAGTTCCAAGGGACATCAAAGTCTATATAATCCAACCCACAAGAGAAGAGGAATAGTCTCTAATCCACATGTAGCAATTCTTCTCATTTTTTTCCCCTGTATCTAGAGTAGGTAAAAGGAAATTCAGAATCACAGGGAATAGCGAATATTTTTAATGTTGTTCAATTAAAAATAATGTATTAAGCTTATTAATTTTGTAACCAATGAAAAAAGCAATATGAGTCTGCTCCTGTTCAACTAACTTGGTTTTCTTGTTTTTACAAAGTTTCCAAGGCAAATAAGAGAATGCTGTATGTATCTTTTATTCCCATTTCAATAAAGTGTATTACAAAGCTTCTCATGTTATTCCTGCAGATAGAACAGAGATGTAGCTTAGATTAATTCGCATTAAGTAGATTCAAAACTCATTAATTCAATGACCATACTCAAATTCTAATAATTAACATGTTTAATGGCTATATCCATTGCCAGAAATGCTCTCCCTGCTCTCCTCTGTCTACTGACATCTCTGACTTTCTTTAAGTTCCAACTAAGTTCCCAACTTCTACAGGAAACTTTTACCTAACACTTCTTAACCTCAGTGCCTTCCCTCTGTTAATTATTTCCTATTTAGTGTGTGTGTGTGTGTGTGTACACATATACACACATACGCATGCACACAGATTATAGGATCATCAAGGCCTGGGTCTCTTTTGCCTCTTTTTGTATCCCTGGCACTTAGCACATTGCCTGTCACAAGATTAGCACTTAATAACTATTAAATTGATTGACTGATTAAATTTTGTAGTTAGTTTATGCAAGGGAGAGTGCTAGACTTGGAGCCAGGAAGTACTGAGTTAAATTGTACCTTGGGATACTGTGATCCTGGAAAAATCACTAGACTTCTTTCAGCTTCAGTTTCCTCATCTGTAAAATGGAGTTAATATTACCAGCTTCCAATACTGTTGTGAGGATAAAATGAGATTATAATTATAAAGGATTTTGAAATGTTAAATTAAACATAAATGATAGATATTATTTCTTCCCTAATATGCTCTTGGAACCTAGGCTTAGACATGAGATGTTTAACATTTAGATCAATTCTTTGTATAAAGATATGGGTGGCCTTATATTTTCAGATGATAAAAAAGATAAGATGAGGAGTTAATACATTAGATGACATGGTAAAGATTTTTTTTAAGATCTCAAAAGCCTCTCATGGGGGCCACAGTCAAGATGGCAGAGTAGAAACAGGACTTCCTGCTTCCACCTCCCCCAATTCTTGTAAAAGGGGACTCTGAGCAAACTTTAGATCTATAGAACCCACGAAAACACACAGAGAAGCTAACCTTCTGCTGAGGACAGCTGGGAAGGCCAGCAGGAGTGGGCCAACACAACCCCCACATGAGCCAGAGGTTTTAGATCTAGGGCAGGCCTGACCAACCACCTGTTGGAGGGACTTCAGATCACGAGGAGCTGTGGCCGTTTCCAGAATTATCAACACATAGATGCTAAGGACAAAGTAAAAGGTCAGTGCAGTGTGGAATTTGGGATGGAGTAGTTGGGAGAGTTTCAGCCTTTATCCCCTGGAAGGAGAAGATGCTGAGGGCTGCAGCACAGCCACCACCACATGGCAGCTTCAGCTCCTGGCCTGCAGAGTGTAGAGGGAACAAGCGACGAGTCTGAGGGATAATCACTCTTGCTTTAAACTGCTTGGATCTGGATTGCGGTTTAGGGTGGAGATCCTGCGGTTTGTGACCATCTTGCCAGAGTGTGTACAGACTTCAGAGAGGGCACCCAACTAATACCTCCGGCAGCTGAGAAAAATCCAGTGTTTGGAACAAAGCTGCCCTGTCTGGTAGCAGAGTCCTACTGTGGCAAAAAGCCCAAAAGTCAAGTAATTGAATGGCAACATTACCAAGCAAAGGAAGCAAAGCAAACAGAAGAATCCAACGTTAGACTCCTATTTTGGGGACAAAAGGATCAATGCATGGAAAAAGAGGAAGAAAGTGAAGTCAGAACTCCTGCACCACAACCTTCAAAGAAAAATATGAGCTGGGTACAGGCCATAGAGGACAAAAAGAAGCAGATAAGAGAAGTGGAGGGAAAAATTGGGAAGAAATATAGAATGATGCAAAAAAAAATTGAAATGAGAGTCAACAGCCTGACTGAGGAAAATGATACCTAAAAAAAAAATAACTCAAATGCCAAAAGAGGCTCAAAAAGGCAATGAGGAGAAGAATGCCTTAAAAAGCCAAATTTGCCATATGGAAAAAGAATCTCAAAAGCTCACTGAGGAGAATCATTCCTTCAGGACTAGATTGGAGAAAATGGAAGCTAATGACTTTATGAGAAATCAAGATGCTTTTAAACAGATCCAAAAAAAAAATGAAAGAATAGAATGCAATGTAAAATATCTCATTGGAAAAACCACTGACCTGGAAAATAGATCCAGGAGAGATAATTTAAAAATTATTGGACTACCTGAAAGTCATGATCAAAGAAAGAATCTAGAAATTATCCTCCAAGAAATTCTCAAGGAAAACTGCCCTGATGTTTTAGAACCAGAGGGCAAAATAGAGGTTGAAAGAATCCACCTATCACCTCATGAAAAAGATCCCAAAAAGAAAATTCCTAGCAATATTATAGCCAGGTTCTGAAATTCCCAGATTAAGGAGAGATTGTTACAAACAGCAAGGAAGAAATAATTTGAATATTCTGGAAACACAATCAGGATAACAGAGGATCTAGCAGCTTCTATACTGATGGATTGAAAGCCTTGGAATATTATATTCTGGAGGTCAAAGGAGCTCGGATTAAAACCAATAATCACCTAACCAGCAAAACTGAGTATCATGTTTCAGGGGAAAATATGGTCATTCAGTGGAATAGAGGACTTTCAAGCATTCTTGCTGAAAAAAACAGAGTTGAATAGAAAATTTGACATTCAGATACAAGAAGTAAGAGAAACATGAGAAGGTAAACAGGGAGAAGAAATCATAAGAAGCTTATCAAAGTTGAAATATTTATATTGCTACATGGAAAAATAATAATTGTAACTGATGAAACTTTTCTAAGTATGAAAATAGTTGAAGAAAATAGAAATATATGAATATATATGTATATATATGTGTGTGTATATTAGAGGTTATATGGGCATATGAATACATATGTGAATGTGTGCATATATATTTACAGGTATAAATAGATAGAGGGCACAGGACCAATTTAATAGGAAGGGATGACATTTAAAAGGTGAAATTAAGAGGTGAGAGAGGAATATAATGAGAGGAGATGGAGAGAGACAGAATGGGGTAAACTATCTCATATAGAAGAGTCGACAATGGAGGGGAAGAATAGGAAGGCCAAAGGGGATGGGTCAACCTTATTCTCATTGGATCTGGCTCAGGGAGGGAATGACATACATACTAAATAGGGTATATCACCATACAAGAGAATAGGGGGGAAGTTGATGAGAGGGGGGATCATGGAAGGGAGAGCAGGCTGCAGGGGAGGGAAGTTGGAAGTACCCACTTTTGAAAAGGGACAGGATCAAAGTAGAGTATAGAACAAGTGGGAGGTGGGATAGGATTGAGGGAAATATAGTGAGTCTTTTACTATATATCTACTATGGTATTGTTTTGCATTAACTACAAATGTACAACCTATACTGAATTGCTTATCTTCCCAGTAAGGGTGGGTGACAAGGGAGGAAGGGAATGAATCTGGAATTCAAAGTTTTAAAATCAAATGTTTATGTATGTGTGTATATATATATATATGTATATATATATATATATATATATATATATATATATATATATATATATAGTCACTGGAGCATAGAGATCCACCATGCCCTACTGGAAAGTCGAAGGGGTTTATGGGAGAAGATATGGGACAGAGCAGATTCGAAGAGGGGTTATCCTATGTGACCACAATTTTGGGGTGGCTGGTAGAGGAAAATGGGGAGAAAATTTGTAACTCAAAATCTTGCAGAAATAAATGATGTAAACCAGAAGTTAATAAAGCATTTGAAAAAAAAACTATTTCAGAATCCTAGATCATTGGGTTGAACCTGATAAAATCAAATTGAATAGGGATAAAATGTGAAATCTTATATTTAGGTTAAAAAGTCAAATGCCATAATTCAGGAAAGCATGGGTAAGTAACTATTCATCTGGAAAAGATCTTGATGTTTTAATTAATTGTAGCCTCAATACAAGTCAAAAATGGGTTGTAATGTCCTGGAATAAAAGATCAATAGCCCTCTTCTTCTCTGTCCATCTCATAGTCTTTCTAATCTACTATGTTTCCTGCTGGTAACACATTTAAAAGGGAGCTATTAATTTGTCAAGTGTGCAGAGGAGACCAACCAGGATTCAATTAAATTAAATTCAATTCAAGAGATATTTCCTTATATGCATACCACTGTCCTAGGTGATGAGGATTCAAATAAAACATATATAACAATAGTTTTGCTCAAGAAGTTTACATTTCTTTGGGGGAAAAGTGAGAGTTCTTGAGTTCCTGACATATAAGGAATATTTGAAGAAATAAAGAATTTTAGCCTGGAGAAGAAAAAGTTTATGAGGAACATCAGAGCAACTTATTAATATTTCAAGGACTGAGATATAAGGAAGAGAGATAGATTATACATGTTCTGTTTGACCTCAGAAAACAGAAGTGAGTTTCAAATCACAAATTTGAGCTTGATTTAAGGAGGAAAACATCTAAACAGAACGAACCCAAAGTGGAATGGGTTGCCACAAGAGACAGTGGGTTTTGCCATAAATTAGATCTCTAAGCAAAGGCTAGAAAAAAAGCTTGTCAGGTATATCATAGAGTTGATAGCTTTTAAGATTCAAGTTGGACTAAATGGCCTCTGGGATCCTTTCCAAGTCTTACATTCTATGATTCTTTCATTTTACAGAACAATAACAACAAAATGTTGACTATGGTGAAAGCACTTTGCCTTTGTATTTTGCTTTAAATTCTGCATGTTGTTTGAGTAGTCATCATTTAATTTCTAGCTTCACAATAATGCTGAGATGTCAAGATATCTCTGGAAAGAGAAGTATGTGAAGCACTCTAAATGATGGTCAATTTTCCTCTTCCATAAATCAATAAATATTGGTGCCAAAACCCCAGAGCAGTGCTTTGTTAGTGGCCTTTGGTCCTCATACCAAGGAAGTAATTGAATAAGCTATGACTCTCAGAAACTGGAGTAGGTAAGATTACCTAATCAGGGCTTTTTAAAAAAGGCTTTGATCTTCTTTGAATATATACATTAATGCCTTGTGAATACTTCATACTTAGAAAATTCATTATCTGAAAAAGACGGTGTTATCTGGCATTGGGAATGTTCCCCTAGTGTGATTGTGCTCCTTAAAGCCAGGGAGACTATCCTTCATTCCAAGACCTGAAGGCAAAACTGTTTTGAAAGTTGGAATATAGTAAACGCGTGTTTCCTTAATTTCATCCCACTTGAAATCACTTGGTAATTATCTTCTTTTCCCTTTTACATTTATTTATCTATGTATAGATAATTTCCTTACAGTTGAAAATAAGCTCTTTGAGGACAGAAGCTATTGTATTTTTCCCCAAGCTTCCAGGACAGCACCTGAGATTTGGAAAGGAGCTAATAGATTTTTTTTAGTTAATTAAGAATACTACTTTGAAAGATAACAGATTCTTGAGAAGTAGAGAAGAGAAATAATTGCATTCTAGTCATGGGAAGTCACTGAAATTTTTTGATCAAGATAATGACATGGTTAGATTTCTGTCCTAAGAATGTTATTTTAAAATCTCTTTAGAGGGTAAAGCATCAAGAAGAAATAAAGCAGAGAAACTATTTAGCATTCATTAAAGTAGTCCAAGTAAAAAGGTGATGAGGATTTAAATTAAGTTTTCAGTTTTGTGTACATGAAAAAGGTTCAATGTGAAAAACAACTTAGAAGTTATATCAACATGACTTAGTAAGTGGTTGAATTTAATGAGTGTGTGAGCAAAAAGAGCCAAGGGGTAACTCTGAAGCCATAAAGATTCAGCTGGGAATATGATTATATCATATTTTGAAGTTAACCCATGAGTTATCAGGGATCAAGTGATAGGGACAGTTCAAAGTTTCTTCACTTCCCACAGCAAAGGTCAGTGTATGTTAGTTGCTCTGATATGATTATGATATCTATATAGATAAAAATGTTGAGGGGCTGATAAGCATGCTTATCCCTAGGAACTAGGATGTGTGAAATGTTTGTCTTCATTTTTTTTCTGAACTATGTAATAAATCCATGAATAGAAGAGTGAAAATAGTAGACTTGGAATTCTTTGTTCTATGAGGTCCATGGCCACTAGCCACAGCAACAGGAACTCTTTGACCTTATTAACATTTACATCCTTTTGACCAAAGCAACCATAAGATACATGATGACCCAGCCCAGGTACGTAGTTGATACAGATTCAGAAGATACCTAGAATGTTCCAGGTCTTTTCCAAGAAGGTAATGATTATGGACAGTGCCAGTAATAAAGTTCATGGTAGTAGCAAAAAATGCAGGTTCCAGTAACCTTTGATACTACCTAGGCCTAAGGTGAGATCAATGAAGTATCATTTCAAGTCAGTGGAGAATGGAGTATTAGTGGGAGTGTTAAGTTTGCCAGGATTTCTATTAAAAATTTTCAACCTCAATTTAGTAAATAGCACACTGAGTACATGAAGAAGATGAAAAATCCTTACCTATAATGGACAGGGTTGATACGGCTGTTTCAAGAAAAAATATTGGATTCTATCCTTACCCACACAGTTCTTTACTTCCTGACTTGTCTTTACCAAGAACTGAAGCTTAGAAAACTTTGTTTTAGGGGCAGGTAGGTAGTGTAGTGAATAGGGCACTGGCCCTGGAGTCAGGAAGAAGGACCTGAATTCATTTTTGACCTCAGATATTTGACACACATACTAGTTGTGTGACCTCGGGAAGTAACTTAACCCTAATTGCCTTGCCTTCCCCCCTCCAAAAAAAGAAAGAAAGAAAGAAAGAAAGAAAGAAAGAAAGAAAGAAAGAAAGAAAGAAAGAAAGAAAGAAAGAAAGAAAGAAAGAAAGAAAGAAAGAAAGAAAAAGAAAGAAAGAAAGAAAGAAAGAAAGAAAGAAAGAAAGAAAGAAAGAAAGAAAGAAAGAAAGG
Organism: Petaurus breviceps papuanus; assembly: GCF_028583685.1. Taxonomy (NCBI): domain Eukaryota; kingdom Metazoa; phylum Chordata; class Mammalia; order Diprotodontia; family Petauridae; genus Petaurus; species Petaurus breviceps. The sequence goes on along the minus strand of NW_027187359.1, from coordinate 18,809,967 downwards.
AGGAAGGAAAGAAGGAAAGAAAGAAAGAAAGAAGGAAAGAAAGAAAGAAAGCTTCATTTGGAGTCCTACCTGTATAAGCATGCTTATACATTCTTAAGGGTCATTTGCAATATCTATGCCTAAATAAAACTCCTTTCAGGAAGGCCCTGAATCTTCATGATGAACACCTATTAGTCTGGCCTTCATAACTTTTGCCCCTACAACAACATTTCAGGATGAGGCCTTGCTTAAACCTGGGTGAGTCTAGTAACCTGTTAGTTTGTTAATTTACTTAATTAATTTTTTCTCTTTTATAATCAACATAAATTGGGGCAGCTAGGTGGCACAGTGAGTGGAGTACTGGCCCTAGAGCCAGAAGCACCTGAGTTTGGATCCACACTCAGACACTTAACATATGCAAAAAAAAAATCTAGCTGTGTGACCTTGGGCAAGTTACTTAAACCCAATTGCCCTCCAAAAAGCAAAATAAAAATAGGTATATATAAATATATATAAATATAATCAACATAAATTAATTTATATTTAAAAGGGCTTTTCTTGATGTTTTATCATCTAGATTCAATCCCCCCAAATCTCTCCTTTTTCCCTCCTCCAGAGAACCATACTTTATAATAATTTTAAAAGAAAAATTCGAGACAAAATAAAAAAAAACCTATGCATACAATAGAAACAATCTCAAACATATAATATTCCATCCCATGGACTTCCCACCACACCAAGACATGCATCTCTAAAAAGAAATTGGGGATTAGTGTCTTTCATTATTTTTCTTTGGGGTTATCTTTGGTCAACAAAATTTTGCAGCATTTATTTTGATTACATTATGGTAGACAGTCATTTCGCATAGATTCATGTACTTATTGTGTAGGTAGTTTTCTTGGTTCTGAACATTTCACTTGGCATCTTCATATAAGTCTTCCATTACTTCTCTCTCTCTCTTCCTCTCTCTCCTCTTTACATACACAATCTACTTTATTTTGAGGTATTTATATTATTAAACATTTACTGAGTCAAATATATTTTTCCCCTCTTAGTAGTATTTTATTTTTGCAATTACATGTAAAGATAGTTTTCTTTTTTCTTTCTTTTTTTTTTAAGCAATCGGGGTTAAGTAACTTGCATAAGGTTACACAGCCAATCATTTCTGGGTGTGGTGCTGAGTATCTGAGCCCAGATTTGATCCCCAGGTCATCCTGACACTGGAGCCAGTGCTCTTACTCCCTGAGCCACCTGGCCTCCCCTAAGCAATTGGGGTTAAGTAACTTGCTCAAGGTTACACGGCCAGGTGTTTCTGGGTGGGTGCTAAGTGTCTGAGCCTGGGATTCAATCTCCAGGTCATCCCGACACTGGAGACAGTGCTCTTACTCGCTGTGCCACCTGGCCACCCCATAAAGATAGCTTTCAACATTTAGTTTTGTAAGATTTTAAATTTCATTTTTTCCTTTTATCCATCCCTTCCCCCTTCCCCAAGATAGCAAGCATCTTACATAGGTTATACATGTACAGTTATGCTAAACATAGTTCCACATTAGTCATGTTGTGAAAGAAGAATTAAAAAAAAAAGGGAAAAAATGGAAGAGGAAATAAAAAGGCAATAGTATGCTTCAATATTTATTAAGACTCCATAGTTCTTTCACTGGATATGGACAACATTTTCCATCATGACTCTTTTGTAATTGTATTGCATCATTGTATTGCTGAGAAGAGCTAAGTCTATGAAAGCTGGTCATCAGATAAAGTTGCTATTAATGTGTACAATGTTCTTGTCCAACTCATTTTGTGCAAAACCTTTTTAATTTAATGTAATCAGTATTATCCATTTTGGATTTCATAATATTCTTTAATTCTTATTTGGTCATAAATTCTTCCTCTCTCCATAGATTTGACAGGTAAACTATTCTTCACCCTCCTAATTTGTTTATGTCTAAATCATGTACCCATTTTGACCTTATATTGCTATACGGTGTGAGATGTTGGTTTAGGCTTAGTTTCTGCAATTTTATTTTTTGAGTTTTCCTAGAAGTTCTTGTTAAATAGTGAGTTCTTATCCCAGAAGCTGGAGTTTTTAGGTTTATCAAACAGTAGATTACTATAATCATTGACTAGTATGTCTTCTGTACCTAATTTATTCCCCTGATCCACCACTATTTCTTAGCCAGTAACAAGTAATTCTGATGATTGTCAGATATGATGTTGTCAGTTTACCTATCTTTGCTTAAAAAAAAATATTCCCTTGATATTTTTTACCTTTTATTCTTCCATATGAATTTTATTATTTTTCTAGTTCCTTAATTAAATTTTGGTAGTTTGATTTGCATGAAACAGAAATGGTAAAATAATTTAGGCAGAATTCTCATTTTTACTGTGTTAGTGTATATATGAGCAATTGATGTTTTTCCAATTATTTAGATCTGATTTATTTGTGTGAAAAGTGTTTTGTAATTGTGTTCATATAATTCCTGGGCTTGTCCTTGCAGGTAGAATCCCAAATATTTTATGAAATGAAATCTACAGTAATTTTAAAAGGAATTTCTCTTTTTATCTCTTGAAGATGGATTTTGTTAGTATTATGTAGAAATGACAATAATTTATATAGGTTTATTTTATATCCTACAACTTTGCTGAAGTTGTTAAATATTTCAAGTACTTTTTTGGTTTATTTCCTAAGATTCTCTAAGTATACCATCATATTGTTTGCAGAGTGATAGCTTTGTTTCCTCATTGACTATTCTAATTCCTTCAATTTCTTTTTCTTCTTTTGCTGCTAAAACTAATATTTCTCATACAATATTAAATAATAGTACTGATAATAAGCATTTTTGTTTCACCTCTGATCTCACTGGAAAAGCTTCTAGATTATTCCCATTACATATAATGCTTGTTTTTAGATATATGAAAATATATAAAAACATATAATATGTATAATATAAAATATATAATATATTATATATAAACATATAATATATATTATACAATTTATAAAAACGTAAACATGTTTTAAGATAGATATTACTTATCATTTTTTTAAGCAATTGGGGTTAAGTAACTTGCCTAATGTTACATGGCCAGTTTTTTTGTGTGGGTGTTAATTATCTGAGGCCCAAACCAGTCCTACGTCCTCCCAACTCCAGGGCTGGCACTCTTACTCACTGAACCACCTAGCCACCCCATTACTTATCATTTTAAAGAAACCTCCATTTACTTCTATGCTCTCTATTTTGTCACAAGCTTTTTTCTCTATTGAGATAATCATATGATTTCCCATTAATTTTCTTATTGAGAAAGTCAATTATGCTAATAGTTTTCCTAATATTGAGCCAATGCTGCATTCCTGGTATAAGTACCACCTAGTCATAATGTATTATTCTGGTGGTAAATGACTATAATATTTTTGTTAATATTTTTTTTAATTTGCATCAATATTCATTAGGGACATTTTTTTCTACAATTTTCTTCTGTTTGGCTCTTCCCAGTTTAGTGAGCAGCACCACATTTGTGTTGTAAAAAATAAATTAGGTAGGACTCCTTCTTTACCTATTTTAAGACATAATTCCTTAAACTTTATATAATTCCGAGAGAGGAAAGTTGAGGTCTCCCCACTAGTATAGTTTTGCTTTCTATTTCTTCCTTTAGCTCACTTAACTTCTCTAAGGATTTGGATGCTATACCACTTGGTGCATATATGTTATTATTAGTATTATTCCATCATCTATAGTAACTTTCAGCATGAGGTAGTTTGCTTTATCTCTTTTAATTGGGTCTATTTTTATTTTTGCTTTGTCTGAGATCATGATTGCTACCTCTGCTTTTTTTTTTACTTCACCTGAATTGTAATATATTCTGCTCCAGCCTTTTCACCTTAGTCTCTGTTTATCTCTTCTTCAAATGAATTTCTCGTAAACACCATTTTGTAGGATTATAGTTTTTAATTCACTCTGCTATCTGCTTCCATTTTTATGAGAGTTCATCTCATTCACATTCTGATTTATGATTGCTGTGTATTTTCCTCCATCTTATTTTCCCCATTTATATTTTTCTCTCTCCTTTCACCCTGTCCCTCCTCACCAGTGTTTTGCCACTTACTACTACCTCCCTCAATCTGCCCTCCTTTTATCTGAACCCCCTTCCTTTTCTTTTCCTTTTCCCATCCTGCTTCTGTGGCAGGTAAAATATATTTCTATACCCAGCTAAGTGTCTATGTTATTCCCTCTTTGAGCCAAATCCAATAAGAATAATTTTCAAAAAATGCTCACTGCCTCCCTTTTCATGTGATGCAATTTCCTCTATTCTGCTTCCCCTTTCCTCCTCTCAAAATAAAATTTTTTTCATTCCTTAATTTTCAATATCATCACATCAGAGTCTACTTATGCCCACAGCCTCTGTCTATGTATTTCCTTTCTTACTGCCTTAATAAAGATACAGTTCACAAGAGTCCAAGTATGATATTTCCATGTAGGGATTGAAACAGTTTAGCCTTATGGAGTAACATTTTTTTTTCTTTCCAGGTTAAATTTTTGTAATTCTATTGAGTCTTGTATTTAAAGATCACATTTTCTGTTCAGCTCTGTATTTTTTTTCCATCAGGAATGATTAGAAGTCCCTTATTTCATTGAAAATCCATCTTTTCAAACCTTGAAATATTATTCTCACTTTTTCAGTGTAGTTAATTCTTGGTTGTAATCCAAGACCCTCTGCCTTCCAGAATATCATATTCCAAACCTCTGATCTTTCAAAGTAGAAATTGCTAAATTCTATATAATCCTGAATGTGGCTCCCTGATATTTGAATTGTTTCTTTGTGGCTGCTTTCAGTATTTTACACTTTACTTGAGAATTCTGGAATTTTCAAACAATATTCCTTGGAGTTTTTGTTTTGCAGTCTCTTTTAGGAGGTGATCAGTCTATCTTTCAATTACTGCATTACCTCTAGTTCTTGGGTAGCAGGGCAGTTTTCCTTGACAATTACTTGAAAGATGATGTCTAGGTTCTTTTTCTTTTAATCATGAAATTTCAGGTTAGTTGCTTTTCCAATGAGGTATTTTAATTTTCCTTCATTTTTTAAAATTTTGTTTTACTGATTCTTGATGTTTCAGAGTCATTAGCTTCCATTTATCCAATTCTAATTTTTGAGGAATTATTTTCTTCAGTAAGTTTCTGAATCTCCTTTTCCATTTGGCCAACTCCACTTTTTAGGGAATTGTTTTCCTTAGAGTATTTTTTCCTCCATTTGGTCAATTCTACTTTTTTAAAGAAGTGTTTTTTTTTCCTCCAATCATTTTTTGGCCTTCCTTTTCCAAACTCTTGACTCTCTATTGCACATCTCTCATTTATTTTCCCAATTTTTATTCTACCTCTCTTATTTGACTTGTGAAGACGTTTTGGGATTGATACCAGTTCATACCCCCCTTTCAGGTTTCACATGTTGGCATTTTGACAGTGTTGTCTCCTTCTGAGTTTGTGGTTTGATCTTTCCTGTTGTCACAGTAGCTTTTTATGGTCAAGGCTATTTTTCTTCTTTCTTGCTCATTTTTGCCTGTTTCATGGCTTTTAAAGTTGAGCTCTTCTCCTAGGGAATAGGGCAATTTGTTATAAGCTTCTTTTGTTGGGGGTCAGGGTCTCATCACTGGCTTTATGAATTGGGGCCTTATGGGCTTTTTTACTGACCTGGGATGGCCCAGACTAGTTGTACCTCTTATTTCCTGCATTCTGCAGCTGGCAATTTACCTTATGCATAGCAGCTGGAGTCTGTGCAATTGGTCTGCTGTGCAATTAGTCTGCTGAGCCAGGACCATGGAACCCCAGTTGTTGATCTATGCTGTGGCTAAAAGCTTCCCATTGCCTTGCCCATGTGCTGTCTGTGCTGGGCTGTGTTCCCCTTTCAACTAAGTGAGACAGAACTTTCCTGAAAATCCTTCTAATTTATCTTAAGCTGGAGAATTTTTTCATCCCATCTTTTTTTTTGTTCTGTTGCTCTAGAATATATTCAGAGGCTTGTTTGAATGTTGTTGGTAATAGAAACTGGGAAGAGCTCAGACAAATCCTTGGCTTCTCTCTGCCATCTTAGTTCCACCCCCCCCCCAATATACTTTTCTTTGGCATCATCTAGCTATGTAAATTACATAGCATTTTATTTTTATACTTCAATTTCTGCATTTCAAAATGGTCAAGTTGATTTAAATGATCTCTAAGGGGTACCACACCTCTAAAATTCAGTCTGATCCTCTCTCAATTCATTTAACTCAACAAATATTGTTTGCCTCCAATATATAAGGTTCTACCCCTTTGTCCTTCTCCAAACTTCATGAATGTTTGTTATATTGCAACAATTATATTTTGGAATATTGGGCAAGAACATGTGATAATTATACCTGGCATGATCTAAGTTCTCTTATACTATCAGATATATGGAAGTTACATCTGAAATTTAATATGCACTTGTTAGTGGATAAATTTAGTCCCTATTTATCTAGATCGGTCCTCTGAGTTAATGTTAGCTTTTGGACTATAAAGATGAAAAAAGCCACAACCTTTGATTTGCGAAGCTTATAATCTTGCAGGGAGATATATAAAGAAAACCAAATAGTGACAATTAAAACTTAAGTTAGAATATGAGAAGTGCATGGATAAGGTACAAGATCAAAGTGGTTTAATAGATTTGAGCACTGAGGACACACATAGGTCTTGCTTGGTACAGGATAAGAGGATTCAGAAAAGGTTTAATAAACTATAAAATGTTATGAGATAGTATGAAGAAGGAATTACTTCTAGGTCAAGGAGATGATGAAAGATTTTGTGGGGAAGATAACCTGTAGAAAACTTTGAAAGACACATGGAAAATTGTTAGGTGGAGGTAAGGTAGTCAGGAATAATCTAACTGAAACCTTTCTTAATGATAGGAAAGTCCAAGAACGACATGATGGCATGGTCACACTCCAGCCTGCAATGCAACTCTTCCATACGTGCAGGACGTAGACTCTCAGGCTTCCTGGCAAGGTTCAGTTTATATTTCACCTCCAAGAAGACTTTCATTATACTCATAGTTGTCAGATTATTCTTCCTCCTTTAAAAATAACGTTTGCATGAGTAAGCATGTGGATATAGACATAGTTATACATATATCCACTCCCATATATTTAAATATGTGTGTTGTTCTTCTTGTCTAGTCGTGCAGTCATGACCAACTCTTCGTGGCCCTATGAACTTTGTATATGGGGTTTTCTTAACAAAGATACTGGTATGGTTTTCCATTTCCTTTTCCTCTGTGCCTCAATATTACAGATGAGGAACTGAAGTAAGTGGGTATTAAATAACTTGTCCAGGGTCACAAACTATTAAGTGTCTCAGGCCAGATTTGAACTCAGATTTTCCTGACTCCAGTATCAGTGCTCTATCAATTGCACTATATAGATACCACAAGAGAGGTATAGTTTCCAGTAAAAGAGAAAAGAAAATATTACAACAAAGCTCTGTCTTCATCAGATTTCACTGGAATATTGGGTTCAGTTCTAGACATAACAGTTAAACAAGTACAATCATAATCTAACATGTACAGAGTAGATCAACAAGGATGGTAAGCCTCTTGAATTTATATCATATGATATTCTGTAGAAGAAATTATATGTCTTTAATGTGGAGATGACTAAGGGGAAAGAAAAAATTATCTATTTGAAGGAATGTCACGTGGATTGGGGATTTGATTTTTTTTTTCCTGTTTGGCTCCAAAGAGCAGAACCATGGACAATGGGTAGAAATGGCAAAGAGACAAATTTAGGTTTGATAAAAGGGGAAAATAAAACAACAAATAAGTCCTCCTTAACTGTTATAGTTGTCCCAAAATGGAATGGTTTGTCATAAATAAAGACACACTTCTCCTCATTGGAGGTCTTTAGAGAATGTTGTGGTAGATATTGCATTGGATGCATAGGTTAGACTAGATGACCACCAAGGTCTCTTTCAACTCTCCAAATTTAATGATACTGCTATTTTATTTTGCTTGGAATCAATTCTACTGAGAATTGAATTTATCACTTTTTTCCCATCTATCCAACTGATTTTTGAGTAGTTATTTATTAGCCTACAGGAGACTTTTTTTTGTAATCAAGCAAAATAATACCATATGATAGGAGCACAAGAGGGGAGACCTTTGATGTCATTTAGTCCAGGTTATTGTCAAATAGGGGAGGGAGGGGACAATAGGACATCTACATATCATTTTCTTCTGGATCACATGACTATTTTGTTCTGTATTGTGTTCATTACCAATGAGCTTCTGATTTCATGGTGAACATCATTAATGACCTGATTCTAGAAGTAGGAAATGGAGGATGAGGGAAATTAATGCAGGAAATAAAGTATCACTATTTAACATCAATGTTTATGCCAGGCTTTTGAAACCAAATGCTTTTGTCAGAGATATTTGGGTAGTTGTCAAATCAATTGTACTTTCTTTCCAAATAACCCATGGCCCAACTGACAGAGGCAGAACACTAGGATGGATAGAGATAATTGGTCAGACTTAGCATGACATTTCTTATGTGCCTATGAGAATTAATTGGAAGTTTCAATAGCTTCAACTAATGACTATTTCATCAGCCAGGCAGAAAGTTTGGGGAAAAAACAAACAAACAGACAAACAAAACAAAACAAAACAAAACAAAAATTCCTGCATTATTGAATAGTATTTCTGATTTTTTAAGTAGATCTACTTCATACAGGGGGCAATTAGCTGTCTCAGTGGATAAAGTTCTGGACTTTTAGTCAGGAAGTAAAAATCATGCCTCAGATATTTTCTAGCTTTATGGACCTGAGCAAGTCACTTAACCTTGTTTGCCTCAGTTTCCCATTTATAAAATAAGCTGGAGAAAGAAATAGCTAGTCATTGCAGTATCTTTGCCAAGAAAAATCCAAATAAAGAACTGAAATGACTGAAGAACAAAAAACTTCATATTTTAGCTCCCAAATGGATTAACTGATTATATTAGAGAGCAGTAATAAAGCTGATGCAATGCTCTTTGATCCTTATGAAACCTAAAAAAAAGCATATCAATTAAATTAATAAATAATCACTAAGAACCTACTCGTGCAAGCACTATGCTAAGCATGATGGATACAAAGAAGGGGGGAGGGGAAGTGACAGAATCACTGTTTTTTAAATCAACAGGAAATAGGATTAAACTGGAACATTGAGGGCAAATAAAAGATCCAAAGTCCTCTAGGAAAATTTGAGGAGAGAGACATAAATTTGGCTGGTGTGAGGGGAGAAAGGAAAGTTTCATGGAAAGGGTAATACCTTAAACAAATCAAAAGTGTTCAACAGGAGATCAAGAAAGTGTTTACCAGCCACAAATGAGAACCTGCAAAAATACATGAAGGCAGAACACTGAATGGTAATATCAAAGAATACTTAGTATCAAACTCAATGTATTTTCAGTAAAACCAACCTTCCTCCTAACTTTTTCCTTTCCGTTCAGGGCACCATCATGCTTCTACTCCATCTGCTTCTCAACTTCCCTCTCCATTACCACCCCATCTCAATATCCAATCATTCATCATCTGGAAAATTTTCTTACCCCATATTTCTTACATCTGCACTCCATTCTGTAGTGACATAGTCACCATCTTAATGTACCCCCTCATCACTTTTCTAAACTATTCATAGAGTATTTCTGCTTTTAGTGTCTATTCTTCCCAAGTAATTTTTTACATTGATACCATAATGATATCTCTAATCATTGGCCATCTTGCCTCTCACCTGATCAGAAGCTTTAGTGGCTCTCTCTTTCCCCTAAAATAAAATACTCAAATATATATGAGTATTATATATACATATATACTATATATGTGTATATATATATACACAAATCAGGCTTTAGAATTTAAAATCCTTTGCAATCTGGCTCCAGTCTATGCTTCCAGACTGTTCCTATTATTTCTGAACATTTCATTCCATTATATGTCGTGAAACAGACTTACATGGTACAGTGAAAAGAGTGCTTTACCTTGAGTATGAAAATATGAGATTGAATCTTATTTCTGCCCCTTACTATCTGTAGGACTTTGGACAAGTCTCTTTTCATCTGTAGGCCTCATGTTCCTCATTAATGAAGTTAAGAAATTGAACTTGATATCTACTGAGATCCTTTTTAACTCTAAATTTTTGGTACTATGACCTCAATATTTTTGCTAGATGGAGAGGGATGAATGTTGGGTATGCTATATGAAGGAGTCATCTTGACATTTAGTTTTGCTTAGCCATTATTTTTATTCACACAGTAGGCACAGTCATTTAGAGTGGGTAGTTTCCCCCCTAATAATAACTATACCTTAAAAAGGCATTTTTAAAGTTTATAAAAATAAATTAATAGTACTATTAGCTGAAATGCATGTTTTTAATGTTTGATTTAAAGTAAAAGTATACTTAATTGTTGTTTATGATATTAAAAGTACCAACTTGAATTGATTACAGTCAATTCACTAAACATTTATTAATGGTTTACTATATTCCAAGCACTGTTCTAAGCTCTAAGAATACAAATAGAATAAATAAAGACAGTCCTTGTCTTTATGGAGAATAATGGAGGAAGTATACAAAAGGAAGTTGGAAAGCAAATGGTAGGGGTGGACAAGAACATTTTGTCTTATGGCATTTAAACCAAGCATAGCTGCAGATAGAAAGTAGAGTGAAGTAAAAGTCCAAATTCTTCCCTTCACAAAGGAAAGCTTTGGGAAGAGTTTTGTACTCCACACTACAACCCACCATTCACAAGGGAGAGGAGACTGAGGGAGTTGACCAAGTCTCAAATAACTAAGACTGAGTTAGCAGCATGGAAATGAAATTTAATAAGCTTGAGCTAGGAGGGTCATATTGTTGCATGGACTTGAAACCAAGCAGAGCTGGAGATGGAAAATAGAGTTATTATTAATAATGTCAACATGAACATGTCATTTCTATCATCTTACCTTTTAGTAAAATGAGTAAAAAATCACCTCCTTCCAGAGCATTGGTTCTCAGACATTTTTTTCCAAAAAAAAAGTACTATTCTTGGTGTGAAGTACTCTGGAAAATTATGGAATGTGAGCATCTTCCATTTATGGAATATGGAATTCTATACAATTAGTAGGACATTTAGTAGAAAATCTTGGTTGTGTGTGGTGGAAAACCTTTGAAAATCTACAACCTTCAGGCTATCAACTGAAGAGGAAAAAAAGTGACTTTTATTAAGAAGCAAATTGTACTTCATGAAATAAAAATATCTAATAAATTTAAGTATAACTGATATTCAAAATATTAGAAAGGCAAATTTATCCTTTCTTAATTAGAGTATGATGATTGGGTGAGGGAAGTATAACCTATCTTTAAAAAGAGTTAGAAGAATTAACATTGATTTTGCTTGTTCTTTTTTGCCTATGGGCTTAAACAAAAGAAGGAAAGCATAATTTAAAAAAATCCATACACTGCAACACCAGGTAACTCCATGTAACAAAATGCCCAGACAAACCCTCGCTCTCTGCTTCCCAGCTTCCTTGTGAAATGAGAAAGGCTTTTGTTGATGGCTTTATGGTTTTGGTTGAAGGAAATGGAGAACCTCACACTTGTCTAAAAGTATTTTGACTACCATCACCATGAACAAAGAGGAAGGCAAATTTGCCATTGATGCCTTTGGGATTATGAACAATCCATTCAAAAGAATATTGGAAATCAAATTTTATTATATATTTGGAAATAAACATGCAAATTAATCACAGCTGTAATTAAATTTATTTAGTGGATAGTAACATGAATAAGGTATTCAATCAGACAAAAGATTAGAGATTTTTGGCTGGGTTGGCTTTTCTTCTAAAAAATTTGGAAGGGAAAGGGAAGGGAAAGGAAAGAGAATGGTAGGGGAAAGGAAGGAGAAGGGAGGGAACACACAATTATTACACACCTATTAAGTACTAATTGTGTATGGATAGCATTTCATATGATCTTATCTGCTTTAGGTTTTCCTCACTCTCACATTTAGTCTTTCACGTGAATCTCATGTACCTAGTCCTGTTGTACCTCATGACAGGCTGTACCTGGTACTAGCATATTTTCTCTCTTCACTTCATTCAGGCATGATACCCTCAAATCAGCAGGCAGCTACACAATTGAAGCAGAGTCAAAACAGGACCTGACATGTTTCTTACTTCCAGCTGTCTTTCTTAGTAAAGAAACAAAACACCTAAAACTGTTCCAGAGCTATCTTGTATCAAAGGAATAACTATGGTAGGATTACAAGCTCTTATATCAAAATACAAAAGCAGTTAGCTGAAGGGGGGAAGAAGCAAAGAAGATTTGAAGGGTGATGTGAAATGTAAGGGAAGAAGGGAAAATGAAGGAATGATTAGAAAGGAAGGTATCCCTAAGTATTCCCCCATACGTTTTTGATGTAATTTATATCTGTGTGGGCAGTCAATGGAGGTGGGTCTACTCCTTACTGTAATGGAGACACAGGTATTTTCTGGCTTCATATTCATTTTCTTTTTTTTTTTTCCTAACCGCCCTTTAACATTTCCCAGGTTCTGCCTATCCAGAATGTCTATTGAATTTATGCTGTCCCTTGCCTTCTCATATTGCACTTCATGTCCAAGCTTTTCCTCACAGTTGTCTCTCACACACAGTACTCCTGTTAACCTATGCATCTTTCCCTAAAGGCAGTGGTTTCTGATGCACAGAATTCTGGGCCTGCAGTCAGAAGACCTGAATTCAAATTTGACCTTAGACACTAAGTAGCTGGGTGATCCTTCTTGAGTCGTTTAACCTTGTCTGCCTCAGTTTTCTAAATTGCAAAATGAGTTGGAGTAGGAAATGGCAAACTACTGCAGTATCTTGGAATGCATAATTTACTGCAAGTAGCTTAGAACCCATTGGGGATTGAAAGATGGGGAGATGTAACTTTCAAACTGGAATAAAAACAAAAAAATATATAAAATGTTATTAAATGTGGGATCGTGTTAATAACTGTGATATGCATATCTGTAAGGACTTCAGGTAGGAGGTGGCAATTGAGTTATGATATAAAGTCAGAGATTCTAAAAGTCACAGATGAGGATGGAGTGCATTTCAAACCTGACTGACCACTTAGATAAAATCTTCGAGGCAGGAGATGGAACGGCAAACATATAGAACAGCTAACAGTTTGATTGGGGGTAGTGTGGGCATGAAGGGTAGTTTATCAAGGATTATATGTAGCTCTTGTTATGCCTAGATAAACTGACAGCATTGAAAATGTACTAGACCTATAGTAACAGCTCTACCTTTACTATATGTGTGGCCTTGGACTAGACATATAGCCCATGTGATTCTATTTCTCCATTTATAAAATGGCATTGCAAATGCCTTCAAGACAGTTGTGAAACTGAAATGAGAAAAAGTAAGAATACTTCTCTTAATGGAGAAAGAGAAATGTATGTAGATATGTGTACCTATGTATATGTAAACATTCATATTTATCTGTATGTCCATAATTATACACATGTGCACACATATCCCACTTGGTAGCATATACACATAAATTATGTACTTCATTACTTGAAGGCATATATAATTTAATTGATATGGATGTACTTTATATGGGATTATACCCTATGACATATTCTCTTATTATATGTGATTCTCGTCCAGGTTTTCTAAAACAGATGACACATTGAATTGATGCACTAGTGACGGTTTTCTAGTTATTTTAATTCTTCACCATTGTTACTATAATATTCAACCTTTTGACTCTCTTGTTCCATGACTGGCCTACATCACTAACTTGCCATACATTTCCTTGATGATATCTTACCAGTCATTGGTACCACTCACCTTTCATGAACTATTTATCATTGGTAATATTCTGCTACATTCTCATAGCTACTATGGGTTTCCATTAAAAACACAAGCAGTTGAGATTCTTTTACAGTAACACATTCCATGATTGGCAGCAAGGCAGCATATGGAAAAGAATATATTCATATTCTCAAATTGAACTATGATTTCATTAATTCAGAAGTTGCCTCTAATGATGTAGATTGCAGCCTATCAATACCTTCCCATCTTTGTGACTCCTCCATATGTTCTCATAAAATTAGCCAGTTTGTTTACCCAACATACTAGAAGACTTCGTAACTTTATCTAATATAACAAGGACTTTAGTAGAGTCCTCAGCTTTCCTGCCTCATATTCCTTGCTCTTACCACATGACCCCTCCAAGTTCTCTTCCTATGGTATAGTTTCTGGGTGATATCTTATATTTCCATTTATCTTTGAATTTCCTCATTGGCTATATTCTGCAGCCTGCTCACACTCACCATTCACCTCTTGGCCTCAGTGAGAGAATACTTTTTAATTTTTCAGAGACTGATATATTACATGTTTACCTATACTGCAGGAAAAAATAGCATTACTAAGAAAAACAGATTTTGGAATGACAAAAAAGGGACAAAACACCTTGAAATGCAGAACAACAACAATGACAACAACACAACTTTGGATTTCCCAAAAGCAATTAAGGCAGATTCCTTCTTATATTCAACTATGTACCAGTGTAGCACAGGAAAGTGTTAGAATAAGGAAAACTTGAATTCAAGCCCTGCTTTAGGTACATATTGGATTTTTGATGAAGAATAAGTTATTACCTTTAAGTGTCCCTAATAAATGATTAAAGACTATAACTCCTTCAGAGCAGTTACTACCCTATCTCAGTGAAGACATGTTCTACATTGAAAACTTCCTAAAAATCACAGGTCCAAATATAAAAGAAAAAAAAATCTGAACCTATCTTACAAGCTATTAAGTGATTTATTGAGCAATTTATTGTGAGGTTGACAATTTGCTATATTGAAAAGATTTCTGGATTTGGAGTTCTCAGAGAGCATCTACATTCAAATACTGGTTTTGTAACTTGTTACATATAGAAAACAACATTTTGGGGGAAAATTCAACTTTTCTGGGTCTCAACCCATAACCAGTAGAAAATTTAGAATAATTTCTATTCTACTTCTAGGACTGTGATCCTATGAGTTCAAGGGATTGTCTGTATTATCTATGTAATAGCATATTATAATCTGGAAAGATATATTTTATTAATTTTAATTTACAAGTTTTAAAAATTAATTGCTTTTTTACATTACTAGAATACTGCCCAGTACTCCTCCCTTCAGAGTGACATACCATATAAGAAATTATAAATTTAAAGAAAAAGAGGAAACAAAATCAGTCAATCTGATCAATAAATCAAAAAGACTGAAAATACATGAAATGTATACGTGCATGGACCTTCCATTACTGCATACAAGTAGAGTGGGGTATCTTCATACACATTTTTGGGGACCTCATTTGTAATATGAAATTTATTGTTTTAAAATTGTTCTTTCCATTTCTATAATCAATGTATATATTGTCTTCATGACTCTCCTTTCTTCACTTTGTATCAGACAATCAACTCTCATTTTTTCTCTGTATTGATCATTCTCTTCATTGTTTATAACACAATAATATTCTGTTAAATATCCATACTACAATCTGTTTACTCATTCCATAATGAATGGGCATTTACATCGTTATGAATTCTTTGCATTTTTGAAAAGTACTGCTATAAACTTTTTGGGATATGGGGCCTTCCTTCTTATCAATGACATCTTTGGGATAAGAGCCTAGTGGAGGAATTTTTGGGTCACTTTATTCACATAGTTCCACATTCCTTTACAAAATGGTGCACTGAATCAAATCTCTACTAACAATGCATTTATTTTATCTTCCTACAACACCTCCAACAATGACTGCTCCCATGTTTTGTCATCTACCAATTTTCTTAGAGTGAGGTAAAACTTCAGATTTGCTTTGATTTATATTTTTCATATTAGTGATTTGAAACATTTTTTCCCCTATGTGATCGCGATTAGTTTGTAGTACTTCTTTTGAGAATTAGTGGTTCACATATCTGTTAGGAATGTCTTTTGGTATACACCAACACTCACACAAAATCTCTCTGCCTACACATACACCCAGACATATATACCCATACATATTTATGTATGGGTATATATGTATGTATTATCAATTCCTTAATAATACTGGGATAATAGAAATACTTCTCCATGTTAGAAATTTTCTTATGACCCTGGTTGTATGACTCATTGCTACCCCCTGCCTTCCTCATGGTAATTTTTACTGATTTGTCATAAATTCTATGTGGGTTCATGCCTTCCATCCTGTTGAACTGTAGTTGCCCCCAAGAGATCTTATTGACAATCTCCTAAGTAAGAATGCTACCCAGGGAGCCATAACACTCTCTCAGAGGTAGTGGTCTCTCCATGCACCAAATGTCTACATGTTTTATTCAAGTCACTCATCTCATACTACAGAATATTTTTCTCCTCCCATGAAAGTATTAATCAGTGCCATCCCTTCCTACTACCAAAGTTTTATTTCCCTATTTCTTTCTTCTTCTTCCCATCCTTCTTTTGGTTAGGTCATTTGCTCTCCTATAGTCCTCTTCTTACTTAGAGATTCCAAGAGTCATCTCCCTTCGTTGTTTACTATTGAACTTGTTATTATATTTCTCAGTTCACCTCTACATTTTTCCCTTTTACTGTTCCCCTTCATGTGCTCTCTCATTTTGCACTCTAGTTCCCAAAACTGCATATGTTCACTTCATAATAAGGGTGTTGTGAGAATAAATGCTTGATGGGCAGTAACTGTTTAACAACCTGATTTCCCTGTAAGGATTATACATGCAGTCCGTTTTTAAGATTAGCTCACACTATTAAAATTTTCTTCATTATTTTCTTAAATTTAGAAATCAACAAAATACTAAAGCATGTGTTGTTTTGTCGTGTTTGCTGACACTGAGGTGTAAATGTTTAAAATGAAGCTATGTCTGCTCTTTGGAGTTGACTGACTAGCATAGAGCTGGTTTTGGTCCATCATATTTCAGGTCTCTTTCAATTCTTCTCTTTAAGTTCCTCTTTTTCAATTCCCTCCTTGTATTCATTTAGAAAGAACTTTCTTAACAATCCTTCTGTTTTGCTTTCCATTGTTGTTTTAAACTTATACATGACTTTCTCTTTTTTGTTTTTTTCCTCTATTTTTCTCTTTCTGTGAATAATGTACTACATTATTAATATCGTCCTCATTTACTATATTTGCTTACATAATTTGTATTTCTGTTTTCTGCCTCAGGTGCTTGAAAAGCAAGTAATCTACTCACATATTTTCAATGCTATAAATGCTTCTCTCTTCCTAAATTCCCACTTTATTTTCATTACTTATTGGACATATGTTTTCAGTGTTAATTATTGAATCTTGAACACCCTTGATCTTCAGAAGACATTATTATTTTCCCTTCTGCATTTCTAAATGTGTGAAGAATAGTTGTGTGAGGTTTTCATGGTTACCTGCAGAATTTGTTGTCTGTAAAATAATTACCTTTTGATACAATAAGTTTGAATTTGAGACATGATTTTTAAAAAACTAATTTACTAATTAAAGAATCAATATTTACTCCTCTATGTATCCATTCATACTTAATTAATATTTGTGTGTTCTTTTTTCACCTACAAACATTCCTTTCATTGACATATTGTTTTATTTATTTGGGGATTTTTGACCTGTCATATATTTCTGAGAGAACTATGATCCCTAAGTTACCTCTTCACATCCTGGTTTCAACATCAATATGTTTTGTTTGTGTGGACATAATGTTTTCTTTTCATGTTATTGCTTTTCACTTCAATTGTCAATTCACTTCAGTTTTTCCCAATTGTCTTGTGATGCTCTGCATTTTTATTCCCAATCACTTGTACTCTCATTTTTCTTCAGAGATAATAACCACCATGGATTTAAGGGTTTTTTTTTTCTGTCCTGCCTGTTATTTCTGTTATGCAGGCTATAAATTCTGCTTTCACAAATCTTATTTCTTTCTTGAACCATGGGGGCTGGTAGGCAGAGGATGCTCAATAAGTAATCTGGAATTAAGTATTATATTTCTCTGTAAGCAATTAATTAGGCTATATGCCTTAGTAGGATTCTTGTTTTCCTAGGTTGTGGAGACAACTGTGATGCTTTAGCTCTTGCCCATAATTCTTAGATTGAAAAGATTTGGGACATCTTGAGGATCAGAGAAAATGTTTACTTTTCCATCTTGTTGTTCACATCAGAAGATTCCTTTTCATCCATTTTATTATTGACTAGACCTAATTATTGATAATCATACACCTCATTCAGAAGGCCTTCTAATATACTGCAATCTAATACAATTAGCACTTAACATTCACAAAGGGGAATTTATGAAAAACAAAACATAACAAAATATCTACTAGAAAAAACATTCCTTTTTGTAGTATAAGGAAATAAAAAAATGTTGACAGTTACTGATTGAGAAATGACTATACAAACTGTGGTATATGTATATAATCCATGGTACTCTGTCATATGGATATATTTTGAGTCATGAGGAAAGTTGATGATGAAAGATTAAGAGAAGCATATAAAGCCTTATATAGAGAGATAAAGAATAAAACAAGGAAAATCAGAAAATATACACAATAATTGAAGTTATGTAACTCGAGAGATCAATAGGGCAACAAAAACTGAACATTGCATGACTGAAATAATCATGCTTGTCTTTGAAAATTGAGAGCAGAAAATATACTTCCCTGCTTTCTTTGCAGAGGAGGAGGGATATTGGTATATACATATATTCATATATATATATGTATATATATATATAATATGTGTATGTATATATAAATTGGTTTATAAGTTAGCTGGTTTTGCTGAATTCCTATTTCTCTCTTAATTTTCTTTCTTTTTTCTTTGCAACAGTGGATGTTTTGTTAACTATAGGAACTGCTAAGTTTGGAAATGAAGGTAACTAAAGACAAAAATGTAAATGTCTAAATATGTAACATACAATATAATAAATATATTTTTTTCAATGTGGGATCTTTCTTTTATTTGGAATTTACACAGAAATCTTGGTGAACGTCTTTGGTTATCATATTTCTTTTCATCTGTCAGATCATTTGTTTCCAGTACTCTATAAACATTTTGTCTTTATTTTCCTTACCTTAAATACAAATAAAATAGGCAATTCCTTATACATGGTAGAACAGAAATTAGATATTATGCATGAAACTACAACTTTATTTTGTTTTCAAGTATACTATAAATTAAACATGGAATTCTTAAACCCACCTTCCATTTTTTTATTCTTATTGTATCCCTGGACAGTTATCTCCTTGATCATGTCTCTCATGGATTCCCTGTGATATTAACACTATGGCACCTTTTATGAGGAGAGCCTATAAATTTTAAAGAAATAACATTTTTACTGTACCAAGTTAAAAAAGATTTGTAATCAAGAAGCCACAAATACAGTGGGATTTTATATTCAATATACTTTTCTGTCAATTCTTTCTGAAGATGTACTTTCCCTTTGAAAATCATTTTTGAAAATCTGACTTTTTCTTCCTCAAATTTTCAACAAGGACACTCTCAAAACTGGCAAGGGCAATGTTTCTAAAGATTTTATAGAGATGACAAAAATAGATGTATGGGTTAGAATGTTCTGATTCCTGCTTAGTCATCTTCAGTTTTGTTAATAATAGTCTCTGTGACATTTTGGTTTTTGAAAACTAAACCCATAATTGAAGACCATGATCTTCTTTACAATTCATTTTTATTGCTTTAGAATTATTTTCCTTATTCTGTCAGATATAGCCTCTCTTTTCAACTTAAGACAATTAACTTCTATTGCCACTTTGTCAGATTCAAACACAAAGGGATAATGGATTCCAGGTAGGTTTTAACATGAACCTTGATGATGAGGATAGAGCTACATAATATATATGGCCGATTTCTTTTCATATATAATTGCTGTAATTTTCCCAGTTTCACTTATACATAGACAGACAGACAGTTACATACATATATGTATATGTGTTTTTATACATATACACTTATATGTGTGTATAAAAATTACCCTTTTTCTCTTTTAATGGGTCAGTGCTTCTCCTATTCTTTATTTATCTTGCTTAATAATACTTTACAAAAGACTTTTTATATACATCACTGCTGTTAGTTACCTCGTCCTTTCACTAGCAAAGATCAAATGATTTAAGCTGTTATTGTACTCTTGTTTTGATCTTGCTTTTATATCACTTAACTTTCTCTAAGATTTAGTAATGGATTTCATGTCTTATTGAGCATTAACCATGTGAGGGACCAACAATTTGTTTAAACAGAGTGGCACTAATGTAATTGTGTATATACATGCTATATATGTGTTCATCTTGATGTTTTATTCTAATTGGATATTGATTTTGGTCCTTGAATTAATAGTTTATGATCTGCAAGTCAAGATAACAGAGAGTACAGCAAGCTCTATCTCCTTCCTCACCTCAAAAAAAAAAAAAAACAAACCTCTTCCAAACAGATATAGACAATGGAAAAGATAAAATACTGATGGGGGAATCCAAACAAAAAAATCATGAATCATTTGTCCATCCCTGATCAGTATAGGAAGACAAAAAGATATGAGAGAAATATAGTATCCAGACATTCTGCTCTAAGGTAAGAAGTCACACACCTGCACTGGGCTGCTACTTCATTCAGGGTTCAGGTACATCCTGGATAAGTAGAAGGTTTTTTTCATTTAATAACTATGGATTTCTGGATCACAGATCTTGGGAAGACCAAGAACAGTGCCTGTGCCTAGGTGTGAGATGTGTTAGCCTGGTCTATCCTGTATAACAAGCAAGAAGAATTTCAAAGGTAAGCAGTAGCAAGTTAGTTTTGTTGGATCCCAGGAGCAGAATAGGACTTCAGTTCTACTTTCTACTTCAGTTTGAAGAATGCCAAAGGATAACCACAGAACAAATCCCAGATGAAAGAAAAGTCTACATTTCTATCACTTTGAACCAGGAGATCTTTCCAACTGGGTAAGAGGGTGTAACACCAATGCAATGTTTAGAGTACCCATGGTCATGATAGAGACTGTGAATATAATTATTGTATGATATTCAATTGCAAAATATGTCAGAATCTCCAGATTGAGGATAAAGTTGAAGGATTTATTTACTCACTAGAAGACTGAATCCCAAAACCTGTAAGCCAAAATACCAAAGATATTCAGAGGCCACAATAATGCTGAGAGCCACAGCATCCTTTAGCCTTCCCACAATCCAATATGTGATCAATATTTACTCACAAAACCCTCTATCTCTTTAATGAGCTCCTCTGTCTCCAACTGTCTGCAACTGTCTCCAACTGCCAGACTCCAACTGTCAGATGCACTCTCTACCAACTTCTCCCACCACAGGCTCCATATGACTACATTCAGCCTATCAGGGGTCAGGGATTATCTTCCCAGCAGGGGAGTTTCCTGTGGGCTCTAGGGGGGAGAGTTTATCTTCAAACTCCTCCCTAAGACTATTAAGGGGCAGGGAAGATCTTCAAATTCCCATTCCCATTTCTTAGGGATGAGTTGAACAGCAGAAAATAAATGTGATGGGATATAATTGTGTTGTACAAAATAATGAAAGAGATGATTTCAGACAAATCTAGGGAGATTTGAATGAACTAGTACAGAGTGAATTGATCAATGACAATAATATTGTAAAGAAAAACAACTTTGAAAGATTTAAAATCTCAGATATACATAATAATCAAACACAAATCCTGTAACTCCAGAGGGCTTGATGAAAAATACTACCTCCTCAAAGAGAAGTGAAAGATTCTGACTGAAGAATGATACAAAACCATAAATATAGATACACACATGTGTGTATCTATCTATCTAACATCTATCTATCTTTGTATTTATTGATGTATACTCATCTCTGTGTCTTCATGCATATGGATACACACACATATACAATTTTTATACAATGCATCTTTATTTTCTTCCTACATTGTTTGATCCTCAACAAGATTCCTCAACATACTATATATATATACATACATACATATACGCATCATTTATGCACCCGCAAAAAATATATATACACACACATATGCACACAGACACAGACACACACATATACCATGCAGAACTTTTGTATTGAAATTACTATTGTCATAAATTTTGACATTTTTTGAAAGATCTTGTAAATTTCTTATATATTTTTTCTACTTCCAAATCTTTTCTTCATTGTACCCACCACCATCACCTATTAGGCAACTGCAAAAACCTGAAGGTAGTTCCAAGAGCCCTAGGAGCAGCATCATCCCCTGGAAAACATATCATTTGAGGAAGCAATCTTTAAGGAAATGCAGCCTGGCAACCTCTTTTTTTTTTTTTAAATCAATAGGGGTTAAGTAAGTTGCTCAAGGTTACACGGCCAGTTATTTCTGGGTGGGTGCTAAGTGTCTGAGTCTGGGATTCGATCTCCAGGTCTTCTCAACACTGGAGCCGGTGCTCTTACTCGCTGTGACCTGGCAGCCCCTGGCAACCTCTTTTAAAGGTGTTGAAGCCACGATTACCAAAAATGCAGAGCTTTTTTTTCCCCTTTCTCTAGGGTCCTCAGAACTATCAAATTGCCCAGCATAAAAATTTGGCATGATTATATTAGTGGAAATGGTATTAAAGAAGTAGTACAATGATCTGATTTGCTGCTTCACTCTAAGCATTATAGGACCTTTTCATTTGACTTACACCTTAAACCTTTGTGTGTTGTCTCCCATTGTACTGTTCACTTCTTAAAAATATAGACTATATAAGTTGCCAGTTTGTATCCAGTATTTAGCATAGTGCTTAGCACATAGTAAGAATATTTTTTTTTGTTTATTCCTTCATTCATATTTTTTTCAATCAAGAGAATTCATGGCACAGTGGAAAGAACCTTTCATGTAGTTAGAGCATATAGTTTGAATTATACTTCTGTTATTAACTCTTTCTGTGAACTTGGCATAAGTGACAACCTCATGGCTTTCAATTTCTATATCTGTGAAATGAAGAGACTGGGCTTTGGAACTTCTTGGCATATAAGCTGCAATTATCTTTATTGTAGTTTAACTTATTTTGTGAGCACAACAATACAAGATAATAAAGTGCCAAAATTTGTTTCCATAATCATACAACAAAATGAGCCCCTTTATTCATCTTTCCAAGGAGTATCTTTGACATCTTTACAGTAAGCTTCTACTTCTTTGAGTCTCCTAGTTTCATTTATAGAGACAATGTCCATACGTATGTCATTCATTATGTCCAGTTAATATATTTTTCACTGATTGCTGGAGAAAGATCCCACAGTCATAGTAACAACATTTAAATGGATACTTGTGGGGGGTGGAGCCAAAATGGCAGAGTAGAAGCACAGACTTGGTGTGGTTTTCCGCTCCAATCACTTCCAATACATGTAAAAAAATTACTCTAAACAAACCTTAGAGCTACAGAACCCACAAAGTGACAGAGAGAAACAAATCTTCCATTGAAAGAAGCCTGGAAGGAGGACAGGGAGGCTCTATCACACCAAGCTGGGAGCCATGTGCAGTCCAGCATGAGCTGTGTGAATCTAGCCCCAGGGTGGTCCACACCAGCAGCCATTGGAACAGACTTCAGGAGAGTAAATCATCAGCAGCTGTGGTTGTTTCCAGGCTTCTCAACCCCAAAATTCCAAAGATAGTCAAAGTTCAGTGTGGAACTCTGTTGGAACAGGGAGGAGGGATTGAAGAGCATGGTCCAGCTGCTGCCCTCAGGGTGAGAAGCAACTCAAGGCATGGTGGCCATGCAGCCACCAGCATGTGGCTACCTTCAGAGGTCCTGTCCTGTAGATTATAGGGGGACCAAGTGACCATTCAGAGACTAATCCATCTTGTTGTAACCTGCTTGGATCTATATCATAGTTTTGGGTAGCGGTCCTGGGGTATATGACCAGAGAGGAGCCAAAGCTTGTGAGGGCTGTAGGGAGGTTCCAGTAGCTGTGAAAATCCCAGCGATATGGGATATAGCTCTCTCCATTCAGGAAGCAGAGTTCTACCATGGCAAACATCTCAAAAGTCAAGTAATTAGCTGCCAAAAAGAGCAAGCAATGGAAGCACAAAGAGATCACAGAATCCTTTTTTTAGGGGACAAAAAGGATCAAGGCATGGAGTGGGAGTAAGGCAGCAAGTTAGAAACTGCTGCATCAAAATCCTCCAAGAAATATATGAACTGATTACAGGCCATGGAGGAACTCAAGAAGGATTTTGAAAATCAAATAAGAAAAGGGGAAGAAAAATTGGGAAGAGAATTGAGAATGATGCAAGAAAATAGTGAAAATCAAGTCAACAGCCTGCTAAAGGAAACCCAAAAATACACTGAAGAAAATAACACTTTAATGATAGACTAACTCAAATTGCAAAAGAGGCCCAAAAAGCCAATGAGGAGAACAATGTCTTAAAAAGGCAAATTTGCCAGATGGAAAAGGAATTTCAAAAACTCACTGAAGAGAATTACTCATTTATAATTAGATTGGAGAAAATGGAAGCTAATGACATTATAAGAAATCAAGATACTATAAAACAGATCCAAACAGATGAAAAAATAGAAGGCAATGTGAAATATCGCATTGGAAAAATCACTGACCTGGAAAATAGATCCAGGAGAGATAATATAAAAATTATTGGACTGCCTGAAAGCCATGAGCCTAGACACCATCTTTCAAGAAATTCTGAAGGATAATTGCTCTGATATTCTAGAACCAGAGGGCAAAGTAGAAATTGAAAGAATTCACCAATTGCCTCTTGTAAAAGATCCCCGAAAGAAAACTCCTAAGGATATTATCGCCAAATTCCAGAGTTCCCAGGTCAAGGAGAAAATATAACAAGCAGTCAGGAAGAAACAATTTGAGTATTATGGAAACACAATCAGGATTACAGAAGATCTACCAGCTTCTACATTAGGGGATTGAAGGGCTTGGAATATGATATTGAAGAGGTCAAAGGAGCTAGGATTAAAACCAAGAATCATCTACCCAGCAAAAGTGAGTATAATGCTACAGGAAAAAATATGGTCATTCAATGAAATAGAGGACTTTCAAGGATTCTTGATGCAAAACCCAGAGCTGAACAGAAAATCTGACTTAAAATAATAGAAGCAAGAAAAGCACAATATGGCAAATAGGAAAAAGAAATCATAAGGAAATTAAATATTTACATTCTTACATAAAAAAACCATACTTGTAACTCATAAGACTTTTCTCAGTATGAGGATAGTTGAAAGGAATATATATATATATATATATATATGAGAGTATATGTCTATATAAATATGTATGTGGGTATGGGCATATGTATGTTCATGTATACGTAGACAGAGGGCACAAGATGTGTTTAATTTGAAGGGATGATATCTAAAAAATAAAATTAAGATGTGAGAGGAACTTATTGGGAGAAGGAGAAAGGAGGAGACAGATTAGGGTAAATTATGTCATAGAAAAGAGGCAAAAGAAAATTGTTACAATGGAGGGGAAGAGCAGGAAGGTGAAAGGGAATGGGACATTCTGATTCTCATTGAATTTGGCTTGAGGAGGGAATAACATACACACTCAAATGGGTATCTTACCCTACAGTAAAATAGGGGGGTAGGGAATAAGAGAGGGGAGGATAGAAGGTAGGGCAGTTTGGTGGAGAGGGTTTTAAAAAGCAAACTTTTTTGAAAAGGGATAGGGTCAAAGAAGAAAATGGAATAAGTGGGTAGCAGGATAGGATGGAGGGGAATATAGTTTGATTTGGGTAACTACACATGTACAACCTATATTTAATTGCTTATTTTCCCAGTGGGAATGAGTGAGGAGGGAAGAAGGGTAAAAATTTGGAATGTAAAGTTTTACAAACAAATGTTTAAAAAATTTGTTTTTTACATGCAACTGGGAAATAAGATATGCAGGTACTGGGGTATAGAAATGCATCTTGCCCTACTAGAAAGTTAGGGGAGTTATGAGGGAGGATATAAAAGAGAACAGATTGGGGGAAGGGGTATTCAGTAGGCTTGCTATTTTGGGGTGGGGTAGGGGAAATATGGGGAGAAAAAAATTGTAACTCATAATCTTGTGGAAATGAATGTTGAAAACTAAAAATTAATTAATTAAAAATTAAAATAAAATACAAAAAAATAAAAATAAATTGATAGATAAATGAATACATAAATTGATGAGAGGTTCAAAGTTAGTGTGATCCTTGTCCTCTCCCCCACTTTTTTCTTTTTTTTAATATTTGTTTAAAATCACCGTTTTTTTCCTTTTGCATCACAATCATTTCCTACTCTTTCTCCCTGACTCACACTTGAATCCTTTTCTATAACAAATAGGGAATAGTCAACAATAAACAAAGGGTCTGCATTTCACCATGCATGTAACATATTCCCTCCTTTCTACTGAGAGGAAGCTCATCACTTCATTTTTTAATCAAGTCCTCTGTAAGATTGACGTTTATTTCATATTTATATCTATTTCATAAGAGCTTTCTGTATTTAGCTATGTTATTGTTCCATCATGTCTGACTCCTTTTTTCTTGGCAAAGATACTGGGTAGTTTGCCATTTCCTTCTCCAGATCATTTTACAGATAAGGAAACTGAGTTAAACAGGGTTAAGTGACTTGCCCAGGGTTCACACAATTAGTAAACCTCTGAGGCCAGATTTCAACTCAGGAAGGTATCTTACTGACTCCATACCTGGCACTCTCTCCACTGTGCCACCTCGCTGTTGTATTTTATCCAATAAGCAGTTGTGTCAGATTTGAACTCAGGAAGACAAGTCTTTGTGAATCTAGGGTCAGCACTCTATCCACTGTGCCACCTAGTTGTCCCATAAAATGCTTGACTTTAGTCAACCAGTCATACAGTAGATACCATTTATTGTCATAACTTGTGCCAGCTAGTGCTCTGCTCATATAAACTTTGATAATCAAAGATCAACTCCAAGCTCCTGTGTTAGTACTGATGCTGCTTGCTACTACTCCTGTTACTACTAATACAACTCCTATTGCTCCTACAATTACTACGGCTATTGTTGCTGCTGCTTCTATTGTTATTACAACTATTGTTAAACTAATAGAGTTCCTATTTCTGTAGCTGCCACTACTGTTACTACTATTACAATAACTACTCTTACTGTTACAGATACTGCTAGCAATACTAGTATTACTGCTATTGCTACTACTAGTACAGTTACTCAACTACTCATTTTGAATAGGCTGTGGATCTGTAAAATTTCAGAGAATATCCATCATCACTGAATTATTTGTTCAATGCACATGCAATAACTTGTCTCAGTCCACTAAATTTTATGAGAAAAGAGAGGAATATGACTGATCCTGCTGACACCTGGGCATGAGTTGATGTGTTTTCAAATCCCTCCTTTATACTTATTAAATACATGACTCTGATCTATCCCTTAAACTTTCTGGGTCTCATTTTCTTCATTTCTAAAATAGGAATAAACCCAACTGTGTTACCTACCTTATTGAGTTGTTGTCAGCCTCAAATGCAATAAAAAGTGCTTTATAATATTATATTATGGGGGCGGCTAGGTGGCGCAGTGAATAGAGCACCAGCCCTGGAGTCAGGAGCACCTGAGTTCAAATTCAGCCTCAGACACTTAACACAAAAACTAGCCATGTGACCTTGGGCAATTCACTTAACCCCAATTGCCCTCCAAAAAGCAAATAATAATAATAAAAATAATATTTGCATATACATTAATATAATTATTATTATTATTGACAATTTGAACCAAATGTAAATTACTTAATTTATTTTTACTTTCTTGAACACAATAACTATAATATATATTCTACCTTAGGCTATAATTTAGGGGCTTGGTTTTATACCACTTTTATAAAATCTAAATATGATACAATAGGTCAGGTGATAACATAGATAGAGACAATCACTTAAATACTTTGCTGCTCTCTGACACCCACAGAATCTGTAACCCTGAGTAACTTAAATTAATTTAGCCTCTTAGTGCTTCCAGGCAATGTTCTGGGTTTATAAACTGTAGAGTAGAAATGGAACTACATTGGCACAGGGAATTCCATAAATTGGAGTTCCCAATATTGTGGAACATTAGGTTAGACCAAAAGTACAGAATGGAAAAACAATTGGTTCATTTTTTTCTTAATAATAACAATAACCAACATTTATATAAGCACTTACTAAGTGCCAATGACTCTAAGTGCTTTACAATTATTACTAAGTTGGTCCTAACACTCCTATAAGGTAGGTCCTAGTAATATCCTCATTTTACAGATGAGAAAACTGGGGCAAACAGGGTTAATTGACTTGTCCAAGGTCACACAGCTGGTGAATATTTGAATCTGGATTTGAATTCATGTCTTTCCTTACTCTGGTTGCTCTATCCACTGTACCATCTAGATGCCTAGAATTAACAGTCATATCTAAAATGTCTGTTAAGGCTAAGATACATGATTTTAGAGCTCAGATTAGTGATGTCCTCTTCCCATGATACAAAAGAAAATCTTCTTGTTGGGGGAGGGGATTAATTGTTTTGTGAATTTTGATGTTCAGGGAATCACAGTACATATCTGTGTTTGTTTGTTTTTAATAAGAAGCCATGCTATGGGTGAAGAATCCAACCTGCTGCTTACTTTCAGGTTATAGAAACCTGTAAGTTTGGGGACAGAGGAATTTCAAAGGTGTATAAAGGTTGCTAGCTTTTAATAGCACATGCTGGTACATTCATCCTCCAGAAATGATTGGAAACCTGACAATGAATGAGATGCATGACTTTTTGAATGAACCTGCACAAAAGGAAATATCTTTCTATCTATCGATTGATCTATCTGTACATATCTGTATGTATATCTTATGTATATATCTATATGTAGATGTGTTTGTATATATCTAGTTATCTAGATACAGATATATATGAGATGGGAGAGGAACTCACACGCTCATTTAGATCTTAGTGATAAAAAATGTAGCTATTAGCCTTGAATCAATCTAAGATGAATCATGTCCTCAGCTGATTTCATAAAATGCAAATTAGTTCCCAAATTGCCAAAACAATGAGGTAGAACAATGGAGAGGGTCTCCCAATCAATGTTAAACCTAAAGCTGCTTCTTGCAAAGAAAAGGGAAAAGATGGTATGGGTATCTAGCTGACTCCTAAGCCTCTCTAGTTATCATCATTTGTTATACAATAAGGTACTTTTCACAAATATACACTTAACCAATTACACATGATAAGTTATAAAAAATGAATATCATTCTCAAGTCTCTCAGGTCTGAGATCAGGCATACCTCAGGAAGACATGTGTGAGGATGAGTAAGAAATGATCATCCTGCCCCTGCTTCTCTCTCCTTTATTCCTTTCATCTCATTCCTCTCAGAAAAATAACTAAATATTTTTCTGTAGGACTGAGGACTATAAATTAGCCTGGAATAAGTGACACAAAGTTAAGGCATAGGGAAATGACCTAAAGGAAGGAGAGAAAGAACTAAGAGTATATTGCGGAGGAGGCTGGGGAACCAGAAGAAAAAGTAGAATTGTGCAAAGAACTACCTAGCTCACCCCCAAACTTCAAGTAGGTGCTCAGCTTTTTTTGTTTTTATGTCACTGAAGGCTATAAGAACTCTTTAAATTTGGCACAATGTGGAAAATCTCCAATTTCTCTAGTTATAGCTCTGCTACCTCTCCTATTTTCTCTTTCTTCTCCAGTCTTTTTTTTTCTTTCCTGTCCTTCTCCTTCATTCTCATGCTCTGCCACCTCCATGTAATGTCTTAAGGTGATATTTACCTCCTTGGAACGCATTTGCAGATTGTGCAAGGTAGAGGATGTCTTGCAGCTTGATTCCTAACCATGAAATCAGTTTCTTGAGCAGCCCTTTATGACACTATCAGGTGGAAAGAATAATTACCCCCAGGAACAACAAACTGTTAGTTTCAACTCAACCATTAACTGATGGAACTGGTGCCTGATTCCCTAAACCCAGATTCCAATAGAAAATATGGAGTCAGCATTGTTATCCCAGGTGGAAGCAAAATCAGCTTATATAAACAATGGTTCCAAATGAAAGAGAAAATGGTGAAATCTTTTAAAATAAATTAAAATTTCTTAGCAATTGCTAAAAAAAAGATTTTTGTGGAGGAATTAATCATATTTATCTATTCCATTTCTTTCTTTGTAACTGAAGTCATTGCACTAATTTAGACAGTTGGACACTCCAAGCCCTCCTTCCCTTTTGGAAAAAAAGAGAAATATGAGCAATTCACACATATCAAGAATCTTTTCTAATTTTGCATCGTCCCTTCTCCTAAACCTAATAATGCTTTTACAAACATGGGATGGAAATGACACCAATAAAAAAAAAAAAAACTGATGGTAAGGGTGGGGTGGGGAAGTGCAGTAATGGGGAATGCATAGAAATTTCACCCTGGGACCTCTGAGACCATAATGCAAATTAGAGGATACTATAAATTATTTAACATTCTAAGGAAAATAATGTTTCCATGGGAGTGGTCAGCTAACCCCTGAGTTCTTCAATCATTATGATGGTACATTATTGAGCTAAATCAGAGTGAATGATCACTCAATAAGTCTATACTGCTCCACAACAAATATCTTGCAACACACAAAAACACCCTCTATACCTCCAGCGACCACACTTTAGCACCCCTATTGATTCTAAAAGTTTTATACAGACAAGGGATCCTTTATAAATGAATTTGTCATGAATTATCTTTAAGGATTTTAGAAGTTTGGAGTTGGTCATTTTGTTTTAATGGAACTTCCCTGCTATTTTCATTCTTTCTTATAAAAAGCAAAGGAGAACATAGTCCACAGCTTCAGGTATGTATAGGTGTGTCCCCTAATACTTTAGGATCTCAAAGTAAGGAAATCCTCCCCCATTTTCCTGCCTGTTTGGGCTTCATTCATCTCTACAATAGCACAGTTTGAGAAATCGGCATTTCTATGTCTGTATATCATGCTGCCCAGTTAAAAGAACTTGGCTGATGGGTTGTTTGGGAGTTAAGGCTAAAATGGTTGTGAAACAATTCTGTTGCTCAAGTTGAGACACTGATAAAGATACTATATCAACATAGAGGGAAGGAGAGGGATGGAGTCATGCTTTATTCATACATCACAACTATACAATTTGATTTTACTATTCACAAAATAAAATTATTTTTCAGCAGACAGGAAAAGCAAACATTTAGGCTCATCCATTTCACTAACAGCCAAGGAGAACTTTTAAATTGGTGACCACAGTTTTTAATATTAATAAACTGATTGCATATTTAATAGCTGATTTTCAGGGACAATTCCAATGAGAATGGTGTCAATCAGCTAAACTAGGGGAGATTTTTTTTAATTGGAAAGTTTTGGTTGCTATTCACCAAAGAAGGATCTTTTGGATTGAACAATGATGAAAGTTTTTTGATACACAGAATTGGTTGATGTCATTAAGGTGATCACAAATAAATAGAAAAATAGCTGAGTTTACTGTATACAGTACTTTGAAATTTGTAAAAGCCTTTTTATTTATTATGTTATTGAATACTTATCACAAACCTATTATTATCCCTATTCAACAACAACAACCAAACAGGAAACTGTGGCACAGAGTTTAAGTAATTTGCCTAAGGTCACCCAGGCACAATATTCA
Organism: Petaurus breviceps papuanus; assembly: GCF_028583685.1. NCBI lineage: Eukaryota > Metazoa > Chordata > Mammalia > Diprotodontia > Petauridae > Petaurus > Petaurus breviceps. The sequence continues at coordinate 18,778,348 of NW_027187359.1, read as the reverse complement.
AAAGCTGTGATGCAAAACCACCTTATAACTATATATGGTTTTGCTCAGTGGCCCAGGGGCCACAAGTTCTCCACATCCTAGAATGACTTAGGAACAAGGCCCCTTCTGAATCCATTCTGGATCTGGGTGTAAGTGACAAAGACCTGGAACTGGGTAATGAGTAATATAGATGACCGCACCTATTCCTTCATTCTACCTAAGCTTAGGCTTGTCTATTGTGGATTTGTGATCTATAGTTCTCTTCTTGACTTGGTTCACAGTCTCCAACTGGGCAATAATATTCTGTGCACCTTTTCCTAGATATACCCCATTCCTAATGCCTTCATATTTGTCTGTCTACATTTCTTTGCCAGCTGGGCTTGAAAAACAAAACAACAACAACAACAACAACAACAAAACAATTTTCCCCCTTAGTTTTCCTGATCTGAGATCAGTCTGGTACATTTTTGTAACTGTTGTTATCTTGTTTGGTTAACCAACCCAAAGGAGAACAACTGACAATAGGTTCGTAATCACATTTGACAAATTTTTTTGTAACAGGAAAAAAAAAAGGTTTCTGTTCATATTGACTTGAATACATCAAAGCTGCTTTCTTAAGTGGTGCAGTAGATAGACCTTGTAACTATGAAATGAGGATGAGGTTAGTACCAACCGCAAAGGGTTGTTATGAGGAACAAATAAGATAATATACATAAAGCAATTATAAATGTCACAAACATGTAGTAGGGTCTTAATAAATGTTTATGCTTTTTCCTTCTCCTGCAACAATAACAGAAAAAGCATATATTAGAACATAATTGAATTTGAATCACTTTCTGAAGTTCAGGAAGCTCACTCTTTTAGATACCTGCATAAATCATTCTTAGCAATCTTACAACAAAAAAATAAAGGAATGGTATTAAATGCTCCTGAATATGTTGTACTCTACCCTATTTCTTAACTTACCTGTCTAACCACTCCTCAATTAACTTTGCTGATTCATTAGCCAGATTAAACCATTTATTTATCTTTAGTTATTTCCTAAGACTTTGTCTTAAACTCACTCTGTCTCTGTCTCTCTCTCTGTCTCTCCCTGTCTCTGTCTCTCTCTCTATTTTTCTCTCTTTTTCTCTTACTTTCTGTCTTTCTCTTTTTCTCTCAAAACTCACACCACATCAGTTCATCCTCTGCAGTGTTACAAAACGATTTTTCTTCAGTGAAGATATGAAATACTCAGTATATTCTAGTAGTTTCTTCTTGCTTCTAACAGACATATAAACTATGTTTTAGCCTCTAAATCCCTTCACAAACCTGTCTCAATTTATCTATCCAGTCTCATTTTATTTTCCTTACTTTCTACACTCTGTGATACAGTCATATTATTCCTATTTCCCATATGACTCTCCATAGCCAATATTGGTAACTTTGTACTCAGTCCCCTATGTCTAGAACGTATTCTCACCACATAAGTTTACTCTATTCTTGCAAGATATAGCTCAATCGCTATCTTCCACATCAAGCCTTTCCTTATTCCTCCAGCTACTAGTGCCCTTCCTTTCAAACTATACAGTATTAAATTACTTAGAGTTCATTTGTATTCATTCTCTTTTATTTATTCTGTATATATCTATGTATGGGCAGTTAGGAGCCACAGTGGATAGAGAACCAGTCCTGGAGTGATGAGAACCTTGAGTTCAAGTATGACCTTACTTACTAGCCATGTGACTCTGGGCAAGTCATATAAAGCTGTTTGTCCCAGTTCCTCATCTGTAAAATGAACCAGAGAGGGAAATGACAAACTACTCCAATGTCATTGTCAAAGAAAATCCCAAATAGGGGCATGTAGAGTTAGTTGGACATGATTGAAATGACATAGTAACAACAGAAACAAAAATGTTTGTATATGTGTTTCTTGTAGCCTCAGTTAGATTTTAACTTCCTTGTGAAGTAGTCTTGTTCCATTGATTTTATTTGTACTTCTCTTTTCAAAAACAAGTGCTTGGCAGTTGTTAGGTACTTACATGCTTGTAATTTAATTGATTGATATAACACATAGAGCATCAGAAAGAAAAACAACAGGAAACCCTTTTACCTTTTGAGTCCCATGCAGGTATGTTGGGAGGATGAGAGATGTCATTAGCAATCTTCCTGACACAGATAGAAATCACTTACACTGTGACTTTTTGCTTAATTCAATTAAATGGAGATTTTCTTTGGATTAAGTAAGGATTTCAAAGATAACCCTTCCTGGCCATTAAGTATTTATTGTGCTGTAAATGTGGTGTTTTTTTTTTTTGGTGATTGTTGCCAAACAAAAGTGGAAATGAGCAACCATTATTACAATTTTGAGATTTATACCAGTAAATATTGAAATAAAAGTAATAAATTAACCATTTATTGTTTGATCATTTCCATGTGTTTTGCAGGAAAATGGGATGCTGTTCAAAACTTTTGCGGCATATTTATTATTTCTGGATAGTTATTTCTGGATAGTTATCTTCTATCTAAAAAGCAGTTATTTATTTTTTTAATGATTTGTTTGCTTCAGTGATGAAAACCATTTTTGTTCCACTTGAACAGTTTTAATATTTTCAGACAGTTTGGTTTTATGCATTTGCCTAATAATACTTATGATTTTGTGTCTCTGAATTTATTTCTGGACATTATTTCTTACTTTCATTATATTTGATGATTCTAGACTTGATCTCATTGGGTTGGACATATACTTCTTACATCTATTTGAGGTAGAATTGCTCAGGAAGCCATAAAAGTTCCTCTCCCACCTTTTTTTTTTCATTATACAAGGGATGATTCAGAACTAACCCAAACTCATTTTTTTTTTTACTTCAGCCTCATATCAAAATTGTGCTTATTAGGCAGCCTCTGGTTAGAACCTCTTTCTCTCTCCCTATTTTCTCCTAACTGCAAGTTATTTACCTATGATTCAAGATGTGAACTCAGACCTACTCTTGCCCAGAAATCAGTTCCTGAATAAGAAGACAGACTCCCCTAAAATACATTTTCATATATTGACCCAAAATATTGCAGAATCCTTATATCTCTGAATTTTACTACCATCAATCAATGAGGGGATAAAAATGGTAGCGAAAATCAGACCATATAAATTATGGTATTATAGAGATAAGTCATTAATCAACTGAAAATCATGTACTAAATGATGCCATAATGATTCTGCAACAAACCAATCAATAAACGTTTATTAAGCTCCTATGGGGAGCTACGTGGCACAGTGGATAGAGTGTTGGGCCTGGAGGCAGGAATACTCCTCTTGCTGAATTCAGATCTGGCCTCAAATACTTTCTGGCTATATAATCCTGGGTAAGTCATTTAACCCTGTTTGTCTGAGTTTCCTTATCTGTAAAATGAGCTGGAGAAGGAAATGACATACACTCCAAATGTGATTATGAATAGTCAGACATGATTCAACTGACTGAAAAACAAGCTTTACTATGTGCTAGGCACCTTGCTAAGTGCTAGGGATACAAAAAGAGTGCAAATACAGTTCCTGCATTCACAGAGCTTATAATCTATTTGAGGAGACACTCAATCAAAAAACATTTATGAAGTATCTGTTATGTTCCAGGCAATGTGCTACACGATGGGGATATAGAAAGAGGAAAAAGACAGTACCTGCCTTCAAGGAGCTTATATTCTAAGGTGGGATACAACATGCAAACAAATAAATACAAAGCAAGCTATACATGATAGATAAGTAGGAAATAATTAACAGAGGGAAACCATTAGAATTAAGAGGGGTTGGGGAAAGCTTCCAGTAAAAGTGGAGATTTTATTTGGAACCAAAAGGGATCTAGGAAAGTTGTTATGCGTTGCAGAGAAGTGAGATTATTCCAGACTTGTGGAACATCCAGAGGAATGAAGGATCTTTTTTGTGGAACAACCAGGAGGCCAGTGTCACAATAATGAAAAGCATATACTATATAGCAAAGAGTAAGGTGTAAGAAGATTAGGCAGGTTGGGTGTTATGAAGTTCATGAAGGGCTTTGAATGATTAATTAAGAACATTTTGAATTGTACCAAGTACAAAGGCATTGTTGGTTTCCTCAACACATTTATTATTCCTTGTTACTTTTTTTTTTAATGTATCTGATATAAGTTTCATTGCTAGATCAAATAGCAGTAGCAGTAAGAGAATAAATTGACAGTTGGGACTGGTTGTGAACTAGAGCTAAAGGTTTTCAAGAAAGTTTATATACTTTAATAAAGAGAGATATGAATTATCTAAAGGTATCAGAGAAATGAAGAAAGACTAAATTGAGGACAATTAAAAACACTGAGAGAAGAGACTGTAAATGACTTTGTCTTGAATATTTATAAAATATAATCTTTTTTTCTCCTTAGATGGTTTTTCATTTAGTTTGTATACAGTTTAAGAGCAGGGCCTTTTTTTATCTTTTTTAAATTTTATTTTTATCTCTGTAAGAAAGGTTGCATGGAACATTGAGTAGAGAAAAGTCAGTAGAGATAGGACAACCTACCTCTGATATATATTAGTACACGACTCTATGAGTCACTTAATTTCTCAGTTCTGCCAGGCAACATGCATGTCTCTAAGTCCATGAATTGTAGAGAATTAACAATCTCCTTTGCTGGAGAAAGCTCTTCATTGTGAGGTTCCTGCACTGATGAAAACATAGCAGTGATTAAAAAGAAATACTGCCAAAAAGTATGCATTAAGCAACGATTTAAGAAACATTCACTAGATGACTAATGAATGGGCTATGATAATCCTCTGGTTGTTTCTATAAATAAAGACCCAGGTAATATAAAAGAGGTTTACTCTATTTAGCTGGGTCAAAAGTGCAGCCCTTCACCTTTCAATGGGGAAAGTTGTGCCTGGGAGTCAGGGATGTTGCTCTAAGCTAGAAAGATTATGTTGAACTTGGGTTTAAAGAATCCCTGTGCTAGGAAATAGAATCCCTCCTAGAAATACAGTTATGTTGCTCATAACGGTGTAATGGCAATTGGTCAGATATCTTCCCCAACATGTTTCCTTGCTTCTTAGAAAAAGTCTTAAATCCCACTTCGGGAAGTTTGTGTAGCATCTGGAAGGGCCCTTTGTGTCAGAGAGTAGATAAGCCTCATGTGGATAATCAAGAGTAGTCAGTAATTTAATATCATAAATGACGAATAAAGATGATTTAAATGGGCTCTTATCCTTTTGTGACTGGAAGATTTTTATTTTAATAGCATCTAATAAAAAATTTTATTTATGAGCTTAAGAAGCAAACATTTTGCCAAAATAACATAGGCCATGTTCCAAGATACAAGAATTGCTTTGCATGTGTATTCTATCAGATATTCTAGTAATGCAATAATATTATCTTATGTATTATTTAAGAAAAATTAAATACTTTAGACATACCCTCTGATTAATATTTACATTGTAATTTTAAAAGTTAATTTAAGTCATTCTTATATAATTATTATCTACAACTTAATTTATATACTCTTTGTAAAGAAATGGCCTTTAAGTCCCTCATATAGCAGACAATCCCTACATTAAAATGCATATACCCATAGTTCAGAATTTATTACTGTTAATACTCACCTATGTTTATTCAAGGGTTCCTCTCAGTTTCCTTAACAAAATCCTTTCAATGAGTCAGCTCTTTCAAAGCTTACTTACTATTTGAGGATTGGAGGGGTCCAGTGACTGGTTCACACTTACACAGTAAGTATGAATCTAAGGCAGGGTTTGAACTTAGATCCTACTGATTGCAAGTGTAACATTCTATTCAATGCACCATCTTCTGGCTTTTGGTTTTATTCTTTTCCTTAGGACAAATAAATCCAGTCATTGTTAACATTTCCTCTTATGTCTTATCTCCTTCCTCCCCTCCCTGCTTTTAATGTAATTTTCATCTCCTCTCAATTGCTTCCTAGGAGTTAATGTTTTATTTTATTTTTTTCATATCACATCATGCAGAGGTTGTCAGGAACGTTTGTATTTCTTGACCTCAAGCCCCAGGCAGGCTTATCAGAGTATGAAAAATGGCTATGGTCAGCTGGACTTCTTGCCTTTCCCAGAAGAGAGTATATTCTTATAAAGCAGCAGAGGGTCACTTTGACATATACCTCATGGGGCTTTGCATGGATAGAGGGATATTTACAACCCTTGTGCAGACACATCACTGCCATGCTATTCTGCATTGTCCAGGCTGACTTCCTAAGGGACTAGATCCCTATGGAAAGAGCTATAACTAGGAGTGGTCACACCGAAGGCAAAGATCTCAAACTATTAGAGGATAAGCAGAATGAAAAGGATATCCAGTTAAGGAGGAAGAAGGAGGGGGAGGGGAGCATGAGGAGAGTTGGCACTGCCTTGTGGATAGAAGCAGAGATTTTAGAACCTCAACTTATGTCATTGGAAATGCTAATATAGGAAGCCTGTACAACATACTACCTGTGGGTCACTTGTGACCTGCAAAGGATTTCAGGTGTCCTGAGATAAACTATGGTTGGCAATGCAAATTCTCCTGTTTTACATATGACCCATGTCAACCAACCATCATCAGTCTGTCTCTAGTCTAACCTATCTGCAGCCAAAGAAGTTTAGCTTATTTTAATTTTGGCCCTAACTACTTCCAAGTTGTGTAGCTCTGTAGTATAATATAAAGCTGCTAATGGAAAGGAAGTCAGACAGACAGCCAACAGTCACAAGTAAGTTTGAAATCTGCTAGTTTTAAAATTTTAACTAATTAATTTTGATCACTTGGCATTAAGTTAATTTTTTTCATTTTACAATTTATTGAACATTTACTACATTTCAGATGAGGAGCACTAGAGTATAGTCAGCAGAGATCTGACTTCCAAATCAGGAAGACCTAGGTTCAATACTTACCTTAAAACACATGATATTTGTGTGGCCCTGTGCAAGTCACATTTAGCCTCTTAATGAACTGGGTGACTTTCTAAGTCTATCAGTTGCTGTGTAGGTGATGATCTTCATTAGTGAATAGAGTTTCCTCACTAGTGTGTTCCCTCTACCAATGAAATCACAGGTCCAGTTAAACAAGAAGAAAAAAAAAACAGACACTGGATATACGAGGAAAAAATTAAAAATAAAAACTGATTTTCCCCTACCCAGAAATGGCTGTTCTACTGGAGATCAGTCAATATATATGCAGATATTATAATGTAATGTAAACAAGGGACACAAATCACTAGATAGTACTCAAAGGAAGCTTGACATGTTGAATGTGACATATTTACACAATTCTTGTACTCAGATGTGACCAATAGTCAATTAGAGATGGGGGGGGGGACTGTTGCTCAGTTGAGAAACTAAGGTTGAACGTATAAATTTGGGAATTATCTGCAAATAGATGATGATTTTACTCATGCCAGCTGATGAGATTAGTAAGAAAAGGGTACAGGAAGAAAAGAAAAGCCAGGACAGAATCTTGGGACACAAATTCAGGAAGTAGGTAATAACTTTCACACACACACACACACACACACACACACATGCCCACATGTGCACATGCACAAATAGAAGAATAGGAGTGAAATATACTGGATAGAATACTTAACTTGTAGTCAGAAAGATGAAAGTTTAAGTCTTGCCTCATTTAGTTACTAGTTGTATAGTCCTCAGCAAGCCATTGAACTTTTCTTAGTCTTTGATTCCTCTTCTGTAGAACAATAATGACTATAGCAATCACCTTGCAGGTTTGTCTTGAAGATCAAATGAAAGAATGTATATAAAGTGTTTTGCAAACATTAAATCTCAGGACACCTCCCTCTTTCTCTGCTTCTACCAGAGGCTAGTATATGAGGTTACAGATTAGACAGTTCTCTAGGTGAATCTATAAGCATAGACTCTTCCATGCTCTGTGAACCACTTTTGAGAAATATTCTTAAATATATTTGACAAAATTGTACTATTCACATGATATGGGGTGTGAAAGTGTCTTTTTCTTTCTTTTTTGGGAGTGACGGGGTGATGTTAAATGAACATCTGCATGCCTTATTTGTTCAGCATTTTGGTACTATTCACTTAGGATTCAATAATACCAAACAAACCTTTCCCAGTGGTTTTTATCACATTTGCAAGGATAAAAGGGAAGGTTTGTATTTGGCTCATTATAAAGATCTCTCTCTCTCTCTCTCTCTCTCTCTCTCTC
>NW_027187359.1:18704533-18770101 GCF_028583685.1 Petaurus breviceps papuanus | reverse complement strand
TCTCTCTCTCTCTCTCTCTCTCTCTCTCTCTCTCTCTCTCTCTCTGTTGGAGTGTGTAGCAGCAAGCACCCCAGCATCCCCACGGTGGCTGCCAACACAGGTTCTTGGATCTGCTTTGCTAAAGGAAAGCAACTCAAAATGGGTTAACAAACTTACTTTAATCAATCAAACATATATATCATTTACCTAGTTCAGGGGGGGAAAACTCAGAACCCCAAACTTTAGAGTATACATACAGAATTATCAAGACAGAGAAACAGATCAAGCAGACAGGTTTCCAAACTTTCCTTTCCAACCATTACATCCATACCAAATCACAGTTACCATCAACATCTGGGTTTTCAAAGCCAGCGGGGTGGGGCGGGGGCAGGTCTCAACGGCTTCCCAGAGTATCATCTGATCAAATCACACAACATTTCTCAAAGTGAGCCCCAAAACAAAGCCTCACATCAGGGTTTACATAGCCTTCTCCTGGGTCAGAGAATGTAACAACCTTCTTGACCCACTGCCCAATCAAAAAGTATCTCCTGAGAAACAAGCCTCCCACCATAGGCTCAAGGTGCACTTAAGTCTTGGGGCAAGGAAGATCTTAAAAATTTACATTCCCATTACATTCAGCCCCAAGATCTTTCATGCCCATAGCATAGTCAATTTACTTTTGAATTAGCACTAAACATCTCTTAGGTCACATTTTCAAGATACAGTACTAAAGTTACCAAAGGGCCTTAAACAAACACAAAGTACATTGCATTATCACCTCAATTCAAAACAAGAGTCCAAATAAAGTTCTCTTGGGGGGAAGGGGGTATCCTTCTCACACTGCCCTGCAGGCTTAGCAAGAGGGTGGGGTCCTTGGGTGTCCATAGCACTTCACCCTACCCACCACAGACACAAGTCCATCCTCCTCCTAGGTCCCAAACTGTGGGATGCAGCAATGAAATACATTCAGTGCCTCTGCTTTGCTGCTCAGTCCTTATATTTTACTGTGGCTGAATTCGAACTCCTGGGTTCCTTCTCCTCCTTCAGGCGGGAGCCTCTCCTGGTTTCTGCCCAGGTCCCAATGCCGGTAGCTCACCATCCCTGCTTTCAGCTCAGCCAAGTCAGCATGCAGGCCTTTCTTCTCTCCTGGTCCATGGCTCCACAGAGTCACAGCTATCACAACTGGGAAACAAACAGTTATCCCAGCCCCCATACTTTCCTTTTACTCTGCAGATCCTGTTCATGATGCCATTTTGTAGCAACAAGCACCCCAGCGTCCCCAGGGTAGCTGCCAACACAGATTCTTGGATCTGCTCTGCTAATGGAAAGCAACTCAAAATGGGTTAACACACTTACTTTAATCAATCAAACATATATAGTTTACCTAGTTCAAGGGGGGAAAGGTCAGCACCCTGAACTTCAGAGTATACAGACAGAATTATCAAGACAGAGAAACAGATAAAGCAGACAGGTTTCCAAACTGTTCAACCATTACATCCATACCAAATCACAGTTACCATCAACATCTGGGTTTTTCAAAGCGCAGGGTTGGGAGGGGGGGAAGGGGTAGGGAGCTCTCAACGGCTTCCCATAGTATCATCTGATGAAATCACACAACATTTCTCAAAGTGAGCCCCAAAATAAAGCCTCACATCAGGGTTTATACAGCTTTCTCCTAGGTCAGAGAATGTAACAACCTTCTTGACCCACTGCCCAATCAAAAAGTATCTCCTGAGAAACAAGCCCCCACCACAGGCTCCAGGTGCACTTAAACCTAGAGGCAGGGAAGATATTAAAAATTTACATTCCCCAGGTGGCCAGGTAGCACAATGAGTAAGAGCACCGGCCCCAGTGTCAGGATTCCATGCTCAGATACTTAGCACCACACCCAGAAATAACTGGCATGTAACCTTGAGCAAGTTATTTAACCCCAATTGCTTTAAAAAAAATTACATTCCCATTACAGGCTGGTAATTCAGCTGGTGGTGATCTGGGTAAAAGTGATTTGAGAAAGCTAAAATATGAAAACAAACCTCATTGTAATATTAGTCCCTTAGCAAATAGGAAAGATCATTTGTACCACCAAATTTATTCCCAATATAGAGAAGCACAGTTTCCCAAGCATTTGTGATTCAAATATATATATTTTATGCCCCCCCCAACTTTTTATTTTTTTTTTACAGTGGCAGTCTCATCTTTTTTTGGCAGGCACTTAATTTCTCCTGCCCCTTGTCCCATGGTAGCAAGACTGCCCTGGGAGGAGAGAGGGGAAGAAAAAGTAGTGTTTCATTACTGTTTTCAAAGAAAATTCAATTATTATAAAATAAGAGCTAGTTGTCCTAAAATGTGATTACAATGAAGATTTTTCCTGCAGATGGGATGGCCAAGAGGGAAAAACAATGAAAAGAAAGGAAACCAGAATGATGGTTCCCTGTCATGGTTTGAAAGCACAGAATAAACTAGTTAAAATGCATGATTGATCCCGGGGTATCAGTAGAAGCGCTTAGCAAAAGGGCTGAGGGCTAAAGTGCCCATAAAGCATTCGCTAGTAAAGGCAATGAAAGCTATAGTAAAATAAAATCGGCTGGTAGCCAAGGTGAAGATTTACAGCAACTTCTCAAACAATATAATATCAAAAAGAGTGGGAAGGGCTTTCCCCCTCTTTTCTAAAGGGTGCTCCAACAGTCTACATTTCTTCCTTATGTTATTTTTGAGAATAAATCTTTTCTAGTTCTTATATGTAACCACTTCCTCATTATAAGTGTGTACCATTGTAGCTTGAAATAATCAAGAAGCCTGAAGGCACAATACTTTTAAAAGTTTTCAGATAAGCTTTGTGAATGTATAGTCCTCTTAAATGTCATTCATGCCGTATTTCCATTGGGACATCAATTATTTACATGGTGCCTGTTATCCTAGCTTGTTTTGCAAAGAAAGAATGATTTTGGAGGAGGTGGGTAGGTTGCAATGGGAGGCAAGAAACATAAAAAAAGTGTTCTCTGAATTAAGATGGCAAAGCATGGAGTAAAGAGTGAAGAAAATGGCAAAGACAACTTTGACTTATCCAGATAGGTAGTTACACAGCTTGGGACCACAGAATAAAAAATCTTTTTGAGTTGCAGGAGAAAACCACATAATTCAACTCCCAGTATAATTAAACTTTCTGTGTGTGTGTGTGTGTGTGTGTGTGTGTGTGTGTGTCTGTGTGTGTGTAAGCATTCAGCACAGGGTCTGGGACATAGTACGTGTTATAGAAATACTTTTTGTTGTTGTTATTGTTATCTTTCAACTAGTCCAACCAATTCATTTTGCAGATGAAGAAAATAAGTTCCTGCAGAGACATTGCATGGAATAGTCAATTACACAGAGTGGGTTAATAATGGTGCTTAGAACTTGAACCCAGGTCTTCTTCCTGGCTTCTGCTATAATGTGGATAGACAAAACCCAGCAGTAGTATTGATGAAAAACAGGTGGTAACTCTGAAGACTCTCTAAGCTTTGTCTACCACCATGTAATAGCTATTGAAATTCCATTATAAGCTGTGTGTCTTTCAGGTCTTTGTGCTTGTTGTCTTTAAATATTTAACATTGAATATAAATATTTGAGTATTTAATATAGGTAGCTGATCTCTGAAAAATGTCTGATGGTATCACTATCACCAGGCATCTTCCTTTATGCTTTGTATAATGTCACCGATTTAACAATGTACAAGATTTTCCCATTTTAGAATGCCTTTGGGTAGTCAAGCAAAGTATTAGACGGATGCCCCAAAAAAGTGTCATCCTGACATCTTATACTAAGTGCCTCAACTTATGGGTAATTACATTCCATTTTAGCTATTCTGATTTGGCATGGTTTTTCCCATGATTGTGAGGGAGTCACAGGCTACTTTAAATTCGAGTGGGAATGTCCTGACAAAAGGCATGGAGTCCAAAGCAGGTGGATCTGAGATGAGATAGTTAAGGGCATAGCCAAATTCAAAGTCACTCCTGATCATGTAGCCCAGAAATAGCAGGATTGATCTGGGTCCAACAAAGGAAGCCAAGATCTAGGTATCCAGGGAATTCTATTGACTATGAATAGTCATGCAAAGCTTATAATTTAGTCTTAGAGGAACTACTTGTTTAAGAAAACATAAAAAGGAAAAAAATGCTTTATTTATAACATTGCATATCATTTATACCTGTACATATCATGACTAGGAGAGCTACTCTACCTTTAGGCTAACATTACATAACAGCTTAGTGAGTTAAAACATGTATTTCCTTGAGTTTTTTTTTTTTCTTATGCATTGCTTTTCTCTCAATAGATAAACCATAGATTGATATATTATTTTAAAATTCATTTGGCTATCTATAAACATGTTAAAAGTGAATATTACCAGAAATAGAGAACTACTTTTTAAATGTTAACAAATTTTAGACTATTAGAAAAGTAAATTATATGTGACAATTGCCAAATATTCAATTTTTGTAGATTTGAAAATTTGTGTTTCAGTTAATTTCATATATGTTTATTTCACTCCAGAGGGTTGGCTTTTAACATTTTATTTCTTGGGTCGGTTAGGTGGCACAGTGAATAGAGCACTAGCCCTGGAGTCAGGAAGACCGGAGTTCAAATCTGGCCTCAGACACTTACCACAAAAGCTAGCCATGTGACCTTGGGCAAATCACTTAAAGCCAATTGCCCTACCTTCCCCCTCCAAAAAAAAAAAAGCAAAACAAAACCATTTTATTTCTTGCTCTTAAGATCTTTTGAAGGAAAGGAGCAAAGTTTAGATTGAAGAAAACTCTGAGGGCTGAGTCAAGATGGCGGAGTAGAAGCAGGACCTCCCCTCTGCTCCAGCTTCTACCTTCACCAACCCATGTAAAAAGGAGACTCTAAACAAACTTTGGAGCTGCAGAACACACAAAATGACACAGAGAAGCTAACCTCCCGCTAAGGACTGCCCAGCAGGCCAGCAGGAATCAGCCAGCACAGAGCTCTGGGAGCCAAGCTGTGCCCCACACCAAGGCTTTAGCCCCAGGCAGGCCTGACCAGCCTCCAGCAGGAGGGACTCCAGATCAGCAGCAGCTGTGGCCTTTTCCAGATTTATCAACACATAGATGAGAAGGACAAAGTGAGAGTTCAGTGCAGTCTGGACTTTGGGACCCAGTAAGTGGGAGTGCGGGGCTTTTGCCCCTGGGGCAGGAAGCCAATGAGACACCAGCACAGCCAGCCAACACCACGTGGCAGCTTCAGCTCCTGGCCTGCAGAGTGTAGGAGGGCCAAGCACCAGTCTAAGGGGTAATCATTCTTGCTCTTGCTTTAACCTTCTTGGATCTGGATTGCAGTCTAGGGTAGAGGTCCTGGGGTGTGTGTCCAGCTTGACTGAGGGTGTGGAGACCTCAGAGAGGGCACCCAACTAATACCTATGGCAGGTGAGAAAACCACAGCGTTTGGGACAAAAGCTCCCCTGTCTGGTGGCAGAGTCCTACTCTGGCAAAAAGCCTAGGAATGAAGTGACTGAGGGGCCACATAACCAGGCAAAGGAAACAAAGCAGACAGAAGATTCCAATATTAGACTCCTATTTAGGGGACAAAAAGGAGCAAAGCATGGAACAGGAGGAAAACAGTGAAGTCAAAACTCCTGCACCAAAAGCTTCAAAGGAAAATACGAGCTGGTTAAAGGCCATAGAGCACCTTAAGAAGCAGGTAAGAGAAGTGGAAGAAAAATTGGGAAGAGAAATGCGAACAATGAAAGAAACTTATAAAATGAGAGTCAACAGCCTGACTGAGGAAAATCATACCTTAAAAACTAGGCTAACTCAAATGGCAAAAGAAGCTCAAAAAGGCAATAAGGAGCAGAACACTTTAAAAAGCCAAATTTGCAGATGTAAAAAGAATCTCAAAAGTTCACTGAGGAGAATCATTGCTTCAGAATTAGACTGGAGCAAATGGAAGCTAATGACTTTTTGAGAAATCAAGATTCTTTTAAATAGATCCAAACAAATGAAAGAATAGAAGGCAATGTGAAATACCTCACAGGAAAAACCACTGACATGGAAAACAGATCCAGCAGAGATAATTTAAAAATTATTGGACTACCTGAAAGACATGACACAAAGTAAGAACCTAGAAAGCATCCTCCAGGAAGTTCTCAAAGAAAACTGCCCTAATGTTTTAGTACCAGAGGGCAAAATAGAGGTTGAAAGAATCCACCAATCACCTCCTGAAAAAGTTCCCAAAAAGAAAACTCCTAGGAATATTATAGCCAGTTTCCGGAATTCCCAGATTAAGGAGAGAATATTACAAGCAGCCAGGAAGAAACAATTTGAATATTGTGGAAACACAATCAGAATAACCCAGGATCTGGCAGCTTCTACACTGAGGGATCAAAGGGCTTGGAATGTGATATTCCAGAGGTCAAAAGAGCTGGGATTAAAACCAATAATCACCTACCCAGCAAAACTGAGTATCATTGTTTTAGGGGAAAATATGGTCATTCAGTGGAATAGAGGACTTTCAAGCATTCTTGCTGAGAAAAACAGAGTTGAATAGAAAATTTCACATTCAGGTACAAGAAGCAAGAGATGCATGAGAGGGTAAACAGGGAAAAGGAATCATAAGGAACTTATCAAAGTTGAACTATTAACATTCCTACATGGAAAAACAATAATTTTAGCTTATGAAATTTTTCTCAGTAGTTGAAGGGAATAGAAAAAAAAATATATATATATATAGAAATATAAATATAATATATAAATATATATATGAGGGTATATGGGCATATGAATATACATGTGAATGTGTGTATACATGTTTACAGGTATACATAGATAGAGGCTACAGAACCAATGTAACAGGAAGGGTTGATAGTTAAAAGGTGAAATTAAGAGGTGAGAGAGGAATATAATGATAGGAGATGGGGAGAAACAGAATGGGGTAAACTATCTCATATAGAAGAGACAAGGGAAAATGGTTACAACGGAGGGGAAGAATAGGAAGGCAAAGGGAATGGGCCAACCTTATTTCCATTGAATTTGGCTTGAGGGGGGAATGAAATACAGCCTAAATAAGGTATCTCACCCTCCAGGAGAGTAGGGGGGGAAGGGTATGAGAGGTGGGCATGAGGGAAGAGAGGGCAGGCTGGGGGGGAGGGAAATTGGAAGCACCCACTTTTGCAAAGGGATGGGATCAAAGTAGAGAATAGAACAAGTAGGATGCGGGATATGAGGGAGGGAAATATAGTCTGTCTTTTACAATATATATATATATATTATGTTATTGTTTTGCATCAGCCACACATGTACAAACTATACTGAACTGCTTTTCTTCCCAGTAAGGGTGTGTGACAAGGGAACAAGGGAATGAATCTGGAATTCAAAGTTTTAAAATAAACTATTTAAATACACACACACACACACACACACACACACACACACACACACACACATATATATATATATATATATATACTATTGTTAATACTATTTTACTTGTAATTGGGAAATAAGATATACAGGCACTGGGGCACAGAAATCCACTGGAAAATTGAAAGGGATATAGGAGAAAATATATGAGAGAGCAGATTGGAGGAGGGAATATCCTGTGGGACTGCTAGTTTGGAGTGATGGGTAAGGGAAAAATGCGGAGAAAATTTGTTACTCAAAATCTGGCGGAAATGAATGATGTAAATCAGAAGTTAATGAAGCATTTGAAAAATGAAAAAAATGTTGAATAAAACTCAGGGAAAATGATGGAAATCTTCAGGTATTTTAAGGGTTGAAGAGATATTAGGCTTGTTCTTTTTGGCTCCAGTGAGAAGAACTATGATCACTACGTGGAACTTGTGGAAAGACTCATTTAGATGGTGTCAGAAAAAAAAATCTTCCTAACAATTAGAGCTGCACAAATCTGAACTTGACTGCTCCAAGAGGTGCTGTGTGGGTCCTGCCATCCTTGAAACTCTTCAGCAAAGGCTGAACAACTACTAATAAGGTGTGTTAAACTGTGGGTTTATTTGGCTTATGAGATGGATTTGTTGGCCTCTGAGATCTTTGCCACCTCTGAAATCTCTGATTTTATGACCCTTAAACTTTCTTTTTTTATACTATTTTCCACAATGGATATTGGCATAAATAAATAAACTCTTACCAAACAGAAAACAAATGAACACTCATTATATGAACATATGGAGATATAAACATAAATAAGTACATGCATATTATATGGTTACTATATATACTAGTCATATAGTCATATGTGTGTACATATATAAAAATTGTGTATATATGTAAAACATATCTCAATTCAACACTTTTTATACTAGTCATGAAATTTACTTCTCTAATAGCTGGTTCAAAAAAAACAGCTGGACTTTTGTGGTTCTGATCTAATCAACAACAGAACTATAAGGAGAAAATCAAATTAGGAGCCAATAGCTTGCCTGAAACTTCAGAGGATTTTGGTTATAAATGGCCCCATTCTATTTCCATCTTTATTTAAATAGTGTAATTGACATAAACATTATTAAAAACAAACTAAAGGATTACTGTTACATTGATATATTTAAGACATTTAAATACAAACTAGATATTTAAATATATCAGAAGTCATAATCCTTAAACCCTTCCAAATTACATATCAAAAATATAAATACTCTGTGTGTGTGCATGTGTGTGTACTCTTCAAAAATAGGCTGAGAATCAAATGTATAGTGTAGTTTCTTGGTGTGATAGAAAATAATTAAACCTATCTGGACAAATGTGATTAATTTCCGCTATAAGTACTAGTCCTCTGCTTTCATTTATTATGTTTATATACCACAGAGAGAAAGAGAAGAAGTATACTAGTCTCCTCTTAAAACATTTTTGACCCTTTGGTTACACTCAGGCATCTGTGGAACATAGAGAAGAAATAATCTAGTACCTGTGTATTTGGTGAAAATTTATCTCATGTCATTGGAGTAACTATGATTTTTGGAAAATTACCATAGGGATAAGGAAAGACTATTGATGATTTTTTTGGAAAAAAAGTGACAATATTTGGTGATATCTTAAACATGTTAACAAATTAGAGGGAGCAAAATAAGAACACTTTTTCTCACATTCATTGTATTATTTAACAAAGTCTTAAGACTTTTATTTTCATTTTTTTTTACCATAGTAGGTACTTCCTTTATTAGGAATAAAGAATTCTCTTACAAAAATTTAGATTTTTCTTTCTGGAAAAAATTTCACTCCCAGAACTTTAGTAGTCAAATAAAACTTCCAGACACTATAGTTTTTTTTTTCTCATGCAGAATTGAGAGGTAGTTTGAAAATAGGTCAGTACACTTAGTGTGCATCCTTTTTCTTTTAAAGAAATATTCCCCTTTTCTATTTGCTTTTAATTCAGCATAAATTTCCTCTTTTGCTCCTTAATGCTTCCTTGGAAATAGAATTATTCAGAAAGTGCTTTGTAGAATATTTTATAAGAATTAATCAATAAGTTCTTGCCTAACAAAATATAAATATGCAAAGTCAAGCAGATATACACAGAACTACCCATAGATTCATTTACTTTTAATTATACCATGAGATAGATAAAAAATAAAACATTGACATAACTTTGGGATATTTTATTTTTTGTGCTATCCCTTCTGACTTCATGATTGGCTGTTTGCTCTCTACCAAAAATTAAGTAAGAAGAGGGAAAGGAAGAGATAAAGAATAAGGAGGTGGAGGAGAATCAGGGCCTTACTGAAGTACAGTTTCCAGGAATCATAGCATTTTAAGAGTTGAAAGAGACAAATGTATTATTTATTCTATTTTTTTAATTTATAAATTGAGGAAACTGACATCTGGAGAGGTGAAAAGATATGTACAATGTCACACACCTATCCATAGTGTAAGGACTAGAGGTCATATATTCTGATACCCAATTGACTATTGTTTTTTCTTCTTTCCTTCATCTCCTTCCTTCATTCCTTTATTTTCTTTAACACTAATGTGCTGCTTTTTTGTAGATTACTAAAATTTGACTAATTGGATAAATGAGTAGTTTCCTAAAATCAATTGCCTTCTTCTCCACTTACACCTCTAGAAATGATCTCCAAAATAACGAGTGTATTTGAATTCAAAGAAAGAATTCAATGCAGGGAATCATAGGATAGGCAAACACCTTATTAGAAAAAAGATGCATGAAAGAGTCATCTTTGAGCATCATACCTCAATTCAATGATGTGTCATGCACCTGGTAGACTTTCCAGAGTCCCATAGATGGTAGTAAATTATCATTTTTTGATTCCTTCTGGGTCAAGCAGTTATTACAATTGACCCAAAGTGAATTAGAGTTGCTCAGTCATTGATGCCAGGAAATTACCATTGGACTAGCAGGAATATAACCTCAGAATTGTGATTCCTTAGTTTTCTGACTCCTGCAAATTACCAATTGATCTTTTGTCTGGGACCTCTGATTCTCTTTAATTATATAAGTACCATGGTGGGGAATAAAGGGCAAGAAGACTAAAAAGGTAGGAAGAGGCTAGATTGTGAAGACTTTTGACTGTCAAATAGAAGATTTTGCATTTGATCTGTCCTGGAGACAACAAGGAGACTAGGAATTTTATTGAGTAAGAGAATGGCATGTAATAGATCAACTTCCATATTACCTCTGTACCAAAAGAAAAAAAAAGTGTGGTATAATTTCTTGTGGTACTGAAAATACGTCAGAGAAAATACTGAATTTCATCTTTTTTCCTCAGGTGATAATGGGTGACTAGCTGGCAAGCACATAGTGAATACTAAATAATGATAATAGATGAATACATATGTGTATATATATTTTATTTATTGATATGCAGCTTTTTTTTTCTTTCTCCTTTCTAACAGGTAAGCTCCTTGAGAGCAAGGATTTTTTTCAGAGGTTGGAGGGAGGAGGAAGGAGGCTTTGCATCCCCAGTTCCTAGCCCAGTGAACACCACGAGAAATGTAATAATGCTTTTTGATGACACTCTTTCTAAGAGGAATGGATAAGAAGTGCCCCCATACTAATTATTCCAATCCACCCAGATGTTGCCCTTCTCTGAACTATATGTATCATAGATTGGTTATAGAAGTCAAGAGTATATGAGAAAAAAATGATCATGCCTACATTTAAAATTCATTATATTAAATACCCACCTTGTCAGCCCATACATTTCTCTGAAGGATGATTGATTTTGTAAAACATCTTAGAAAGATACAGCATTGTTGGGGTTTATGTCATATAGTAAAATTTTAATAAAAATGTGTGTGTGATTAGAATTATGGTCAGTTGAGTCCCCCAATAAAATTTATAAATTGACTGTACCTAAAAATTTAAGAGCCCCTTTTATAGGTTGTAATGATGTCAGACATTTAGTCAACAAACATTTGTTAAGTACTTACTATGTGCAAGATACTGTGTTATGAGCTCAAGGTATGAAGAAAGACCAAAACATTATCCCCATCCTCAAGAAACACCCATTTGAAAGTGGAAGAGAAAATAGAAAACAATGTACATCCAAAAATAAATATGCTGAAATCTAAGAAAGAAAGTGTGTCAAGTTTTTCCCAACTGTGTTTGTTTATGAAAGGGCCAAGTAAGACTGAACATTGGTAGAGACAATGGACTTGGTCCTGGATGTGAATTAATTCAGTGTCTTGATTCTTCTTATTCCCAATAGTAAGGCCTGAGGGTTTGAAAATAGGAAATACCTTGGATAGGATCAGTTTAAGGACTACCTGTTGATCATGATATCGGCTATGGACAAGTATTTCCTATATTTGCTTCTGTCTCCAGCAGAATGAATCAAGCTAAGGTGAAAGGAGTCATTTCTTTCCTGTCCCCAAACATAATAGAATCTTAAAGCCAGAATATATGAAAATTTAAAAAATATGTAAGTCAAAGGTGTATGTGGGGGGGACAAAAATGTTACTCCTTTAAAAACTGTGTAGATGAGGAGGAAACTTGAATTCCCTTGGTGATATTCTTTAGGACTCTAGTTTTCTAGCTGGGAAGGTAGATTTCTGGGTAGCAGTAACTTTTAAGTATTCGTTTGTGGATAAATTCCAATATTGGAATACTGGAGTGGCCATGTTCCAAGCACTGAATCTACTAAAGAGAGAATGTTTCCTGATGGTCTTTCTACTTGGGTCCTATGTAGAATGCTACTCAGACTACAAACCTCCTGAAGATTCAAGCTGAGCCAAAAATTTAAAGTGGTGGAGATCATATAAATAATATAATAATATAAAATTATTGACCAGCAATGAACTGTGGAGTAATGCCCAATAAAAACTGCAAGGGAAACAGTGAAGAAAATAGTACCCATGAAGCCTTAAAACAACAGAGGCATGAATTTCCCTTCCTTTAAGAGCTTTACTCACAAGTATCCCCTCAGTTCTTTTTGCGTGAAAATACTGGGGGAGGTAATAAAAATTAACACATTCATCTCTGTCCCTCAAGATGTAGAAAATGTTGACTGCTTTCAAACTCCATGCCCCCTTCTCCTTATCTGAATGTTCTAATAATGTGAGTCAGCTAATCCCTGCCTCCAAGAATTTCTCTTTAAACCATCTTCTGTTTTCCATCTTTCAATTTCTGAGCCTCTCAGTCTAAAGAAATGAGGGTCTTATCTTCCTCACCTATGTAGCCTTAAGACTTCTGACCATTTTGGGGGCGGATATGTGGCATAGTGAGTAGAGTACTAGCCCCAGAGTCAGGAGGACCTGAGTTCAGATCTGGCCTCAGAAACTTAACAAACACACACACACACACACACACACACACACACACACAACTAGCCTTGTGACCTTGGGCAAGTTACTTAACCCCAATTGCCCTCCAAAAAGCAAAAAAAAAAAAAAAAGGCTTTTGACCATTTCTATATGTCCTGAAGTTGAAATTGATTTTATTTCCCCAACACACTCCTAATTGGAATGTGAGCCCATTGAGAATAGTGACTCTCCATAGATTTCTATATGTATCTTCAGCATTTACCACAGTCCAATACATATAGTAAGAGCTTTATAAATGCAGATTCATTCATTCATAATACAGGAGTTAAACTGTCATTTTAGTAAATATCTTTGCTTTCAGGTAATTGTGTTGAGTGCCTATTACAAGGTAAGCTTATCAGAAGAGACTTGTGAGCTATAATTTTTAGAAATGTAGAACAATGGGGTACCTTGATCCTGGAGTAGTCATCCTCAGTAGAACTGATGTATAATTGTGATTCACGTCTAGCCCACTGAGGCATTACAAATATAAATAATGTCAGTTCCATATATTTAGTTCCTTGTAATCTAGGGTGGAAGCATTCCCTACATTCATGAAATTAAAAGTTTAGATGACCCTCATCTCTGCATTTGTAAATAATTGTATACTATACTACATTATTCATGAGTTATAGGAATATAACATGAATAATTAATACAATGCTGTTTATGTGGTTCACTACAATTTGCAAAGCACTTAAGAGCTTTATTACATTTTATCTTCACATCAACTCTGTAAAATATGTAGTACAAAAGATAGTATCATCATTTCATAGTTTAAGTAACTGAGGTTCAGGGAGAAAAAAAAAACCTTCTTTGTGTATTCCACAGCACCATGTGAAAAGTAGGTTTGACTGATTTATTATAGAAATTACAAATAGTAGTTCTGTGGTGAGATGATGTAGAAAAGAAAAAAAAATAAAAAAAGGAATAAAGCTTCATACAATATATAAAAAAATAAAATAATACATCAGTGCACGAGCTGATGAGTAAATAAAGTTTCTAACCTATCATAATAGATTTCTTTTTCATCATTTGTTTTTCTCATTTGCTGTAGATTTAGAGCAAGATGGGATCTTAGGGGTGATCTAGTCTACCAGAACTCATTTTATGAATGAGAAAAAAGTTTGGGAGAGTGAATTGTCCAGGACCACATAGCCCGATTCAGTAAATGCCTAATCCAGTTTTCACACAGTTGTTCTGAACTCCAAACCTACAACTCTCTCCATTGTACAGTTGATCTCACAGTTTGATTGTACTTGTAGATGCAATTTTTTTTCCAGTGGCCAGCACCAAGATTATCATTATGTGTTCTAACAGCAGTAGGATAGGCCATGATGACAAGGTTGTATGGATGTAATTCATTGGAACTCTTTAGTAAGATAGCCTTGTGATCTTTGATACTGCTATATCATTCACTGAGCTGTATACATATATCCACTGTATAGTGCTTAATAAATGTAGTATACTATGAATATTTGGAGAACTGAATTTAACCAGGTCAAATTTCTTGAATGTAATGCATATGTAGCCTTTGATAAACATTCTATGTGTTTTAGATTATAAAGATGCCTGATTTAAAAGGTAGATTACTGTGTATGGCAGGTAAAATTAATGTTCAGGGAAATGCAATTGGTGATTAATTTCTGACCTATAAAACAGGATCAGAATATTTACTTGAAGCTGGTATTCAGGGGAAAAGGTAAAGTTGAAAAGCCCTGAGGGACAGACTGCATTCTGAAGATAATCAAGGTGCGCAATGGATTTAAAATATGTGAGAGGAAAAAATTCTTTTTAATTTCATGAAAGTATGTATGTGACAAATTTGAGTCAGAATTTATTCTTATTAAAATAATTTTCAAGTCCCTACCTACCTGGATACCCTCATTATCCCCATGCTCTGCTGTATTTCAAAAAAGTCCTTTTTATATCAAAATATCATGGAATCAGTCACCTAAGCAACCAAACATGCGTAATGGTATACAGTTTTACTCGTAAACATAAAATCAATAAGAAAGGAATACAATCACAATATATTTAAACATTTCCATTCAGTTGTCCTTTCAGATTTTCCAAATCAAGGCCACCTATAAATAGGTTATATTTATATTGTAAGGCCTAGAATTTTAGGAAAGACATATTTGAGTTTTGTGATCCCTCTATTCTCAGTGGTAACAATTATTCAAAATGTGGAAATTATTCAGTCAGTTAACTAAAATGTATTAAGTGCTTATTATCTGCTAGGCAAAAAAAATAAACAATGAGGTTGCGAAGAAAGATAAGAAGACAGTCTCTGCTTAGGGCTTAAAGTCTAATGGGTGAGATGACACGCAAACAGTATATGCATATATACATATACACATATGTATTTATGCATACATATGTATATACATATATGTATATAGACATGAAAATATACACATATATACACTGTACAGTATGATATTTTAATTATTTCCAATATATCTGTGTGTATACACACACAAATTAAATTGGAAATATTTATTGGAATGCTAATTGAAAAAATTATCCTGTCTGTCTCCATCTCTGTTTCTTCATGTCTCTCTGTCTTCATCTCTTTCTCTCTGTCTGTGTCTCTCTCTCTCTATATATATATATTTCCAATTAACATTATAGAAATATTTCCAATTTATTAATGAGTGATAGTTTTGTAATGGCTATACTCCTCAGCCTCTTCTATGGCTATAATACGCTTAACATATTGCACTTGTAGAAAGTCATTGGTTCTGAATTCATTGTCACTCATCAAGATAAAAAGAAGTGAACAATTCAATTATGTTGTGGATATTTACAGATATCATCAAGTTTGTCTTCTTGATGACCAGAGACTGAGACACTGGTCTGTATATATATATATTTTTTTCTTTTCACTTGAGAGTATTATGGTGCCCCAATATTCAGGAAATATTTTGTAGAATCACTACTAAAAAGTCTAAATTACCATTAACATAATACTTTAATAAGCTATAGATCCTCCCTTCAAAGAATTTCATCAATTCTCATAGTCAGAAGGTACTGAAAAGGCCATGTATTGCAACCCATAATTTAAAAGGAAAAGACCAAAAAAATGACATTCGGTTTTTAAAGATTTGAAACTTTCTGAGGCAGCCTATTATAATATTATTTATCTCTGAGCTTACAACTGAATAGAGTAATTTCTAACCTTACCTCATTTTGTCTATGTGATTTGTCAGCATTTAATGCAAAGGCCAACAAACAAATTCAAGGATTTGGCTTCAGGCTTTGTTATTGTGCCTTACTACATAGCTTGTAAATAGTTTATCTTTATCTTTCTATCATTCAATTTGGAATAGAAAATCATTATACTGCCTTGGTTATAGGGACAACACAAATGAAGCAATGAATTAGTGACAATGAATCCTAGGACACTTCTTTAAAAATATTCAATAATTTAAAAGGAACAGAGGACAACAAAATTAATTTTTATGGGAACAATCTCAGATACTAATATTTAGTACAAATGTTCACATATTCACACAGTGTTTTTTGAAAAGTCACAAGACTATCACAGGATGGAATAACTAAGATATATGAAACAATTTGGGGAGATTAAAAAAATGTACCCTAGCAAACTCAAGAGGGTGGGGATCCATGTGGAACAGAAGAGAGGGATGAAATGCAACATTAACTGTCAAATGGAATATGGGCTCTGACTTTGCTGTCTACCAGCACACTTTACATTCCAGAGGTGAACTAGTCAAAAATGGATAAATTACACGCTTCACATAATCTATAGTGACTATTATAGAGAATTCAGGAAAAGTCATATAACATTCTGAAATATATTTAGCAGATGAGAAAAAATGATACACTAAAGGCATCAGTTGGACTGCAAGTTGAGTGTGAACTGGCATAAACATTAGTTTGTGACTTGATGTGCCCAAAACACCAAATTAAATATAATAATGAACAAATCAGAGGATCATGCCTTCTCAAACAACAGCTCACACATTTTTCACTGGGAGAATTAATATATCAATGTGCAACTGAATTACAGAGATGCTTGTATTCTGAAATATGGCAGATTACCCAATAAAGCAGACAAATATATGGGATGCCAGATAAGTTGTTAAGGGGAATACTTTTTTTCCTATTTTTAAAAATGCCAACACTGGTAACATTGTGCAAGTATGTGAGACTTACAAAATTATGGAGTGCTTTATTTAAAAAATGGCTTTTGAAAACTTAGAAAAGAAAACAGTAATCACTGTAAACCAGCATGTATTCATCAAGAATAATCAATGTACTTTTAATTTTTGTGGGGTACAGTTAATGGTGGTAAAACAGACAAAAATAGCTCTATTTCATCAAGAAATTTGGAAAATTGCTCACTATAGCTTGGATTATAATAGACAGAAGTATGAGTTGGTCTTAATGTTAGGAGACTGTAGAAGTGTTTGCACAACCAAATCCTTGTAACAGTAGATAATTCAACTAACAAAGAAACCTTTACTGGAAAGCCTCAAGGCTCTGACTTTGACTTATTTTTGCAGATTTAAAAGTCAGTAGCTATTATAAAGACAGAGACATCATATATGTTAAATTTGTGAATGACACAATGCTAGGAAATTTAGCCAACATGCATATATCAGAACCGATATTCAAAAAAAATTATCAGGCTAGAACTTGGACTACACCAAACTATATATGCTTTATTTCAGACTTATAAATTTTAAATTTAAGGTATTTAATTGTATTAATCTGGATAGCCATTTAAGTTTAGTTTTACATATGTAAGTAGAAAGCAAAGAATTATAACCTGAACTAAAAAAATATACATTTCCCTTAATTTTCTGAATAGTTCAATTCTTATGGTATAGAGAATAGAATATTAGACTGGGGTGAGGGAGACTTTATTTCAAGTTTTCTGTCTAACATATACTAATTAGGTATCTGTGGGCAGGTCACATAACTTCTTAAAACACTAGATAGTTTTCTAACATTCTGGGTCACAGAAATGTAAGGTATTTCCACACTAAGTTCTCCTTTTATGGTTTAAATCATTGTAGCAGCAAGCACCCTAGCATACCCAAGATGGCTGCTAGCACAGGTTCCTAATCTACTTTTCTAAAGGAAAGCAACTCCAAATGGGTTAATAATCTTGCTTTAATCAAACATATGTCATTTACCTAGTTCAGGGGAAAAAAATCAGCACCCCGAACTTCAGAGAATACAACAGAGGTTACAAGGAGACAAAAAATACAGACAGGTAGATAGGCATCCAGCTGTCTGACCTTTAAGTCCATATCTAGTCAGTTACCATAGAGGGAAGCACCAACATCTGGGTTTTCAAATCCGGGGGCTGGGGGTGGGGGTTCAATGGCTGCCCAGATTCTCACCTGGTCAAATCATACAACTCTTCTCAAAATGAGCCCCAAAGCAAAACTTCACATCAGGGAATATAGCGATCTCCTGACTCAGAGAAGGTCACAAGCCCCTTGACCCACTGCCCAATCACAAAGTAATAAGATGTGGGCATTCCTGAAAAAGAAGTCTCCCACCATAGGGTTCATGGGGGTAGAGTATATTTTCAAATCAGGGAAGGTTCTCAGAGTCACTTAAACCTATCAAGGGGCCAAGGAGCAGAGAAGATCTTCAGATTCCCATTCCCATAACATTCTGGCACCTAGACCTTTCATGCCCATTATACAGGCAACTAACATCTGAATTAGCATTAACATCTCTTAAGTACAATATAATCCTCACAAACTAACGACATCACAATTGAAAGATATATACCATAAAAACTCATTACCAAAGTGGCCACAGGGCCTTAAACAAACATAAAATACTTTGCTTTATAAATCCCTTAATCCAAAACGAAAATGTAAAAATAAAGTTGGGGGTTGGGGTGGTGTCCTTCCTAGCAGACTTCCTCCTGACACGTTCAGGTGCAGGCTGTAATGAGCCAAGTCCCAGTCTTGACAGTGCTCCAACCCCTGCTTCCAAGTCCTGAGGGGTTACTGGGCAACAAAATTAACAGGGTGGGGCCCTTTGGGGTCCATGGAACTTCACCCTACCCAGCATAGACACAACTCCATCCTTTCCTTGGGTCCCACACTGTGGGATGCAACAAGAAAACAAATTCAGTGCTCCTTCCTTGCTGCACAATCTTTATCTTGTCCAGTGGTTGAATTCCGAACTCCTGGGTTCCTTTTCCTCCTGCAGGAGGCAGCTGCTCCTGGCTTCTGCCCCAGTCCCTATACAGGCAGCTCACCATTCCTGCTCTCACTTCATCAAAGTCAGCATGCAGGCAGTTCTGCACTCCTGTTCCATGGCTCAACAGAATCAGAGCTACCACAACTGGGAAACAAACAATTATTTCAGCTTTCATACTTTCCTTTAAGATTGCAGATCCTGTTCATGATGCCATTTGTAGCAGCAAGCATCCTAGCAGCCCTCCTGGGTATGCTAGGGTACTTGCTGCTACAATCATTGCTCCCAACTCCTCCTTTATAAAAAAATGCTAGAACAAAGCAAAAATAAAGAAAGGGATAGAGGGAAATTAAATGTTTCATCATTATTATATTTGAATAATTTACTCAATGCCTTCTTTCAGTCAAGGTAGTAAATTTTAATGTTACAAAAATAGAAACAGGCAAGGTTCCTAACATCTGCTTTTGTATCACCAATCAGCCACTTTTTGGAACTTTTGTAAATACTCTTCTTACTGTATGGACATAGTTATTTAATGAACCTCATTAAGAGAATGAAAGGCACCTCTTAATTTTCAGTGACTAGAGCTATTCTCACCTTTGAGGTAGCCAATAAAAGTGAGTAAAACAATTTACCTGTAAACTTCTGAGACCTTTTTTGCCTTATCTTCAAGATACTTAGGAAAAAGAACGAAGAATGGACCTGAGTAGTGAAAGCAGAGTAAGCCTTTCATCCTTTCACACACCTAAGCGCTCCCATATGAATTGATTCTGAATGCCTGAAGACCAAGAAGCACATGGGAGTTGTGAGTGCTACCCCAGAACTTTCTGACCAGAAGCCAGAAGCTACAGACCTAATTCATGATTATGAAGGTAGTCTTTAATACACTCTAAAACTAACTCTTTTAAATTTCCTTTTATTAGTCTTAGTTCTCTCTTTGTACTAAGCAATACGAATGCAATCTTTCTGTATGAGAGCCCTTAAATATTGGAGAAGAGCAAGCTTATGTCACATAAGTCTTCTCTTCTTCAAGCTAAACATTCCCTTTTCCTTCAGACAAACAATTCTCAGCTAATATGATGTGTAGACTCTTATCAACTGGAAAAAACAACAACAACAACATTAATTATTAACATATGTAAGGCACTGGGCAAAAGGAGGGGAGTAGGGTGGAAAAGACAGATGGATGTAACCCAGGTTCAATTTCCAAGGATCATCATCCAGGACCAGAAAATATCTCAGAGATTATCAAGTCCAACTGCTGAAGTTCAGGGGTGCTGGGAACCCTGAAATATGAAGACAGGGGGAGGTCTGTCTTGAAAGAATTTTCCCACTCATGCCTTCCTTCAGTCAAGGTAGCAAGGTTAAAATTTACACTAATAGAAGCAGGCAAAGGTTCCTAACAAATCTGCCATTGTATCACCAATAGTAGTGGAGAGAGTCCCTAGTGACTCTGCAATTTGATGAGAATGGGATTAATACTTTTATACCAAAAAAATGATTGCAAGAAGATTAGGATGGCATTAAAGAGTGGTAAAAAGCCTGGGGATGAGGGAAGGGGACTTATATGCAGTGGCTGAAAGATCTAGATGGAAGTAAGAAGTATCAAGTAATTGAATTAAGTAATAAGGGTTTGGAGAATGGTCTAGACTAAGCCCTTGAGCAGTGGCTATGGCACAAGAGGCAGTGGCTGCTTCTGGAGCTTTTTGCCCACAGACAGTGGAGGGATACAGCTGCTGATCAGAGGAAGATTGCAGGGATCACATTTCTGGCTCTGGCACAGGATTCTTTTGCATTGTTCATACTTTGATTTGGGTCACAGTACTAGGTAGTGGTCCTGGGGTGAGGAGTGCTGGTATGGAGGAGTTTGTGCTGGATGTGGATAGGGAATCCCCCTCACAATTCCAAGTCAGAAAAAAATGCTTGAAATCACTCAAAGAGAAGAGCACAGACCAGAAGAAGAGTAAAAACCTCTCTTTTGATCATACCACCTCGGAAAAGCTGAAATGCAGTCCCCTAGAAGTATCTCTGAAAACAGCTACACAACACCTTTGAAGCTTGGCACAATACATTCCCACCCCAGCACCCCCACCAGAAGCAGAGGTTTATCTTGACAAAGAACTAAAAAATCAAATAATTGACTGGGAAAATGAGCAAAGTGAAGGAAAAAAAAATCAGACTACAGAATCTTACTTTGGTGATGAGGAATATCAAAACTTGAAACCAGAAGACAAAAAAATAAAAATTTCTATATCCAAAGACTCCAAGAAAAATATAAATTAGTTACAGGCCATGAAAGAGATCAAAAAGGATTTTGAAAATCAAGTAAGAGAAGTAGATGAAAAATTTGGAAATTTTTGGAAATGAGGTTGATGGAAAAAAGTAATGAAAAATGAGTCAAAAGCTTGCTAAAGGAGCCACCACAAAAATGTTGAAGAAAATAATACCTTAAAATTAGACTAATCCAAATGGCAAAAGCGGTCCAAAAAAAATGGCAAAAGCGGTTCAAAAAATCCAATGAGAAGAAGATGTGGTTTTTTTCCCTTTAATTAATCTTTTATTTATTTTTAGTTTTCAAAATTCATTTCCAATTTTATGTTACAAATTTACTCCAGGTCTTTCCCCTACCCCCACCCCAAGATAGCAAGGCTACTGAATACCCCTTCCCCAAATCTGCTCTCTCTTATATCCTACCCATGCCCCTACCCCCAATTTTCTAGTATGGCAAGATTGCTCTCTATTTCCCAGTTCTTGTATATCTTAATTCTCCATTGCATGTAAAAAACGATTTTTTAACATTAGTTTTTAAAGCTTTGAGTTCCAGATTCTTTCCCCTTTGCCCTCTCTACCACCCCCACTGGGAAGACAAGCAATTCAATATAGATTACACATTTGTAGTGACACAAAACATTTCCTTTGTAGTTTTATTGTGAAGGACTAAATATATTTCCCTTCATCCTATCCTGCCCCCACTTATTTTATTTTCTCCTTTGACCATGTCCTTTTCAAAAGTGTTTGCTTCTAATTACCATCTGTAGCAGCAAGGACCCCAAGCATCCTCAGGGTTGCTGCCAACACAGGTTCTTGGATCTGCTTTGATAAAGGAAAGCAACTCAAGCTTACTTTAATCAGTCAAACATATATCATTTACCTCATTCAGGGGAAAAAGGTCAGCACCCCGAACTTCAAAGTATACAGGCAGAAGTATCAAGACAGAAACAGATCGAGTAGACATCTTTCCAAACTGCCCAACCATTACATCCATACCAAATCAACATCTGGGTTTCAACATCTGGGTTTTTCAAAGCCGGGGGGGGGGGTCCAGACAACGGCTTCCCAGAATCCATATCAAATCACAGAACACTTCTCAAAGTGAGCCCTCAAAACAAAGCCTCCCATCAGGGCTTATATAGCCTTCTCCTGGCTCAGAGAATGTAACAGCCTTATTGACCCACTGGCCAATCAAGAAGTATCTACTGAAAAACAAGCCTCCCACCCCAGGCTCCAGGTGCACTTTAGCCTAGGGGCAGGGAAGATCTTTAAAATTTACATTCCCATTACACCCTCTACCCCAATCTGCCCTCTCTTCTATCATCCCTCCTCTTATCCCCTACTCCCTAAATTTCTGGATGGTAAGATACCCAACTGAGTGTATATGTGATTCCCTCCTTAAACCCAATTCAATGAGAGTAAGGTTGACCCATTCTCTTTCACCTTCCTGCTCTTTCCCTCCATTTTAACAGTTTTCTCTTGCTTCTGTTATATGCGATAATTTACATACTCTATCTGTTCCTTTCTCTTTCTCCCATTGTAGTCCTCTCTCACATCTTAATTTTATTTTTTAGATATCATCCCTTCATATTCAATCCTGTGCCCTCTATGTATACATGTATACATATATACACATACTTACATATGTATTTATACACACATACACCCTCATATATACATATATATTTGTTTCAACTATTCTCATATTGAGAAAAATCTCATGAGTTATGATCATCATATTTCCATGTAGGAATGTAAATAGTTCAACTTTAATAAGTCCCTTATGATTTCTTTTTCCTGTTTATCTTCTCATGCTTTCCTTGCTTCTGATATTTGAAAGCCAAATTTTCTGTTCAGCTCTGGTTTTTCATCAATAA
Source organism: Petaurus breviceps papuanus (assembly GCF_028583685.1). NCBI lineage: Eukaryota > Metazoa > Chordata > Mammalia > Diprotodontia > Petauridae > Petaurus > Petaurus breviceps. The sequence continues at coordinate 18,747,015 of NW_027187359.1, read as the reverse complement.
TGATTGAAAGTCCTCTATTTCATTGAATAACCATATTTTCCCCTGAAGCATTATGCTCAGTTTTACTGGGTAAGTGATTCTTGGTTTTAATCCTCGCTCCTTTGACCTCTGGAATATCATATTCTAAGCCCTTCAATCCCTTAATGTAGAAGCTGCTAGATCTTGTGTTATCCTGATTGTATTTCAATAGTACTCACTTTTTTTCTTCCTGACAGTTTGTAATATTTTCTCCTTGACCCAGGAGCTCCAGAATTTGGCAATGATATTACTAGAAGTTGTCTTTTTGGGATCTTTTTCAAAAGGCAATTTGTGAATTCTTTCAATTTCTATTTTGCCCCTGGTTCTAGAATATCAGGGCAATTTTACTTGAGCATTTCTTGAAGAATTATTTATAAGCCCTTTTTTTGATCATGGTGATCAGGTAGTCCAGAAATTTTTAAATTATTTCTCCTGGATCTATTTTCTAGGTCAGTGGCTTTTCCAATGAGATATTTCACATTGCCTTCTATTTTTTTTTGAGAGAGAGAGCAAGGTAGAGCAATTGGGATTAAGTGACTTGCCCAAGGTCACATGGATAGTTTTGTTTTAAGGGTCTGAGGCCAGATTTGAATTCAGGTCCTCCTGACTCCAGGACCAGTGCTCTATTCACTGTGCCACCTAGCCGCCCCATCTGCCTTCTATTTTTTTTTTTTCAATTTGCTTGGATCTGTTTTATACTATGCTGATTTCTCATAAAGTCATTATCTTTCATTTGCTCCAGTCTAATTTTGAAGGAACTATTCTTTTCAGTGAGATTTTGAAGTTCCTTTTCCATCTGACTAATTTGGCTTTTCAAGGCATTCTTCTCCTCATTGACTATTTGGGCCTCTTTTGGTATTTGAGTTAGTCTATCTTTTAAGGTGATATTTTCTTCAGTATTTTTGGGTTCTCCTTTAGCAGGATGTTGACTAGATTTTCATAATTTTCTTGCATCACTCTCATTTCTCTTTCCAGTTTTTCCTTCACTTGTATTACTTGACTTTCAAAATTCTTCTTGAGCTCCTCCATGGCTTATAACCAATTCATATTTTTCTTGGAAGCTTTTGATTCAGGAGTTTTACTTTGTTCTCTTCTTCTGGTTCCATGTTTTGATTGTCCCCCCCCCCCAAAAACAAACAAACAAACAAACAGATTCTATGGTGTGATTGTGCTTCCTCTCTTGCTCATCTTGCTAACCAATTACTTGACTTTTGGGCTCTTTGCCACAGTAGAATTCTGCTTCCATAGTGGAGAGAGCTGTATCCCAAAATGTTGAGGTATTTGCAAATTTAAAGGCTATAAGGAGGGTGCCCTCTCTACAGCCACCACAAGCTCTAGCACACTAGCCACACACTCCAGGACCATCACCCAAGACTGCAACTCAGATCCAAGGAGGTCAAAGCAAAAGAAATTACCTTCTGAATGGTCACTTGGTACCCTTACAATCTGCAGGACACAAGCTCTCACAGCATCCACACTGCAGCAGCTGCAGCCTCAGCACCTCTGCCACCTCTTCCCCTGAGGGCAGAGCCCTGATCATGCTCTTCTGTCTCCTAGTTCCAACAGAATTGCCTACTGACCTTTTACTATCTCATTTGCATTTATGGGTTGAGAAATCTGGAAACCACAACAGCTTCTGGTGATTCACTCTCTTGAAGTCTGCTCTAGCCTGTCTGTGTCACTGGTTAGGACAGCCGTGGGTCTGGGCCCTTGTGGAGCGCATGGAACTGCTCAGCCCTTAGGCTGGTGAGATAGACCCTTCCTGTTGGCCTGAAGGCTACCTTCAATGGTAGTTTTGTTTCTTTCTGTTACTTTGTGGGTTCTGTAGCTTTAATATTTGTTTAGAGTTGCATTTTACAGGTATTGGCGGTGGTTGGTGAGGGAGCTTAAGCAAGTTCCTGCTTTTACTCCACCACCTTGGCTCTGCCCCCCCAGAAGAATGTCTTAAAAAGCAGAACTGTCCAAATGGAAAAGAAGGTTCAAAAGCTCACTGAAGACAATTATTCCTTCAAAATTAAAATGGAGTAAATGGAAGTTAATGACTTTTTGAAGAATCAAGAAATTATAAAAGAAAGCCAAAAGAATTAAAAAATAGAAAACAATGTGAAATATCTCATTGAAAAACCACTGACCTAGAAAATATATCCAGAAGAGACAATTTATAATTTCTTGGCTTATCTGAAAACCATTTTTTAAAAAGAGCCTTTATATAATTTTTCAAGAAATGATCAAGGAAAACTGCCCAGATATTCTAAATCCAGATGGTTAAATAGAAATTTAAAGAATTGACTGATTTCCTCCTGAAAGATATCCCCAAAGCAAAATTCCTAGGAATGTTGTAGCCAAGTTTCAGAGTACTGAATTCAAGGACAATATATTACAAGCAGTCAGAAAGAAACTATTTGACTATTGTGGACTCATCATCAGGATAATACAAGATCTTGTAGCTTATACATTAAGGTATAAGAGGATTAAGAATATTATATTCTGGAGGTCAAAGGAGCTAGGATTAAAACCAAGAATCACCTTCCCAGAAAATAACAGTATAATTCTTCAGGGGAAAAAATAGACATTCAGTGAAATAGGGGACTTTGAAGCATTCTTGATGAAAAGATCAGAGTTAAAAAGAAAACTTTCCTTTCAAATACAAGAATTAAGATACACATGAAAAGGAAAATAGGAAAGTGAAATCATAAGGTGCTTATTAAATTGAACTGTTTGAATTACTACATGGAAAGATGCTATTTTTTAACTCATGAGACCTTTCTCAGAATTAGGATAGTTGGAGGGAATACATACACACACATATGCATATACACATATATTCAGATGGCACAGGGTGAGTTGAAAATCTCTTACAATGGAGGGGATGAGAGTGGGAGGTGAGAGGGAATGAGTGAACCTTATTCTCATCAGATTAGGCTTAAGGAGAGAATAATAGACACACTCACTTGTATATGAAAATCTATCTTACCGTACATAAAGAAGGGGGAAAGACGATAAAATGGAGCTGGATGATAAAAGGGAGGGCAAATGGGCAGAAAGGGGGTAATAAAAGGCAAACACTTTTGAAGAAGAACAAGATCAAAAGAGAGAATGGGGGCATGATAGCATGGAGCTAAATGTAGTTAGTCTTTCACAAAATAACTGTTATGGAAGTATTTTGCATGATTTCACATGTGTTACTCATATAGAATGAATTGCCTTCTCAATGAATGTGAATGGATAGGGAGGAAAGGAGAGAATTCAGAACTCAAAGTATTAAAAACAAATGTTAAAAATTATTTTCACACAAACTTAGAAATGAGACGTAGCAGGAATGCAGTATAAAAATCTATTTTGCCCTACAAGTAAATATATGGGCAGGGGATAAGAGAAAGGGTTTGGGGGGTGTTATAGAAGGCAGGGCAGATTAGGTGAAGGAGTAATTAGAATGCTCACTGTCTTTAGGTGAGGGGAGGGAAGAGATGAGGAGAAAATTTGGAATTCAAATCTTGTGGAAATGAATGTTGAAAACTAAAAATTAATTAATAGGAAAAAAAAGTACTCAAGGTGGGCTGGGGTGAGCCAGTTGCATTAGGTGGAGGCACCAGTGATCTGCACTGCTGAACAATAAGAGAATATTCAGGGACTGATTATGAGATTGACATAACTATATGAGAATATTCGGAGACATAATCTTTTTTTAGGGTTCCAGTGTCCACAACCCCATCACAAACACTTATTTTATTCAGAAGAAACTAAGTATCAGGGAGTTTAAATGACTTGCCCAAGCCACTTTGGTACTAAGGGTCAGAAGAAAGACTTCCACAAGGTCCACTGATTTCAGAGTTAATATTATTTTCCATTACAGCATATTGTCAACCTGTTGTTTATAATCTAATGGAGAGGGGGAGGGAATAGGAAAGATTACAGAAAATTTTATATTATAGTAGAGAATAATATAAATATAAAGATTAGATCTGAGCAAAATAATTTGAAAAATGAGAGGAGATAATCAGTTTCACTTAGAGTGGGAATTGTTATGGAAGGCTTTGTAAAAGAAAGTAGATAAGTTGGCCTAAAAAGAAATGATAGACTTGAATTTTGATCAACAAAAGCTTGTGTGGAGAGGGAAAGAATGGGCAAGCCTATCTTAGACATAGAAGATAAGAGTACATTCTCAAAGACTATGAAGAGAAGAATACAAAAGGGACAGGCAAGTAGTACTATTTCACTGGAACATAGTCTATATGAACATTATAATACAGTTTTTTGCTGGGCAGGTAGGTGGGAGTCAGATTTTGGAAGGCTTTGAATTTTGCAGTCATATATTTATAATTTAATTTAGTTGACAGTGGAGAGTTGAGTGATCATAATGGTACCTTAAGGACAATTCCTAAGCCATATATAGAGAGGAAATCAGAGTGGGGCTATATTAAAGGCAAAAATCAATAAACAAACAAAAAAAACAGATAACCTGTTCCAGAAGGAGGGATGAATACCTGCAATATAGTAGTAACACTGGGAGAGGAGAGGTCACATGTAAGAGATTATAGGGTCATCATAATATTATTCAAAGTTAGAGGTAATCTCAAAGATTATGTGGTACAATTTAATTTCAAATTAATAAGACCAAGAGTAATTAAACTATTTGAGCAAGGTGATGAAGGAACAGAAAGAAGAGTCAAATTTGTCTTCTGACTCAGATCAACACTTTCTAGTACATGATGTTACTGCTAGTATTTGTTCAATGAATGTTTGTTTAATTGAAGAGTGACATCACTCCATTAATCCACCAGGCCATGGCTTGGTTATTCAAACATTTCTAATTCCATGCCACATTTTGCATTTTGGTGCTATTAAAATGTCCAGTAAACATGTAATATTTTTACAATCATTTTCATGGTTCTAATAAAATCTTGAATAATATATGTATATGCATATATATATAAGAAACAATTGAAAAATATGAAAATGTTAGAGAGGAAATGGAAAGCTTACTTCACATCTATGTGATACAACTGAATTAGATTTAGAAAAGTCAGTTATTTCACTTTAGATGAATTGGTAGAAAATTTATGTGAAATTAATCAATTGATGAGCCAGTAGAGAATTACAGACTTGCTGATATATGTAAAGATATCATAAGAAATTCAAAGAAGTACAAGACATATTCTTTCTGTTCAAGAAGCTTTAAATCTAGCTTAGCAGAAGATATATGCACATGTAAATGCACAAAAGAATACAAAGCTTCATGTATCATTTGAGTATCAATGATGGCTTGTGAGAAGAGGAAGTACAGCTCAGCCAGTATGTCATGGTAATTTTAAGGCTGATTCCCCACTAGGGTCTGAGTCAGTCATTGATAGTCCAGACATGCTGATTCAGCTGCCCAGAAAGTATGAAGACTTGGATGACTAAAAAGTTGTAGGCCAAAACAATGCAACCCTCTTTTCTGCTTGACTGCTTTACATGACTGATGTTCGCAAGTACGTTTTATATGTGCTTCTTTTCAGGTCTAGGATTTTGCCTTCTGACCCACACATTCATTCATAGCAGAGATCGTCATACCAGGGCAAGCAGCCTGTTTGAAGTACGGGTCTTAGCAAACCATTTAATCTATCTTCCCTTATTCTGAATTCTGCTTATCTGTCTATCTTCATGGCAGGTACCCATTCACTCACTCCTATCTTTCTTGACCTCTTAGATATTGGGCCATTTGTTCCTGCTTACATATGTGGTAGCTCCTTGTTCTTTTATATATTAGGCAACTTCTGGCCATCATTTCCTATCTTCATAAATCAGAAGTATCTGTCAATCTCCTCCAGCTTGGCTAGCCACTGATTCTTGACCTTACATCATAGAGCTTAAGCATGGCCATACATGCTTTGACATGACATACTAAAAATTATAGTGATATGATTTGAATGTTAACATATAGATAGATACTCCAGTCATGTGTTTTTTGGTTAATGTATTGGTCATTATGTTTAGGTATGAATGTAATATTACTGATTATCTTAGGTAATTATATTAGTATAACATTCAATTTGATGTCTTCCCTCTGGCCCTCCACCCCCAAATGATACTAAAACAATTGCTAATAATTGTATGGTGTTTTAAAGTTCACAAAGCATTCTACATATATTATTTGGGATGGTATATGCTGAACCATCTGCATTGTCTCATTAGGTTCCCCTTATGATCAATGACATTTTCATGAGATAGCTACCCTCAGCTGTGGATTTAGATTGAAGCAAAGAAAAACTAACTGCCCTATAAAAAGATTAAATTTAGAAGATCAGAAGACTGGAAGATTGAATCCCATAATAAGCAAATCTACCACCCCTGTTATGATAGGCTTTGGCCAACAGGTTCTACCTCCTGATGATATGTTAGTGCAGTCAGCTGCAATGATCAGATTCTCTATTTGTCTAGACTAGTCCATTCTCTCTTTAGGATGAGGTCTCATGAGTGTGTGTGTGTGTGTGTGTTTGTGTTTGGTTGTATGTGAATGTATATGTGTTTGATAACAACTAGAGAAATTTGTTCATCCTTTCTCAAAAGAATGTTTATTTTAAAATATGTTAGATAAAATGAACATGAATACAAAGAAAATGATTACATTGAAAAACAATTATAAAAACATATATTTTTAAAAGTTGATAGACCCTAGGTTAAGAACCTATCCTTTAAAAACAGATGAAGAGTTTGGATGCTTGTTTATCTAACTTCATATGCCATAGGTTGCCCTTGTATTTTACTCTGCCCTATTTCTCTTTCCTGACTTGACCTTTCTTCTGAATTATTATCCAAATATTGAATTATATATATATATATATTTTTTTAAATCTGGGTTAACTCCTTATGAATATGTGTTTGTCTCCTATTTGTCTCTTACTTTGGACAATATTTTCTACTTGGTTCCTCTTTTTTTCTTGTTAAGTAGTTTGATTCTGGTACCTTGGTATCTGGTATCTTGACCTCTACTGAAGCCCTGATCTCCTTTCCTGATTATTTTCATACATTTACTTCATGCTACATTTCCTTTTCCTGGTGTTCCATCCTGATGCCAGCCATAGAGATGTGGCCAGACATGGTATCTAGTGTTCCTTATCTTTTCCAAGATGAAAGGGATTCAAATAAAAAAAAAAATTCATTTACCTTAGACAATCAATAACAACTATTGTCTCTTTTGTTGTTTTCTACATTTCTTCTCATTGGTGATTAAGAAATGAACCTATTATGACTGAAACAGTGATAAATCTATATGTGTCTTCCTATTCACAATTATTACCAATTCAACCACATATTTCAAAAATCAATTATTCCTTTGTCTATGTAGAGTGTTTGACTTTCACCCCCCCCTCCATTTTCAATTCACAGTTAATATGGGTCAAGGACCTAGCATTTAATGATAAATGATGGTGGAAATGGCCTCTCTGAACCACAAGGACTTAATAGGCAAAACCTACAGCTCTCTCTGCTTTGTTTGCTGAGGTCTGAATCATTGGCAAAGAGCTCAGGGCATGTATATTACAATTATTACAGATAGATTTTTCTAGTACAAAGCTAGCTTATGTTTATATGTATTAATATGGACCATCTTAACTTTCAGGAACTTTAAATGAGATAGGTAGAGCTCCTGAAGAAAGCAATGAATCACTCAAGCTGAACTTTAACACCCGTTCAACATCTAATTAGTTGAATTAGAGCCACTTTGCAAGAGACTTAATCAATTCTCTAGCTTTAGCTGCCCCAATGGTTCTGAAATTTGCTGATGTTATCATTACTTTAGAAGGAGACACTCTATTCGCATTTTAATAAGTGCATTTCTAGGAGTACTTTAGCTGCTAACCAGCAACAAGGATAACAAAATAGCATCTATAAATTAAGCCTTTCTTAAGGCAGAAATTTTTCATCATTTTGGTTGTCAGCCTCTCCAAGGTAAGAACAGTGTCTCATATTTCCTTTTATCTCAAGGAAAGTGGTCTGCTCTTATTTGGCTAGGCATTCAGGAAATTATTTTTGATAGGAATGACAATTATATCATTTGCCAATAGTAACTCTACATATAATGGAATAGACACTTGCCAAGATAATGTAATTTGTGAGGCTCACAGAAGAGAACCTTTCTCTCCCAATACATTTCCTCCATGAGACATTTTCATGATGCTTAAAATGTACATAAATCAATCAACAAACCTTTCTTATACCTACATTGATTTAGGAACTGGAGGTACAAAGAAAAAAAGTGAAATGTTCCTTGCCCTCAAGCAACTTACATTTTAATGAGGGAAGCAACATGCATAGGGCCTCATAAAGGAGGTGATAGTTAAGATGATTCTTGAATAAAACTAAGTATTCTAAGAGGTAGAGATGAGGAGGGAAAGTATGCCACATATTGGTTGGGGAAGAGAAGGAAGCAACATTCTCCCTTTCAGGAAGGGATGAGATTTGGGAGATAAGAGATGGGAGATATAATCTGTGTGATGAATCGCAATAAGCGCAATAGGATTGATTGGTCTGTAGAGTAAATGGAGAGAAGTCTCATTCAACAATTCTGTAAAGGTAGGAGAAGATCAAGTTGCAAAGAATTATTTTTTTTTGTTTTAGGCATTGAATGTCACCATTAACATGCATATGCTATACATGAAATCAAAATATTAAGATATTTTCAGCTATGAATAACTTATAGGATAATATGACCATAGACTTAGGACTAAATGAGATTTTAAAGGGCATCTACTAATTTTATTTATTTTTTTTATTTTAACTTATGAAATAAAAGAAGCATCTCTATAACATAGAATAATGGGAGGAAAAGATGATTCCACATTAAACTGCAAATCTATTATGAGCATCTTTTTGCTCCTTTCAAATATATAATAAAGTTATCATATACATTTTTTGCCTTTTTTAGGTGTATGCATGTGTGTGAATAAATACATATACTCATATATCTTTATTGGTAAAATTATTCTATACATGCCTCTATTATTTCTTCGGATATAGATGGCATCTTTGTACTTTATAGCTAATTTGGGTATCTTTAAAAGTCAAAATGACTTATTCACTTAAAGTTATTCTGTAAACAATATTGTATTTATTATATGCAATGTTCTCTTGTAATCTTCATTATTTCATGCTATTCTTTTTCTGTTTTTCTAAGACCATTGGGTTCATAATTTTTCTTACAACAAAATAGTATTCCATTACAATGACTTACCATAACTTGTTCAGCCATTCTCCAATTGAAGGGCATTCCTGTAATTTCCAGTTCTTTGCCACCACAAAGAGAGATATTATAATATTTTAGGACATATAGGTTCTTTCCCTTTTTCCTTAATAATTTTTTTGAAATAGATCTGTTAGTGATATTGCTGGGTCAAAGGAGATAAGATAACTCTTTGGGCATAATTCCAAATTGCTCTACTAAATGCTTGGATCAGTTCCCCAGTTTCCCCAACAATGAGTTAGTGTCCCAATTTTTCCACATCACTTCCAACATTTGTTACTTTTCCCTTCAATCATTTTAGCCAGTCTGGTCAGTAAAATGATATCTCAAGGTTGTTTTATTTGCATTTCTCTGATCTATTATGATTTAAGTTTTTTTATATAAATATAAATTGTATTAGATTTCTTCTTTGAGAAACTGTCTGCTAATACCTTTGACCAATTATCTGTTGGGGAACGACCCATATTCTTATAGATCTAACAAAGTTCTTTAAATAATAAACATATGAGACCTTTAACTGAGAAACTATGTACTGAAACACAATAAATTCTACTCTAACTTTCCATTTTAATTATGTATGTATCTGTCATTCTTGAATGTGTTTCTTATAAACAATATATTGTTGGATCCTGATTTTTTTTTTGGTCTTTTGGAGAAGGTAGGAAATTGGTGTTAAGTGACTTGCCCAAGGTCACACAGCTAGTAAGTGTTAAGTGTCTGAGGCCAGATTTGAACTCAGGTCCTCCTGACTCCAGGGCTGGTGCTCTATTCACTGCACCATGTACCTGCCCAGTATTATGATTTTTAATAGAGGTCATCTACCCTTTAAATTTTTTAAAATGTAATTGATGAGGTTTACTGACTTGCCCAAGGAAATGCAAATGATGATGGCAGGATTTGAACCCATCTGCTCTGACTCTAAATGCAATGTTTTCTGCACTGTGTCATACTAAAATCTTTTTATGATGTAGTTTATTAGATAATTTTATAGTTAGATGTTTTAAATAGTCATTTCATATGTGCCAAGAGCCAGAGAAATGCTTAAAGCACAATTTTCTGTGTGAGACTAGTCATTTTATGTATTATAAAGTGACCAGTGGTATACTACAAAGCAACACAAGAACTATTCATGTTACAAATGAGAACTTCATCTGGGATAGAGTTTTTGTTTCCTTTCTATTTGAAAGTTTAAAGGCAACTAGGTGAAACCTAGTTTTGTTATTGTTGTTTTGCTTCCTTTTTTATTGTTATTTTTGTTTTGAACTTAAATACCAAATATAATTGACATTTGCATATATATTTAAGATTAGAACAAACACATATACATATGAATAGGAAAAGAGCATATCAGAAACTCTAGATTTCTATTATGCTTGCTTTTCTTTTTTATACACGTAATATATTCAAACAGTAGCTTTCAAATTTATCCAGTTTGTGCCTTTTTCTGGCTTTCCTTCTCTTTAAATTTTTAAGATATTTCAATATCTTTCCTTTCTCTCCCCCCTCCCCTTTTGGATGGGGAAGGGAGAGAAGTAATTCTTTATGTATTCTTCAACTTCACCACAATTTGAATACACACATCAAAAAAAAAAAAAAAGAACAGAAAATAAAGAAAGAAAAACCCTTGTAAAAATACCTTTCCTAGTTAAATAAATTCCCACATTGGCTATGTCTTAAAATATATCTTTTAGAATTTGGAACCCAAAATTTTCCAAAAAAAAGAATGTTTAATTGTTTCTGCATGTAATTGGATAAATTAAATATTTAAAAATTGAAAACAATAAAAGATAGTATTGAAAAGAGAAAAAAAAACAATACAATGTATCTTTTGTTCTATACCACAAGTCCTCCTCTCTGTCAAAAAGTATATAGCTGTCTTCATAAATAGTTCTCTAAAATAATGATAGGTTACTGCATTTATTTTAAAGTCGATCATCATTTTTTCCTTCATAATGTTACTCTTTTTGAATCAATTGTTCTTCTATTAAAGAGGCAGTTGGTGGTATAGTGGACAGATTACTGGGCTTAGAGTCAGGGAGCCTTCATCAAAACCAGTCATGTGACCCTAAGTCATTTAACTTTTGTTTGCCTCAGTTCCCTCAATTATGAAATCGGAACAATAAAAGCACCAACCTAGCAGAGGTATTGTGTGGACCAGACATAATATTTGAAAATGTGATTAGCACAGTGTTTGGATCAAAATAGGCACTATATAAATGCTTATTTGCATTCCTTTCCTTTCCGAAGCCCACTTCTGGATCTCTTTAATTTACTACATTAATTCATATATGTCTTTCCAGGTTTTTCTGAAGCTACACATTACATTATTTTTTTTTATGGTAGAATATTATTGCCTTCCACTGATATTTGGTTTAGCCATTCCCAATAAATAGACACTTTCTTGATTTACAATTCTTTGGGATTAAAAAAAAAGTTCTTATAATTTTGTGCAAGTGCATGCTATTCTTCTTTCTTTGATATCCTTGGTAGGCACACCAGGGGCAGAGTATGCATAGTTTAATGACTGGATATACTTAAAAATTGCTTTCCAGAAATGCTGATATTGATTGCTTTCTTTTTAACTGGAAGATCTGAATTCTTATAGTTTCCTTGTTGGTCTTTTTAGGGAAGTGACTAGTAGAGTCTTTATACTTTCAATTTTCATGTAAGTTTTTAAAAATCTGGCCAGTTTTGATTCATGATTTTTTTTAAAGTGTCATCCAAATGTGTTTTTTTTAAACTGGCATTTTCAGGTATTATAGTAATTCTTAGATTATGTCTTCTTAACTTACTTTCCAATTTAAATTTCTTTTAAATTTATATATGTATCATATTTTATCCTAATAAATTAACTAGTGAACTTAGTATTTCTTTTTATTCCATTGAATTGTTTATTTATTTATTTATTGGTCTACTTTAATTTCAAAGTTTTAGTCCTGTCTTTGACTGTATGGAGATTTGGTGTTTGGATAACCTTTTGCTAGATATTTATCTAGCCCTATCTCTTTCCATAGTTTAGGCCTCTAGTTGACCCATTATGAATGCTGATCTAGTCTTTCCTAATGGGAAAGTTTCCCTGTATTGACTACACTGGATCCTTCTCTGATCTTCTTTCTTACCACGGCCATTCCAATTTTCTTTGCTTGTTTCAAATCTGTCTTTCTATTAGATTGTATTATTCTCTTAATGAAGCACTGGATTGGATGAATTAGTTTATAGCTAATTATCTTTGTTTTTCTTTATCATTTGTCCTTCTAGTTCATATTATTTTTTTTCACTCAGTAATTGTGTTAGATATGGGCTCCTCTAGGGCTTGAAGTACTTCAATCTCCCCACATTCTAATATTTTGTTTAATTTTTAGAACAATTTCTTGAATGATTTCTCCCATATTTAACAATTTATATATTTTAATCATTATTTATCTGAAGCATTTTATTAAAATTATTTAATTTTGATCTATACCTAAGAGATCACTCTTTCATAACTGCTGATAACTATGGTTGACATGTATTATCATTGTCACTGTTTGATTTGGTCAAATTGTTTAGTCAATTTGGGAATTATTCTTTTCTGATTGGATAAATATTAATATTATTTTTAAAAACCATGAGAGTATAAGTGTTGTACTTGGAAAATATCAGATTTTGGAGCTTAATATTATTAAACATGATTGATAAAAGAAATAGAACTTATGCATAGAGAGAAGGATATTATAGAATTCTTATACATCAGATTTAGAGCATTGAGAGGATAGAGTAAACCAGAATTTCATATTATGTAAGGATTCATATCATTTCAAGATTTTGTTATACTTTGAAGAAAAGTCATAAGTATCAATTAATTAACCAATCAATTCAATCAACCAATTAAATATCATCTATATGGAATATTGGGTACTGGCCTTGAAGTCAGCAAGAAGCAAGTTCAAATTTCATCTTTGATATATATAGGCACTTTGACCTTAGGCAAGTTAATTAGCCTCCAATATTCTAGGGAATGCTCTAAGTCTATATAATTTATAGAGAAAGGATTAGTAGAAGGAATTTCCTCATCTGGAATTTGTTTATGTCAGATTTCTGCCCATACCCTACAATAGGCTAACACTATGTTCTATGCCAAAGGTGGGAAACCTGTGGCTTTGAGGCTGCTGTGGCCTTCTAGGTCCTCAAGTGTGGTCCTTTGACTGAATCCAAACTTTACAGAAGAAATCCTCTTAATACAAGGATTTCTTCTGTAAAGATTGGACTCAGTCAAAAGGTCACACCTAAGGAACTAGAAAAATTCATGTGGCCTCAAGGTCACAGGTTCCCTACCCCTGCTCTGTGCTTTGGTTACAAATAGAAATGTGAAACAGGATATATTCTTCTCTTGTGGGTGGGGTGAACATAGAGGAAAAGTGTTTACAAATAAATAAGTAAAAGGCATATATGAAATAAATATGATGATATTTTGGCAGGGTATACCCTGATAAAGTGGGCAATCAGGAAAGACCTCTTGAAGGAGGTGACATTGGAGCTCATTCTTGAAGAAAACCACTTCTGAGAAGCAGGGAAAACATTCTTTGTATCAGGACATACTAAGAGAGGAATAGAAGTGGGAGATGGAAAGAGTATTGGGAATGGAGAGCAGCAAGTAGGCTGGTTTGGGTAGATCATAGAGTGAATAACATTTTGGAGTGGGTTGAGGAAGGAAGTATTGTAATTCTATGCACAGAAGCTTTCCAGAAGAATGCCACTGTGAACAGCTTTTAAGGTTCTGATTACACAGTATAGTGATCACTCTATTCCATAACAAAAGCAAAACATTCACAGAAAATCAAGGTATAACATTCACAATATTACAACTTATCACAGAAAATCACAATATAATATTCACAACATAGTCTCAAAGTAAAATTGTCACTCTTAAGTTAACTCAATCTGTCACTTATCAATAGTCTCAAAGTACATAGTCAAAGTCTTCCACTCTTAGGGCAGTCTTGATTAACTCAGTCACTTTTTCATCAATCAATTACTAAGTATCATACACAACACCCTCCACCACCTTAGGTCACTAGTAAACTGTTATTCCATAATTACTCAGTACCCAAGGAGAGGTCTTTTCATTTTGACATGGGGCCTGTTCTCAGATTCCCTGGATCCCCTTCCATGGTCCCAGGTTCTACCTGGATTCACCAGACTGTCACCTGGGTTCAATGGCAGACAGCTCCCAGTTCCTTGACCAGCTCTCTGGGCAGGTCCTGCTCCACATTGAAGTTCACAGTCTAGTCCATGTCAGATACTTCACCATTTCTATTCCAGGGAATTCAAGGCTCAACCAAGCCACAAAGTCTCAGCATCCCAGTCATTTTTCAGTCACCTGGGCTCCTGGCTCCTGGCTCTGGGCACTTGGCTTCTGGCTCTGTGCACTGGGCTCCTGGGCTCCAGGCTCCCTTCCAGAAGAAGCTCCACCACCACAAGCTCCCAGGAAATTCTTGCTCAGTTCTCCATTCTTCTGTAGCTGCTCTGTCACCAGATATTAGTCTGAAGAAATTCTGACTGTGGCTCTCTGGGGCTTTTCTTACATACACAGTATTACCTACTTCCTGTTTCAGCCAACCCCTTCCTGTTACGCCAGTAACAAGGGGTCAAGAGTTCATACCTTCTGTTTCCTCAACAGAGGTCAGTTACTAAGTGCTAAGTCCCTGCTACTTTTGCCAACACAAAGGGATCTTCAAATTCAAAATTACATTACCATTACAAGTATGATAGAAGCAAAGCCTCCAGTAAGGTTTGAGTTAGAATATAAAGAATGTTAAATGCCAAACCAAAAACTTTGTGTCTGAGAACACAGAGTCACAGGAGCTTCTTGAATAAAGTGATGACTTGGCTATACATCTCTATATCAGGTGACATTGAGTTGTGTAGATGTGGTTCTCTCCAGTATAATGTAAACTCTTTGAGTGGAAGGAATGTTTGATGTTTTTATTTATAAGCCTAGTATCTGCCACCTTACTTCACATATATGAGACATTCAATAAAAGGTTGTTAATTTAAATTGAATCATCACAAAAAAAGAACAAATTATGTTTAATCTATTAAGCTTGCTTAGGCATGAAAGAAAATAAATATTTTTCATAGCAAAATTTAAAATATAATTTAAAAATTCTTGAGTTTAAGTACAAACTGTGATGAATCTAAACATTTCTGTTCCAAACAATCAGAATAAACAACTTGATCCTGAGATATATATATATATGTATATATATATATATATATTTTTTTAACTTATTCGACTACTTGGCATCATGCATTAGTACCATAAGATCATAAGTTCATAGGCCTCGAAGGAAATTCAAAGGTCATTTAGTCCAATTCCTTAATTTTACTTATGTAGTAACTGAGACCAAGTAAGACTGTGACTGCTGGGCATCACACTTTTATCATCAGAGGTAGAATATGCATCCATGTCTTGTGCCTCCAGAGGTAGTGCTCTTTCAGTTCAACCATGATCACTCCAGTTTTTAAGGCACAAAGATTTCATTTTATTTAAAGTTTGAATTTGGCTTTTCAAAAAGTATTCCTAAGTGGTTAAACAGAATGATGTTCTGGTTGGTAGAATTTTAAAATATGATAATGGAAAAAGAGATTCTTATAAATATTTTTATGCTTAGATAGCTGTAGTAAAGGTAACAGTCTTTGTTTTTTCCCTTTTAAATGAAGAACATTTTGTTTTGTTTTCTAAAAAAGAAATGCTTATTTTTTACTAAAAAGATAAAACATAGATCATTCCAATATCATTGAACTTTCAGAGATATTAATCCAGTTCTCCTTTTTTCCCAGGAAAAAAAATAATAATTACAACTAACACTTATGCCTTCTGATTAATTTCTTTTTTATTCTGCCAGAAGGATAGTGGTAATCTATCATACTTTTGGTTAATGTTGTAAGTTATCCAGGTATGAAGACATATTTAAAGAAATATTTTAAAAAGGATAAAATTACATATTTACAACAAAACTAATATTCAAGTGGATAGGTAGTTAATGAAGAAATAGTGTGCTCTTATTTTCTGGAAATGATTACTAATCTTTTCAAGAATTGATGGACTAGCAATTTTTTTGTTGGTTTGTACTCTATTTGTTATATAATAGGTATATATTGCTAAAAAAAATCCTTTGCTTGTTTCTATCCTTCTAGCCACTTCCAATTTATTTTCTTTGTTTTGTTATGAGATCTCTAAAGCATTTGGTCTACATATGCCCCTTCCTATGCACATACTTCCTTTTTTGATATCTGCATTCTGGCTTCTGGCCACATTTTTGCATGCAAGGTACCTCATACTCTTTTGTCAATGACACCCTATCTAACTACTAAATTCAATTATTTTTTTCCTCCATCTTCATTCTATTTAACTCCTTCTACATTTTATTTTTATATGTTTTTTTTTTCTTTTTGGAGGGCAATTGGGGTTAAGTGACTTTGCCCAAGGTCACGTGGCTAGTTTTTGTGTTAAGTATCTGAGGCCATATTTGAACTCAGCTACTCCTGAGTCCAGGGCCAGTGCTCTATTCACTGTGCAATTGTGAGTTGGACCCTCCTTCCACATTTTAAATGAATGAAAAATATGTTTTTCCTGAAAATTCTTGCTTCTTGTATTTGAAAGTCAAATTTTCTGTTCAGCTCAGGTTTTTTCATCAAGAATACTTGAAAGTGGGGTGGCCAGGTAGCACAGCGAGTAAGAGCACCAGCCCCAGAGTTGGGATGACCTGGGATTGGATCTGGACTCAGACACTTAGCACCCACCCAGAAACACCTGGCCATGTAACCTTGAGCAAGTTACTTAACCCCAATTGCTTTAAATAAAAGTAAGAAAAAAATTTTAAAAAAAGAATGCTTGAAAGTCCTCTATTTCATTGAATGACCATATTTTCCCTTGAAACATTATACTCAGTTTTGCTGGGTAGGTGATTCTTGGTTTTAGTCCTAGCTCCTTTGACTTCCAGAATATCATATTCCAAGCCCTTTGATTCTTTAATATAGAAGCTTCTATGTCTTTTGCTATCCTGATTGTGTTTCCACAATACTAAAATTGTTTCTTCCTGACTGATTGCAGTATTCTCTCCTTGACCTGGGAACTCTGGAATTTAACTATAATATTCCTAGAAATTGTCTTTTGGGGATCTTTTTCAAGAGGCATTTGGTGAATTTTTTCAAATTCTATTTTGCCCTATGGTTTTAGAATATCAGGGCAATTTTGCTTGACAATTTCTTGAAAGATGGTGCCTCGGCTCTTTGCTTTTTATCATGGCTTTCAGGTAGTACAATAGTTTTAAAATTATCTCTCCTGGATCTATTTTCCAGATCATCATTTTTTCCAATGAGATATTTCACATTGCCTTTTATTTTTTCATTTGTTTGGATATGTTTTATAGTATCTTGATTTCCCATAGAGTCATTAGATTCCAATTGCTCCAATCTAATTTTGAAGGCATAATTCTCTTCAGTGAGTTTTTGAAATTCCTTTTCTATGTAGCAAATTTGGCTTTTTAAAGCATTCTTCTCCTCATTGGCTTTTTGGGGCTCTTTTGCCATTTAAGTTAGTCTATGTTTTGGGGAGGGCAATTGGGGTTAGGTGACTAGCCCAAGGTCACACAGCTAGGTTTTGTGTTAAGTCTTTGAGGCCAGATTTGAACTCAGGTCCTCCTGACTCCAGGGCTTTTGCTCTATTCACTGTGCCACCTAGCCGCCCCCAAGTTAGTGTATTTTTAAGGTGTTATTTTCTTCAGTCAGATTATTGACTCTCTTTTCATGATTTTCTTGCATCATTCTCCTTTCTCTTCTCAATTTTTCCTCTACTTCTCTTACTTGATTTTCAAAATCCTTCTTGAGTTCCTCTATGGCCTGTATCAGTTCATATTTTTCTTTGAGGCTTTTGATGCAGGAGTTCTGACTTTGCTGTCTTCCTCCTGCTCCATGCCTTGATCCTTTTTGCCCCCCAAAAAGGATCCTATGGTCTGTTTGTGCTTCTGTTGCTTGCTCATACTGGCAGCCAATTACTTGACTTTTGAATTCTTTGCCATGGTAGAACACTGCTTCCAGAATGGAAAGAGCTATGTCCCAAATCGCTGGGGTTTTTGAAGCTGCTGGAGCTCTTTCATGGGTGCCATATCTTAGAGCCCCAACATTTTTGGCTCAGTGGTCACACACCCCACGACCACCACCCAAGATCACAATCCAGATCCAAGCGTGTCAAAGCAATAGTGATTACCCTGTAAATGGGCACTTATTCCCCCTGCAATCTGCAGGCCAGAAACTCTGCACCCAGCCACATGGCAGTGGCTGCAGCCACTGTGCCTCTGCTGCTTCTCGCTCCTTGGGCACCAGCTGGACCATGCTCCTCTTGTTCCAAAAAAATTCCACACTGACATTTTAATTTGTCTTTGGTATTTTTGATCGATAAGTCTGGAAACTGCTATAGGTGCTGGTGATTTACTCTCATTAAGTCTTCTCCAACCACTGTAGGTCGGGGCCACCCTGGGGCTAAAGCCATGACTCAATCAGGACTGCTCTCCGCTCCCATTGTGCTGTGATGGACCCTTTCTGCTAGCTTTCCAGCCTTCCTTCAGTGGGAGATTTGTTTCTCTCTGTCACTTTGTGGTTTCTGTAGCTCAAGATTTTGTTTAGAGTCATTTTTTACATGTATTGTAGGAGATGGAATCTGGAGCTTCATGGAAGTCCTGTTTCCACTCCACCATCTTGGCTCCACCCCTCCTTAGATAAATTTTTTTTTTAATTAATGAACCACAAATGTGGTGATGCCATGGATGCCTGACCTGATAGATTTACAAAGAAAATCCTATCAAATATTTAATAAATAATAAATTTTGATATTACAGAAACTAATTTTAACAATAGAAAATGACGGATCATACCAAATTTCTATTATTTAAACATGAATTGATATGTATTCCATATGTAAATATGGGCAGTTATGTGACACAATGGATCAAATGCTAGACCTACATATTTGAACACCTGAGTTTAAATCTGGTCTCAGGTACTCACTAGCTGTGTGACCTTGTGCAAATAAATTAATCTCTTTTTGCCTCTGTTTCTTCTGGAGTAAAATGGTGATAATAATAGTACCTACCTCCCAGGATTTTGGAGAATATTAAATGATAGAAAATATACAAATTATAAAGCAATTAGCACCTATCAAGCATTATATAAATGTTATCATTTTTACTATTATTTCATGGAGAGAAATGGAAGAAAGGAAAATTAAAAATTAATGACCTTAATTAATATTGACATAAAACTTATATCAACCCAATTACTTCAGAAAAAAAATATTTAAGGTAGTACATTATGATCCTTTTTTATTTATAAATTAAATTATGAGTCTAAATATCTTTATTAAAGAAAGATAATGAAAATCACATGAACATATTAAGAGATGTGAAAAAAGAATGTGGAAATATAACATTCATTTCTGTTATAAATCAGAAATAAATATGAAAATTAATGAGTATTTCATTAATAAAATTTGTATCAAAATAAACATACACAGAGACAAAAAAACAATAAGAATCCAGCATTATACATACTCAGAAATTGCTAGAGACTTTTCCAATAAGGTCAAAGACAAAATAATGATACCCATTATCAGTACTATTGTTTATACAAATCTATAAATGTTGGTTATATCAAGAAAAAATTCAGAGAATAATCACAGGCAAAAAGAAAAAAATATTCTTATTTGTTCATGACATAGTGGTATATTTAGAGAACAATAAAATTGAACTAAAATAATTGAAATGATAAGCTTTAAAGTACAAGATGTTTAAAAATGCAATAGTATTCACATGCCTGAATTTTATCAACCAAAACTTCCATGAAAAGAAATGCAGAATGTATAAAATATTTCAAAGCTAATCTATCAATACTTATGTAGGACTTACAGGAATACAAATAAAAGTCAATCTTTATGAAACAAAATTAGACAAAAATCATTGGAAAGATATTAATTACTCATGGTAGGCCCAATACAGCGTAACAAAAATTTCAAATCATACTAAATTTATTCTTTATCATAACAATTATACTACCAAAGTTAGAAAAAATCATAACAAAATAATCTGCAAGAGAAAAAAAGGATCAATTGTATAAAAGGAAATAATGGGAAAAGTGGGAAGAATAGAGCCATAACAATGCCAGATTTTTCATGTATAGTATAAATAAATAATCATTAAAACTGTTATTTTTTAAAAGAAATAACAATTACATTACTCAATATGGTATACTGATAATATGTGATCCAGAAGCAAAATAATATACTGTCTCATTTTTCAAGAAACTCAAAGATTTTAAGTCATAGGATAAAGAAGCATTCTTAAAACAAAACAAAATTACATTTCACAAATTGGAAAGCAATCTGACAGAAATATAGTTTAGAATAACATAAAACACAGCATGTTGTAAATGGGTGCATCAAGGAGATATGAGGCTGTTCTGGCCTCAGACACTTAACACCCCCACACACACACACACACACACACAACTAGCTGTGTATCCTTGGGCAAGTTACTTAACCCCAATTGCCCTCAAAAAAAAAAAAAAGAGAGAGAGAGATATGAGGTTATGTCATAAACAACTTAGAGGAATGGACAAAATGTTTTTTTCACAACTATGGATAAGAAAGAATTCTCTACTGAAACAGATAAGATCTCTGAAGACAAAATGGAAAGTCTTTATTAGATAGTTTTGAAAAACACTTTGGCACAAATAAAATCAATTTAGCTAAAATTAGAAGAAAAAATAGTCAGGTAAAAATTCTTTTTAGTGATTTTTAAAATTAAGTTCTGATATGTGAGAGAGATAGAAAATTTATTTGGATATATAAGAAGATCCATCCTGCAGTTGATAAATTGTCAAAAAGATGTGAAGAAACAGTTTTCAA
Source organism: Petaurus breviceps papuanus (assembly GCF_028583685.1). Taxonomy (NCBI): domain Eukaryota; kingdom Metazoa; phylum Chordata; class Mammalia; order Diprotodontia; family Petauridae; genus Petaurus; species Petaurus breviceps. The sequence goes on along the minus strand of NW_027187359.1, from coordinate 18,725,836 downwards.
GAAAAGTAAGTCATCAATAATATTAGGGAAAACATGTTCCAAATTGCTAAAAATAAGGTAAATACAAATTTAAAACAAAACTATGATTTTGCATCACACCCATCATTTTAGCAAAGATGACCCCCCCAAAAAAAATAAGTTGAGAAATGTTGGAATGGAAAAAAGGGTGCATTCAAGAAAAGAAAATAGAATAGAATCAATTACGCATGAAAATAGTCAGAAGATAAGAGAAGTTTTAGTAAATAGCACAAAAGGGACAGTTTTTGAAAGAATATGCTGAATTGTGTCCATTAAAAACAGGCAATATGTAATGAGATTCATGGATTCATACAAAATCCTTTTTCTCTTCTATGTATGTCTTAATTTCATGCTTGTTTCTTTTTTCAAGTTCATAATAACAAAAATTTTAAAAAAGGAAAAAAATTCTTAGATAGCTCTGAACTGATCATTTAGGTCTCATTTCCTGATTTGCTTAGAACTTTCAGTTGAATTACTGTAGTCAATATAATTCTATTTTAAAGGTATCTCTGAAAAATCCTAGCTATACACACAGACAGTTATTTGTTTTTATAATTTACACAATTTCATGTACTCAATTCTGTTGGGAAAGAAACAAAAATATCTACTGGAAATTTGTTGATTGACATCATGTTTAGATAATGACTTTAGATAGGGCAGACAAATTGGGTTAGGGAATGAGAATGGGGGAAAATGTAATTCGCAAATTTCTAGTTTATAGTCAATTTTTTACTTCACCTTGAAAATGTCTTGATCAAGTTTGCCAGTCTCAGGTACTGATCAAGGGTTTCATTTGCAATCATGAGCTAAGTTCAAATTCTATTTGAGGTACTCACTAAACTATTAGATCATAGACAAGTTACTTTACCTGTCTGATTACAGATTTCTTTTTTTGGGGGGGGAAGGGCAATTGGGATTAAGTGACTTGCCCAAGGTCACATCGCTAGTAAGTGTTAAGTGTCTGAGGCCACATTTGAACTCAGGTCCTCCTGACTCCAGGGCTGATGCTCTATTCACTGCGCCACCTAGCCTCCCCTTACAGATGTCTTTATTTGTAAAATGAGGATGATCATATTTGCAGTGCCTAAACTAGGGAGTTATGATTATTACATAATAATAACTATTGTAATCTACTGACCCATTGTCCCATTCTTTATCTTTTGTATATTTGGACACAACTATTTATATATGTTTATAAAGACCACATTTATCAAGAAAGAAATTTGGTCCAAAAACCTACCCAAATAACAACAATAGCAGCTAACATTCATGGAGGACTCTATAAATATTGACTCATTTTATCCTTGCAACACCCATGGAAGGTAAGTGTGTTGTTATCCTAATTTTATAGATGAGCAAAATGGTGCCAATGATTAGGTTACTTGTTAGGTTCATATAGTTAATGTCTGAGGCCAGATTAGAACTTCTCTTCCTGACTCCAGATAGATCCAGCACTCTATCTACTGTACTATCTAGCTGATAACAGATTTTTCACTTTTATTACTTTTTGTTTTTTGAATAGGAAGTGAATTACTTATAGCCTTAGTTACTAAACAACAGTTATTGGGCATTCCCATAAAAAAATGTGGCAAAAGGATATATTTCTACACTAGGAATAAGGAAGAATTGGCTTCCAATCCATCTTCCAACATAAAATCCCATAACTTTCTTGTGCTCACATATCATGTATTTGCTATGTATGAGAACAGTTTATACCAGTAGTATGAGACCTGTGGAAGAGTGTTGCTGAGAAAGAAAATGTAGAATATGCTAAATAATCCAGATTTTCCATTGTGCTTCCTACTCCCCCAAATCCACCAACATTTGCTAATGTTTTCAAGAAAAGTAAGTCATCAATAACATTAGGGAAAAAATGTTCCAAATTGCTAAAAATAAAGTAAATGCACATTTAAAACAAATGTATGATTTGTTTTCCTTTAAGTAATATAATCATTAGTTGTATCTAAATAACATAAATTAAAACTTAATTTTTAAATTCAATGTCCTATGTCTTCAGGTGAATTTACAAAGGTGTTCACTAATTCTTCATACTTAGTCTGTACTATCTTCAATGTGTATCTCTCTGATAAATAGGTGATCACATAAGATCATGGGTAGCAACATGGTAGGACCAACAAAGAGGGGCCAGGACCAAGAATTAAGCTAATGAAAAAGACACTGAAAGATGATGAAAGCCTTGACAGCCAGGGAACCATACTGTAACAGATAACAGAAGAGAGATAGGGACAAGCAGGTAACATGTTAATGTCATTAGGCAGACTCAGGTTCAAGAATATGGGAAATCAATAAGACTGGCATGAGATAGCAACTAGAGTAAAATATGTTTGCATTCACAGATGTTGATTTTAGAATTAAGTCAGAGGCCTCTAGATAAATGGTGCTCTTGATCAAGTAGAAGACAAATATGGGAGAAAGATCCCACAACAATTTAAGAAGACTTCTTTAATAATCTTTCAGAATGAGTAGAAGGCCATATTATAATCCCAAAGGTGTCAAACTCACAGCCTGCAAAACTCATACATATAATCCAAACCAGATTAATATGTAATTTGATAATGTTTAACAAAATAAAAAAAATGATCTAAAATAGAAAGTGTTAATTTGTGTTTTTCAAAGGCCCACTGTAGCCCTAAAAAATCCATTTTAATTGAATTTAACACCACTGGAGATATTCAATCTGTAGGTCAAAAGAAGACCTAGGATTTTAATCTGTAATTTTTTTAAGTTTAGGATATTTCTTCTGTATGCTGTCAAAATTCAGTCAAAAATTCATCGCAGAAAAATAAGGCATTTTATAAAAAAATACAGAATCATTTATTTGGCATTACCTACACCAAAGGTTTGTTTGTCATGGTTAATATTTTTATACTTTCTAATCTAATATATTACAGCTCCTATAATATATTAGATATTGTCTTGAACAATGGACAGCAATCATGCAGTATTTGTTAGAATACTCTCAGTAAGTATAAGGCACCCTGGAAATGAAGTGCCTATACCAAAGAATCATCCTGAGTTACCTGAGAAAATGGCAGAGTACTCTAAAGCAGAGGATCCAAGATCAGTACCCCCAGGATGCAGTAAAAAATAAGAAGAATCATCACTGGCCTCTGTCATTCAACGAAGGAATCCATCTGGATTCCTGAGGAGATCCTGGTACAGAAAAGCTACTGCATGCCAAGATTCAAGCCCAGGAGATAGCATATAGGTAGCCCTGGAAACTTACATTAATCTAGTATTCTTTGTGTAAGACTGTCAGGGGGAAGCATCCTAGGGGCTGAATCCTTCCCTAAGCCTGAAAGCTGTAAAAGTCTAGCACAGCCCTCTCTGCCTAAATACAACAGCACTTAACCTATGAGTGCAGCTAGAGGAAAGCAACTTTAAAGAGTTACAGGCAGATGCAGGAGGGTATTCTCTGCCTGAATGTATTGGGACTTGAGCCTAGCTCAATTATGACTAAAGTCACTTGGATTCTTTCCTTCTAACCATAACCTTCTAATTCTTTTTCTTTTCTTTTTTGGAGGGGGAAGGTAGGTCAATTGGGGTTAAGTGACTTGCCCAAGGTCACATGGCTAGTTTTTGTGTTAAGTATCTGAGGCCAGATTTGAATTAAGGTCCTCCTGACTCTAGGGCCAGTGTTCTATTCACTGAGCCACCTTGCTACACACGACCTTCTAATTCTTAACCTTCTAGCCAGAGAAAGAAACCTCAGTTGTTCACAGTGGGTCCAAGTCTAGTTACAAGAGTTAGGCAGCTGGGCAAAATACAAACCAAATAGTCCCTGAAGCCTGTGGTGGGAATCCAGAAGAGGAGTAATTCTTGTATCCAGCAGCAAGGAAGACAGAGGATAAAGCAGGGTGATGTTCCAGATCCCTCTGACAAAAGAGCCCCCAGATAAAGTCAACGCTAGAGTAGTCCCAGAGTCCCTTGCAGTAGGGGCCTAGCTTGGGCCAGTAAACTCAGAACGAGATCAGGACATTTGTGGATCCTGACCCAAGCTGAAGCACCCTAACCTAAATACTGAGGTAGATAGGTGGGAAAACCAGATGAAGGAATACAATGAAGAAATGCCCAGAGAGTAACCTGTGAAAAAAGGATAGCAATCCCAGAAGTTCATATTAAGCCTCAGAGAAAAAAAATGCCCTGATCACAGGAATGGCAGGAGAACCTGGAAGAAAAGGAGGGAGGAGAGAGAGAAGGTATAGATAGATAGAAAGGGTGAGAGAGATAGAGATAGAAACAGAGAGAATGGCAAATAAAATTAATACAATAGCACGCAGTTGAAAATATCACAAAAGATATAAAAGCTTTGAAAATTAAAAATTAAATGTTGATGTTCTTGCACATACCTTTGTCAGTTTTAATAAAATGTAAGACTTTCTTAAAGAAATTAAAACACAAACAAAAGACTGGAAAGAGAAGAAAATATGAGAAACACACAAAAATAATTAACTTGGTAAAATGTTAAAAATATAATCTAATAATTATTAGACAATTTTACTACAATAATAAAAATACAATATTTCAAGAAATTGTAAGTGAAACCTGCTCAGAACTCTTAGAGGAATGTAAATTGAAAACAGATTCCATAAGTAAACTCCAAAAAGATATCGCAAAAAGGAAAATCTCTTACTCTTCCTCAAATATGACCGTCTGTCTTCTAACTTTGCATTCTCACTCATTACCCTACATGCCTGGAAATCTCTTCCTCCTCACCTCTACCTCCTGGCTTCCCTGGAATCTTTCAACTCTTAGCTAATATCCCACTTTCTGCATGAAGCCTTTCTGGTGCTCCTTCATATTAATGCCTTCCCTTAGAGATTACCCTTTACCCTGTATTTGCCTTTCAGATCTATGTTTGGGAAAGAGTTCATCATAAACAGACTCACTAAAGTATACAACTCTACATGAAATTTGAGTTTCGGCACAACCAAATTCAATGTAGTAAACATTTGAAGGGAAACAAGTAACTAGGGAAAATCTTTTTAGTTCATTTCTCAAGATATAAAAGAAAGTGATTTAAATTTATAAGAATGAGTCATATCCCAATAGATAAACAGTCAAAAGGATATAGTTAAAATGTATAGATGTGATTTTTTACACTTTATACTCCCTTTTCTTCTACTCTGCCACTCTTACTGCAGGAGTGGAAGGGAGCTACATATGACATTATTATGGTTGTTTTGTGCCATGACTTAAAACAAAACAGAATAAAACAAAAGATCAATCATTAAGCCTTTTTTTGTGAAAAAAAAAAACATCCATTCTTAGCTTGTCTGATCTTTAGAAAACATACTTAGTACTGTCAGAACTATACTTGAAACCCTTCCAGAATGTTACAACCTGCCAAACTGAAATAGCCTTCAAAAAACCAGCGTCAATATTATGCTAAGCTAATACATTAGTGTATTTTTAGAAGAGACTACTAAATTTTGGGAGTGGAGCAGGACTGGAAGCTGGGGAGAATCAGGAATATCTAAGTACTATGTATTTTATATCTACTATATATGTACATATTATATCTTCAAATTCTTTGAAGGTAAGAGCTGCTTCAATTTTGTCTCCATATCCTCTGCCTCATACAATACTATGTAGTTAATAAATATTCGTTGATTAATTGATCGAATATCAAAAATAGGGAAGATACATTTCTTGCTGTTGAGAAGCTTATAATAGAGTTTGGAGATAAGACAGATCTCAATGGGAAAAAAGAACGACACAAAACTGCAATGGATTGTTCAAGTAACTGAAAAGTTACAACTCAAATGGCACACAAGGGATAAGGAACACAAAACAAGAGAATTATTAACACATACTGGTACAATTATAATAGAAGGACAATGGCAAACTGTTAAAAGGAAATCAAGGAGGCAAGGCAGGTGCATAAGAAGATAGATGTTTAGGGCTTTCATGCTCCAGGCCCATGGAGTGTCTTGAATGATAGGCTGACGGATTCTAGCTTGACTAAGTAAGGCATTGTAAGTCACTGGGGACATAATCAGAGCAGCAACAGAATAAACATAACATTTAAAATAAATTATTCTGGCAACTCTTAACTGTTCTGCTGACTCAAATCTCTCCCCTCTTCAATCCATTCTCCATTATTCATATTACTTTGAACCACACATCTCAGAAAATCCTGGTGAAGCAGTCTTGTTTGTCCTTGCTCTGAGGGGAAGGGGAAAGAGAAGGGCAAATGAAAATAATTCTTTTTAAAGTATTCAGCTAGGCTTGGCCCACCTTCTTTGCCTGACTAGCTTCTCCATACAGCTGCCAAAACAATTTTCCTATGGGGCGGATCTGACCATACCAGTCTCCTACTCAATAAACTCTAAAACATCTATCACCTTGAGAATCAAATATGAAATCTTGCTTCTGATATTTACCACCTTCCAAAATCTTACCCCAAACCACCTTTTCAACCTTGTTATATATTATTTCACACACTCATTGATGTAACTGGCTTTCTGCATGTTCTTCAGTAGAACCCAAATTTACCCTTCTCTGTGCCTTTTTTATTGGTTTATGCACCTCCTTCCCCCAAGTTGGAATGTGGGCTTTTCTTGTTTCTGTCTCTTAGAATCACTTGTAATTTCTTTCAAAACGTAGGTCAAGTGCCACCACCTATGTGTGACCTTCTCTCTCTCTCTCTGTCTCTCTCTCTCTCTCTCTCTCTCTCTCTCTCTCTCTCTCTCTCTCTCTCTCTCTCTCTCTGTCTCTCTCTCTGTCTCTCTGTCTCTCTCTCTTTCTCTCTGTCTCTCTCTGTCTCTCTCTCTGTCTCTCTGTCTCTCTCTCTTTCTCTCTGTCTCTCTCTGTCTCTCTCTGTGTCTCTCTGTCTCTGTCTCTGTCTCAGTCTCTGTCTCTCTCTCACTCTATCCCTCTCTCTCCCTCCTTACCTCTCTCTCTCTCTTTCCCTCTCTCTCATCTATTGTCTCCAACTGAATACAAGGTCCTTGAGAATAAAGATGGTCTTATTTTTGTCTTTTTATTCTCACAAACTATCACAGTGATGCCTGGAAAATAATAGTAACTTAATAAATTCCTATTGATTGATTGATTATATAAGACTGGAGCATACTGAGGTAAATAATAAAACCATTGCCCTACAGAGGAAACAATGTTCACAGCTTAAACCCAGACTATTCTCCATAAAGCAACCCCTGAACAGAAAAAATAGCTTACATTTATGTAAAGTTGTAAAAGATATTTTCCTTGTAACAAATTTATGAGGATCATTTTAAAGATGTGAAAATTAATCTTAGGGGGCAGCCAGGTGGCTCAGCAAGTAAGAGCACTGGCTCCAGTGTTGGTATGACCTGGGGATCAAATCTGGGCTCAGACACTCAGCACCACACCCAGAAATAACTGGCCATGTAACCTTGAGCAAGTTACTTAACCCTGATTGCTTTAAAAAAAAAAGAAAATTAATCTTAGAAATATTGAATGATTTACGTAAAGCAAAATTATTTAGTACACGATAGATGCAGGATTTTGAATGTGTTGGTTTCCTTTCATTGTTTTGTTGTTTTTATTGTTATCATTTCCTTTATATTGTTGTCATACACAAATAGAGCTGTTTTGGTGGTCCTCATACCTTAACTGTCAACAAATTGCAGTGTTTTGGGGCTTGGAAATTAAATGATATTCTTCTCCATTTGTAGAATTTAACATATATTATCCAAATTTTCTTCCAACTCATTCCTTATTAATTGGATTTTTTAGGAGAAAGTTTATAAAACAAAAAGAAACTAGTCCTTTTCGTGAACTGAAAAAGAAATGGCTACAATTTCTAAAAGAGAAATGATAATTGATACACACCACATGCAGGATAAATTAAACTTGCTAAGTATTAGAATACCACTTTTCAAGTTCTTTTATTTTTGTTTCACTATTAAGTTCCAAGAGTAGAATTCATATCTGTAATAAAAAGATGTATAGCTTTCATCTGACATGGAATAAAAAATTGTAGAGGGAGAAAACGAGTATATAAAAATATTTAAATACTCATTTTTCCCTCTACTATTTTACAATTAAAAATATTTAAAGGACTAAGAGGCTAATTATATTTTACATTCAATTTGAAAGGAGTTTTAAAATGACCTAAGATTTGACGAAGAAAGTATCTCTTGTTTCAATGTCTGCTCTTTCTGTACATTATAAGTTTGTTAATAAATGCAAAACTCTGGATCTGGGTTCTGAAAGTTACATTTTTATCCATGTAGTCTCTCTGTCTGTCTGTCTGTCTCTCTTTCTCTCTTTCTCTCTCCATGAAGAGACACATACACACTCACCCTCCTCTTTGTGTCATATGGAGTCTATTCAATTACCATCTTTTTGACCTTGGAGGAATAGCCATATCTCTCTGGGCACTAGTTTTCTCATCTTCAAAATTATACAGATGGAATAAATGACATCTAAGTTTCTTCCATATCTAAATATATAATCCTATAGTCTTATGACATTTTCTTTAACAGAGCAGAGGTACAGCACTTTTCTTCTGAGTCATCAGTGTTAAATATCTTTTAAGGGGACTTCATTAAATTTTGACAATGTCAAAATACTTATGACATACAGTGTCAAAATGATTTTACAACAGAAGATTTCAGCTATTCCAGGCAATTTTAGCAAACTCATTGAACACATTTACCATTATTGAATAATGATGTAATTACTCCACTGTTTTATGAGTCAATTGAAGAAGAAGGCATCATATATTTGTCATGGTTTCTGTGAAAATTTTGTGACTAATTTTTAAAAACATGATTAACAATAACTTACAGTTATGTGCCATTTTAAATATTGCAATATGTTTTATTTATATCACTTCATTTGGTGTGTGAAGTTGTTTCTATTAATTTTCCCTTTTTTATGAAGACACTGAGGCTCAGAGAGATTAGGTAATTTGCCAATCCAATAAATCCAACAAACATTTATTAAACCAATGTGTGCCAAGCATTTTGCTAGACACTGGGGATACAATTAAAAAAAAATAAAAAACAAAAGAAAGGTCCTTCCCTCAAAAGCTTACAATCTAATTGTGGGAGACAACAAACAAAAGGACAGTGGAAGGTCAGGGACATAATAGGGTGTATTTTGCATGGGGACATCTTATTTTCTTCTTTTTTTTAAGCAATCAGGGTTAAGTAACTTGCTCAAGGTTACACAGTCAGGTGTTTCTGGGTGGATGCTAAGTGTCTGAGCCCGGGATCAGATCTCCAGGTCATCCTGACACTGGAGACGGTGCTCTTACTCGCTGTGCTACCTGGCAGCCTCACATCTTATTTTATTAAGATAAAACCAGGCAGAGCAGCAGATGTAAGGTCAAGTGAGCTGAAAGTTGAGTTTCTGCCCTCTCTAAAGGAAGGCATTGAAAGTAGTTTAGTATTTCATCCTCCAGTCTTTTAATCAGAGGGGAAGAGAAGTTGATATAGTTGTTATCAACCAAAGTTTCAGTTAGCAGCATGGTGATGAGATTAGAAATGATGAACTCATCCTTGTTTATACAGCTAGCAAATATCTGAGTCAGAATTTAAATTCCTTGATTACAATTTTAGGGCTCTATGAATTACAGCATGTATTCTCTCGACGAATTTTATTTCATAGACAATTGTTGGTTTTCTAAACTCTTATCATGATTTTTCAAAATTGTGGTGGGTGCATGCTTTTTTCTTCCATGTCTTACATCACCATAAGTAAGCTTACTGTAGAAATGATTACAATTGTGACTTGAATCTTGAATATGAGCACACTAGTAGTCATCTGTGGAAATCTATCTTGATGTCTAGTACTTTGAGGTCTGGGTATTGTATGTCCTGTGAAATGATGCTATTTATCATTGACATCTCGGTTTTTGAATCACAACCACAGACCAACATTCCTAGGTAGAGAAAAAGTCAAGCTCTTGAGTAGAAATCAATGTGACACATAGCTTAGAGTCAGAGCATACTACTAGAAGAGTCATCAATAATCTTTTTTGTCTTTTTTTATTTTTAGAAAAGAATAGAATACAGTAAATAAAGTATCTCACTGTTTATTTCCCAAAAGAAACTATGGTGTCTGTGTGCAACTAGACCAAAAATCCATCAAATATGAGAATTAAGGCATCTTTTTATGGCCACCAAATTAACCATTTGTTAATTAATGTCTTTGAGGCCCATCTTAGAGAGCAAAATCCATCAAAGTGACATTAATTGTGATTTTGGATTGCCAAAATTATTGGACAGAATGCATTTCTGTTTATCATGTTACATTATCAAATACACTGAGAGAGAATTATGCATAAGCTGTGGCTCCAATATGTTAAAGAATTTCGCATTGGATAAAATTTTATTCCCATCAAATTCATCATAGTGTGGTAAAGAAGCCCATGTGTGAGAGCTGGCTATAACTTAATCAATAAGGAAATTTAAGGAACTCCATTTATATCATAGGAATGAAAGTTGCACTTATGATGAGGAAAAAGGATGATAGTCAGAGTGTTCCATTGCTACTTACATAATGTTGGAAGGAAGAGAGGGAGACCTCCAGTTCACTGCTTTTGACTACCTTTATTAATGTTTTAGGAAGGACAAAAGTGACAATGCCATGGGATTGTTGGTCATGGATAGGTTGCAATCTCCATCTTTGCATATATGTGCAGGATACTCACTTAAAGTTCAAAGAAGTTGGGGCGGCCAGGTAGCATAGCGAGTAAGAGTACCGGCTCCAGTGTCGGGATAACCTGGGGATCAAATCTGGTCTCAGATACTTAGCACCACACCCAGAAATAACTGGCCTTGTAACTTTGAGCAAGTTACTTAACCCTGATTGCTTTAAAAAAAAAAGTTCAAAGAAACTTGTTACTTTTTTAATATCCACTAGGCCATTCTTATCACAGCAGCCTAAATATATTATTAATTTTCCAACCAACTACCAAACAAAACTGGACTTATATTTATAGAAAGCATATAGTTAAGCCCATACTAAGTCCCTCTTTAACCTTTCTTATCCCTTTGACAGTAATGGAAGTTTTTATGTACCTCTTCTCATATAGTAAGGCAACTCAAAACCAAATCCTTCATGGCAATACATAGGTATAAAAAAATGATGAGGTGGGAGATGTAAATCTGGTTGTTATGACATTTGACAGTGACTAAACCTAATTTATATTGTATCCATGATAGGCCATATTTGACAGCTTGGTCTTATTTCAGTCCACATACCCTTATTTTCCTAAAGAATCATAGTACCTTTAACTTAAATCAGAATCCTTATAATTCTGAAATGTAGATTGTTAGGGCAAATATTTTCTTTTAAGATCATTGCTTACTGATTCTTCATACTTGTCCGTATACTAGTCCTGTCTCTCTCTCTCCAGACCCTAAGTAACAGTTCAATATATGCTCCTTCAGGGCAAACACTCACTAACTTTTTGTCTTGAAGATGAAGAACAGTGTCTGGTAAATACTGAATTCTTAATGCATTCTTGTTGAATTGAATTGAAATTAACTGAATTGGTCATATGGATAAGGCTGAAGTACTCAGATTGTTGAGAGTCATCGTAAAATGATGTGGTATAGGGTTGGGGTGCTTGAGACCCCAAAATACCAACATGCTAGGTCCTTGCAAATGAATTCAACTCAAGCCTTCTCTCAGCCAAAGGAAAGCAAAGTTTATTAAAAGTCTGCCATGTTAGGTAGACTCTTAAAGAGCCTCGGTATCTGTTACACTTGCATTGGGTAAGCAGGCCAGAATTACCTTGATACAGAGTGAGTCTTCACTAAATTATTCTCTGCCCTTGCTCCTCTCATGGAGGCCAGATGTCATTTCATATACAGAAAGGATGTGGGAGGAATCTAGAGGCGGTCTAGAGGAGGAGTATGGGGAGGGTTTTCAGGAGGAGTCAGATGAGGTCAGCCTCCAGTAATGAGTGAGTAAAGGTGGGAAGTTGCTGGTGAGCGAGGACATTTGAAGGTTGTAATAGATTTGTACATATATCTTTCTGAGAAGATCAAGGGTTGGAATTTACTGGACAAAGGAGGGCTAAAGATTTGGGCAGAGTAGGGGTGGCTAGGTGGCACAATGAATAGAGAACCAGCCCTGGAGTCAGGAGGACCTGAGTTCAAATCCAACCTCAGACACTTAACACAAAAACTAGCTGTGTGACCTTGGGCAAGTCACTTAACCCCAATTGCTCTCCAAAAAGCAAAAAAAAAAAAAAAAAAGATTTGGGCAGAGCCATAATGAAAGGCTTATGGCCTCAGGCAATGCCTTACCATGGGAAAATTCAAGGAAAGCTCAAGGGGGTTCCCAGAGCCTATACCTCAGTCAAGATTGAATAACAAACAAATTAAACAAGTACTAATCAATATTTAAAAAATATATATACTTTCTGCTTCAAATATTTAAATTTTGGATAGCTTGAATGAAATCCTACACTAAAGTCCCAATTCAATATATGGAGGTGAAAATGCTACATCAAGGCTGAACTAGTGAAGTACAAATTACAACAGCTAGGTGGTGAAGTGTTAGAGTGCTAGACCTATAGTCAGGAAAACATGTTTCAAATTCTGCCTCAGATGCTTACTACCTGTGAGACCCTGGGCAATTCCCTTAACCTCAACTTACTTACATTTCCTCATCAATAAAAGATAATAATAGTACCTTCCTCCTAGAGTTGTTGTGACAATCAAATGGAATATAGGGAAAGCATTGCTAAGTGTATTAGATAATGAGCTCTTCTAGGGTATAGATTGTCTTTTATCTTTCTTTTTTATCCCTTGCCTTAACATAATGTCTGATACATAGTTGGTGCTTAAAATATCTTTATTGACTGGCTGATAATCTCCATTAAGTAATTAGCAGCTGGAAATTCTTTTTATTGTGGGCTTAGAGAAGGACTGTCACAATCTTGTCAAGAAATTAGCCTAAGCAGGTTATGAATGAATCATCATCAATTCTGTGATATAGTAATATATTTGAGGCTGGAAAAACAAATTCAAAGAGGATCAATTGGTGTTAGATGAATTTGCTCGAGCTGTTTTGGTGAAAGCTCATAGATCTAGAGCCAAAAAAAAGAAAACCCTCAGAAGCCATCTTAGAGAGGCCTCTCATTTTATAAACAACCTCAAAGTGAATTGCCTGAAGTCTTACAGGCATTAAGTATTAGATGTGGGATATGAAACTAGGACAACTCATTCCAGAGTCAATGCCCATTTCACCGAATCATGAAGGACTAAGGCACGCTGATAGAACTGTATTGAAGGGAAAGAGATGTTTTACATGTGTATGCCAGAGAAATGGCACAGGTATACAATTATACCAAGAGTAAGGATTCATAGGTCTTCAGAGTAAGTTTCAGAATATTCTTCTTTTTGACCCATTTCTCCAACTTCCAATAATCATTACCAGTTGATAGCAAGGGGCTAGAGGCACATTTGACATTTCTTCACTCCATTCATGATTGACCTTCCTCCTGAACTGAGTAATGGAATTTCAGGAAATTCAACAATAAATAACATACAGGATGTGCCCAAAATATGTAAGGATATTCTTCCTTCCTTTCCTTTTTTTCAGAGGGTGGGAACTACAGATTTTAAACACTACAGAAATCTTCAAATATTTAGTTTTACAGAAGCTTGTTTTTTGTTTCTTTTTGTCTCCCTTTTTTCTAAGGGATGGTTTTTTGAGAGAGGGTGGAATACTATGAGAAATATAGGTGATTTTAAATAGCTCACAAAAATTTATTTAAAAAAGAAAGTGATTGCTTTTATAATGTAGATGTCCAATTAATTATATTTCTAATGGTTAAAATGTTTTGCTTCCCATGTAAAAGTAAAAGATAAAATGATATATAACAAAATTTCCTAATATTAAATGCAAATATTGGCATGATGTTACATTTTGATTTCATGTCTGTATAGGGGTATAAAAGAAGTGACTGAAGTTTTTATGTTCCTCATTTTTTAATGTATTATTAAAATCATTATTGCCAACTTTGTATATGGAAGAGCCAAGAGCAGAGTTTTCCTAGGAAAGGACTGAATTTTTTTTTCTGGAATGCTTTTTCTGTTTTTTGATCAAACCATACACATACTTAATTACTATCAACCTCCTAAAGTCCTGTTTTCCAATAAGGGTCTGGAATGCCTGCTCAGCTTTCCACAAATACTCCTGTCCCTTCTGCCTGGGTAGAGTGCAGACAGAGTCAAAAGTTCATTAAGAAGAGGGGCTAGCACTTCATTCCTGTATGCCTGATAACATGACATCTACTGTAAGGTACCCATCTGTTTCTTGATTCAGGAACTAATTGTACAAATGCTGGCATGGGAATGGGAATCATCCAATTGATACCAAGATAGACAAGTTCTACAGCTGTTCATAAATCTTTAAAATATTAATCTATAAGTATGTGATCACAGTTATTTGGTAAATTATTATGAAATAAATAATGCAACAAACTCATTGCCATATAGTTCATTCTTATGCAGAAAATGTGACTGTGTTCATATACATGTAAAATGACAAAAAGAATGGAGAAGGAAGTAAGGAAAAAAGAAAAAAGGAAGGAAAAAAAGAAAATGGAAAGAAAGAAGAAAGGCAAACCTTTACTTTGCCAATAATTTCTCATGGAACCTGCCAGTATCCCTGAATGAATGGTCTAAACTTGTCAGCAGGTGCTTTCTGAATGCTGAAATGAACAATGTCCTATGCGTGCTTGCTGAGTCCTTTGGAAGACAACCACCAACAACAGCAGTGAGGAAAATTAACTGCTAAAATGCCCTGTGTTAATGTTCACTAATATTTAAACCTCAGCATTTTCCATTTTTTCTTCTATGCCAAAGACCATTGCACAGTAGGTATCTTTTCAAGTAGCTAACATTATATAATTTGTATATTTTTTTTTAAAATGTGATTCACGAAGATTGGATTGATTCAAATCCACAACAGGTATATTTTAGCAAGTGAAATGATCTATTCATTAAAATCTAAGAAACAGAAAATTAGCACTTGAAATTCATGCTGCTTTAATATTTCAAGAGATCTTTAATTTTGTGTGTATGGATATTCCTTCAACCAATGCACATTGCAGCCAATCTGTTACTAATTTTCTGAGGCTGAAAGACTTGGGGCTTTGTTGATCCCTTGCTTATGGGCCTTTCCAAACAGCAAAAGGATAGTCCTCAGGTGGTAAACGTGTGGTCTTGCACAAGGTCTACATTTCATACATTGGCATAATTTTAATTATAATGCAAATGTCCTGAAAGGACTGAACTTTCCTTTTTTTTGTCATTTATTTTTCTTTGTAAGAAAGATTTTTTTAAGCGTGCAACTATTTTTTAAGATGCACACAAAGGCCATTCTAAACAAAATTTCCAATATGAATGTCAAATATTACCAAAGCAAAATGCTGTCTGTTTGGGCAATACCTTAAGATTATTGCCCCCCCCCAAAAAAAAAAAGGTATCTAATAAAATATATCTGATTTTTATTCCTTTGGTAAGATTTTTAAAAAATCATTTAATTCAGCATTTCTTGCTAATGTGTACTACAGAGTGAAGTTTTTGAGGGCAAAATTAAATTTATTATTAATTAATTAAAATTGAATATATTAATTTATATTTTTATGTTTATTTTATTAATATATATGTTATATATTGATATATATTAAATTAAATTATGCAATAATTAATTAAAATATAATTGAAAAATTAAAAATGCAGTAAATGGGATTTTATTAAGTGTCTTTATTTAATCCTGATGCTTTGAGGATGGTACTTTCAGAACACCCCCTCAAAATTGGGTCCTTCATCTTTGGAGATAAATAATATATCTTCTTCCCCAGCTGACACATGCTTCAAAGTTCTCATTTAAGAAAAAAAATACATTTCAATGCTTGGCTTAGCACAAAAGAGCTTTACAGCTTATGAAACAGTCATAAAAAGGACAGATCTTAGACTTTGTGACACCTATATCTTCATCTTTCCCACTGAGTTATGATTCATTTCTCCTTCCCTGTCATCCTATTTACTCACTGGGAGCATTTGTGTCCACTAGCTTTATGAGACTGTGTGTAAAAATCAGAGTTATTCATAAAAACACTATATATAGCTAATGATTTTCTTTGAAATAAATCAATTCATCAAGAGCACAAAAAATACATATTACATATCTACCACTGTTCAAGTTAATAAAGATGCTCAGACAAGACTACGTAAACATGTGGATGTGTGTATATATGGATACATACATATATACACAGAGATATATGTACATAGATATATTTTGGAGGCAGCCAGCAGCCTAGTGAATAGAGCACTGGGCCTGGAGTCAGGAAGACCTGAGATCAATTCCAGTCTCAGATGCTTCCTAGCTCTGTGATGCAGGGCAAGTCACTTAAGCTTTGATTGCCTGAGCAAAATGGACCCACTGGAAGAGGAAATGGCAAACTATTCCAGTATCTTTGGCAAGAAAGCTCCAAATGGGGTCAGAAAGGGTTGAACATGAATGAAAAGACTTAACAATAACAAAATATGTATATTTATGTACACAAACAATGTTAAGTATATACAATGTAATTTGTAGGGGGAGCACTAAAAACTCAGATTTTTAGGAAAGGACTGGTGGTAGATTTGATTTTGAAATGAGCTTTGAAGGACTAACAATTCCAAGATGCAGAAGTGAGGAGGAATAACACACAACAGGCATCTAATACTTAGAAAAGGATGGAGCTGTGTGGGAGTTGTGTTTATAAGACTTGTAAGATTTTATTTTTCAAGTTTTCTTGCCAGGGAGAAACTTATATATGTATATATTTATTGGCCAGTGCAATTTACCAAATAGAAAGCTGGCCTCCGAGTGAGAAAATATGATCACCCTAAGAAAATCACTTCATCTCTTTGGGTCCCAAAAAACTGTAATCTATAAGTATCAGAAGTTGCCATTCTAGATTGGCAAATTAAGTTCCTCAATGGGAGCTCTGTATGACTCTATACTACTAGCATATACAAACATATAATTTTGTGTATATAATTATGTAAATACACACGCATATTTTATACATTTAAAAGATATTTTATGCATCTACACATAGACACATATGTATCCATATAAATGCATACATATACACATGATTTTTTTGACCAATCTTAAGAGAGTAAACTGGTGCACCAACAGTTTGTGTTTTGATTTGTTCATTCACATATCTGGTATGTATCAGAGGCTAAGCTTGAACCCAAGACTTCCTTATGTGGAGGATTGCTCTCCACATATACTCTAGTATACTATACTGTCCCAACCTCTCCATTGACCTGTTCCACCTACCTTTATTCTTCTTTATTTTGAGCTTCCCTATTCATAAGTGACATTTGAAAAACTTTCCATGAGTCCATATATTCTGAAAAGTAGATGACAGGACCACAATTTTTTTAAGATTGTCTTCTAATAGAAGGAAGAACCCCCTGAATGAGATTGGTCATTGATATTTTGAACCAGTACTGGACACAAAACTGGAGTAAGAGGACTTAATTAAATTACTTTAATTAAGTAATTAAACTCTATTAACACAAAGCGGAAGAGCATAATCATGAAAGTTAGGAGAGATTTAGGTGAGAGATTGGTAAAAGGTAATTCTGGAAGTATAGCAGCAAGCACCCTAGCATACCCAGGATAACTGCTAGCACAGGTTCTTTGATCTGCTTTTCTAAAGGAAAGCAACTCAAAAGGAGTTAACAATCTTCCTTTAATCAAACATATATCATTTACTTAGTTCAGGGGAAAAAGTCAGCACCCTGAAATTCATAGAATACAAACAGAAGTTACAAGCAGACAAAAAATACAGAGAAAATAACATTTCAACAGATCAACAGACAGGGCTTCAAGCTATCTGACATTTACATCCATATAGTTAGTTACCAAAGAGAGAAGCACCAACATCTGAGTTTTCAAAGGGGCTGGGGGATTGGGGGCTCAATAGCTACCCAGAGTCTCATCTGATCAAATCACACAACACTTCCCAAAGTAAGCCCCAAAGCAAAACCTAACCTCAGAGGTATATAGCCCTCTCCAGGGTCAGAGAAGATCCCAATCCTCATGACCCACTCCTTAATTACAAAATAACAAAGTGTGGGTCTTCCTGAAAAGCAAGCCTTACCTGTTTGGCTCTGCTCTACCCTTCAGCAAACTCCTCACACCACAGGCTCCATTTGATCCCATTTAGCCTATTAGGGGGCAGAGTACATTTTCATAGCAGGGAAGGTCTTCAAATTCCCTTAGGCTTATTAAGGTGCAGCAAATATTTTCAAATTCCCATTACCATTATAGTAACTTTAATGGTTTTGTTTATTCTTTTTACCTCTTCAAGATCCTAATTGTCTTCCTGGACATAATGTTTTTTTTTTTTGTCTTTTTGGAGGGGGGAAGGCAGGACAATTTGGGTTAAGTGACTTGATCAAGGTCACACAGCTAGTGTTAAGTTAGTTTGCCAACATTTTAGTAAAATATCTGAAAAATATAGTTTATGTCATTTTTGTGGGAAATGATGAAGAAATATGGATTAGAGAATAATATAGTTGAATCAAGAATTGGTTCAAAGGTCAAACTCAAAGAGTAATAGTTAATATAGTAGTCTCTAGTTTCCTTCAAAACTAAGCTCAGACAACAAAACTGTATAAGGTCTGTCAGTATCTATAATAAATGTCTTCTATTGCACAATATTTCCTGGCTTTGTCTTGGGCCAATATGGTGACTTTTCAAGGTGGCTTTATTCATAACAGAATTGGTTCATTACTGAATAAGCAGGAACATCTGAAAAACTCAGTTTGTAAAGCATTTGATGTGTAAGCATCAGATGATGAAACCAGGAATATTTAACCTGGGGGGGGGGGGGAGGAATCACTTAGGGAGAGGAAAGTTGTAAGCAGGAAGAGGAAGGAAATAAGCATTCATGGAACAACTGATATGTGCTAAGCTAAGCACTGTGCTAAGTGCTTTTGAAAAATATCTTATTTGATCCTCACCTTGGAAGAGTGCATGTTTATCCCTATTTTACAGTTGAAGAAACTGAAACAGAGGCTAAGTAACCTGTCCAGCATCACACAGCTCCTTAAGTGACTGAAGAAATATTTAAACTTAGGAGAGCAAGATATTAGTCTTCAAATATCTGAAGTGTTCCCATATGAAAATATTGAGGACCACAGGCAAGTGGGACTCAGACCCTGAGGGCTGAACAAACCTCTCTGGTGTTTGGCCTGCTGATGGCCTGCGTCATTCTTATCCCCCAGGAAACGTGCTCCAAGGTACTAGGGAATAAAGGTACAGGTATAAAGGTTAAACCCTCAAGATAAGCATGGCATTTACACCCAGCCTGGGACAAAGAAGTATGCAATGGCCGCAGGGAAAGCAATGAAGAAGAGTCCTATAAAAGTCTGGACCTGGAGTAATAAAGTTGGCTCTCCACTTTCACCATTCTGACAGTCCCATCTCTTTTTATACACTAGCAGCCTCTGGGTCAGTGATTTTTTTTCTCAATCCTGTCTTGGGACAACAGGGCTCCCACTCTTTCAGTAGAGCTCCCCAAAATTGGCTGGCACCCAAAGTGGGGCCCAGGCACAGAAGCTCAAGGTACAGAAACATCAGGCCCTAGTGAGGTGTCTCTAGTCCCCTCAGGTTCTACCCAGGAGGTACACCTTGAGCAATGCAGGATCCTAGGACCAGGTAAGGGGAAGCCTCAAAAGAACCATTTTTGGTATTCTCTTTCTTTCCTCCCAAGCAAGTAACAGCCATTGGACAATTGCAGGTTAAGCAGCCCAGCCCAGACATGTATGAAAAGGTCCTACTTCGTATGATAGAGGAAAGAGGACTCATGGTCACACAGAATTAAATAAAAGAATTTTGAGATTTTCTGGAGATCACTTTTCCATGGCTCTCTAAGGAGGGTACATCAGACCCTGAAAAATGGAAAATGGTGGGTGAACAATTAAGAGAATATTATTCCACAGTAGAGTCAGAGAGTTATCCAGCGCATTTCTTTCAATTACATAATGTTCTTAAACTGTGCTTATTTGAGCCCAATTACTACCAAGAAATGCGGAAGTTTTATGCAGGGACTTGTGTAGAGGAAGAGAAGAATGAAGAATGAGAGCAGGGAGATAAGGGCTGTTACCCTATTGGGGCAGCGAACCCTACACAGCTGTCTGCGCCCCCCTCCATTATCTCAATAATCCTCTTATCAGAACATATGCACCCCTGCCAGGGACAGTAATTAAACGGAAAGAATGCAGTACACTCTCCCCCTTTGAAAACGCTATCCAACAGGCTGAGCAGTGGGGAGAGGTCTGCCGAGATTTAGGATTACAGATGTTTCCTGTAATAGAAAGACCTGACCCTAATCATCCTGGACAAGTCTTTTGTGGTTACAAACACCTTGATATCAGTTTGCTCAGAAAAATAAAAAAGGCCTCTAGCAAATTTTATTTAACTTCCAGGTATGTCAGAACACTTTTTGACCAAGTAGCTTATACTGTCCTACCCCCTCATGATTGAAGATAGGTAGCTTGCACTTGCTTGGAAGCAGGGGAATATTTGATTTGAGCTCTGAGATTCTTGAGCAATCCAGGCAACAGGGCCAACTGTAATGAGCAGCCCTTTAATTATGAGCAGCTTTCAGGTACCGGCCTATATCAGGCAACAGGTCAGCGACTACATTCTGATATAAGGGGATACCAACAAATAGCTATGTGTGCCATTAGCATTTGGGCAGTGCTCCCTGGGAAAAGGGAAAGACAATCGTTCACAAATAACTCTTGGACTCCAGGGGACATTTATGGATTTCCTAGCCTGCCTTAAACAGAGTATCATTAGGACAGTTGGAGTAGGATAAACAGATGATATTCTAACAAGACAATTAGTGAGAAAAAACTACAGCCAGGACTGCAGAAGACCTCTTGCAGGTTGCAGAAAGGCTATCACTATAGAAGACATGATTCAAAGATGTGCTACTCAGACTTTCTATGTAAATCTGCTTAGAGAAGGGTTGGGGACAATGAACCTTAGGACAAGAGAGAGCCATTGGAAATGCTTTAATTGTAGGAGACCAGGTCATTTACAAGCCCAATGCAGATAGAAAGGGAAAGACAAAAAGGAGGTAGTTAGAACTAGGCCCTCCAGCCCTAATACTCCATGCCCAAAATATAAAAAAAGGTTTTCTTCAGTCATCAGAGTGTTGATGAAAAAACAGTTCTTTCCTCTTCAACAACAATAGGGAATAGTGGCAGCCTTGAGCTGTCC
>NW_027187359.1:18632238-18704433 GCF_028583685.1 Petaurus breviceps papuanus | reverse complement strand
GGGAAAAAAAAAAACACTGGGGGGGAGGGATTTCTAATCCTCAGCTTTTTTTCCTCTGGGGGAAAAACATATGATTGGATTAGATCACCTAGAAATAGAGTATGGATAATTCAAAATAACAAATAGCCAATAAAGTTATATATGTGATTTTCCATTTAACAAATATTTTAGTTTCTGACAACAGCAGTAATTATAGTTGTTAGAGGGAAGCCATCAAGACAGGATGACACTGGTTCAAATTCTTTCTCTAAAACATACTATCTGTGTAACCTGGAAACATATATTAAACTATCAGTTCTACATACTACTCTTGAGATAATAAGTTGTGGGGTAAGAGCCAATCTGTTTTGATGGAGCTTCCTCCTCAAAGATTACAAGTCCTCAAACAACCAACAAAATTGCAATGCTTGTCCAAAAAAAAGCAAAACATTAAAATGAATGTGTTTTATTGGAGTACATATAATAAATATCACCAGAAGAAGGAAGCACAGAAGTGCTTTGAGTGTCGGAAGGAAGCCATCTGGAGGTTTGTTTGTTTTTTCTGTAAATAACCATACCTAGGTAATCAAAACTTGATTCTATTTGCCTCAGTTCTCCAGCTGTTGCTTAAGCCCAAAAGATTCATAGAATCATTAAACCTAGGAGCTGGAAGAAACCTTAGAAATTCTCACTAATAGTGATAGCTCTGATTAAAAATGAACAGATTTCACATATTGCATAATTATCATACATCTATTCTATTGCAAAAATAAAAAGAGCTGTGGTGAGTTCCTAGGATGACCTCCTGCTGGTAAGAACAAAGTTCTAAGCTGTGAAATGAAAAAAGTGGAGTTGGCAAAGAAAGGATATATGAGGGCGCACAACATAATGGACAGAGAGTAGTTTTATTCACTTGTAGATCTGAGTAACATTGGACTTAAAAAAAAAAAAGCAAAGGAGTGAAACAAAATAAAACATGTACATGGGGGCCCTGCCAAAGATCTGAAATGACAGAAAAAGCTTCTGTCTTGAAGTCATCTAGATCTTCAGGGGATTACAATTAGTAAAGTGTTTCCAGGAAATCCATAAGAAATCAATTTTGGAACTTGCAGAGGGATTCCACGATTATTGTACAAGCCGAAGAGAATATGTGAGTGAAGACACAAATTGTTGGCATAAAACCAACTCATTTTCACTTCAGTTCTGGTGTGCAGAGCCCTGCTCAGTAGGGCCAAGCTGATGAAACTAGAACTTCCCATTATAGAAGAAAAAGTCTATTACTAGATAATGTTGTTCATATCATTTTTACCGGAGAAACATTCACTTCCTTTTTTTTTTCAGTTTTATTTCTTAAACTGGTCACAGAACTGTGGCACAAAAAACTTAACTTATTGTCCTTTTAACATTAATATATTGTATGACGTCCCTCTGACCCATTGCTGATGACCAAGCACAATAACTTTAAGTGGAATAGCTACAGGAAGTGATTCTTCCTTTTTAAGTGTTGACACTGAGCTATTGCTCATCCTGGTGGAACATCCTAGGTCCACAGTTTGGAAGGAAAAAATACAGGGAACCATGAAAAAATCAGCCCTATCAAGCAATGTGGCCTCAGTTAAAGCTCAGTTTTAAAGTTGTGATCTCTTTCTTTTCTAAGAACAAAGAAATTATATGAAAGTTTAAATTCATATCTTGTTACAAATGTTAATCACATACACACACAAACACAAGACCATGCATTATTAGTCATGCTTTTTTATGAAACACTTTGTCTTCCCTCCAGGCATACTTCTGAAGAATTCAATTGCTTTTATTATTTTTTTTTAGCTGTTCAAATTAGTTGATGAGGTTCAGTGGTATTCCATAGGAATTAAATAAGCAAAAGTTGTAATGATTCCCCCACCTCTCCCAATTATCCTCTAGGAAAGTTAAAATTTTCAACCTCTTAGATGCTCAGAGTTATGTCAGGGGAAAGCTAAAAGATGAAAACAAAGATGCTTAATCTAAGCTAAATCTACTTTTCTCTCACTCATTGTAAAACAAATAAAAATAGATTAAAAAAAATACTGGTCTCCTCATTGGAGCCAGAGAGATATAACTCAGTACTTCTCAATCAGTTGAATCTTCCATGTCCATGGTCATTTGTCTTCCAGAGAGCTACCACTATACCACTTGGGAATGGAAATAAGTAAGAATGTGTATGATTATATCATCATAGATCTAGAAGAGATGTTGGAGACCATCTAGAATGATGAAGTCTCTCATTTTATAGGTGGTGATGATGGGGTGAAGGCAATAGGTTCTACAGGAACTCTGATTCTTATCAAAGACCAGAATGACTATGATTCAGTCTGAAAAGAATTCAGTAGGCCCAAGCAGACTTGGAGTCAGAATTGTAAAAGTTTATTGTACGCTTTACAGCAGTCAAGGGTCCTTAAGGGACCTGCAAACTTAAAGAAGACATAGGCATAGTTTTAAGGAGATTAGGTTGTAAATTAAATGTCAGTTATGCTAACTAGGTAAGAAAGGATGGGATTAGGGAGAAGTTAAGGAGTGATCAGTGCTTAAAGGGACATTCACTTTTAATGTCAAATGCACAGGGGTATTGCCCATAATTCAGTGGGAAATAGACCAAGGCGGGGGCTACCTGGAGGTATGGTTTTAGGCCTGAAATGTCACTAAGTAAGCTATCGGGCAAGGGCTAACTGAGAAGTGCCTAGTCTGCCACCCATCAGTGTCATGTTTGACAAGATAGATGTTGGGAACCAAGGCTAATGGAGACTCAGTATGTGGATAATTGGCTAAGCAGTTAACCTATAGATAGGGCTTTAAAGGATTCATAGTTGCAGCTGCACACTATACTAAGGGGAGATAATGTTTGCCTAAGCTAAAATGTTTATAGATGGTTTAGTGAAGGATTCATAGGTGTACTTTTTTATTGTTCCAAGAAGAGATAAACAATTCATGAGTAGTTTCTGGGCAGAGTGCTAGCAGGGGGAAGGGGCAGAGTTAATGCTCTGAGGCTGGGGAGGGGGAAATGTGATTTTACAGACTGGTTTTACAAATTGATTTTGCAAACTGATGTTACAAACTGATATTACAAATTGAGTTTACAAATTGATTTTACAAACATAGATCCCAAGCACCCCATCAGTGAAACTTAGGTGCAGGGTGATGTGGTTCTATGTAAAGTCCCATAAAGAGTAAGAATCTGAAGTGGAATTTGAACTGAATTCCTCTGATTCTAGAGATACTGTTTGTCTTTTCCTTGGGCCATCCTGCAATTTATTATGTGCAGACATTTTGGTAGGCTTTGTAGATACCAATGTAGATACCAATACAATGTAGATACAGTTCTTGGTAATGCAAAATTTGTAAGTGACAAAAATCAAATTAATATAAAATTGATCACCACTGTTAGAATTTGTACACTAAGAGAGATAGTATTATGTTGTCCTGCTAATCATTTGAATTATACTTGTATACATTTCCATTGTACTTTCCAAATTTTAGTGGATATAACTTTATATAATACCTCATAGTCTTAAGAACAAATAATATATTAAAAATAAATTGCTTTGGGATCATTAGGTCATGACATGATCATCAAGGTATATCATCATCATCATTATTATTATCCTATCAACCAAAGCAAAGGTATATGTTTAAAGAACTTCAAAGGCTTTCATAATCCACAGGGCTATGTCAGTTACATTTTTACCATGACAGATGCAGTCTTTTATGTTGAGAATTATCCTCTCTGAGTGACACTCTCTTATAATGTAAGCATCACAGAGTGGTTAACCTATTGACTCATTAGCCCGTTAATGGGAGTTAAATTATCAACATTTTCTCATCTATGACAGGCCAGAATGATACAGTCTAAAAGCCTTGATTACCTGGGACATGGTGGTAGGGACAAAAAGAGTGCACAAAAAGGGAGGATAAGGAGACTTTAAAGACAGATTTTGACCCACTTGACTCTTTTGCCTGGGGCTAGTCCTATTAAGTACTAGCTCTCCTATTTCTCCACTGGTAACAGATACTTCTTTCTGAATTCTACTGAGACCCTTTCTCCATTAGCTTGGTAAGTCTAAGTAGCTACACTCCAATCTCATAGTTTATATTTAATCATTTTATAAACAAGACTAAGCAAAACAAGGTGTTGTGAGGGAATGGGTGATCCCCTGATAGTTAACGACAAGTCCTTCAATCCTAAACTAATCATTAGAAACACCCTCATAATGCATATTCTTCTTTTGTAAACTAATTTAAATGAAACTGTTAGTTTTATGACTACATCCAAATATTTCTTTGGGTTTTAGGATTCGTTTTATTTTTGAAATCAAAAAGTATATTAACATAGAAAGAGTACTGAAATTGATATGAGAAAATGTGCTTTCCATTCGTGATTGTGACAAGTAATAAGTGTGTGACCTTAGGCAAGCTAATTCTGTTCTCATTTGATTTCCTCAGTTACAACATGGAGATTGAAAAATATTCTTTTTTATCTACTTTACACTCAATGCTTACCCCAGAGACTGTGGGATCCTGGGCAAATATGTTTTGCAGGGGCCTCTGTATATAGAAGCCATTTGATTAATGAATGCATTGCAATATTAATGGGCCCATGTGAAGTATTT
The DNA here is from genome assembly GCF_028583685.1 of Petaurus breviceps papuanus. Lineage (NCBI taxonomy): Eukaryota > Metazoa > Chordata > Mammalia > Diprotodontia > Petauridae > Petaurus > Petaurus breviceps. Next base: position 18,699,811 of record NW_027187359.1, on the reverse strand, counting down.
TGATTGATCAATAAAGATTTAAAATCATTAGCTTAAAATATTAACCTTCTCATAAGAAGTATTGTAATTTAAAACACTGAACTGTACAGAACCTAAATAATTGTCTAAATTTGCAACAGTTATTATAGTCTAATAGGTTACTTATGTTACAATTCTGTGAAGTCTTTTTGATTAGTGGATGTTAAAGGGTGACTCCAACTATCCAAACTCCTGGTTATTCAAAATACTATTCCATAGATATTCCAAGAAAACTGCTAAATTCATTCCTCTGGTTCCCAAATCCTCAACTTGGAATAAATTTTTATTGCTTCATTTTCAGAAAGTATATTCAACACTATTCAATAGTCTATACTCAGAATTTAGAATATATCAAAGAACACATTATGACTCCCAAATAACAAGAGTAACTGAAAATATTACCTTTTTGTAACTATGTGTCAACGAAAAAAACAAATGAATAAAAACTTTATCATAAATAAGAACTCTGTTAAGATACATTTCTAGTACAAACAAAAAGGCCTTTCATGGAATTTTTTTTTAATCTTCAGGAAATATATATTTTAAAAGAGTTTTTTTTGCTTTTTTAAAAATTTATTTTTAGTTTTTGACATTCATTTCCACAAAGTTTTGGGTTACAATTTCTTTCTACCTACCTTTCACCTACCCTCCACCCCAAAATGGCAAGCCTACTGAATACCCCTTCCTCAAATCTGTTTTCTCTTATATCCTCCCCCTTAACCCCCAAACTTTCTAACAGGGCAAGATAGTTTTCTATAGCCTAGTACCCGTATATCTCATTTTCCAGTTGCATGAAAAAAAAATAAATTTTTAAACATCTTTTTAAAATTTTGAGTTCTAGATTTTTACCCTTCTTCCCTCCTCATTCACCCCCATTGGGAAGATAAGCAATTCAATATAGGTTATACATGTATAGTTACCCAAATAATTTCCATAGTAGTTATATTGTAAAAGACTAACTATATTTATCTCCATCCTATCCCACCCCTCACTTATTCTATTTTCTCCTTTGATCCTATGCTTTTCAAAATGTTTAGTTCTAACTACCCTTACCCCCAATCTGTCCTCCATTCTATCCTCCCTCCTCTTTTACACTACCGCACTATTTTCCTGTAGGGTAAGATACCCAATTGAGTGTATATGTTATTCCCTCCTTAAGCCAAAATTAATGAGAATAAAGTTGTCCCATTCCCTTTCACCTTCCTGCTCTTTCCCTCCATTGTAACAGTTTTCTCTTGCCTTTTTTAAATGAGATAATTTACCATAATCTATCTCTCCCTTTCTCCTTCTGCAATAAATTCCTCTCTCACTCCTTAATTTTATTTTTAGATATCTTCCCTTCATGTTCAACTCATCCTGTGCCCTCTGTCTATGTATAAAGGAACATATATATGCCCACAGACACATGTATGTATATATATATATATATATTTATATAAACATACACCCTCCTAAACATACATATATATGTATATACACACATATATTTATATTTGTGTGTGTATATCTATATATACAAACACATATATATTCCCTTCAACTAGCCTCATAGTGAGAAAAGTCTTATGAGTTACAATTATAGTTTTTCCATGTAAGAATGTAAATAGTTCAACTTTAATAAGTTCCTTACAATTTCTTTTTCCTGTTTACCTTCTCATGTTTTGCTTGCTTCTTGTATTTGAAAGTCAAATTTTCTGTTCATGTATGGTTTTATTTTGATCAAGAATGCTTGAAAATCTTCTATTTCATTGAATAGCCATATTTTTCCCTTGTAGCATTATACTCAGTTTTGCTGGGTAGGTGATTCTTGGTCTTAGTCCTAGCTCCTTTGACCTCCAGAATATCATATTCCAAGACCTTTCATCCCTTAATATAAAAGCTGCTAGGTCTTGTGTTATCCTGATTGTGTTTCCACAATTCTCAAACTGTTTGTTCCTTACTGATTGCAGTATTTTCTCCTTGACCTGGGAATTCTAGAATTTGGCTATAATATTCCTAGGAGTTTTCTTTTTGGGATCTTTTTCCAGAGGTGATCAGTGAATTCTTTTAATTTTTATTTTGCCCTCTGGCTCTAGAATATCAGCGCAATGTTGCTTGATAATTTCTTGAAAGACGGTGTCTAGACTTTTTTTGATCATGGCTTTTAGGTAGTTCAATAATTTTTAAATTATCTCTCCTGGATATTTTTTCCAGGTCAATGGTTTTTCCAATGAGATATTTCACACTGCATTCTATTTTTTTTTCATTTATTTGGATCTGTTTTATAGTATCTTGATTTCTCATAAAATCATTATCTTCCAATTGCTCCAATCTAATTTTGAAGCAGTTTTTCTCTTCAGTGAATTTTTGACATTCCTTCTCCATCTGGAAAATTCCACTTTTTAAGGCCTTCTTCTCCTCACTGGCTTTTTGGGCCTCCTTTGCCATTTGAGTTAGTCTATTTTTAAGCTGTTATTTTCTTCAGTGTATTTTTGGGTATCCTTTAGCAGGCTGTTCATTTAGTTTTCATGATTTTCTTGCATCATTCTCATTTCTCTTCCCAATTTTCCCTCTATTTCTTTTACTTCATTTTCAAAATCCTTCTTAAGCTCCTCCATGGTCTTTAACCAGTTCATAATTTTCTTCAAGGTTTCTGATGCAGGAGTTCTGACTTTGCTGTCTTCCTCCCACTCCATGCCTTGATCCTTTCTGTCCCCAAGAAAGGACTCTACGGTCTGTTTGTGCTTCTCTTCCCTGCTCATATTGCTAGCCAATTATTTGTCTTTTGAGCTTTTAACCATGGTAGAACTTTGCTTCCAGAATGGAGAGAGCTATGTCTTCAATGTCTGGGGTTTGTGCAGCTGCTAGAGCTATTAGTTGGGTGCCCTCTCTACAGCTTTCACAAGCTCTGGCTCACTGGACACACACCCCAGAACCAAAACCTAAGACTGCAATCCAGATCCAAGCAGGTTAAAGTCTGCAGGCCAGGAGCTCCTGAGGCAGCCAGCATGCAGTGGCTAGAGCTGCTGAGCATCTGGCTGTTCTTACCCTAGAGGGAGGGGCCAGGCAACTCTCTTCATTTCCCCCTGTTCCAACACAGTTCTGCATTGACCTTTTACTTTGTCTTTGGTGTTTATGTGTTGAGATGTCTAGAACCCACCACAGCTACAAATGATTCACTCTCCTGAAGTTTTCTCCCACAACTGCTGGTTGGAGCCTCCTTGGGGCTGGAACCACATGACTCATGGGGGACTGTGCTTGTCTCCCAGCTCAGTGGGATAAACCCTTCCTGTCTGCCTGGTGGGCTTCGTTCAGCAGGAGATTTTTTTCTCTTTGTCACTTGGTGACTTCTGTAGCTCTAAAGTTTGCATAGTCATTTTTTTTACATATATTGCAAGTGATTGGAGCAGAAACTCATGCCAAGTTTGTGCTTCTACGATGCCATCTTGGCTCTGCCCCCCTCTAAAAAAAGATATTTTTGCTGTGTCTTCCACTAGTTGAAATTTTCATTTTAAATTATTTTTTGCTGTTTTGGAAGAGCAAGCAAACTTAAAAATGTAAACTTATTCTGTCTTTATGTTACATACTGCTCAGCTATTAAACCTCAGATATAATAACTGATATTCTTCATTTAATTAAAATAGCATTATGTTAAATGTACAAAGAATAAATAATAATTTAACTAAATGAACCAAAGTGGAACTTATTTTCCAATTATTGATACAAATAATATTTTCAAATGAAAAGTTGTATTATACCCTCTTTTCTGCCATATTGTTTTTTTAACAGTTTAAACATATAACATGAAAAATACCAAATTAAAATTATCTTGCCTATATATAAAGTATTCAAACTGTTATGTAATGTAATGTGAGAAGATAATATAATATACTATATAGCAAGATAAGTATGTAGGAGGACTTTGATGGCAATAACACAGTCAATCTGCCCCTACCGTAAGACATGACAATATTTAATTTATTTATTTGTTACAGATATAATATTAATGACCGAAACACAAATTTGGAGAGATAGTTGATTATGTGAATTGCTGAAAATTTAATTTTACTACCAATACATTTTAAGCCATTCAATTAAAGACATATTAAAAATCCTAAGATATAAACATAGGACATCAAAAGGAGTTAATTGCTTAGAAATATAGAGGTATGCTACTAATGTTGACATTTATAAATTTCAAATAATATGTTATTGAGAACAAAAAGATTTTTGTACCAATGATAAATAAAACAAAATATTTTAAAATTGTTCCAGCTTTGTCTTCCATTTAAAGTATATTTTTTGAGTAAACTTCAAAATCTAATATATTAGTGAACTTGTACATGTTCAAATGTACACAGATTTTTTTTAAACATAGTATTACACTGTCACAATAACTTGGAGAGCATTGTACTTGGATTCAAAGAGTTTAAATGACTTGACCATAATCACACATCCAACATGTGTCAGGTGCTCTTCCATTATAAATGGGTATTTCCTTTGTCCTCCTCAGATTTGATTAACGCTTGGTCCTATGATTTCCACATTTCCTCAGAAATTTAATGTTTTTCATGAATACATAAATGCTTCCACTTGTTGAGCCATTCCTTCTATCCTGTCTAAGCTTTTCCATTGTGACTGACTCACATTTTTTCCATCTCCAAGTTTGCTCCAGAAATTTTGCCTAACTCCTCTTATCCCATTGTCAACAGACAGATCTGGGGCCATGTGATCACTTTTTCTTTGATATAAAAGATTTCTTGGAAGAGCTGTAGACTATAAAATCTATAAGATTCTTTCTGAGGAATTGCATTATATGTGTATATGACCAATTTATTTCTGTGTTTTTTTTTTCCCTTCCATAATAGACTATGAAATAAGGATATATTTTCTTACTCAAGTTATTTACTTAAAATATAAAAGAAGTGTATGACAATGATGATGAGGTTCTGTAAATGCCCCTATTCACCTATGACATTGTAATCCCCAGAACACAATGCATGTCTAGTGAAATCCATAATCATATGATTCCTTAACCATACACATTGAGACAGAAGACAGAAATAAGTATATATCACCCATATTATACTATAAAGTTGAATGGAAATATTAATGAATTAGTTAATTATGATTTGTTCCATATAGAGGTGATGCAGATGTATAATAAGGTAGTGATAGAAATGTATTGGTGTAATGGAAATGCAAATTTAAAGATCTTCCCTGCCCCTAGGCTGAAGTGCACCTGGAGCCTGGGGTGGGAGGCTTGTTTTTTAGTTGATACTTTTTGATTGGCCAGTGGGTCCAAAAGGTTGTTACATTCTCTGAGCCAGGAGAAGGCTATATAAGCCCTGATATGTAGCTTTGTTTTGGGGGCTCACTTTGAGAAGTGTTCTGTGATTTGATATGGATTCTGGGAAGCCGTTGTCCTGAGCCTCCCCGGCTTTGAAAAACCCAGATGTTGAAACCCAGATGTTGACTGGGTATGGATGTAATGGTTGGACAGTTTGAAATCTGTCCACGAGATCTGTTTCTGTCTTGATAATTCTGTCTGTGTACTTTGAAGTTCGGGGTGCTGACCTTTTCCCCTGAACAAGGTAAACGATATATGTCTGACTGATTAAAGTAAGCTTGTTAACCCATTTTGAGTTGCTTTCCTTTATCAAAGCAGATCCAAGAACCTGTGGTGGCAGCAAACCCTGAGGACTCTTGGGGTGCTTGCCGCTACAATTGGTAAAGGAGAATCAGATGGGAGAAGATGTACCACTCTCAATAATTCCAATTTTTTTTTGTTTGATTTTGTCCATTAATTTTAATGCAAGTGTTCTTCATTTGATGTCAGAAATTTGAGAATATCAGAATATTACAGCAGAATTTTATCAGACAGGTAAGGTAAACAAGGACAAATCTTAGCCTCTATTGAATTTCAAGTGTGTTCAGTGTGAAACCATTTTAGCTGAATAACCCTTAATATTTCCCTATCCCTGTGCTCTCCCCTCTGGACTGTGACAAAGAAAGAATCCCATTTCCATTGTAAAAGAAAAGAGCCATAAAATTAGTAATGTGCATTAAAAAAAGCCTATATTTTGGGGGCAGCTATGTGGTGCAGTGAATAGAGCACTGGCCCTGGAGTCATGAGGAACTGAGTTCAAATCTAGCCTCAGACACTTAACACAAAATCTAGCTAAGTGACTTAAGTCACTTAACCCCAATTGCCCTCCAAAAATAAAAAAAAAAGTCTTTTTTTTTGAGGTATAGATGAAAAGTAAGTAGTCACTGAATTGTAGTATTGCAGGTCTTGAAAGGATCAATAAGCTTTGCTGACAGCATAAAACCCAATAGAGTTGAGCAGTATGGTGGGTGGGAGTGGCAAGGCATTCACTGTATAGAACAGTATAATAACATAGTTATCGAAAAAACTCTTAGGAGCATAATACCATAAGATCATAGACATGGAATTTTAAAGGAGCTCCAAAGTCATTGAATCCAAGACCCAGAGCTCAGAGATAAGGAAATGGAAGCCTCCAAAAGTAAAATAATTTGCCTAAAGTAGCACAAGTAGAAAGCATACAATGTGGGATTTAAACCTATATTCTCCAAATCCAGAACCAGTACTTGTTACACTATGTTGAATCATACAATTTTAGATTTGGAGCAAGTATTAAAGTTCCCCTCATTTAACTTCTAGCAACATTTCCTTTTCCCTTGAAATGTACTCCCTCCCCCCAGCTGGACATTACCTTCTATAGTTTAGAAAATGAAAGGCCTGATACTTAAAGAGATTTACCCAGGGCCATGAAGTATATTTTCATTTATCATTATGTTTCATAGCTTATAAGTGCATCACTATCTGCAAATATACCACCCTAGAAATGAAAGAAAAAAGAATATATTTTGGAGTGATGAGTTTGGGATTTCCCTATGAGAGAAAAATTACAAAGAAAATTCTAGGAGTGTTATATCTTACTCTTTCAGAATGTCTGCCAATATTCTGTCTCTGTCAATGCTGGGTTGTGGAAGTTTTGACTGTATTTTATTGTACCTGAGCACAAGAGCAAATCTGACACTTGCAAGTTTAACATGTTGGCCCCAGTGATCGAAATAGATGGGGTTTGTGTATTGATCTCAGAGAAATAGCAATTTTCTCAAGAGAAGGAAGTCATAGAATTCTAGCAGCCATAAGGAACTGAAAATCTTTTTACAACTGCCTCTATTGTTGTCTAAATTGATTTAATAGAATCCTGTCAAATCAATTCATTCTCTTAACTTTTGGGCGGTATCAACCCTTCTGTACTTAATTTGAATTGTTGGTGAGCCATGATATCTGGCAATTCTAATGGACCATATTGTTTGATACATGATCCATAAGCCCAGCAACCTGAGGAAAATGAATGCTGTGACAAAGAGCTTGTGTACCAGTGGGCTCCTTAAATTGAAAGTCATAGAACAATGAGTCGGTATTTGCAGGCAGACTAAATGCATAGCAATATATCAATGCAAGGGTAATCTTACACATTTAAGTACATAACAGACAGAAATGGCAGCGACTAAGGCTCATGGAGCAATTGCTCCCATTCAACACTGCCTTTCAGCATTTATTTAGCACATAAGCAATAATCCTTAGCATTACACTTGGAAGTCTGTGGCTGTGTTCTCTATAGTGTATCACCTCTTATTCTCCTCTTTTAATATTCATTTGAATTCTCTGACCCATGAAGTGGAAGCATCAGCTCTACTAAATATGCAGATGGATTTCCTCTGCTGATTTCTCATGGATTGGGAGCTTTGATAAACAGTTACTTGAGAGAGTGATAGACAGGGATATGATCCAATCTCCTCGATTTTATAAAAGGTTTTGGTGACCCTTCACAAACCACCACCAGGGGAACTACCCCCGAAATAAAAAGTTGATAATGTTGACTGTAATTCTTGCCTTTTAAATTTAGTGTCTGATTTTTTTTTTTTTTTACTTCTAGAAGTTTTATTTTCTTTTAAATTGTATGCATGAACTTTGGTAAGGTAACTTAGTTCAATTCAATCAAGCGTCTCCTATGTATAAGTCAAGGTGCAAGATACTGAAAACACAAAGACAGGACCACAAGAATCCCTGCCCTCAAGGACCTTGAAGTCTTTTGGTGAGAAAAAAAACTTGAAATAAATTCAGGGGGGGGGGGGCACAGAGCCAAGATGGTGGAGTAGAAGCACAACCTTCCTGCAGTTCTGGCTTTCACCCTTCCCAATCCATGTAAAAAGGGGACTCTAAACAAACTTTGGAGCTGCGGAACCGACAAAATGACAGAGAGAAGCTAACCTCTGACCGAGGACACCCCAGCAGGCTGGCAGGAATCCAGCACAGTGCTCTGGGAGCTGAGCCCAGCCCCACATTGAGGCTTTAGCCCCAGGGCGGGCCTGACCAGCCACTGGCCAGAGGGACTCTAGAAGAGTAGCAGCTGTGTCTGTTTCCAGATTTATCAACACATAGACACAAAGGACAAAGTGAGAGGTCAGTACAGTCTGGACTTTGGGACCAGTAAGTGGGAGTGCATGGCTTTTATCCCCAGGGCGAAAAGCCGCTGAGACTCTGGCACAGCCAGCACCACTTGGAGGCTTCAGCTCTTGGCCTGCAGAGTGTAGGGGGACCAAGCAGCAGTCTGAGGGGTAATCGCTCTTGCTTTAACCTGCTTGGATCTGGATTGCAGTCTAGAGTGGAGGTCATGGGGTGTGTGTCCAGCTTGCCAGAGCCTGTGGAGACCTCAGAGAAGGCACCTATTTAATACCTCTGCAGCTGAGAAAACCCCAGCGTTTGGGACAAAAGCTCCCCTGTCTGGTAGCAGAGTCCTACTGTAGCAAAAAGCCCATAAGTCAAGAAATTGAGTGGCAAAATGAGCAGGCAAAGGAAACAAAGCAGACAGAAGATTCCAACAATTCACTCTTATTTTGGGGACAAAAAGGAGCAAAGCATGGAACTTTCCACTGCATGGAAAGCAGTGAAGTCAGAACTCCTGCACCAAAAGCTTCAAAGGAAAATACAAGCTGGTTACAGGCCATAGAGGACCTTAAGAAAGAATTTGAAAACCAAATAAGAGAAGTGGAGGAAAAATTGGGAAGAGAAATGAGAACAATCCAAGAAAACTATGAAATGAGAGTCAATAGCCTGACTGAAGAAAATACTACCTTAAAAAACAGACTGACTCAAACGGCAAAGGAGGCCCAAAAAGGCAATGAGGAGAAGAATGCCTTAAAAAGCCGAATTTGCCTCATGGAAAAATAATCTCAAAAACTCAATGAGGAGAATCATTGCTTCAGAATTAGATTGGAGCACATGGAAGCTAATGACTTTATGAGAAATCAAGATGCTGTTAAACAGATCCAAACCAATGAAAGAATAGAAGGCAATGTGAAATATCTCATGGGAAAAACCACTGACCTGGAAAATAGATCCAGGAGATATAATTTAAAAATTATTGGACTGCCTGAAAAATATGACCAAAGTAAGAACCTAGAAATCATCCTCCAGGAAGTTCTGAAAGAAAACTGCTCTGATGTTTTGGTACCAGAGGGCAAAATAGAGGTTGAAAGAATCCACCAATCACTTCTTGAAAAAGATCCCCAAAAGAAAACTCCTAGGAATATTATAGCCAGATTCCAGAATTCCCAGATTAAGGAGAGAATATTACAAGCAGCCAGGAAGAAACAATTTGAATATTGTGGAAACACAATCAGGATAACCAAGGATCTGGCAGCCTCTACACTGAGGGATCAAAGGGCTTGAAATATGATATTCCGGAGGGCAAAGGATCTGGGATTAAAACCAAGAGTCACCTACCCAGCAAAACTGAGTATCATGTTTCAGGGGAAAATATGGTCATTCAGTGGAATAGAGGAATTTCAAGCATTCTTGCTGAAACAAACAGATTTGAATAGAGAATTTGACATTCAGATACAAGAAGCCAGAGATGCATGAGAAGGTAAACAGGGAAAAGAAATCATAAGGAACTTATCAAAGTTGAACTATCAACATTCCTACATGGAAAAATAATAATTTTAACTTAAGAAACTTTTCTCAGTAGTTGAAGGGATTAGAAACATATATATATATATATATATATATGTATATATATATATATATATATGAGGGTATATGGGCATAAGAATACATATGTGAATGTGTTTATATATGTTTACAGGTATACATAGATGGCACAGGTCCAATTTAACAAGAAGGAATGATACTTAAAAGGTGAAATTAACAGGCTAGAGGAATATAATGAGAGGAGATGGGGAGAGACAGATCGGGGTAAACTGTCTCATACAGAAGAGGCAAGGGAAAATGGTTACAATGGAGGGGAAAAATAGGAAGGCAAAAGGGAATGGGTCAGCCTTATTCCCATTGAATTTGGCTTGAGGAGGGAGTGAAATACACACTAAATAGGGTATCTCACCCTCCAGGGGAATGGGGGGGGGAAGGGGATATTAGGGGTGATGATAGAAGGGAGGGTAGGTTGGGGGGGAGGGAGGTTGGAAGCACTCACTTTTGAAAATAGACTGGATCAAAGTGGAGAGTAGAGTGGGTGGGAAGTGGGATAGGAGGGAGGGAAGTGTAATCAGTCTTTTACAATGTATCTATTATGTTATTGGTTTGCATTAGCCACACATGTGCAACCTATACTGAACTTTGTATCTTCACAGTAGGGCTGGGTGACGGGGAAGGAAGGGAATGAATCTGGAATTGAAAGTTTTGAAATCAAATATTCAAATATGTATGTGTTTGTGTATATATATATATATACACAATATATAGTATTATTAATACCATCTTACATGTAATTGGGAAATGGGATGTGCAGGCACTGAGGCATAGAGATCCACTGGAAAAGTCGAAAGGGGTATGGGGGAAAATGTGGGAGAGAGCAGAGTGGAGGAGGGGATATCCTGTGGGACTGCTATTTTGGGTCGGTGGGTGGGGGAGAAATGGGGAGAAAATTTTTAACTCAAAATCTGGCAGAAACGGATGATGTAAATCAGAAGTTAATAAAGCATTAAAAAAAGAAATAAATTCACAATATATGAAAATTAATATCAGTAATTATCCAGGGCTTGGAGCTGGGGAGGGAATTGGCTGTTGCCTCATGTAGGAGATAATACGAGCTGAGACTTAAAGGGAATCTAAGAGGTGGAGTTGAGGAGAGAGGGCAACTGTAATCATAGGATTTTTTTTAAGCAATCAATCAATAAGATTCATTGAGTATCTACTAGGTGTCAGATGGTCATGATAAGTGCTCATGATATGACAAAAAAATCGTCTCTATTCACTGTGCATAGTGGCTAGGTGGTGCACTGAATAGAGCACCGGCCTTGGATTCAGGAGGACCAGAGTTAAAATCTGGTCTCAGATACCACAGACACAGACAAACACACACACCACACAACCCCACACACTTACCCATCTCCCACCCACCCACCCTAGCCATGTGATCTTGGGCAACTCACTTAACCTCAATTACTCTCCAAAAAAAAGCAAAAAAAAAACCCAACAAATTCTTTGAGGGTGGCTAGGTTTTGCAGTGAATAGAGCACTGGCCCTGATGTCAGTAGGACCTGAGTTCAAATCTGGCCTCAGACACTTAACACAAAAACTAATCATGTGTCCTTGGACAAGTCACTTAATCCCAATCCCTCCAAAAAAATATTTAAAATGCTTACAACCTAGCTAGAAGAGATTGTGTGTGTGCATTTGTATATACATACTTGCATGTAATTTGCATGTATTACACTTGTAATACATGTACACTTACACATGTAAGGAAATTCTGGGCATGAAAAGGAACAAAATAAAATAATTATGGAAAGGTATGTGAGAGCTAGTTTGTGATGAGGTACAGGCTCTGGGAACCCCCTTGAGCTCTCCTTGAACCTTCTCACTTGAGGCCATAAGCCTTTCATTATAGCTGAGCCCAAATCTCTTACTCTTACTAGCCAGACCTCCATTATTTATCTAGGCCCCACCCTTGATCCTCTTGCCCTTAAACTAGCCTAGCCCTCCTTTGTCTGTCATCTCTCACTATTAATCTCTCATTACTGGACTATGACCTCATTTGACTCCTCATGAAGATCCCTCTCCCTCCAAACTCCAGCTCTAGACCACCCCTAGCTTCCTCCCATAACCTTTCTGTATGTAAGATCCATCTTGCCTCCATGCCAACACCAGAGAATGATCTAGCACAGACTCACTCTATGTTATATTCTTCTGGCCTGCTTGTCTAGTACTAACATCAAAGATACCAATGATCCTTAAGAGTCTATGGTAACCTTCAAGTGATTATGTCATTAAGTCATTATGGCAACCTTTTAATAAACATTCCTTTTCTTTGGCTGAGAGAAGACTGTTTTGAATTAATTCCGCAGGAACCTGCTTGCTGGTATTTTGGGGTCTCATACACCCCTAAACATGATGAGGTACAGGCTCTGGGAATCCCCTTGATCTCTCCTTGAATCTTTGGGATATAGGCTCTAGGAACTCCCCTTGAACTTTGATTAAATCTCCCATTGGAAGAGCCATTTGCATGAAGCCATAAGCTGTGACTGGGCCCTGACCACTGTTACTAGCCCAGCTCTCCATTGTCCTTCTACTTCCCACCCTTGATCCTATGAAAATATCAATCCACCTTTGAACTGGCCTAGCCCTTCATTCTCTGTCAGATCCAGGTAGCCTTCAGCAACTTCCCACCCTTAATCACTCATTAACCTCATCTGACTTCTCCTGAAGACACTCCCCAAAGTCCTCCTCTAGACCACCCCTAGAATCCTCCCACAACTTTCTGTATATAAGATTCCATCTTCCCTCCATGTGTTGTGAGAATGCCATAGAATGACCTAGCACAGACTTACTCTGTGTCCAAAACAAGTGACCTTTTAATAAACTTTAATTTTCTTTGGCTCAGAAGACTTGAGTTGAATTCACCCAGCAGGACGTGACATGTTGGTATTTTTGGGTGTCCAGAGCAATCCTAACCTTCTTTATGGGTAACCTCTTCATTTTTATGGTTCCCTGATACCGGAAACACTGTTAATCTCAAGTTCTTCTCCAGCTGGGACTGGAAGGTACATAAGCCTCCCTCTTTCCCTAGCACCTTGGAAGTGCAGTGTTTTTCTTTTTTGTTTTGTTTTGTGCAGTTTTTTCTTTGTGTGTGTGTGTGTGTGTGTGTGTGTTTTAGGGGGCCTGACCTCTCAGGTCCCATTAGGTCAGACAGCTAGGAAGCTGTTTTGTGCTCAGCCTGACCTCAGGTTCTTCGTCCTGTTTGGTTATTTTGGAGAACAGGGACATGTGCTCAGCTTCTGAAGAATGGAGGACAAGGACAGACACCCCATCCAGAAGTGTAAGCCATATACTTTCAATTCTCTCAGTGCTAGGGAACTGGCAAAACTTCAGGTACCTTTTTGTGTTTTTTTTGTTTGTTTTTTGAGGCTTACTCTCAAACCTTCCTTTATGGAAGAAGGGACTTCCCGGACCTATGCCCGTAGCTCCCAAAAGTTCCTCTTTGGGTTGTCTTTTACAACTTTGGAAAAATTGAGTTTCTCTGGAGACCTTAAAAAGAAAAAGTTGGTGACTTTAAAAAATAATACTCTCTTGCATTTAGAATCATACTCTCTCAGAGAAGGAAGATGGATCACAGTTGCCTGCTTAATGGCTTTTGTTGAATTTTCTCAGAACGAGGTTATCAAGAAAGACTGAGATTCTTGAAACTAGAGCCCCTCCACAGAGGGGCAACAGGTACCAATTAAATTACTCCTTTCCTATGGCTTCAGCCTTAGCCCTTCCCTCCTCAGAAACTCATGCTCAGGTCACTGAGGCAGCACCCCCAGTCCCTTCTGCTGCATCTCAACACTTTTCCCCTTGGTTCCCCTTCCCTTTTCCTCTAGCCCAAATCCCCTAATTTCCTGCCTCCTTCACCATCCATATCACCAACTCTGCATCTCCCAGCATGGCCCCTCCCCCCTCAAGGTCCCCTGCTTAGGTCCCAGCCACTGGTCTTGATGAAGTGCCTCCCTCTGTGGCCCCTCTCCCAAGGCAACACCCACTCTGGCCTCAGGCCCTACCCCTGAGGCAATCATAGAGGTATCTCCTCTTCTGACCTTCCCCCTTGCCAGTTGGATCCCCCAGTCTCACAGTCTGATACAGTTCAGCCAGCATCCCCCAGTTACTCTTACAGAAAGTGGAACTTCCAATCTCCCTTCCCAAGCCCTTGTCCCCACACAGCCTTCAGGACTTTTTCCCTTAAGGGAAGCCCCTCTCATCAGGTGGGACAACTAGAATTCATGTCCCATTCTCCATTTCAGATCTCAATCAAATTAAAGAAAAGCTGGGTTAATTCCCCGAAAACCCAACAAAGTATACTGAAGGCTTTTGAAACTTATCCCTGCAATTTGAGGCGATTTGCATATTCTGTTCTCTACCTGTTGTTCTACTGAGGAGAAGAGGAGAATGTGGGTACAAGCCCAAAAATCTGGGGATCATTTGGCTAGCAATGACTCCAGAAAATACCCTTCAGGAACAGCTGCTGTTCCCCCTAGTGACCCAGGATGAGATTATCAAACCCAGGAGAATAGGGAGAAGAGAGTCCACATGGTACTTTGCCTATTAGAAAGCTTAAGAAATGCATTTCAAAAGCAAGTAAATTATCAGAATGAGAAATTCCTCAGACAAATCAAGAACACCCTGCCCTTTCCCTAGATAGACTTGTAGAAGCTACTATAAAGTATACAAATTTAGATCATGACTCTATAGAAGGGGCAGTATTCCTTAAAATGCATTTCATTAGTCAGTCTGCTCCAGATATTAGCAGGAAACTGCAGAAATTGGCAATGGGACCCCATACACCTAAGCCCCAATTCCTGGAGATGGTCTTTGGAGTCTTTAATAACAGAGAGCTGGTTGCAGCAGAGGAGAAAAAATGCAGGAAATGAACCAGAGACAGAGAACCTGTTCAATTCTTGGCTCCTGCCATGGCCAGGAAAAACCCCTCCAGGGGACCCCCTTGGAGGAAGCCCAGTCACTTGGGCAGGGGGAAAACCTTTCAATGCCACAGGGAGGGACACTGATCCCAGGAGTACCCCTCCAGGGCACCACCCCAGAGGCAGCCCCAGGAACCAACATCTCTAGAACTGTGCCCATCTGACCGGGAGGAACACTGGACTTAGGATAGTCACTGAAGTAAAAGTGGTGGAGTCATCTCCCAGTAAACTGTTCTCCAGTCTTCTCAAGACTCAAAATCATGGGGAAACCTGGGGTTTGGCAATGCTCCCACTTTCTCCAGTTTCCTTGCTGAGCCCTGGGCAAGCATCAAGGTTGAATGTAAGGTTACCATCTTTCTGATTGATACGGGAGCTACATTCTCTATTTTAACTGATTACTCTGGCCATTCTCTGCCCTCGACCCATTGGGTCATGGGCATAGATGGGAAAACTAAGGAGTGTCGAGAGACATACCCCCTCCCCTGCCTATTTGAGAATCTGTTGTTTGAACACTTCTTCCTTATCATCCCCTGTTTCCTGCTCCCTTGTTGGGAAGGGACCTGATGGTGAAATTGGGGGGAAAATTTTCTCTAGTTAAACCTCCCATCTCCCTTTGTCCTCTGTTCACCAGAGCCCCCATGTTCCCCCAGAAGTGTGGGAGATAGTTGAGACAATTGTCTGGGATCAGGGAATTCCTGGGAGAGCTATTCATGCCACCCCAGTTACTGTTCACCTCCAAGATGCTAATGTGTTCCCCCATTGCTGGCCATATCCAATCAAGCCTGAGGTCTGGGAAGGGCTACAACCATTAATTGAAAAATTCCTAAAATATAAAATCCTTGTTACTTGGCAATCTCCATGTAACACCCCGATTCTTCCTGTAAAAACGCCTAATGGAGAATACCCAATGGTTCAAGATCTCAGGGCTGTTAACAAAGCTGTCATCCCTATACACCCCATGATCCCCAATCCATATACAATACTTACTCAGATCCCTGGGGGCACCCAATGGTTTTCCACCCTAGATCTCAAAGATGCCTTTTTCTGTATACCTCTGCACTCAGACTCACAATATATTTTTGCATTTGAATGGATACTTCCTGGAGAAACAAGTCCATGTCAGCTAACATGGACAGGCTTGCCCCAAGGCTTTCGGGATAGCCCACATTTATTTGTTCAAGTTTTGGGAAGGGATTTAAAGGATCTGAAATTAACTTATAGCAGCTTAATCTAGTATGTGGATAACATCCTTATTTGTAGTTCCACCCGGGAGGCCTCTTTGGCTGCTGCTGCAGAAGCCCTTAATTTCTTGTGTAGTTGAGGGCATAGAGTCTCTTTGGATAAAGTCCAGATAGCATGCCAGTCTGTAAAGTATCTGGGCCATGAATTAACTCCTACCTCTAGCTCCTTAACTTCTGGGAGTAAAAGGACAATATTGTCTATACCTTTTCCAGTCACTAAAAAACAACTGTGAACTTTTCTAGGTATGGCTGGGTTTTGTAGGATCTGGATCCCAAATTTTGGCCTTATTGCTAAGCCTCTCTATGCTTTCACTCAGAACTCTGACTCACTCCCTCTAGAGTGGGGTCCTGATCAGACTAAAGCTTTTGAGACTCTGAAAGCTAAATTGACCACCTCACCAGCATTAGCCCTACCTGATCTAGGAAAACCTTTCACTCTGTATGTAGGTGAAAGGAGAAGATAGGCTCTGGGAGTCCTAACTCTGTCATCAGGATTGACCCCAGGCCAGTTGCCTATTTTTCAAAACAATTAGACTCTGTGGCTGCAGGCAGGCCTGCATGCCTCCAGGTAGTAGCTGCTACAGTCATTCAAATTGAGGAAGACTCTAAACTTATGCTTGGTCAGCCCCTGGAAGTTCTAACTCCCCATCAAATTCAGAGCATCCTCGAAGCAAAGGGCCACCAGTGGCTGGCTAGTGGCAGGCTCACTAAATATTAAGTCTTGCTTTTAGATACACCTGACCTAACCATTCAGGTGTGTTGTACACTTAACCCAGCAACCTTCCTCCCAGACAGTGCCCAGACAGATGTCCTGGTTCATAATTGTGAGGAGACCTTGGGCTATGGTTTTGCCAGTAGAGCTGATTTGAAAGATTCTCCTCTCCTAAACCCTGAAACAGTCTGGTACACAGATGGTTCAAGCTTTCTTGAACAAGGGGTCAGAAAAAGGGGATATTCAGTGGTCAGGCTTCACCAAACCATAGAGGCAAACTCTTTTCCCCTGGGACCTCTGCGCAGAAGGCAGAAATGATAGCACTCACCAGAGCCCTAGAGCTAGGGGAAAATAAACGAGTAAACATTTTCACTGACTGAAAATATGCTTTCCATGTTCTACATCCCCATGGAGCAATTTGGAAAGAAAGGGGATATCTGAAAGCAAAAAATTCCCCTATTAAACATGCACAGGATATTTCATATCTCCTCCAAGCTGTTCAAAAGCCCTCTGAGGTAGCTGTTATCTTTTGCAAAGGCCACCAGAAAGGGGAAACTGATAAGGCTATGGGAAATCACCTGGCATACACTAAAGCAAAGAATGCTTCTTGCCAGTTGACTATACTGGCATTTTTCTCCCATAGCTCCCCAATTCTTGTACACCTTCTTACAGCCCTTGGGAACAGGTCCTTGCTAAGGAAAAGAGGATCTCTCTTTCCTCTGGTTGGTTTCAAACACCCTCAGGAAAACTTCTTATCCCAGAGAAAAGTCAATGGAAGCTTCTTTTTGGCTTACACCAGGCCACACACCTAGGGAAGAATACCCTTCAGTCTCTTATAAAGTCCATAGCAGTAAGCTAGAAGAAATTATCAGACAAATCTGTTGGGACTGCCAAACCTGTGCTCAGGTGAATCCTGAAGGGGCAGTCAAACCTCCTCCCCTTTTAAAATCTTTTCAGAGTAGGGGTATCTACCCAGGTGAAGACTGGAAGATAGATTTTACACATATGCCCCCATGTAGGGGTTTCAAATTTCTTTTGATTTTTTGTTGACACCTTTACTAATTGTGTAGAAGCAGAACTGAAAAGGCTCAGGAGGTATAAAAGTTCCTATTAAAGGAAATCATAACTCGTTTTGGCTTGCCTCGCTCCTTACAGAGCGACAATGACCCAGCTTTTATTTCACAGATAACCCAGGCAGTGGCAAAGACACTTAAAATCAATTACCATTTCCACTCAGCCTGGAATCCAAAATCTTCTGGTAAAGTAGAGAAAATGAATCATACCCTTAAGCAGATTCTTACTAAGCTATGCATAGAAATCTGAGAAAATTGGGTTAAGAATCTCCCCATTGAGTGCACAGAGTCTGAACCATACCTCGGTAAAATATCAAGCTTAGTCATTTGAACTCATGCATGGGAGGCTCTTCCTTACCTCTGACATCCTGGTGGACCCAGAACAGCATTTAATTACCCAATTTTGAACTCAGCTGTCAGGAATGCTCTGACTGAATATGCCTATAAGTATCTCCCAAAACCTTTTGGCAATGAAAAGGAGTGTCCTGCTACAATACAACCTGGAGATTGGGTCTATTTAAAGTCATGGAAAACCCAAAAGGGAGAACACTTAGATATCAAATGGAAGGTACCCTACCAAGTCATACTCACCACTCCAATGGCAGTAAAACTAGAAGGTCTCCCAAGCTGGACTCATAATTCTAGGATTAAACCAGTACCACCTCTTGCTTCACCCCATCCCAGAGACTCCATAATTTACCTGTGAGCCATTATAGGACCTCAAGCTAATGTTTAGAAAGGCCCCAGTCCTCTCCAGCAAAAAGGACAAAAAGAGGTGAAATTATAACTTCCCTTTTCTTTTGGCCTTGACACAGACATCTTTAACTCCAACGAGGAAATTTGTCCTTTATACCAGGGAAATCGTCTTTTCTCTATTTTTTTTAAAGCAATTGGGGTGAAGTAACTTGCTCAAGGTTACACAGCCAGGTGTTTCTGAGGTATCTGAGCCCAGATTCAATCCCAGGTCTCCCGACTCTGGGGCTGGCACTCTTACTCACTGCGACACCTGGATGCCCCTCTTTTCTCTCTCTCTTTTTTTTTTTTTTTGGTGCCTGTTTGGTCTTCATTTGCTTAACCTCTTTGCAAATTTTGTCTCCTCCAGGGTTCAAGCCACCAACCTCTGGATGACCACTAAGGCTATACAAATCTCTGACTGAATCCAAGTTCTCCAGCCCACTGGACCTTGCATCATTCATGTTGCGGTGTCTGACCCCTTGAATGTGAAGTCTGACCCCCTTGAATGGCACCCAGAGAGGCAGTAACAGCTCTACGACCCTTGCCAGCAGGAAGCACTTAAAGAAGCTGAGACATTTGCCCTTAACCCCCAAAAGAATTTGGGTCCCATTTGTTTGAGCTGGCAATGATGAGGTATGGGCTCTGTGAGCTCCCTCAAGCTCTCCTTGAGTCTTTGAGGTACATGCTCTGGGAACCCCCCCCCCTTGAGCTCTGATTAAATCATCTCATTTGATGAGGCATTTGCATGAGGCAATAAGCCTTACATTTTGGCTGGGCCTGAACCTCTGTTACTAGACTTCCCACCCTTGAGCCTATCAAAATATCAATCTACCCTTGAACTGACTTAGACTTCCCACCCCTGAGTCTATCAAAGTGTTGATCTACCCTTGAACTGGCCTAGCCCACCATTGTCTATAGTCTCCAGGTATCCTCCAGCAACTTTCCACCCTTAACCACTCATTGACCTCATTAATTCCTTCTGAAGACCCTCTCCAAAGTCCTCCTCTAGACCTCCCCTAGATTCCTCCCACAACTTTCTGTATATAAGACCCCATCTTGTCTCCATGTCTGTGAGAGCACCATAGAATGACCTAGCACAGACTTACTGTTTCTAATACAAGCAAACTTTAACCAAACATTTGTTCGAGATGCCATTATTAAGAATATTATATTTATTAATTAAAAAAAAAACAAAGAAGCAAACTAAATGGCACCTCTAAAAATTATCAGCTGCATTAATAAAAACACCGTATTTTCAAAAGTCTCCTCTTAATCAAACATTGTGTTGAACCCTGAAATATTAATGACTACTTTCATAAAGCATTTTCCAACTTGATATTATTTCCCTACTTCCATATTTTTCCGTGAAGTTTAAGGGATAGATTTTAATGATTAGTGACAAGATCCACATTCTTTAAACATTTAATTCCTTCAGTCTTTGATTTGTTTATTTGTATATTTATCTATCTATTTATGTTATTTTGTTAGTTTTTCTACCCCGACCAGAGTTTCAGAATAACATTATGAGCTAAGTTATGTAAAAAAATGGCCAGAGGAGACAGGATTGTGGGTGGCATAATACATTGAGTCCCTTATCTTGATCAGATTGCCTTTTGAAGGAGTAGAGGCTTTCTGGTAAAGGAGAAAGGCCAATGCTACATTTGCCCCTTGAAGGAACTAGACTTCTCTAATTAGAAGTGTCAAGTGAGTATGTCAAGCAGTGTCAAGTAATAGTTCTGGAGGACTGCCAAAGGGGTGTGGGAGGGATTGTTTGTCATTTTTAGGAGTGGCAGCTGGTACAGGAGTTTTCACTGATCAGATTCCAAAGATAATGGCCTCTTTCAATGAATTACCAATGATCTTTGCCTTAAGCAATCCCAGAAGCGAAGCTGAGTGTAACCTTGAGAAAAGCTACCATCTTACAGAGGGACAAGGGATATTTGCCAGCAGGAGTTCATTTGACAAAGTAACCCTGGAAGATGGCAGGGCCTTTTCCCCTGCACAAAGAAACAATGCATATATATTCCCTCGGGTAGTGCTGGTTGTCACCACATATGGAATCTGGCACAACCCTGATGAGATCTTTCTCCTCACAGCTGACCATATTGCCCAGGTGGTCTCTGATTGCATCTCATCAAAGGGTGACTCTAGCCATTACTCTTCATTACTTGAATGTATCTGTGGGAATTTCAGTCAAGGTCTTCCATTATGCTTATAAACACAGCTGCCTTCATTGTACCCAGAGGCTAAGAACAAGGAGGCCATTGTGAGGTCTCTGGTCTGTACTCCAGCATATGAATCATTTGTACTGGACAGCTAAACAAGGTCAAAAAAAATGAGGAGAAATACAGGAGATCTGAGGCCATCTACATGAATCATATAGGCAAGTTTGGATCCCCCTATGCCCCAGTGAGTGAAACTATATTCTGGTTTGGAACACTGATAATATAAATGGATCAACAAAATGAAAAATAAAAATGTGGGGTGGGGTAGCTCAGTGATTCAGTGGTTAAAGTATGGACTCCAAAGTAAGGAAGACCTGAGTTCAAATGTGGCCTCAGATACTTACCAGTTATGTGATCCTGGGCAAATATCTTAACCCTTATTACATCGCTCAAAAAACAAAAAAACAAACAAAAGTCTGGGACTAGTGGCTGCCCAGAGGAGCCAGTCTTGAAGTGGCAGTGGTGAGCTGCAGTGTGGGCAGCAGTCTCAGTCTCACTCTGGAAGTGCTTGCTTGCCTGTCTCCACCCCTGCTGGTCTACAGATTTTTCTTTATTCCTGGGATACTTCCATAACCAAAGGCAGCAAATAAGCTCAAGGACCAGAATTCTTCCATGTTACACTAAGTCCTTATGGTGGTCAGTGGTGGTTGGGGAAATCTGCTTTGACCCTACAGTTCTTATAGGATATGTTTTGGGAGACTATGAGCCAACCAAAGTTAATGGCTACTGGAAGAAGGTAGTCTTGGATGGAGAAGAGGTCCAGATCAACATTCTCAAACATGCTCGGCCTGGGACTATTTGGTCATCAGGGACAACTACTTCATAAGTGGGGAGAACTTTCTGTATGACTTCTCTGTAAGAGCTGAAAATTTTGCAACAATTATTGACTTAAGGGAGCAGATTTTAAGAATGAGGGATGAGGAGAATGTTTCCTTCTAGGTGGTAACAGATCAGATTTAGAAAATAAAAGACAATTAATTTTGTAGAAGCTACAAAAACAAAACAAAAATAAAAGAGAGTAGAATGTCGACCATGTAGAGACTTCATCTAAAATACATGCTAATATTGAAATTTTTATTTAAAGAAAGAAATTTGATCCCAAAAGATGGAAGAAAGCAAAAAAAAACTAATGGAAAGAAGAGGAAAGTTTGGTCAAGTGGATCTCTCCAGTCTCTCAAATATATCTAACATATTCCTTTACCTTTTAAAAAGATACAGGAAGAAAATATTGGCAGTAAACTTGTCTCTCTCAAACAATGATTTAATTATTGGAAAATCTTTATGATTACCTCTGATGAGATTTGTTATTAAGCATGTATAAATAGAACACTATCTCTGTCTCCTAGGAATGAAGCAGTTATAATTCAAAGTCTATTTTCTTCCAACTACTTATTACTGTCCCAAAAGATCATAATAGCATTTACATAGTGCTTTAAGGTTTTTAAAGCAATTTTCACACACACACACACACACACACACACCATCAATATACACATATGTATGTTCACATACATATGTGTACAGATATCTTTATCTTTAGATCTATATCCTTTGCTAGATTTATATATGTTATGATATGTAATCACAGGCAAATCCTTGGTTCTTACACAAACCTTATGAGGTAGGTGCTATTATAATACTCATTTCTTAAATGGGGGGGGTGGGACAAATCTGAGACAGATTATCATTTACTCAGGTTGGCTAACTAGTTGAAACAAGATTTAAATTCATGTCTTTGAGCTTCCAAATCCAGATCTCTATGACTTCTAGATGTCTCTACAAATCATCAAGTCAACTTATCAAATTAGATAAACCTGAGAGAGTGATGAATTAATAACCCTTTAATGTTCTAACTGCTAGGAATATAAGTACAAGTGGAAAGTCCTTATCTAAAGCTTATATTCTAATGAAGATAACAAAACACATAAAAGGAAGCTATAATATTATGGGGAGAAGAAGAAAGGTAGAAAAGGGAGATGAATTGGGGAGGGGATGGTAGCAAAAAATTCCTAGAGTACAGTGAAGACATGGGTACCTGGTTATTCTCCTTAAAAATGAATATTCTAGTAGGAACTAGACAATCAGGGGAAGTTGTCAAAATGGGAAGAGTACTTCCAGTGTGAAAAGTCCAAGGCTATAGAGAGCTTTCAGAGAAGAGAGATCTCTGGGGCATTGTAGAGAAAGTCTAGAAGAAGCAGTTGTACAGCCTAAAGAGAAATAAACGCAGCCCAAACTTCACCATTAGAAGCTCTGGCATCAGGTAATGGTTGTCTGATTTTTTTGGTCACAGTATTTCATAAAGGAAGATGTGGAGGTATCTGAAGAGAGTCTATATAAGTGAATTCCCAGATTATTTTAAGTGTCAAAGTATGTCTTATGAAGCACATATTTCTTTAGAATAAGTTTTTCATTGTTCTCTTATTCTCCATTACTGTACTGAGGAAAAATTCCAGAACTGAATTGCTTCCCCTTTCAGCTATGCAAAAAGACATGTATAGACAATATTGCCTTCTGAAAGGTGATGTGTTGTTTCCAAGTACAATAAAATTATATGCATATGGCCAAATGTGTGATGGAAGAGAATCAAAATCTGAAGAATCCATGAGCCAAAAACTGTTAAGAGTAATGTGATAACATTATCTGGGTCTATTATAGAAGTCCAAAACAAAAAGAGATAGATGATGATTTCTTTAGGCAGTGTACCTCAACAATTTTGTTCAGAATCTCCAGCTCAGTGGGAATATTGGCAGTACCAATGAACTACTCCAAAGGGTCAAAAACAATTTCACCATGTCAACCAAAAGGTTTATTTTGTGGATGTTTTAGGGCATACAATCTTAAGATTTAAATGAATAAGCTTTTCCCAGTGATTTTATTTTAATATCATTTTTACTTGAATAAATTTGAATTTTTCTTTTTTGGAAATATTAAAGTTTTAGATACTGGTAAATTTTGAATTAGGCTTAAGGCTTTGCCCTCAAACACCTATTTACAACTTTACTTTCAGATTATATGAATGTGACATAGTGAAATGACAGACAGAAAAGTCAATATAATGTTGGACATAAGTCCAACGTCATATGAGGAAAGGTTAAGTAAATTGGAGACAGGCCTGAAAAAAGAAGATGAAGTGTGTGTGTGTGTGTGTGTGTGTGGTGCGGGGTATATATGATTTGTACCTTTTAAGTATTTTAGGGCTTTCATGTAGAAGAAGGTTTAGATTTATTAGCATCCAGAGGACAGAAACAGAAAGAGAAGTTGCAAATAAGCAAATTTAGATGACATGGGGAGGGGGATTTCCCAAGAAATAGAGTTCTGTAAAGGTAGAATGGACACTATTTGGATATGCTGGTTTACATCTTATTTGAGATCTTCAAGCACAGTATAGATGAACACTTTTCAGGCATGATAGCAGAGATGCCTTCTTGTGTGTGGGTTGGATTAGATTTCTACTGACGTCAGTTCCCACTATAAAATTATGTGATTCTCTATAGAATTTAGGAAGTACCTTAAGAATACACAAAAATATAAGGATTAGGATTTCCTCTGTAGGCATAAATAATTCTTTATTTGAGGAATCATGCCTTTTATAAAGACCATAGCCAGTTGATAATGTGACTAACCTGATCAAGAAATGTTGTCTCTTGTTGCCTCTAACATAACATAAAAAATTCTCTATTTGTCCCTTGAAGCCCTTCAGAGATTAACATAATCTTTCCTTTTCAGGCTACATACTTTTATCTTCTGGACAAATTGACCTATTTGTTTTTCCCTGTGCATGACTTTTCATCTCCCATTTCTGTGTCATTGTACTTGTTACATTTCTCATGCCTCAAATACTGCTCCTCTTCATCTCCCCCTTTTGGATACATTCCATTCCATGAAGTCTCATTTCAAAGGTCATTTCTAAGAGGCCCTTCCTGATTCCTTAAAGAGTTAGTGTCTTCCTTTCCTACCATTCCTTTGAATACACTTTTATATTTGCTTATTTTTGAATAGCCCAAATAGAATGCATACTTCTTGTAGATAGCTTTAAAAAAAATTCCAAATAAAACTATAGCACTTCACATATAGTAAAGTTAATAAATGCTTATTGATTGAAAAAATAATAATAGACCAATTTTGAAGTATTGATTAGGTCATTTAAAAGCTAAATGGCTTGCCCATGGTCAATAGCTAGTATGTCAGAGCTGAGGCATAAACCGAGCATTTCCAGCCCTGAATTTCATGTCAGGTTGATTCATTGCTTTGCACTTTAAGTGCTACTTTTTTTTAATTGGAATAAAAGACTGATATTTATTGACAGCTTAGTAAGTTAATTACATCGCCAAAATAGTGGAAAGAATTTCTACATCCTATTTCTATATACTCAATAACTATTTTTCAGTTTCTAATAGTACAAAAATCCCAATTTTAGCCCTGTCTTCTCTGTATAGATATGTTATCAGAATGCAGCAGGTCTTTTCCCCTGCAACAAATATGCTTAATTATGTCATCTTCTTTAAGTGATGACACATTGAAAGTAATCATTATGCCTTAATTCAAATTCATTTATTTAAATACCAAAATGACATTTAATTTAAATATCTCAAAGCATATGCAAAACTTGCAGCAAATAAGGGGGTATAGTAAAAAAAAAAAAAGGAAAAATCTGTTTTGCTCATGTGGAGATGAGACACTTAAAGTAAGCTGAATCTCAGAATTTAAGATCAGTAACATTGGAAAAAAGATTGAGAGAAACACTTTCATAAATTAAGTATAAGAATGAGAGATAACATAGCATAGTGTTAAGAGAGCTGACCTCAGATTCAAACAGAAGTCCTGGATTTATGTTAGAACTCTGACATATATTAGTGTAACTCTGGGTAAGGAATTCAGCCCCTCCCTCTTTGCCATTACTTTATTCTCTAATAATATGAATTACTCAGATGTTGAGGATCTACTTTGGTGGAAAAAATTTCCTCACTGGTAGCTATCTATACCAATGAAATTGTAAGACTAATATAATACTAAAATTAATTATTAATGAATTAATAAATGAAGCCATATATAAATAACAAAGGAAATGATGGAATATAGACTTCTTAGACTTTTATGACTCATCCATTTTCTGGGAGTAACAGGGGAGAAGCCTAAGGAATTGAGAACTATTTTATATTGAAAGTTTCTGAAGATAGGAAAAGGATTTTAGTCTGTAACATAGGCCTTACTTCACCTAGGTGACTGAGGAGATTTGAATCTCCCCAGTATCTTCACTTTCTTCATTTAGTAAGGCAGATAGAATATTAAGATCCTTACAATTGGCACTAGGAATAGCCAAGTTCTGCTCCTTTGTGCTTTTTTGGACTGGCCTGTATTTTTTCTATGAAATATGGGGATGGATCTAAATCAGGGCTCATAAAACTATTTGAAAAACAAAGACCATCTTCTATTTTTTATTTCTTTTAAGTTAAGTATTGTTTTTATATTGTTAAATACAAGAAAATATTATATAAAATTTTGAAAAAAAATTCTTAACTAATGGGCCAAACAAAACAAGTAACAACTACAATCTTATGACTCCTAGAGATAATATTTAAAAATACTTCCAATATTATGTAAGCATGTGGCTGATCTGACCCATATCTCAGCATAAGTTGCATTTAGTTTCTTTGATGCTAAGTTTATTCAGATGCTTAAAGAATATTTAAACTGGCACTATCTCTAATATTGTTTCATTACATACAGAAGATTTAATAACATTTGCTAGCATGCCTCTGAACACTCTCTTGATTCCATTAAAGGTCAGTTCAACCCTGTCTGAAATAGAATTATTTTCACTTGGAATAAAATTCTATTCACTAAACAGTAAGGATATTCACTGATAGCTGTTAACAAATTTAAACTATATGTAAATCAATATTCTTGCTGAAATTCTTTCCTCAGTTTGACTACTTCCTCCCCTTTATAAACATATGCACACAAAACCTTTTTTCACCTTATACTTATCATGCCAAGGAAAGGAAATTCATATCACTTTCATTATTGAGGTCAATTTGTAAGCGACAGTTCAAGTATATAAAGCCAAAAATTTCAGTCACTTCAAATTACCAAAGCTACTGAAGTTTATTGTGTGACTAGATAGATTAATATGTTAAGTGAATCAGAATAAATGGTGCATATTTGTAAAATTGTATGCCTTCAAGTATGCTGGTGAAAGTTTCAAAGATAAATACTTTATTAAAAATTCTAAATAACTGCAAAACAAGCAGGGTATATGTGATTATCTCTATTTCTTTTCAGGAGGTTGAGTAGATCAAAACTTTGACTAAACCAGTGTGAGGAACTCTTCATATAAAATCTCCTTGCACTAATGTTAAATGGTTATCTCTCTTATGTTTCAGTCGAATTTTCAGGGGCAATTAGAAGTCTAGTGACTTTCCTACTATCACAGAGTCATGAGATATAAGAGGTCAAACTTGGATCCAGAACTTCCTGAGTTCAAGTAGGTATATATTGTATATAGTTGGTCCTTAATTAACATGTACTGAATTCAATTAGCATTGAATAAAATATTTATTTTTCTTGGAGAAGGTTATTTAATTGAAAGTGCTGTGCAATTTTCCAAATACAATCCATCTTGTACTTGAACTGGTACTCAAACCACTGTCCATATGCATATGTTCAAGATGTATATATAGTAGATTTTATATTTACCTACACAAAATAAGGTGAAAAATAGGAGTCATGATCCATATGATTTTTCCTCCCTGATTTATTAGGCTTCATTCTTTTGAGTGGTTGTGGCTAATATTTAGGAGATTTTTATCATTCTAGACCTTGATACAGTCAGAATGATGATATCTAAAAACAGACGTTATCTATAGAACCATCTGTAGGTAATATATAGATAGTCATGGCACAGAAGTAATCTTTTTTTCTTCAAGACTAGATCTACGAACAATATATTCTGGAAGTTCCTACCATGCTACAAAGCTTTTGGTAGAAACTCCTGGCAACAGCCTGATTGTATCTTCAAAAAACAAAACAAAACAAAACAAAACAACCTACCTAAACATAGAGAACCTCATTACAAATTGTCTGACACTTGGTGAACTCTTTATCCATAGCAAACCAAAAAATAATGAAAAGCATAAAATGGTCACCAGTCCTGTATGATTTCCTTCCATTTCTGCAGTTACATTAATAGAGTAGCACAAAAGGAACTATAAAATATTTACAATCCTTTAAAATTTATTTTATATGTTTTCTACATCTAACAAAATGTGCCTTTGTTGAGGGCAGAGATTGTCTTATTTTTTCCTTTTTTCCTTCTATTATCTAGCACAATGCCTGAGCTTAATAAATGCTTTAGGATTGATTGTGAATTAATAAATAAAAACACAATATATAAATGATAATGATAACAAGATAAAAGGATAAATAAAAACAATTTTATGTGACATTTGCACAGTTTATATTTCAGGTCTCAAAACGAGTATTTACAAATACTATAAATCCCCTTGCAAACAATTAGACCTTATGCCCCATCATCTTTTGAATAGAATAAAGATGTAGAGTAATTATTTGCAGGACTCCATAAATACTTTCAAAGCAAGTCAACATATTTTTGATAGGTTGTGACCAAAGCAAACAAAAGAAAATTTGAGGATGATGAAAAAAAATGTTTCCTTTGACCTAAAATATTGTTTAACATGTATAGACCATTACACTTTCCCATCAGGATTACTGATTAGCAAAATAAAATGGAAAGAGTGCTTGCTGAGGAAGGAGGAACTCATGTTCAAATTCTGCATCTAGCATTATCTGTCTTACTTTAGCCTTGTAATGTAACTTCTTTGGAACACTTTTTCTTCACGTCTGAATTGATGGACTTGAATTAAATGGCCTCTAAAGTCTCTTCCAACTCTAACTCCTATGTTGGAAAATGTAATTCAGAAGTGAGATAATGCAAGACTTCACAGAAAGCAAATGCTTATAATTCATGAATAATTTAAGAAAGGAATTAGAAGGTCATTGATATGGTAACACCAAATAAGAACATGAAAAATGAAATTGGTTTTATTTTTACCAAAAAGAACATGACTTGTTACTAATGTGGGTATATTCTAAAATCAGTCATCTGTGTACAAATTACTGACTTGTTAGAAAAAAGAGGAAAATTAAATAAAAGAATATGAAAATCTGATCTGAAAGTTTCCTGCCCATTCTAAGTCAAATGACACCAGATTTAATTATTTATTTTAGAATCATTTTTAGCAGGTTTTCTAGTAGCTAAGAAGTAATTATATTGATCCTTACATGTGATCTCATTAAATCTCTCTGATCAAGAGAACTCATGCACAGAATGGGTAATCTGACAAGAGTCTGTAGTCATGGACTGAGAAATTTTTCTCTGTATGTAGGTCTATTACCCATAGGAATCAATCAGTGATTTAATTTCATCAAGATGATAGTTTAATTAACTAAGTTGATTTTCCTTTAAAATTACTTAATAATTTTCCAAAGTAGAAGTTTTCTTTTTCTAAACTCTTCATGCTTCATCTATGCATTTTTCCAAGTTGAATTTCCTTTGTAAAATAAAGTTACCATGTAATCTAACTGACATATCACTGTGTGCCAAGATAAAGCTTTATAAAAGCACACATGATAACACTGGCAGTTTTTCATTCCATAACTATTTAACATTTCAAATGCCCCATTAGAATTGTTCTGATTAACAATACATCCCTTTGTTCATTGGTTTGAAAGTTCTCTATACAGCATTAGTTCACCTTTAGGAAGTTTTCAGATAAGTGGTTTCTTAATGGAAAATAAAACATTTTCACTCCAAGTGATATTATTAATAGTTCTTGAAATGAATTTGTAAGGTTGAGAAACACATTTCTTCGCATTTCAAAGTTCTTGCCCACTATTATGATTAATTCATTAAGAATATCAGCAAAACTTTAGTGTTTTACTCCCACTGAAATGACTTTCATTGAACAGCCCTGTTCAGGACAACCATCTTTTATCTGCAACTATAGTCAGCAATCCTCAAGCAAAGTCTGTATGACCACTTTTGGTGAATGTTAATTTAGGATTCTTTTTCATGTACGGGATGGAATCAATCATGTGTTCTCTTCTAATGAAGATTTTGCAAATCTGAGATGCTACTCATTCACAGAGGGTAATTACATTTCATCTTAAAAATAAATTCACAGAGAGATTTAATCATATGATATACAGTGGAAATGTTTACTTTTCAAATTAAAAATAAGTATATTCTAGACTGTCACCACTTGCATTGAAAATAATACATTTTATATACACCCATGTATATTTCCGTATAGGTATATATGTGGGCATATGTATTCATATTTTTCTTGCCTTTGAAAAACTTCCAATCATTCAAAATCAAATTGGTTCCAATTGTCAACAATGAAAGACAGAGTGATTATTATTGCTACAAGATTGAAAGTATATGAGGCAAAAAACTTTAATTTAGTTCTGGTTTTGGAATAAACTAAATATTTAACCTCAGGTTGTGATGGGGCTTTTCTAAGCATTGTTTTCATATGTAACATTAGAGTATTGTACTGAAAGTTTTGTGAAACCTAAGACTGTAATTCTATAAGAAACTATAGCTGAATTTTGGTTTTGATGTATCATGTTATTGAAGGATTCTCTATCAGGATGGATTTGTCCCTCAAAATAACAGCGAAACAATTCAGTATTTCCATCTTGATATATCTTCTGGAAGGTGGAAAGGGTATTCCCTTCATGCTGTTTCCTACATGTGTCCGCCCTTCTGAGAAACACCATGGTTTTTCTTTTTCTTTTATTTTTTTTCCTTACAATCATCTTTAGAACATTTGATTATATATAAAACTACTTTGAATTTGGATATCATGAGGGACATTCAAGGCATATTTTCAACTTAATAATGGGTAAGAATGTATATAACACATTATGAGTCTTAGTAAGCCCAAATTTATAGGTGAACTCTATGGCCTGCTACTACATATTCATGGTAAGATTTAGTGATATTTATAGACTAAACTATTCAAAATTATTGAATCCAAGTCTGTTTTAGGGGCTTGAAATTATCATAGTAGTCATTACTTTGAGATAAGGTATTAGGTTATAGAATTCTACTACAAACACAGAATAATGTAAACTTAGAAGGGAACACTAATTCATTATTATCTTAGCAGAAGTCGACCTTCTCAGATTTGTTCGATGTTATTTAGAAAGATAGAATTGTCTATGCAAAAGAAATTTAAAATTAAGATGAAATAGATGTAGTCATTGGGCCCTGCTGAGAAATGCAAGTTTGATGCACATTTATATATTGCTAAAAGATAGAGGTAAAAGTGAAGGATAAACAGGGATTCCAGTGGGAACACTCAAAATGAAATTTTCTGCAAAATTTGTGATACAAACTTACTTTATCACCAAAGTAAATGTAAACATTCCTCTCCACGTCATGCTGAGAGCCATTTCCCCTGCCATGTACAAACTTTGCCCGCTATTTTATGGTCATTGCCTTTCTACTAGATGTGAAATGCTGCACCTAGGACTAGATATTTTGCCTTATCTTTCCTTGAATTGGGCCATTGCACCACTCGCTAACAATTACCAAACCATGCTGCCAGGTTGTACAATCTCCCTCTCCCTTCTCCTTCTAGTTCTCCTTTATGTGATTTCTTCCCCCAATTAAAATGTGACTTCCTGGTGGACAGGGTCTGTCTAGTTTGGTTTTATTTATGTCCCTAACGTTTAGCATAGTGCTTCTCATATAGGAAGTGCTTAATAAATGCTGTATCATTCAAATGTTCATTCATTCATGCCAGAATTTTCTCAAACTATGGTGAATGAATTTCAGGATGTATTAGCAAACTGAAATAAACTCTAAATTTAAAATAGGGAATAATGTCCTAAATCACAACTGGCAGCTGATTTTCTAATTTTATTTAAAGTGCTTAGTTTGATTTTGCTACTGCATAGCATTGTTAGTAGAAGTCCTTTGATTTGTCTTGAAGGCACATTTGAAGCCCCAGTAGCCATATAAAAGGTAATTTTAGATATGCTAATAATTTTGATTATATATAGCATGTTAGACTTTGAAAAGCATTTTCTATGTTATCTCACTTTATCTTCACAATGAGGTGAAATAAATAATGAAAATATGATTAATTAAATCTATTTTGCAGATCTGGAAGCTAAGGCACATACAGGTTAAGTGACTTGGCCAAATTTCTGTTTCATATGTTCTTATATATGTATGTATCATTTTCCAATGTAGAATATGGGTTTCTTGTGGACAAGAATTATCACATTTTTGGTTTTGTATATAAAACGACAAAGTTCCAGATACATAGTAAATACTTAAGAAATGTTTATTGCTTTACTGAACTGTCAGGTGTAGAATTCAACTCTCTTCTGATTCTGGGTCCAGCATTCTTTCCAATGTACTTAACTATTAACTAAAATGAAGATAAGATGAAAATTAGATAAACTAAATGTTTGTGATTTGGTTTGATGTAGGAGTTTACAGATATTTGAACTGGTTACAAAAATATATGTAAGACAGCATAAGTACTACCAATTTCTAGTCTATGATTAACAGGTAAAAGGTAATACACTGACCAAGGAGAAAGACCAA
Organism: Petaurus breviceps papuanus; assembly: GCF_028583685.1. Classification (NCBI taxonomy): domain Eukaryota; kingdom Metazoa; phylum Chordata; class Mammalia; order Diprotodontia; family Petauridae; genus Petaurus; species Petaurus breviceps. The sequence goes on along the minus strand of NW_027187359.1, from coordinate 18,667,172 downwards.
CCTTAAGCCTTAGGGATAATAATATGCTACCTGAGCTCACTCTACATTGATTTCAATTCATTTAAAATTTTTTTCACTTTTAAATTTCTCCCTTTCTTCATCCCTTACCACATGCACTAAGGAGGCAAAGTATGCAATGTCTATTACATGTATAAAATTAAGCAAAACATTTCTATATTAGCCATGTTCACAAACACACCTGCACACACACACATGCACAAACAAATAAAAAAGCAATAAAAATATATGATTTAATTTGCACTTCAGTTTGAGGATAAAATTTTCATTATATATCCTTTGGAATTGCTCTGGATCATTATATTGGTCAGATTTACTACGTTTTCAACAGTAGATTATCTTTACAATATTACTGCTACTATGCCACTGGTTGCCCTCATTTTATTTCCATTACTTCATATAAGACTTCTCATGTTCTCCTGTACTCAACACCTTCATCTCTCTCTTTTTTTAAAGCAATTGGGGTTTAGTAACTTGCTCAAGATTACATGGCCAGTTATTTCTGGGTGTGGTGCTAAGTGTCTGAGCCCCGATTTGATCCCAGGTCATCCCGCCTCTGGGGCCGGTGCTCTTACCCACTGAGCCACCTGGCTGCCCCACCTTCATCATCTCTTACATCATAATAGCATCACATCACATTCAAATCTCATAATTTTTTCAACCATCCTAAATTTATGGGCTTCCCCTTAGTTTCCAATTCTTTGCCACAACAAAATGAACTTCAATAATACCTTTATTTGTTTTCCCTTACTATATACCTGGTATTATGCTTGTAATTTTGGATGTAAAAACAAATTTATACATATAAAAATTAATTCAAATTGAGAAACTATTATCTGAGCATGATCAATTCATAAGATAGGCTATCAATAACCAATGAATTGTGTCAACAGCCTCTCTTAATGACCAAATACCCTGAAGTAGAGTTCACAAGTTTTGGAGAGTATATGAGAATAAAGAAGAGAAAGCATAAAAGAATACTATTGGTTATAAAGTCTGAAATATCATGCATTACATACAATTGAATGGAAGTTAGAAATGCAAGACTAACAATATCCCCTCTTTCCATCTTATTACTATGGAAGACTCATTGGCAGAATTCACCTGAAGAATAGATAATAATCTGTATTGTCTTTTTAAAAAATATTAATCTATTTATTTTTAGTTTTCAACATTCACTTCTGTAAGTTTTAAATTTTTTCCCCTTCACTCTCCATTCCTTTCCCAAAACAACATGCGATATGACATGACTTTTTATATACGTTCTTATTAAACATATTTTCACATTAGTCATATTGCATAGAAGAATTATAACAAATGGGAGAGACCGTGAAAAAGAAAGGAATAAAAAACAAGTCAAAACAAAAAGAAAATAGTCTGCTTCACTCTGCATTCTGACTCCATAGTTCTTTCTTTGGATGTAGATGGCATTTACCATCATGAGTCCTTTGGCATTGTTTTAGGCCCTTTCATTCCTGAGAAGGGCTAAGTCTATCAAAAATCAATCAGCACACACTGTGGTTGTGTTCTCCTGGTTTTGCTCACTTCATTCAGAAGCAGTTCATAGAAATCTTTCCAGGATTTTCTGAAGTCCTCCTATTCTTCTTTTCTTATATTATAATATACTTCAATTACATTCATATACTACAACTTGTACAGTCATTCTCCAATTGATGGGCATCCCCTCAATTTCTAGTTTTTGGCCAACAAACACACACACACACACACACACAAAACCCTGCTATAAATATTTTTGCACATATGGGTCCTTTTCCCATTTTTATGATTTCTTTGGGATACAGCCCTAGAAATGGTATTGCTGGTTCAAAGGGTCTATGCACTTTTATAGCCCTTTGGACATAATTCCAAATTGCTCTCCTGAATGGTTGGATCAGCTCATGGCTCTACCAACAATAAATCAGTATTCCAACTTCCCCATATCCTCTCCAACATTTGTCATTTTCCCATTTTGTCATGTTAGACAATCTGATGGGTGAGATGTGGTACCTCAGAGTTGTTTTGATTTCCATCTCTCTAATCAATAGTGATTTAGAGCATTTTTTCATATGACCATAGTTAGCTTTACTTTTTTTTTTCTACTGAAAACTGCCTGTTCATATACTTTGATCATTTATCAAATTATTCTGTACTGTCTTAAAGGACAGCCAACATTGCATAAATAACACATTCCCTGTTCTCCACCTTCATCTTTCAAGGTGTTTTTGTTTGATAACAAGTCTCCTTTAATTGTTTTTGAGCAGTAAGATGTGTAGAGACAATTCATTTCTTTTAATTAAGGTGATTTGTGGGACAATTAAGCTCAAAGGGGAAATCTAAACTTCTGAACTTAACTCAGAGACAAAGAGGAGTAGGCAGCTTTAGAATATTTTGGGGAGTAATATAGAATAGAATAAATAAAAAAAAGAATCAGAATCAATTTGATTTTGTCGGGAGACATTTTCTTTTAAAAAAATGAATCTTATTTTTTTATGGGAAAATAACATGTACATATATAAGGATATTTAAGATACAGAGACTTCACCGAATCACAATTTCTCTGTTTCTTAGCTTCCTGATCTCTTTGGGGATACAGATCAAATAATGGTATTACTGGATGAAAAGGTACATATACTTTTATAATTTTTTTTCTGTATTTCTGAATTGTTTTCTAGGATAGTTGGGATATTTTACAGTTCCACCAACAGGGTATTATTGAACCTATTTTTCCATATTTCCTCCAACATTCTTCTCTTTATTGGCTTTTTGGACCCCTTTTACCATTTGGCCTAGTTTTTATTATTATTTTTAATATATATATGTATATATATATATATATATATATTACTTTTCAAAACAAACTTCTACAAGATTTTGAATTACAAACTTTCTTCCCATCTCTGCCCTACCCCATATCCCAAGATAGCAAGCATACTGAATACCCCTTCCCACAATGTGTTCTTTCTTATGTACTACTCAATCTTTATCACTTACTTTCTTATAGGACAAGATGGATTTCTATAAGCCATTGCCTGTATATTTTATTTCCTGGCTGTATGTACAAACCACTTTTTAGCATTTGTATTTAAAACATTGATTTCCAGATTCTTTCCCTTCTTTCTTCCTCATCCACCCCCAAGGGAAGACAAGAAATTCAATATGGGTTGTACGTGTCTAGTTATACAAAACATTTCTGAAGTAGTTATATTGTGAAAGACTGACTATATTTCCCTCCATCTTTTCCTGACCCCCATTTATTCTATTTTCTCCTCTGACCCTGTCCCTATTCAAAAGTGTTTGCTTCTAACTACCCTCTCCCGCAATTTGCCCTCCCTTCCATCATCCCCACTCTTATCCCCTTTGACCCTACTTTCCTGTAAGGTAAGATACCCAATTTAGTGTGTATGTTATTTTCTCCTTGAGCCAAATTCAATGAGAGTAACATAGACTCAATCCCTTTCACCATTCTGCTCTTCCCCTCCATTGTAACACTTTTATCTTGCCTCTATTCTGTGAGATAATTTACCCTATTTTATTTCTTCCTTTCTCCTTTCCCCAATATATTCCTTTCTCCCCTCTTAATTTTATTTTTAAGATATCATCCATTTATATTCAACTCATCTTGTGCCCTCAGTCTATGTATACATATACATACACACACATATATATATACCCACACATACCCTCTTATACATACATATATGTATATATACACACATACATATATATTCCCTTCAACTATTCTCATACTGAGAAAAGTCTCATGAGTTACAGTTATTATTTTTGCATGTAGGAATGTAAATAGTTCAACTTTAATAAGTTCCTTATGATTTCTTTTTCCTGTTTACCTTCTCATTTTTCTCTTGCTTCTTGTATTTGAAAATCAAATTTTCTGTTCAGCTCTGGCCTTTTCATCAAGAATGCTTGAAAGTCCTCTATTTTATTGGATGTTGATATTTTCCCCTAAAGTATTATACTCAGTTTTTCTAGGTATGTGATTCTTGGTTTGAATACTAGCTCCTTTGACCTCTGGAATATCATATTCTAAGTACTTCAATCCCTTAATGTAGAAGCTGCTAGATCTTGTGTTATCCTGATTGTGTTTCCACAATACTCAAATTGTTTCTTCTTGACTGCATGTAATATTTTCTCCTCGATATGGGAACTCTGGAATTTGGCCATAATATCCTGAGGAGTTTCCTTGGTGGGGGGGATTATTTTCAAGAGGTGATTGGTGAATTCTTTCAATTTCTATTTTGCCCCCTGGTTTTAGAATATTGGGGCAGTTTTCCTTGAGAATTTCTTAAAAGATGATGTCTAGGATCTTTTTTTGATCATGGTTTTCAGGTAGTCCAATAATTTAAAAATTATCTCTCCAGAATCTATTTTTCAGATAAGTGGTTTTTCCAATGATATATTTCACATTGTCTTCTATTTTTTTTTCATTTATTTGGATCTATTTTATAGTATTTTGATTTATCATAAAGTCATTAGCTTCCATTTGTTCCAATCTATTTTTTTTAGGGCAATTGGGGTTAAGTGACTTGCCCAAAGTCACAGGGATACTTTTTGTGTTAAGTGTCTGAGGCCGGATTTGAACTCAGGTACTCCTGACTCCAGGGCCAGTGCTCTATTCACTGTGCCACATAGCCACCCCTCCAATCTAATTTTGAAGCAATTATTTTCTTCAGTGAGCTTTTGAAATTCCTGTTCCATCTGGTCAATTTGGCTTTTTAAGGCATTCTTCTCCTCATTGCTTTTTGGACTTCTTTTGCCATTTGAACTAATCTATTTTTTAAGGTGTTATTTTCTTCAGTCAGGCTATTGAGTTGTTTTTCATGATATTCTTGCATCAGTCTCTTTTCTCTTCCAAATTTTTTCTCTAACTCTCAATTTGATTTTTGAAGTCCTTTTTGAGCTCTTTCATGACCTGAGACCAATTTATATTTTTTTCTTGGAGGCATTGGATGTAGGAGCTTTGACTTTGTTATCTTCTTGAGTGTATGTCTTGATCTTCTTTTTCATCATAGGAACTTTCTATGTTCAGAGATTTTTTCCCTCTGTTTGCTAATTTTCCCAGCCTTGTACTTCATGTATAACTTGCTAAAGTAGAGTTCTACTTCTAATGTGGGGGAGGGGTGTACTATACCAAGCTTCAGAAGCTTTGTGCAGCTGTTTTCAAAGACACTTTTAGAGACCCGAAAGGTTTTAGTTCTTCCAAGGCGGTTTGATCTAAGGAGAGGTGTTTACTACTCTTCAGGCTGGTTCTTTGACCTCTGAGGGACCACAAGCACTTTTTCCTCCCTAGAATTGTGATGATAGTCTACCCTTCCCTGTGCTTATAAGCTTTGCTATGCTAGTGCTTGGAACTGGCACCCAAGACTGACTTGGTTCCAAGTATGGGCAAAGTGATAGAGTCCTGCCTCAGTGTTACAAAAAGAGCCCTGTAATCTCCTTCTGACCAATTGTTTGACCCCCTTACTAGCTGTAGCAACAAGCACCCCAGAGTCCCCCAGGGTGGCTGCCAATACAGGTTATTATATCTGCTTTGCTAAAGGAAAGCAACTCAAAATGGGTTAACAATCTTGCTTTAATCAATCAAACATATTGTTTACCTAGTACAGGGAAAAAAGGTCAGCACCCTGAACTTCAGAATATAGAGAGGTTACAAGCATAAGTTACAAGGACATTTCCGCAGACAGGCTTCCAAACTGTCCAACCATTACATACATCCATACCTAATCTCTGTTACCAGAAAGGGAAGCATCAACATCTGGGTTTTCAAAACTGGAGGACTCTCAATGGCTGCCCAGAGTCTCATTGGGTCAAATCACAGAACACTTCTCAAAGTGAGCCCTAAAGTAAAGCCTCCCATAAGGGCTTATATAGCCTTCTCCTGGCGCAGAGAATGCAACAACCTTCTTGACCCACTGCCCAATCACAAAGTATCTCCTGAGAAATAAGCCTCCCACCACAGGCTCCAGGTGTACTTAAGCCTAGGGACAAGGAAGATCTTAAAAATGTACATTCCCATTACACTATCTGTGGAGTGGCCTCTGTTGCTAATACTTATTCAGTCATTTCCAAGGCTTCTCCTGGTTTGCTGTGGGTGGCATCTAAACTTGCAAGGGATTTGTTTGATACACTAAACTGCCCAAAGTTTGGAACTTTTGTTGATTATATATTGAAGAAATTGAGACTGGCTATTGAACAATTCAAATGAAATCTAGGTTTGCTGGGATGTCTTGTCTAAAGGGTCTTTCCCTCCACTTCTTAAAGTCCCCACTCCAATTTGTCAAATTATAGCTTTCAGAGAATTCTATACACTACCTTTTGAGCAAATTTTCAGTATCAGATAAGTAGTCTTATCAGTCAAAGGAAAAAGAATGTATTTATGTGAGGAATTTTCAAAACCTTCAAAGAGCTCTCTCTCTCTCTCTCTCTCTCTCTCTCTTATTCTCTCTCTCTGTCTCTGGCTCTCTGTCTCTGTCTCTCCCTCCTTTCTGACTCAGGTCAAGCTAAGAGAATAGACAATACTCAAATAAGAGGAGAGGGAAACTTTTTCCTAGTCTGTAGAAATTTACTGCATTATGGACTAGAGACTAAAATTATGACTAGATTGTAATATCTTTACTGTAAATTTACAAATTATGGTAACTCCTAAAACATCCAGATTTTGAAAGTGTGAAGATTAAGGTTAAGCACATATAATTTCTCTTCCCTTTCCTGGAGGGCAATAGAGGAACTAGATTATAAGCAGACCTGAAGCTAGTTTGAAATGATTCAACAGGATTTAATTGTTTAGTTAAAGTTGTGTGGTATAGCTTCAGTGGGAAGGTAGTTGGCACAGATGATAGAGTGCCAGGCTTGGAGTTAGGAAGACTACTCTTTTTTAGTTCAAATCTGATCTCAGAACTTATTAGCTGAGTGACCTTGGGCAAGTCCTTCAGCTCTATTTCCCTCAATTTCTTCATCTTTAAAATGAGTTGGAGAAAGAAATGTCAAATTATTTCAATGATTTGTGAAGAAAATCCCAAATGGGATCAAGAACAGTCAGATACAACTGAAAAATGATTGAACAGTAACAAAGATTCAGTGAAATGTTCGACTAGTATCTGGTTGGAAATAAAATGAGATGGAATCAAGTTGTCAGTGGAGGTAAAAGATCTACAAGAGAAAGACAAGGCTTAAGTAAGTAGAGTTAGGAGGAAAATGAGTCGAAAATCTAAAAGAAGATGGAAGTTTATGTCAGGTAACATGGAATTAATTTAAACTTTTAGAAAAATGCCTCTTTGTCAAGTGCTCAATGTCTTTTTCAATATCTTCTCTCAATGACTTTAAGATTACAAAAGAAAACTAGGAATTTTATTAGTTTCAAAAACCCAACCATTTGTCTTTATCTTACTGATGAGATATTTAAGAAATGTCCTCTTCTTTTAATAAATAACTTTTCTTGCCCTGTCTTCTTTGACTTTTTTTTCAGAATTACAACTGAAAGTCTAGGGGAAAGGTGGGACTAGATTAAGAACACAAATGAAATTTTTTATCTCTTTAGGTTATCTAAAATGAAATAAAGAAAAGTTTTGGGTATCTGGGAGTGCCATCATAATTTTTTAAAAATATAAACTAACTGAAAACAGTTGGATCTTTGGAAAACTTATATAGTATTATGAATCCATTTGTAAACATAGATTCAGATGTAATTGAAATTATTCTTGTCTCAAGTGAGATGTGTCCTCATATTGGGATAATTGTAATAAATCAGAACTTAATACAAATTGCATTTGCTATTTGGCATTAAAGCAATATGTGATAAAAATGTATGAATCAAGTAAACCTGAGTAAAAATCCAATTTCAGAAATTCATTTGTTGGAGCATTACTTGTTCTATTCATTTTGTTGTTGTTCAGTCATTTCAGTCATGTCTCAGCCTATTTGGGGTTCTCTTGTCAAAGATACAGGGGTGGTTTCCATTAACTTTTCTAGCTCATTTTATGAGTGAAAAAAAAACTGATGTAGACAGGGTTAAATGACTTGCCCAGGAGTACACAGCTAGTAATTGCCTGAGGACAAATTTGAATACAGGAAATATGTTCAACTGAATTGATGTCACCTAACTGGTCATATGTTTTGTTTCATGTTGAAACACATGATATCATTAATATTATTATTATTATTATTATTATTGTTGTTATAATTACAGTATATTGTGAAATAAGGGAAACCCTTGGATCAAAGATACTGTTAGAAAAGTGGCATTTATTTTTATCTGGATGTTCTTAGATTATAAATTGATCAGTTAAATAAAAATTGTAAAGATGTATGAAAACTGTTAAATATTTAATAGGGTATGTTTTGCTTAAAGATGTTACCTGCATCCAGAGAAAGAACTGTTAGAAGTATGTATGGAAAGATGATATATACATATTTTTGCCAAATGGTAGTTATCGAGAGCAGTAATGCAGGAGGGAAGAAAAGGAAAAAAAAGAAAAAAAGTTATATGATGACTTTATTATATAGATATGGAATAGCAGGTTGTACATAATATATTTGCAGTTTCATGTGCAATAATTTTTCCATTTTACTATGTAATAAAATATATGTTTTATTTTTTAAGTTCAGAACAAAATAAATAAACAATAAAAATAGATAACAAAAAGAACAGCTTACTTTTGGAAGAAAGAGTAGCAAAGTACTCTTTAAGTTGTCCTGAAGTGTCAAGTTCTTTGGAATTTTTTTACTTAGGTGAGGTCATAAAATCATATCAGCACTACTGACAGCAGGTAATAAAATTCTAGTTACAAAGTTTTAGGACTTTCCAAGTCAAAGTGGGGGTCATTTTCAAGTTCGCTCATAGTAAAAAGAGTAAGCTCCATCCAGGATTGCAAAAAGTGAGTTACATTTTTGATCTGAGATTATTTAGTTGACACCTATGAGAATGTGTCTATTCTTTATAATTCTCTTATATGATGGTCAAACAATCCTTGATAAAATCCATCATATCTGTTAATAGATTCAACTTCAATACGTAACTATTCACTGTATGTGTGAATTGTTATTCACACTGTATACATGAGAAAGTCCAGACTGTTATAAGTGAAAGATAAAATATCCTTATTTATGTTCATTGTCAAATGTCAGAAAATGAGATAAATAGTAAAATCATGGTCCTTTTCTGTGATTACTGAACCGTTCCTATTTGAGGTTAAAATCATGTGATATTATTACAAGTTTTGAATTCAGGTAAGATCATTTGAATTTTAATGAAGTCATTAGTCCACCATTTAAGGGTTATACTATGATACCATATGCTGCCCAAAGGGAGAACTCTCTAAAAATACATGCATACCTGTGTATATATGTATATGTTTTAAAGTTTTAATATAATTATACTATTATTTTATATGCTTTATTTTATATAGTTATATTGTGAATTATAAATTACATAGTATATGTACATTTATACATTTCTAAAAGTATATATACATGTACATGCATTCATATGTACATACAGATGCACACACATTATATGTGTGTGTACATATATGTGTTTGTGTATAATTATGTATATGTGTCTCTCTATACACTTACATACAAGAACACACACTTTTCTAATGGGATATACCAGCCTTGAGTATATACTGTTAACAAGTTCTCACAACTGGGTTGTAACTTTTCTTGAGTCTTGTTACTGGCAGACTTCAGAAAGTTTCTAGGAATCTTTGCAAATGACTTAAAACCAGAGAAGCAAATACAATAGGAGTAAACCCTTCAGAGATTCCCCAAGGATAAGTTCTATTCTGGAATATCCAAGAGAAATTATTTCCAGAGGCCAGAGGAATACATGAATCATTTCAGTCTCAAGAAGAAAAGAGTCACTTAAATGAACATTGATAGTGGGGTTACCAGGTTAGAAGGAAAATTTGTGTTATTTAATATTGGTGATTATTATTTTATTGCTTTGACCTTTTGGTTTATGTGAAAATGTTTACTGAGTTTTGTTGGTGACCTTGATAATATATTGATCTTCTTTCTCAAATTAGTACCCTGCTAGATGGGCAACTCAGTTAGTCCTCTCCCTCTCTCTCTCTCCCTTTTTCCTTTTCAAAGGAAGATAAAATTTGATGGCCACAGCTGCCCACTTGACTTGGGATTTTGTGGGTAAATTCCTTCCTTCCTTCCTTCCTTCCTTCCTTCCTTCCTTCCTTCCTTCCTTCCTTCCTTCCTTCCTTCCTTCCTTCCTTCCTTCCTTCCTTCCTTCCTTCCTCCCTTTCTCTCTCTCTCTTTCTTTCTTTCTCTCTCCCTTCCTTCCTTCCTTCCTTCTTTTCTTTCTTTCTTTCTTCCTTCCTTCCTTCCTTCCTTTCTTTCTTTCTTTCTTTCTTTCTTTCTTTCTTTCTTTCTTTCTTTCTTTCTTTCTTTCTTTCTTTCTTTCTTTCTTTCTTTCTTTCTTTCTTTCTTTCTTTCTTTCTTTCTTTCTTTCTTTCTTTCTTTCTTTCTTCACAAAACTTAAAGCTAATTCACTCTGAAGCTCATACGTTGTACCACAGTAGGTCCCTGCCCAATCTCCTCTTAATGACTGTATTTTGGGCCCTTTGGGTTTACAGTCAATGTCAGTGGTAACTGTTACAATTTGGAATAGCAACTCTGAGCATCTTCACCATCCATCTTGATATTTTTTTCTTTCTTTTTTGCTAATTAAAAGGGGCACCCTTTGACTCACTTTTTAAAGAGGCCTGTTCACTGAGTGGACATTACCTCACCCTAAGTGAGTACTTGAAAAAGTCTTAGCCTAAAAAGACCTAGGTCTCCCATTGCACCCTGGTTCACTGCCAGTCATCCTGATGAATATCTGGTTACTGTATCCAGAACTCTCTGGTGGAGAAGGTGAGGTTTGTGACCTTGTGCAGCCTTCCCTCACTCAGATCAAAGTCAACTGCAAGCCATGTCATCATTTCCCCAATGCTATGGTCCTCTTCAAAAATATAGGACAGAAACTTGAGGGGGTGGTGTGTCCAGATAGCAGAGTAGAAATAGGACTTCCATGGGACTCTGGCTTCCATATCCTCCAATTCATGTAAAAGGTGACTCTTGGTGGGTGGCGTCAAGATGGTGATGTAGAAACAGGACTTCTGCATGGCTCTGGCTCTCACCACCTCCAATTCATGTAAAAGGTGAATCTGAAGAAACTTTTCAGCTACAGAACCCACAAAATGACACAGAGAAGCTAACCTCCCACTGAGGACAGCCCAGCAGGCCATCAGGAAGTGGCTAGCACCATGTTCTGGGAGCTGAGCCCAGCACCATGAGCCCAAGGTTTTAACCCCAGGGTGGCCTGACCAGCCAGTGGCTGGATCCCAAAGTCCACACTGCACTGACCTCTCACTTTGTCCTTAGCATCTATGTGTTGATAATTCTGGAAACTGCCACAGTTGCTGGTGATCTCTAGTCCCTCCAGCCAGCAGTTGGCTATAGCTGCCTTGAGGCCACTTTCAAGCATTCTTTTTTTTTTTTTAAGCAATTGGGGTTAAGTAACTTGCTCAAGGTTACATGGCCAGTTATTTCTGGGTGTAGTGCTAAGTATCAGAGCCCAGATTCAATCCCAGGTCATCCCAACTCTGGGGCCAGTGCTCTTACTCACTGTGCGAACTGGCCTCCCCACTTTCAAGTATTCTTGATGAAAAAAACAGAGTTGAATAGAAAATTTAACATTCAGATACAAGAAGCAAGAGAAGTATGAGAAGATAAACAGGGAAAAGAAATCATAAGGAAGTTATCAAAGTTGAATTATTTACATCCCTACAAGAAAAAATGATAATTGTAACTGATTAAAATTTTCCCAGCATGAGAACAGCTGAAGGGAATAGAAATGTATACACACATTTATACACACACATGTCTATATATGAGGGTATATGGGCATATGAATACATATGTGAAAATGTGTATACATGTTTACAGGTATACATAGAGGGCACAGGACCAACTTAACAGGAAGGGATGATACTTAAAAGGTGAAATTAAGAGGTGAGAGGGGATTATAATGAGAGGAGATGGGGATAGACAGAATGGGGTAAATTATCTCATATAGAAGAAGCAAGGGAAAATGGTTACAATGGAGGGGAAGAATAGGAAGGCAAAAGGGAATGGGTCAATCTTATTCTCATTGAATTTGGCTTAGGGAGGGAATGACATATACACTAAATACGGTATCTCACCCTACAGGAGAGTAGGGGGAAGGGGATGATGGAGGGGGTGATGGAAGGGAGGGCAGGCTGTGGGGGACGGAAGTTGGAAGCACCCACTTTTGAAAAGGGACAAGATCAAAGTAGAGAATAGAACAAGTGGGAGGTGGGAAAGGAGGGAGCTAAATATCATCAGTCTTTTACAATATATCCACTATGGAAATGTTTTGCATAGCTACACATGTACAACCTATATTGAATTGCATATCTTCCCAGTAAGGGTGGTTAATAGGGGAGGAAGAGAATGAATCTGGAATTCAAAGTTTAAAAATCAAATGTTTAAAAGAAAAAAATATATATAATACTATTATTAATATTATTTTATATGGAACTGGGAAATAAGACATACAGGCACTGGGGCATAGACATCTACTGTGCCCTACAGGAAAGTAGGAGGGGGAATGGGAGAAGATATGGGAGAGAGCAGATTGGAGGAGGGGATATTTAGAGGGATCACTATTTTGGCCTGGTGGGTAGGGGAAAAACAGGAAGAAAATTTGTAACTCAAAATCTTGTGGAAATGAACGATGCAAACTAGAAGTTAATAAAGCATTTGATTAAAAAAAATAGAGGACAAACACAACTACATGGTGACCTTTGCACAGTTTAATCTTTATCTGGACTTATTTTGCATATACATTCTGTTTAACAAAGTTTTTCTCCTTAGAAGATACATGAGATAACATTGAAGGAAATATGGGATTATGATTTGCATTAATCTTGGACCTAGTACACCTCCTTCCTATTGTAAGTTAAAGTCTCGTTTTATAGTTTATAAGCACCAATATCCAAATTGATTTGGTAAAAGTAGAAGAGTACAGATCCTGGAGATACAATTAATTTTATGCAAATAGTATTAGATAAGTGATCCATGGGGAACAAGTTTCCTAAGGATCAAAGTGGGGGAGGGGAATTAAAAGATTTAAAATGACTCCACATTATGATCAGCATCCATTTTGTGGTTTAATGTTCTTTGTTCCTCTAAAAATTTTACTCATATCATTTCATTAAAATTTCACACAAATAGTCTGTACAAATTGTGCTTAGTGCCCTTGGTTTTGTCATACTCTGGCCAATCATGAAGAAGAAACACCTTTGGTGCTCAAGATTATGTAACTTGATTTGTTCCTCATTATGGATAATAAGAAAGCTTTGTTGTCTATCATTTGATATTTTTGTGCCTACTGAGGGACCTTGTATCTGATTTGTTATGCAAATGCATGCCTTGCTAATAAATCGATATGCTTGGATTTCATTTCCTCAGTCTTTATCATTTTGTCTCATGATAACTGTAGCATAAGAAGTAGAATTAAATCATCTAGCTTTTTTCCTTTCAGTTAAGCAATGAGGCATACAAATGTATAAAAGGCAATTGTAAACGTTTTCAGTAAATGAAAGACCTCATATCATTTATTTTATAATGACACAAAATTATGAAGTTGGGAAAGAACTTAGAAGTCATCTAATTTATTAGACACCTGAAAACAAATCCTTTCTACCACTTATTAGACTACTTGTCAGTCTTTGACTCACAGCATCCAGGGAGAGGAAACAACTTCTCTCAAAGCTGACCATTTTATTTTGGATAGATCTAATTGTTGGGAAACTGTATTTTTATGTTTTTTCACCCTACATCTAATTTCCATCTGCCTCATTGATATTTCTACCACTTACTCCTAGTTCTTCCATCTGAGATCAAGCAGAACAAGTCTTAGAAAGTTCTCTTTAGCAGTGATGTCAAATTGAAATAGAAATGAAGGTCATTACCTAATGATCTCTGTGGGATACATACTTAGTTTTAAAAGACAATGTTATCTAGGTTTTATTACATTTTTTGACAAATATTTCTCAATTGTAATTTAATCTAGTTCCAGCTGTATTCAGTGAAGTTTCCACAGCCACATAGTCAGGATGTGATATAGATCAAACTTAAAACTAGGTCTTCAAGATGCTCAGGTCAGTTCACTGTCCACAATATCACACTGCAAAATACATTCACACGTATTCAAAATATCTTCAAATTATGGTTTACAGGACTTAGGAAGTACTAACAACTGAAAAAAATGCAACTTGAGGAAGGTGGCACCTGGGCTGAATCTTAAAGTGAGGCAGGGATTAAAAAAAAAAACAACAACCAAAAAACAAAACCCAAACACACAGAAGTAAGGAGGGAAAGCATTCTAGGGCTGGGGAGTACACAGTGAGAGCAATAGTATATAATACTCAACCATAAATGATAGTTATTCTTTGTAATACAATGATTCTAGACAATCCCTGAGGACTTATGATGAAAAATGGTATCCCCTCCAAAAAAAGAAAAGATAGTGTTTGATTGCAAATGGAACCATATTTTTCAGTTTTTGAATTTCTTTTATCTTTTTTTTGTTTTTGAGTTTTCTTTTGCAATCTTGTTAATATGGAAATATATTTTGCATAATTGTACATGTATACTCTATTTCAAAATGGTTTCCCTCTAAAGGAAGGGAAAACAAAGGAAAGGAGAAACAGTGAGGGAGGTAACTTGGAACTTAAAATTAAAAGAAAAGAATGTCAAAATTGTTTTTTACATGTAGGTGAGAAAAATGAAATAATAATTTTTAAAAATGCTCATTTGTTTATAGGATCATAGAAATAGAACTTAAAGTCACTTTAGAGACCTGACGTCCAAGCCCCTTCATTTTATAAAGGGATTGAAACCTTGTGAGGCTGAGTGATTTGGGTCAAGAACTTTATATACTTCAGATAGCTGTCAAGAATTAATTTACTAATTCATGTATAAGTTTCTACCTTCTTTTCAGAGGGCATCCTTGCAGTATAAGTGTTCAACTTTTATAAAATTCAGAATATGTCAATATTAGGCAGGAGAGAAAGTATTTAAACCCCAGTTTTCTGCCTCCAGAATCTATGTTATTTCCATAAATTAAAACAGAGAAGAAATGAAATGCTATTCTATAGGGAAAGATGAGGATGATATTTACTTTTATGAATGATTAACTCCTTTCCCTTCCAAGCCCATTTCCAGATAAAATGGAAGTATCTTCATAAGACAATGGAGAGTTGTTAGGAGGCACAACACAGGTGTGAGGGAATAAAATCTGGGGTCTCATTATAGATTCTTACAATGAATGTTTTCATACATGGTAAGTCCATTTCCAGCTGGCACTTGTTCTTCCTCTTAGCAACATGTTTCTCTTCTCTCCTTTGGGGACTTGTAAAAGAGGTTGTTCAGGGTTTCCATCTGCCATCCACCTGGTTGCTCAAGAGAATTAATTTTTGCTATAGCAGAAAAAAAATGATAACAAGCAGGTGTAACATTTTTGGTTTAGCCACTGGCAAAAAAGTTAGCCTGGGAAGAATTGGTTCATTTGCAACATCTTGGTTACTAGATAGAATGATTTTGGGATACAGATAAAATTGACAGAAAACTCAAATTAAGTGGGTTAAACTCCCATTAGCCTTCCAGTATGGGAAAGGAGAGCAGTGTATAGAAACAAGGAGGAAGAGATGCCAGTGAGGGCTCAGCTTTGTTTCTCAAATTGGGCCTCTGACACATATACTCTGCAAGAGCCTGAGCAAATCAATTACCTTTATATGCTTCAGGAAACTCTCTAAAACTTACCTACTATATCTTACATAGTTTATAGTCTGCTTTGGTGCAAGACATGTTTATAGTGCTAAGGTACTACTCTGACAAAACCAAAGATATTTGAACAATTTGAGCAAAATAAGATAAAAAAACAATGATTTCTTATGCATTTATAATTATGTTTCAGGTAATGTGATTAGCCTAGGAAATACAAAGACAGAAACCAATATATGGAAGAATACATTAGTGGCTATTTCTTCCAGCCCAAATGAAACCAAGAACCTCATTTACAAAAGCCCCAACAAGTGGTGGTGCAGTCTTTGAAGAATTCCAGTGAGGGAAAGCTACTCTCTCCTTGTTCTCTTCTTATTTGTCAGAATATTTCATCTCAATTTCCTTTGCTGGAGTTATATCCAGGTCATACCCATTGACCATTCCTTTACCTATACCTCTCTCTCTTCCAGGCCTTCATCTCTTTTTCCTCTCTACTATTCTGTTTGATGATGCCCTCAGTTACTATAAGGTCACCATCTTCTAATGCTAATAACCCTCACATCTTCTATCCAGGCTTACGCCACTCTTAATTTCAATTTTATAACCGCAGCTGACTTTTAGACTTTTCAAACTGGATGTTCTGTAGATATCTTAAACTCATCATGTTCAAAACTAAACTCATTATTTTTCAACCCAAGCCTCTTCTCCTCCTAAACTTCTAACATTTCTATAACTCTCCAAGGCCTCCCCATCCTCTTAATCACACAGGCTTACAAAATAGATGCCATCCTTGATGCTTCTCCCTCTCACCTCCCTTATGTAGTCAGATGCCATTAATTTCAGGTTTTTTGTAACCTTTTTAATGTATCCCCCTCTCCCTATCTCTTCTCTAATGCTGCTAGTAACTTGTGGTCCTCATCATTTCATTCTTGGACTATTGCAGTAGACTTCTATTTGGTGTTTTGCTTGAAGTGTCTCTCTATACTAGTCCATTCTCCAATGAGATGTCAAATTGAAGCTACTAACATGCATGTCTAGTTATGTATTCATTTCTTTAGTATATTGCCAGGCATATAATATATATAAAATACATATTTATTGATTAACTTATTGATAGATGGGATGTATTTTAAAAGACTACTACTCATCTGTAATTATTATCATAAAATTTTCACATTGGCATTTAAAGCCCTTTTTACAGTCTTTTAAAGCCAATTAGTCCTTTGCTTTTCTAGTATCCTTAAATCTAAATTTCCCCTCCACAACACCCATTTATTCTGGGATCCAGTGACTCTGACTTTCTTAAAGTTCCTCACATAAGATACTACATCTGCTAACTCCAGGAATTTTCAGTCTTTACTCTATACCTGAAATTATCTTCTTCCTCATCTTCATCTCTTAAGCTTCCTGTCTTTCTTCAAGACACTGCTAAAAATCTCACCTTCTACAAGTAGCTTTTCTTGATATATTGGTAGTCTCTTCCATCTGTGATTATATCCCTTTTATCTTGCTTGTACATGTTTGTTTTCATGTTGTATCTCTACTTAGATTGTGAGCTCCTTGAGACCATGGGCTGGTTATTTCTTTAGAAGAAAATAATTTTAAAAAATTATAGTTTACTCCATCCTGCAAATAAATGATTCTATTTTGCAATAGCCTAAGCCATATATCTTTTTCTCTGGGTTACACTCAGAAATTCGCTTTTCCCTGCAGAGCTGCTGTCCCATAAATCACCTTCATTCAAAGAAATATATTATCTCTACACATCTTATTGCCCTTACACAATTAAGGGAGACATGCTATCTTACCAACAAGCCTTTCATGCCCATTCATAATTAAGAGAGATCTATTGTCTCCCTAACAAGACTTGTAAGATGCACATAGACACCATGAAGTCGGTTATCTGTAAAACATTAGTTGTCCTTTGAGAAAGTCTGGTCTGTTGGTACTGTGGCACTACGTAGTCATACAGGTGGATGCCACCAACAAGCTTTCCATAGCAACAGTTAGAAGGAAGAATGTTTTCTAGTTCTGCATTCCAGACTTCTATCTAATCATTTTTTTCTATCATCTATGATACCTCAGTCTTTGTAACCAATCGTATTGATTCCTATTGCTTTGTGTTCTTTATTCTCTGGTGTTTCCCAACACTATGAGGGCTGTTATGTGTGTGTGTATACATATGTATACACAAACACACACACACAGACATATATATATATATATATATATACAGATAGAGAGAGATAAAGGGATAGATATAGATAGTTATGGATATATAGATAAATAATGCTGCATATGTGTATGCATATGTGTGTGTGTGTGTGTGTGTGTGTAGTATGTTGTAACTCATGGTCTTTTAGCTGAGGAGCTGAGAGAACCATCTTATTGGTAATTGCTAGACTTGCCAATTATGCCACTTTTTTTGTATTCCTAGTGCTTATAATAGGGCTAAGCATGTAATAAGTATTCCAAAAATGTTATTGACTGCCTGAAAGCTGAGGGATCAATTAGGTTACTAGTTTAATAGGTTAGGTAAGAGATGATACATTGAACAATCTATTAAGATACTTTGAGCTTAATGAGAGAGAGCAAGAGAGAGAGAGAGAGACAGAAAGACAGAGAGAGAGAGGGACAGAGAGAGAGACAGAGACAGAGACTGATAGAGACAGAGACAGAGAGACAGAGAAAGAAATTTTGCTCTTTTTCCCCCATGTATATTGTCTTATCAATCATCTTAAAGAAAGTATTCACTATAAGCATGAATGAATTTCTTCAAATCTACACATCTTTGCCCATTTAATGTTTTGATCAAGAACCAGATTTTTCAATAGTTTTTTTTTTAACAGTTGGGGTTAAGTAACTTGCCCAAGGTTACATGGCCAGTTTGTGTGTGTGTGTGTGTGTGTGTGTGTGTGTGTGTGTGTGTTAAATATCTGAGGTGGGAACCTATCCCAGGTCTTCCCAACTCTGGGGCCTGGTGTTCTTACTCACTGCACCACCTAGCCACCCCTCAATACATTTTTATTGCTATTCTTTTAACTCTGTGGTGCTATCATTCACAATAATGTAATTGAGTCAAAATACAGGTCCACCTGTATTGGGAGTTCATGTTTAGTTCTTCATAATTTAAAAAAAAATTATAAATCTATAATTTCATTAAAATTCCATTTTATCACCTTTCTATCTCACAGAATACATCCACATGCCATAATAAGTTTCAATGAGATGCCATACCCGTCATGATAAACCTCAATAATATTATCCTACAAAATTTCCAATGTACTGAGTGAATTACTTCATAAGATTTAGATAGGTTTTCCTCAATTCACAAAAGAAATTCACTATAGACCTAAATGGAGATTACAATTATACACATAGTAGACAAAATGAACAAACTGAAAAATATTTGTGGATTTTAGGCACTTTTAGAGTGTTTAAATGAGTTTTAAAGCTGAATTATATTTGGTTTAACTGAACCATTGCCATACTATATTGTTGGATTATTCTTTGAATGTGGGAATCCCATGCAATGATGAAATTTAACAAATCATCAATAATTGTATATCATAGGATTAGTCTATACACCATCACTTAATCTTCCCTCCTACTTCCCTAATTTTTAAGATAGATTTCTTTATTCAAATGATTGTGTATGTTTTTCCCTCTTTGAACCAATACTGATGAGACTAAGGTCATTGCCCAGCCTCCTATCTTTCCCTCCAGTATGATAGGTCTTTCTTTTCTTTTTAAAATTTTTTCTTTCTTTTTTATCTTTTTCATGTAATAATATTATATTTTTTCCAAATTATATGTAAAGATAGTTACCAAAATTATCTTTTGTAAGATTTTGAGTTCCAATTTTTTTCTCCATCTGTCCTTCCCCTTCCCCATTCCTTTCTCCATCTGAAATATGGCAAGTATTCAGATATAGGCTATATATGCACAATCATATTAAGCATATTTCTACATTACACAGGTTAGGGAAGAAGAGGCAGAACAAAAGGGAAATACCATGACAAGGAAAAACAAGAACAAAAAAGAGAAAATGGTATGCTTCTATTAGAATTCAGATTTCATAGCTCTTCCTTTAGAGATGGATAGCATTTTACATGGCAAGTATGTTGAGATTGTCTTCGATGATTTTATTGCTGAATATAGCTGCCTATCAAAGCTTATCTTCTCACAATGCTACTGTTACTATGTATGATATTCTACTGGTCCTTCTAAGTTCACTCAGCATGAGATGATATAGATTTTTCCAGCTTTTTTTCTGAAATTTTCCTTTTCATCATTTATTATTGCAAAATAGTTTTCCATTACCTTCATATTTCACAATTTATTCAGCCATTACCCAATTGATGAGCATCCCCTCAATATTCAATATTTTGGTACCACACAGAGGGCTGGTATATTTTCATACATTTGGGTCCTTTTCTCTGTTTTGATGATCTCTTTGGGATATAGACCTAGTAGTATTGTTGCTGAATCAAAGGGTATGCAGTTTGGTTGCCCTTGGGGTATAGTTCCAAATTGCTCTCCAAAATGTTTGGATCAGTCCACAAATCCACCAACAATGTGATTGTGTTCCAATTTTCTTACATCTTCCCCAATATTTATAATTTTTTCTTTTTCGTCATATTAGCAAATGGGATAGATGAGAGGTGGTACTGCAGAGTTGAATTAATTTGTATTTATCTAATCAATAGTGATTGTGCATGTGTGTGTTTGTGTTTTTGTGTGTGTGTGTGTGTGTGCGTGTGTGTGTGTAGGGAAAGAGATAGGCAGAGACAGAGACAGAGACAGAGACCTAGATAGAGACAGAGACAGAGACAGGGACAGAGAGAGCTTTAATATCTTCATCTGTAAACGCCTTGTTCATATCCTTTGACTGTTTATCAGTTGAGGAATAACCTGTATTCTTATAAATTTTACTCATTTTTTCTATCTTATTTTAAGAAATGAGAATTTTATCACAAACATTGTCAGTAAAATAACATTCCCAGATTTTGCTTTCCTTCTAATCTTAGTGGCACAGTCTTAGATGTTACAAAACCTTTTCAATATAATATCATCAAAATTATTCATTTTGCATTTCATGATGCCCTCTAACTGTGGTTTAGTCATAGATTCTTCCCTTCTGCACAGAACTGACCAGTAAACTAACCTTTGCTTTGCTTGTTTGCTTATCTTTTCACCCTTTATTGTTATTTTTAAATTTTTTGAATTTATTTATTTATTTATTTTTGTTTTCAACATTCATTTCCACAAGATTTCTAGTTAAAAATTTTCTCCCCATATGTACCCTACCCCCAACCCAATTATTCAATCATATTGAATAACCCTTCCACCAATCTGCTCTCTCTTATATTCACCCCTTACTTACTTGTAGTCAAGATGGATTTTTATACCCCATTGCCAATATTTTATATTGACTATAGTTATTTCAAATGGAATTTATCTTTCTATCCTGGTGGGCTTTGTTTAATATATAAAAATGCTGATGATTTATATTGGTTTATTTTATATCCTGCAACTTTGCTAAAGTTGTTAATTATGTCAAGTAGTTATTTTTTAGTTGATTCTCTAGGATCATCTAAGTATGCCATCACATCATCTGCAGAGTGATAGCTTTGTTTTTTCATTGCCTATTTTAATTCCTTCAATTTCTTTTTCTTCTCTTATTGCTAAAGCTAACATTTCTAGTAGAATATAGAATAACAGTAGTGATAGTGGTCATTCTTGTTCCACCCCTGGTCTTATTGGAAATGTTTCTTGTTTCCCCGCCTTTACATTTAATACTTGCAGATGGTTTTAGATAAATGCTACTTATCTTTTAAAGGAAAACTCCATTTATTCCAATGGTTTGTAGTGTTTTTTTAATAGGAAGGGGTATTGCATTTTTAAATTTTTTAGTCTATTGAGATAATTGTATGATTTCTATTTGTTCTGTTATTGATATGGTCTATTATGCTAATAATTTTCCTAATGTTGAACCAGCTATGCATTCCTGGTATAAAGTCTACCTGGTCATAGTGTATTATTTTCATGATAAATTGCTGTAATTACTTTTTTAACATTTTATTTTTAATTATTAGTCATTAAGTTGTTCTATAGTTTTGTTATTTTTTCTCTATTTTGTTTCATCCTGGTTTTGGTATCAGCATCATATTTGTGTCATAAAAAGAATTTGTTGTAACCTACTTTGCCTATTTTACCAAATATTTTATAAATTATTGGAATTAAATATTATTTAAATGTTTGGCAGAATTCACCTATAAATCCATCTGTCCCTGGAGATAGTTTACTGGGGAATTCATTGGTAGTTTGTTCAATTTCCTTTTCCTGAACTGGGATCAAGTATTTTATTTCCTCTTTGTTAATTTGGGATATGAATATATGTACATATATTTTTTGTAAATATTCATCCATTTCACTGATTGTCAGATATATTGGCATACAATGGGGTAAAAGAGCTCCTGATTATTATTTTAATTTGCTCTTCATTGGTGGTGAAATCAACCTTTTCAGTTTTGATTTGGATATAGTAGTTTTATTCTTTCTTTAGATCAAATTAACCAAAGATTCATATATTTTATCTAATTTTATAAAACCAGCTTAGTTTTATTTATTAATTCAATATGTTTCTCTTAATTTCAATTTTATTAATCTCTACTTTGAGTTTCAGAATTTCTAATTTGGTATTTAGTTGGGGATATTTAATTTGTTCTTTTACTAGCTTGTTTAGTTGCATGTCCAATTCATTGATCTCATCTTATATTATTCGTGTAAGCACTTAGAGATATAAAATTTTCCCTAAGAAATGCTTTTGCTGCATACCAAAAATTAGAGTATGTTGTCACATTATTGCCATTCTCTTTGATGAAGTTTTTCATTGTTTCTATTACTAATTGTCCCATTCCTTCTTTAGGATTAGATTATTGAGTTTTCAATTAATGTTTATTCTATCTTTCCATGGCCCTTTATTACACATCTTTTTAATTAAATCATATTCTAAAAATGATGTATTTTGTATTTCTTACTTTTCTTCATTGGATTGTAAGAATTTTGTGCCCTAGTATATGGTCTATTTTTGTTTAGGTGCCCTATACTTTGAGAAAAATAAAAGGTATATTTCTTTCTATTTCCATTCACTTTTCTCCAGAGGTCTAGCATGTATAAATTTTCTAAAATTCTATCCCTTTCTTTAAATTCTTTCTTGTTTATGTTGTGGTTAGATTTATCTACTTCTGAGAAGGGGAGGTTGAAGGCACCCACTTGTATAGTTTTGCTATCTATTTCTTTCTATAATTCACCTAAATTATCCTCTGAGAATTTGGATGTTATACCACTTGGTGCATATGTGTTTAATGTTGATATCAGTCAATTATTTATGGTAACTTTTAGCAAGATGTCATTTCTTTCCTTACCTTTTAAAAATTGATCTATTTTTGCATTTTCTTTGTCTGAGATCAGGATAGATATCCCTGCTTTTCTTTTCTTTTTTTTTCACTTGAGTAGAAGCATAACAGATTCTGCTCTAGTCTTTTACCTTTATTCTGTGTGTTCCCCTCTGCTTCAAATATGTTTCTTCTAAACAATATATTGTAGCATTATGTTTTTTAATCCACTCTATTATCTGTTTCTGTTTTGTGGGAGAGTTCGTACCATTCACATTTAGAGCTATGATTATGAATTATGTATTTCTCCCTATCCTCTTTTTTCCTTTTTCATTCTCTTCTCTCTTCTTTCACCCTTTTCCTTCTCAACAGTGTTTTGCTTCTGACCATCACCCCCCCCCAATTTCCCCTCCCTTCTATTAGTCTCCTTCCATTTTCTTTCTACTTTTCCCTACTACTTCTGCTCTCCCTTCTCTCTGTCCCTTTCTTTTCTTATGCCTAGTTTATCCAATTTCCTCATAGTATAAAATATATTTCTATACCTAACTGAATGTGTCTGTTATTCCCATTTTGAGTCAAATCCAATAAAAGTAAGGTTCAAACAATGCTCAACCCTACCCTTCTTTCCCTCCAATGTAATAGGCCTTTGTGCCTCTGCATGTGAGGCAATTTACCCTATTCTGACTCCCACTTTGCTCTTTTCCCAGTACAATCCTTTTAGTATTAATTATTTTTCTAACATCACATCAAAGTCAAGTTATTCACAGCTTCTCTCTCTGTATAATTCTCCTCATGGCTCTAATTAAGATGCAATTCTTAAGAGTTATGAGTATTATCTTCCCATGTGAAAATGTAAACATTTTAATCTTATTGAATAATAGATTTTCTTTTCACATTTTTCCCACAATTTTTATGCTTCTCGGGAGTCTTATATTTCAACAACAAATTTTCCATTCAACCTTTGATCTTTTCAGTCAGAATAATTGAAAGTCGTCTATTTCATTGGAAATATATCTTTTCCCCTGGATGATTATGTTCAGTTTTTCAGGGCAATGATAATCCAAGCTCCTTTACCTTCAGGAATATTATATTTCAATTCCTCCAAACTTTTAACGCAGAACTTCTAAATCCTGTGTAATCCTGACTGTGGCTCTATGATATTTAAATTGTTTCTTTCTGGCTGTTTGCAGCATTTTCTCTTTGACCTGATAATTCTGGAATTAAGCTACAATATTTCTTCAAGTTTTCATTTTGTGATCACTTTCAGGTGGATTCTTTTAATGATTTCTTTTTTTTACCTTCTGGTTCTAGGATATCAGGGCAAATTTTTGTTTATATTGTTGGTTTTTTATTTGTCCAGGTTCTTTTTTTTTTGACCATGGCTTTCAGGTAGTCAAAGAATTATTAAAATATTTCTCCTGAATCTACCTTTCAGGTGTGTTTCTTTTTTCCTAATGAGACATTTTACATTTTTTTTCTACTTTTTCATTCTTTAGATTTTTTTTTTTTGTGATGGAATCTTTGTGTCTCATAGAGTCATTAGCTTCCATTTGGCCAATTCTAATTTTTGAGGAATTATTGCTTCAGTCATCTTATATGCCTCTTTTTTTCATTTGGTCAATTCTACTTTTTAATATATTGTTGTGGTTTTTTTTCATTGGATTTTTTTTTACATTAATCCAATTGTATTTTTTTAAGGAATCATTTTCTTTAGAAAACTTTTATCCCTTCTTTTTTAAGATTTTGACTGTCTTGCTTACCTCTGATTTCTTTTTCCAGTTTTTTTCTACCTCTCTTATTTGACATTTAAAATCCTTTTTTAACCTCTTTCAAGAAGGCTTTTTTGGGCTTGAGACCAATCCATAATCCCTTTGGAGTTTTCACATGTAGGCATTTTGACAATGTGGTCCTCTTCTGAGTTTGTGTTTTGATCTTCCCTGTCATCATAGTAACTCACTTTATTCAATGTTCATTTTTTTTCTTATTTCTTGTCTAGTTTGTAGCTATTAAAGTTGTACTTTCCTCCTGTGGGCCAGAGGGCATTGTACTAATATTCTTGTGCTGGGGGTCAGGACCCTGATCTCTATCTTTGTGCACTGAGGCCTCAGGCATTGGCAGTTTACTCACTGCACTGAGGGGCCCCTGCCTAGTCATGCCTATTGTTGACAGGTTTCTGGATTTAGCAACTTGCCTCCTGTGCTGGAATTGGAGGCCTTAGAGCTGGCCTGCTCTGTCACTGGCCTTCTGAGCAAGGATTATGGGGCTTTGGTTGTTGATTTGTGCTATGGCTAAATGCCTCTTGCTGACTTGTGGGACATCACATACTCTGGGCTGTGCTCCCCTTTTACCAGATAATGCAGACCTTTCCTGAAGTCCTTCTAAAGCTACTGTAAGATGGAAAATTGTTTCACTAAATCTTTTTGTAGGTTCTGTTGTTATAGAATCCATTTAGAGACTTTATTTAATGTTTTTTTCTGAGGGAAACTGGTAAGAGCTCAGTCAAATTCTTAGCTCTTCTCTGCCATCTTGGCTCCCCCTCCATCTATAGTAGGTCTTTCTTGCCTCTTCATGTGAGACAATTTACCACATTCTACCTCTCCCTTTCTTCTACATCCTTTGTACTTCATTTTTTATCCATTTTTATGTCATTACCTCAGTTTCACCTTTTACCCATATCCTCTGTCTATGTATATTCCTTTTATCTGTACTGTTAGTCATAAAAGTTTTAAGAGATACAAGTGCTATCTTCGCAATAGGGATGTAAACAGTATATCTCTATTGAATCCCTTATATTTTTCCCCTTTTGTGTTTTTATGGTTCTCTTGGGTTTTGATATTGGAGGTCAGATTTTTGTTTTAGTTGTAATCTTCTCCTTTTGAAGCCTTGAAATCCTTCAATTGCATTGAGTGACCATTTTTTCCGCTTGATGTACTGTGCTTAATTTGGCCAGGTAAGTGATTCTCAGCTCTTGTCCTAGTTCCTTTGCCTTCCAGAAGATCATGTACCATGACTTCTTATTTTTAATGTTGGCACTGCCACATCCTGTGTGATCCTGATTGTAATTCCCCAATATTTGAATTGTTTCTTTCAGGCCACTTTTATTATTTTTTCCTTGACCTGATATTTCTGAAATTTGCCTATGATGTTCCTTGGAGGATGTTTTTTCTTTTTTGGGGGAGGGTATCTTTTATGAGATTAATGGTGGATGCTTTCAAAACCATTCTGCCAGGACATCAGGTCTCTTTTCCTTGATAATTTTTTGAAAGATGTAGTCCAGGTTCTCCCTTTGATTATGGCTTTCAGGTAGTCCAATGATTCTGATATTGTCTCGCCTGGATCTACTTTCCAGGTCAGTTGTTTTTCCCATGAAATAATTTACATTTTCTTCCATTTTTTAAATTCTCTTGAATTGTTTTGATTGATTCATAATTTCACATAGAATAATTAGTGTCCACTTTCTAAATTCTAAATTTTAATGTATGGCTTTCCTTGATTAGCTTTTGTACTTCCTTTTCCATTTTGCCAATTGTGCTATTTAAGGAATTGTGTTCTTTAGTGGATTTTTGTATATCCTTTTCCATTTTCCCAATTCTTCTTTTAAAGCAGTTATCTAGCCTATTGATTCTTTATTTCACATAATTCTCTTGTATCATTCTCAAATTTTTTACATTTTTTTTCTTCTACCTCTTATATATGATCTTCAAGTTCCATTTTGAGATCTTCCATGAGATCTTTCTGGGCTTGTGAACACTTCCCATTTTTCTTTGGGGTTTTGTGCATAGGTGTTTTTACATTGTTGTACTATTCTGAATTTTTTTTTTTTTGCTTTTTGGAGGGAAATTGGGGTTAAGTAACTTGCCCAAGGTTACACAACTAGGCATGTGTGTGTGTGTGTGTGTGTGTGTGTAAGTATCTGAGGCTGGAACTGAACTTGGGTCCTCCTGACTCTGGCCCCAGCACTTTACTCACGGTGCCACCTAGCCGCCCCTGAATTTTTTTTCTAGGTCTTCCCTGTCACCATAATAGCTTTCTATGGTCCAATTCTTTTTGTGGTTGTTGTTGATTTTGGGGAGCCTTTTTCTTTTCTTTAAAATTTGAGATATGCTCCCAGGATGGAAGGGACACTGCCTTGGGCTTCTTATATTAGTAGGTGCAGGCCCTGGTTGTTTACCTGGTGTTGCACTAATGTTGACCTGAGACCCACAGGGGAACCTCATGTCTTATGATGGGGTTTGACTGACATTGTTGGAGGTTGTAGGGGTCTGGAGGCTTATCTGGTGCTGTGCTGGGGTCCTAGTGGTTGTGTCTGGCATGTGTTGAGGCACATTGGGGTTTTTATGCATTTTCTTATGTCTACACTGGAGGAGACATGATCAGACCTCTGGAGTCTTATTACTTTAACATCTTGGCTTCTGGAAGTAGGAATACTTGGTCCAGTGAAAAAATTTTTAAGTTATCTCTCTTCCATACCATTCACTTCTCCAGTGAATTATTTCAAGTGTCTTCTATTTTATTTTATTTTTTTCATTGTTTCTCCATTTCTTATAAAGTAATTAGTTTCCATTTGCTTACTTATCAATTGTAAGGAATAATTTTCTTCAGTTAGCTTTGCCATTTGGCCAGTTCTGCTTTTTATGGCATCCTTCTCCACCTGGGCTTTTGTACCTCTTTTACCATTTGGCTTAGAATGTTTTTTAAGATATTAATTTATTCAGTATTTTTTTTTCTATTTTACCAAGCTGTTGAGTAATTTTCATTATTTTTTTGCCTCATTCTTATTTCTCTTAAATTTTTTCCTGCTACCTCTCTTACTTGATTTTCAAAATCCTTTGTGAGCACTTCCATGGTATGAGACCCATTTATATTTTTCATGGTGGCTTTGAATGTAGGAGCTTTGACTTTATTTTCTTTTTCTGAGTATATGTTTGGATCTTCCTTGTCACCATAGTAACTTTCTATGATTATGAATTATTTTTTCCCTAATTTTCTCATTTGCCTAGTCTATTACTTGACTTTTAACTCTTTGCTAAAGTAGAACTCTGCTTCCAGGGTGGAGAGCATACTTTCCTAAGCATCATGGGGTTTGTGCAGCTGTTTATAGAGATACTTCTATGTAACTGTAAGTTTTCAGTTCTGTCAAGGTAGTATGAGGTAGGGAGAGGTGTGTCCTCTTCTTCTGGGCTATTCTCTGGTCTGTGAGTGACCACCAGTATTCTTTTCTTCCCTGGAGCTGTGAGACACTTTACTGTGGCCACAAGCATAAGTGTGCTAGTGCTCCTCCTTACCTGGAAACTGCCACCCAGAATGGAACCCAGATCCAAGTTTAGGGAAGGGAAGAGAACCCTGCCTTAATTCAAGCAAAGAGATCCCTGTAATGTTGTTCTGACTAATTGTTTGACCCCCCTGCCCTCTGTGGGTTTAGAGCATAAGAAGCAACTGCTGCCACTGCTGATTCAGTGGCTCTGAAGGCGTGTTCCTGGTATGCTGGGGCCAGGGCTTTGCTGGCACAGCCTTCACTGGGCTGTGTTCCACTCTCACCCAGGTGTGATAGTTCTTTTTTGCTACCCTTTTAAGTTGTTTTTAGGGTCAGTGGGCTCAGAGGTCTGGAAACCATCAATACTGCCACTGCTTCAGTTGCCCTGAGGCCTATTCCTGGTTACTGGAGCTTGGTCTGTTCTGACATGGCCTGAACTATACTGTGATCTTCTCTCACCATGGTGTAACAGATATTTCCAAGCTGTCTTGGCCTGGAAAGTTGTTTTACTCAACATTTTTGTGGGTTCTACTACTCTAGAATTTGTTTAGAGGTTTGGTTTTTTTTTTTGTTTTGTTTTGCTTTTTGGAGGGCAATTGGGGTTAAGTAATTTGCCTAAAGTCACATAGATATTTTTTGTGTGTGTGTGCTAAGTGTCTGAGGCTGGATCCAAACTCAGGTCCTCCTGACTCCAGGGCCTGTGCTCTACTTACTGTGCCACTTAGCCTCCCCTAGAGTTGTGTTTTTAAAGGTATTTGGAAGTATTTGGGGAAAAGCTTGTGGGAAGCCTGCCGTTTCTCTGCAATCTTGGCTCTGCCTTCTCAATTTTTCTACTTGTTGATCATCTGAAAAAGGCATTGGACAATAGTATCAATGTTATTTGTGGTGATCTTTTCGTTTAATTCCATAACATTTCCTACAAGGTCTCTTTAAGTTTTGATCAAGCATGATGAGTTCTTCATGTTAACAGTTGCCCCCTTATTAGATTATTCATGCTCCCCAGATCTGTATAATGAAGTGAGTGAATAGAAGTTCCTTAAAGGAAAGATGTATCTCCCTTTTCTCTTATTTTTACACCTAGAAAAATGCCTGGCTTATACTAGTCACTTAATAAATTCTTGTTGATTGATTGGTTTTTAAAAGTAAAAAAGGTAAGCCCAAACTTGACAAGGTAGCATTTTGTAAGAAAAGAAATGGCTTGTGCTCAAAGAAGAAGGAATATTTATCAGAAACATTGCTCTTCTACTCAGAAACATTTGTTTTTCTTCAGAAAGAACACTAAAACCACCAAAAATATTATAAGTGTTGGATTGTGAAATATAACTGAAAATCTAAAAGGATACTATCCATGGAGATATGTGAACATTTTGAACTGAGAGGGGAAAAAATGAAAACTGTTTACCAGACATACAAATATCTTATTCACAATCTATCCTGGGAATATTCTGACAGGATATATCTTTCATGTGATTCAAGTCATAATAAGTCACATCCAAAAGTCTAATAGGTAAATTATAAACAGTTATGCTGGAGTCAGAAGAATTATAAAATTGAATGTGGTTCAGGAAATGTCAGACCAGCAAAATCTCACTGGAGAGCTTCCACTTACTTTGACATTTGCCGATTAGCAACTACAAAGTGATCCTTCAAAAGAAGATTGAAGTTCTTTAAAAATAACCAAGGCATGAGCTATCATAAATCAGAGTGACATAGGGCATTCACCCATAAGGTCCATTACATGGATATTCTCTTAATGTAGGTTCAATTTCATCTTTGGGGAAAATATTCTTAGGATACAGTATCTAGTCAGCTCAATGCTTTTACAATCTTTGCATGTACTAAGTGATGTGTGAAAAAATAAAAAGAGGGGATATTGAATAATCAAAATAGGTTCATTTAATTTTTAAGAGGTTTTTAGTAGACAATGAATGATCATAGGTGCCTCAAAATGCAATGCAATTGATCACTTGGAAGTTGAGGGTGCAGATAAACAATTTTATTTAAAAAGAAATACTCTAAGACCTCTAAGACCTTGCAGTCTGAAAGGAGGTTCTGTGATACCTTTAAAGCCTAATATTCAAAAGTGTTTCCCTGTCTTCCTGTTAGTGCCAGGTTAAGTCATATCTACCAGAGGAAGTTTTTCCTATTCCATGTCTCCACCCTGTGTACTCCAAGCATATTTGCTCTGCCATTTATTTCCAAAGATCATTAATACATTTTAAATGTAACATACTACCTGTTGGCTTTCCTCTAAGTATATGAGCTTTTTGAAGTTATAGACCATATTTTTGACTCTCTGTTCTTTCAGAACTAAAGAGGAGTCTATCATATGATACTTAATATGTTTTAAATGATTAAGTAAAATACCATCATATAAATAATTAGATTTTTTATATCTTAAACAAAACTTCTCCAGCTTTATTAATATCTATTTTCAAGGAAAGATTAAATCATTTCTCAGTTTTCTTAAAAATAATCAGACTATTTTTTTATTATTGTCATTTTGGGAGGCCCCATAATTCCCAGGGAATCATTAATAATAAAACATAAAATAAGAAGTAGCTCATTTAAAGTCTTATAGGAAATTTATACCCAAGTCAGGAATGGGACATTACACCAGATCTCTATCTCTTGGGCTTTTCACAAAAGGGTTGATAGGTAAATTTTTTATGTTTCATTTTCTCACATGATTCACTGATGTGTTTTGTAATATTATGACCAAATGACATAATTAATTGTGGAAAATATAATTTAGACTTTTGAAATTTGGGAGAGTTAAATGTTAGGAATTTATCTGCACATATCACAAATTAGCTGTCTCTTCCATTCTAAGCCATAGTGCTTTCAAAGCAAAAGAATAATATATGCTCAATGTCCACAGCAAATTATCTGTGTTTTGACTTTATGTTCTCTGTTACAGTCCATGAATATTCAATTTTGAGTAGTCTTTAACATTGTCATTTCCAAGTATTTCTTTGTTTTCTGCTGGTAATGCTTTAAATGCCTGGCTAAATAATGGCTATTATCATATTTTACTGCAATTTCCACCCCTTAGTGTTGCCTGTAGCCTTAGTAAACTCTTCTCTACCTATTTCCATTCTGGGTATCATTAATTAC
This sequence comes from Petaurus breviceps papuanus, assembly GCF_028583685.1. Classification (NCBI taxonomy): domain Eukaryota; kingdom Metazoa; phylum Chordata; class Mammalia; order Diprotodontia; family Petauridae; genus Petaurus; species Petaurus breviceps. The sequence continues at coordinate 18,635,564 of NW_027187359.1, read as the reverse complement.
AAACCATTATATCAAAATGTCACTACAGCCAGGTCTAAATAATCAAATGAAAACATTGATAACCTTGAAGGCATTAGGGGAGAGTAGGGGAAAAAGTGCTAGATTTTGAAAGAATTATTCTTGATTCAAACTCGTTGCTATGCACCTTCTAAGTGTGTGACCACGAGAAAGCCAACTTCTCATTTCAGGGACACAGTTTTCCACCTTTAAAAATGGGAATAATGATAATGCAGAGTTACTATGAAAGAAGTATTTTGCAAACATTTGAGCACTATGGAATTGTGGGTAATCATTATTACTTTACCTAAAAAAGTCAGAAATCCACAAATAGTTAGGTACAAGTTAACCCAATATACTATTTCACACTCTTCCTTCCCCAGCTCTCTTGCTTTCAGCTCCTCCCCCTCCCATTGATTTATTAATTCAATTAATTTTTTAATCTCATGGATGAGAAATTTTTTGTATCAAAATAGGTTTTATCAATCCAAGTCACTTACTTAAGTGATATGATTGTGAATTCAGTTAAAAAATAGTCAAATTGGGGCGGCCAGGTGGCCCAGTGAGTAAGAGTGAGGCCCCAGGAGTCGGGGGAGACTGGGATACTGGGATCGTGTTCCGGCCTCAGATACTTAACACCCACACAAAGTAACTGGCCCAGTAATCTTGAGCAAGCTACTTAAACCCAATTGCTTAAAAAAATAGTCAAATCAACTTTAAAATACCCAAGTCATTATTTAGTAATATAAAAAAATAATAGAGATGAAAATATTGCTTGCTATTGTACTATAATAGTAGCTTGGCCTCCAATAGCTTTTATTAGGCATTTGTGAGGTAATTGAGAGAACTGAAGGGATTAGAATACCAGGAGATGGGGGGAATTTAATGAACCACACAGATGCCATCTTATGACTCAGATTTGGAGCTAGCGCATTTCCCTTCAAGTAATGAGTCTAGTCCAATTTCTCTTTTGTGAGAAAACTTTATTCAATTTGGAGAATTTTGAGAGGACTTTGCTGCATTTTTTTTTTACCTAGCCCTTCATGAACTGGGAAGCTAGACTACCTCTACTTGCTTCTTAGAGATCCTTAATGAAGGACCTAACTTATGCTGACCAGAAACTCAGTCAGATCTGAAGATCAAGTTTTCTCTCAATTATACATCAGGAGCAACCTACATGTCTTATCTGAAAACTCTCCCTACACTGATCAATTAGGTTTTGTTTCCATGTTCCTTTGATTGTATATAGACACTCAGAGGAAATGTGACACCTCTTTTTGTGACTTCATGGAATCACATCTGTTTACTCCCCTCCTCCCAACTTGAGAAGTCTCTAATGTTTCCTTCAATTAGAAATCATATGATTTAATGTGTCCTGGTTAATACTTTCCTCTTAATTAATTGTTCTTAATGGATTAATTATTTTTAATGTATAAAACCTACAGGGTTTCCCCCTGTTTTCTGGATCTAGCAACAAATCGAAGGAAGGATACTGGGTCCTATTTATTGGACAATTGGTATGCATTCTTTAATATATTGGTATATGGGACAGGTAAAAGTGTGGTTTCTCAGAGACTATATGTAAAGTGAGTAAGTCCTTAGGCCTTAGGCCTAAGTTTCTATTTTTCTAGAAATTATGTGACTTTGAAACTTTAGAAATCTTTCTGTTGCTCTGTTCTAGTCAGTCTTTATCACCCAGCTTACCATAAAATAATTAAATTTCTATAGAACTGCAAGAATTGCTGAAAAACTGTTGATAAGTAGGATCAAGCAGTAACCTTGGGAAGAAGCTCAGACCCAGGTTCAGACTAAAATTCATAGATAATACTAAAAATAATAAAGAATGGAAGGAGCTGGCAGCCTCAGATTGATTTGCCCAATCAAGAGACAGACAGTAGCCTTGGGACCCTCAAGTCCAGATAAGAATGTATCAAGGGTAGACTGAAAGGAGGGGTCCAGTATCCTAAGATTGTTACTGCACCTGCATAATGAACTTCATGTATTATGTATATTATCCAACAAGATTAGAGCCTCATTAGTAATAATTATGTTAATGTTTGTAACCCTTCTCTTATTTAACCCAGCTTTAGCTTCTGTATGGCGGACTCCTATCCTGGGCATTGTTCCAGTGACTGGACCGCCCGCTTCTCGAGAAATTCTAATAAAATTTCTTATCTTCACTTTGAGGTTTCCAAGTAGTCATTTTGGGTTAGGGTCTTTGTACCCCACACATTGGTATGCTCAGAATTTCAAACCTTTGTTTTCTCAGTCATTTTATCCTTCACCTATCACATGGGAAACTTGGGGGAAGTTCAGTGACCTTCAAGTAAAAATTGTTAAGACAGAGATTATTTTCTTAAAGTATTAAGGATTACAAGGGGATTTGTCCCATTTTTTAATCCTTCAATCAGCCACTATATGAACTCAAATTAGAAAAAGGAATAGGAAGTTGGGCAAGAAAGTTTGAATTCCACAATATTACTAAATTCTTTTCTAAGGAAAAATTTATTAGGTAGGAGAGCAGTATCAAGAGCCTTTGTTGTTCAGTCATTTTAGATGTATCCAACTCTCCTTGACTCCATTTGAGGTTTTCTTGGCAAAGATACAGAAGTGATTTTTCATTTTCCTTTCTAAACTAATTTTACAGATGAGGAACTGAGACTAACAAGGTTAAGTGACTTTCCTAGGGTCACTAGTAAGGGTCTAAGGTGAGATTTGAAATCAAGAAGAAGACTTCAGGCCCAGCATTTCTATCTACTGCATGACCCTGGCTGTCCTATATAAATTTCTAGAGTTTAACTAATAAAACTTACTCAGTTTACATTTTGCAATACTCTGTACTTTCCTAAACCACACTTACTGGAAGGTAGGTCTAGTATAGATACATACATTTTCCCTTTAGCTATCTAAGTTTGGTGTATACATGTATATGTGTATGTGTATGTGTATGTGTATATGTATGTGTGTGTGTGTATAACACACACACACACACTTAACTTAGGAAAATTGAGAGGATTGACAAAATTTTCTCTCTGAGTAAATGCCAAAACTGAGAATCACAGCCATATCTCCAGATACCAAATCTATTTAGCATTCACTGAATTGCTGAGTCTTACTTTTTTTGAAGAATATTTAGGAAATTCACTGAATTTTCAAGTGGACATAACCTAAATCGACTTTTTTTTTTAAGCAATCAGGGTTCAGTAACTTGCTCAAGGTTACACGGCCAGGTGTTTCTGGGTGGGTGCTAAGTGTCGGAGCCCAGATTCGATCCCCAGGTCATCCTGACACTGAAGCCGGTGCTCTTACTCACTGTGCTACCTGGCCAC
>NW_027187359.1:18598832-18631838 GCF_028583685.1 Petaurus breviceps papuanus | reverse complement strand
CTTAGAAATCAGAGAACTTAATGAGCTCATGGAGATCATACAACTTAATGGATTTCATTAAATTCTTATTAGATGCCTATTCTCTACAAAGCATTTTCCCTGAACATATGGCAAAAAAATAAAAGAAAAGGGATTGTCTTTACAGATGAAGAAATTGAGTTCCTGAGAGGCAAAGTAAGGTCTTTTACATCAAAAGCTACTTCAGGACAAAGGAAAGACTAGAAACCAGGGCTATTGGTTTCCCAATATGTTTACTAACCAACCCTGCTAGTTCTAAGCCCTTCTTTCTCAATAAGGAATCATTTATTTTTTAGTATAACTTATTATTTTAGAATAAGGACTTGCCCTTCATTCTTCTTTTCTTCAAATCATAGTTAAAACAAAGTAAAAGGAAAATAAAATTTTCCTTAAATTGAAATTTTCAGCACTTTTGGTAAGAGGAAATGTTGGTAGGGAAATTATATAAAATAATTAGAGATCAATATACAATTCAGCAACCACAAAGTTGTCTTGACAGTTGCTATGCAAACTCTTAAATATTCCTGTGGCTCATGCTGATTTATTACCTTAAATAGCCAATATAAGCCACTAGCAGCTGTAGGAAGTTTTCCAGGAAGTCATTCTTATTCTAAAAACTAAATTACTAAAATATTTTGGTAGTATACTAGTGCTATAGTACTTCCTTGAGGATTTTGGATAAATGACTTAATCTCTAAGTCTTACTTTCTTCTCTGTAATAAGAATATAATTATATAGTAAAATCTCATAGTAGATTCTATTACAGAAAAGCCTACTGTATGGGAAAATTTCCTAAGTCTCAGTGGATAGACACAGAAAGTTATTTGTAAATGCATTCCACAGGAATACTAGTCAAAATGATAGAGGAAAAAGCAGTATGGTATAGCTCTAGCTTGCAATTGATAAAGACATAAAAAGAATAATTTCTGTCCTGATAATGAAATCTAAGGGAAAATCGCAGTGAATCATGTTTTTTTCATGTCATTTCTTCATATGCACAGAAAAGGGGTCTTCTAACACTGGGGACAAGCTCTAGCCAGGAGGTTTGAGGGGAAACTGACAAGTCAAGTTTTGGATGTGGCAAGTTTAAAATGTCTACTGAACATCCATTTTGAAATATCTGACAGGCAGTTGGAAACACAAGATTGGAAGTCAGCAGGGAGTTCAGGTTATATAAGTAAATTTGAGAATCAATAGCATGGACACTATAATCAAATCCATGAATTTTTAAATAAAAAAAGTAACATGAGAAAGGGAGGAAGGAATCAGGGAAGACCAAAAAAATGAAAGAAGGAAGAAGAAAGAAAGAAAAAGGAGAGAGGAAGGAAGGAAAATTAAACTGAATAAATGAAATCATACACAACAGAAGAATACAATCTTTCATTTACCCTCCCACTCCCACAAACTATTGTCCTGCTGTGTAGGTCTTCTCTTGATTCAGAAAAGAGAATAAGCTCTTTAAAAAAATATCATCACTTTCCATATAGATCTCCTTGTAACTAACTGGTTGGTTAATCATCTTGAGTTGTGACATCAACCTGGTGAAAACCCAGAATATCATGAAAGTGAAGTAATTGTGAGGAGGAAGCAGTCATGGGGCAGTTTCTCATTTTTACTTATTTTTGCCAACTAGGTGGTAAAACATTCTATTATTTTTATGTGACTGAAGCACTTCAAGTTTTGTTACTTTTTAAATTTTAATATTCTAAGTAGAGGTTTTGGTTGTCCTGCCTTTGTCACAATTCTACATTAAAACTTCCCAATGAGACTTAGGATTTGAGCTGAAATGAATATCTGAGGTCATCTGGTAAGAAACTGATAAGGAAAATTGAGAGTGAGAGGAAATGCCATTTTCCAGTTTCAAACTAACTTCTGTGTCCAAATTTAAACCAGGTCTTTCTGACACCAGTCACAGCAATCTCTTCACGATGTCATGTCTTCTTTTGCAGAACAGTGTACTGCATAAGATTCCTGAAATTTTCTCATTGTTATATACTCGGAGTACTCTCCAAATCAGTAGCGCTCAGTGAGGCTCTAGTATTATCATGGAATGCCAGGTGTCCAGCATTTTACTTTGGTGATGATTTACCCCAGCACACATATCTGAAGTGAAAACAAAAATCTTATTTCAATAGAAGGAGGACAAGGAGGAGGGGCAAGAGAAATGGCATTGGTAACGGTAGTGGTAGTAATAATGATGAAAGCTAACACTTCTATAGCCCTTTAACATTTAAATTTTACCCAGGTCTTTACATATACTGTCTCATTTGATTCTCATGACAAGCCAGAGAGGTAGGTGTGAATATCCTTTTTTCACCGATTAGGAAACGTAATGCCCAAGGTCATACAGCTAGTATATGAGTACGGAAAGTTTGGAATTCAGGTCTTTGGCATTCAGGTCCAGCACTACACTAAATAGTTTCCCAATAACACATCCACTTATGATGATACAATCACAAGATTAGCAATTTATCTTAACTACACAATGGTCCAATGATTACTTAAAATAACTTTCTTGACCTGACAATAAATTTTGCACATGAAAATTGTTGTCAATTCACAGTGTAGATGCTGAGGGAGAAGCTACATAAACATCAACAGTACTTGTTCAAAGAACTTGATCAATGTGATTTACTACCACTGTTGTAATTCTCCTTAAAATATTAAGGTAGCCAAGTAACATAACACAGATGTTCTGGGGTAAAAAAGAGAGATACAATATAAATGGACAGTTTATCAGAGCATAGTTTTCTAGCAGACAGTTTAACAAAACATAGTGGACAGTACAAGCAGAGCCACTATCTAAAAAACAAAAGAAAATAATATCCTCCAATATTCATGGAAAATCATAATTATTTTGTAATAGTCCTAGATAAAACCTGACAAATAGAATCTAAGGAGACATTACATGTCTCTGAGTTTCTTGGGTACCTGAAATCCAGTGAGGCTTTTGGAATACTCCTAATCATGTGAATATAGTTTGTGCACATTCCATTGTATACCCTAGACCATATATTAATCATAAAGCAAAATGTTTATTTAAGGCAAGGTAGAAAACTACTCACATAATAAGTAGAAAATTAACATTAAATAAACATATAATTAAGAAAAGGTGTCAAATCTACTTGCAGAGGAATAAATAGGAAGTTAGCATTCTCAGTCATATCCTTTACCCCCTTCTATCTCCATCAACTATATACAATTCACGTAACTTATTTTAGTTCCAATGGAAAAGAAGCAGTTGCCAGGGGAACTCACTTGGGTTTAGAAAAACAAAACAAAACAAAAATAAGTTATCTCTCTAATGAATGACAAGACAGGGTGAGAAAAGCACAAATTGTTCCTTATGACATCTCAGCTTAGTCTCCATAGTCAACAAGGAGATTTCAGGAATTATTCATTTCGATGACGATAGGGGCATGAGGTTCAGTTGGAATTTCTGGATTTAAGGGCGAGATTCTACATTCTATCACATGGTCTTATCTTCTCTATGACTAATGAATGTCTTTTTATTTGTACCACAAGGATTTTGTTGTTGTTGTTGTTATTGTTATTTTTCTTTCAGTTGCCTTGTTTTATTCTTGGTCACTGGCAAGCAGGTGCCATGGAAGGCTATTTGCCCCATTTCATAACAGATACTCCCATGAATACCTTCTCTCCACATGATTCATTATTCTTTAATTGAACACGTGTCTCCTGACATAGTCCCTGTGTGTAGACACAAGTCACATGCAATTTTGATGTTCTGGGAATCCCCTGGAAGGATCACAATGTTCTGCACTTCAACCACTTTGGCAAATGTGTTTGGGCTAAAAGAAGCCCTCACAGTCAAACTTCCACTTAAGAACTATTGGGTCTTGTTTCATCACTGTACTGCTATTGTTGTTCTTTTGTCATTTTTCAGTCATATCAGACTCTTTATAACCCCATTTGGGTTTTCATATCAAAGAAACTGGACCCTGGGGTGGTTTGTTATTTCCTTCTCCAGCTCATTTTATAGATTAGGAAACTGAGGAAAACAGGGTTAGTGACTTGCCTGGATTCACACAGTTATTAAGTGCTTGAGACTAAATTTGAACATAGGAAGAGTAACCTTTGTGACTTGAAGCCCTTTATTCTATTTACTGTGCCACCTAATTGCCCGCTTCATCACTGTATCTGAAACTTACTAAGTGCTTGTTAAATTTGTGTATAGCTTTCTTTGTTAGGGCCACTTTGCTACAGATGAAGTATGAAGATCTTCACCTTTCTAATATTCTCTCCCCACATCCAGGGCTATGCTAAAGACAGCTAGAATCACTTTACAACAATTGATTGTTCATTCCAGAGCATTTATCCTTTGATAATTGGTAATTATTACATTTTTTTGTCAATTGTCTAGATTTAAGAAAGTGATGGAGAAAATGCCAATAATTAAGATGAAAGTAGGTTGTGTTTTTAGAGACCTGATTGTTAAATAGCTACAAGCATTGTAGCTATTTAACAATCAGGTCTCTTATATAGAATGAAGATTTGAGCAGATTTGTTTTTCTTCCAAGAAACTGACAGTAATACAAATAAAATATATCTTAAAGCCTCTTTAGAATTCTATTAAAGAAAAGACATAAAATGTCTTAGATCTCTAAAGTTCTACAAGAGAAAAGATAATAATAATAATAATGATTATTATTATTATCTCCAGATACTCTTTGGCTCTCTGATAGACACTTGAATATACTAGGCAGTCAATAAATTATGGTTGATTTTCTCTTTCATTAAAGGACCTGGGGACTAAGGATAGTAACATTTAGCTTGGAAAAGAGAAGGGTTTTTTTTTGTCTTGTTTTGTTTCATGGCAGGGAGAAGAAAGGGGGAGAGAGTGAGTAGGTCCTGATAAATATCTTCAAATATCTAAAGGGCTATTATAAAAAAAGGAGAATTATACTTCTTTTGTCTAACTATAAAATATAAAATAAATAGGTTCATGTAGTTTATTTTATGGTATCAGTGTATAAAAATAAAAAGAATATAGATTTGGTTTCAATATAAGTTAGGCATTCCTAATAAAGTTTTAAAAAATATAAATAGCTGCTTCTTAAGACAATGAATGAACTCTCTTATACTGACATTCTGGTTACTTGTCAAGGATGTTGTAAAGCAGAGTCCTGATTTGGCTGATGGCTTATATGAACCCCGGCATCTCTTCCAACTCTGGGGAACTACTGTATAATTCTGAAGGTTAAGTTACTTGCTCCAAGGGCACCCAGAAAAGAAGAGGAAGAGCTTGAAATTCAACCCAAATCTTGTAACCTTCTTAGGGGTTGATAATTATCATGCACTTATTGTATTAAAAAATAACATTCAGACAGTACATTTTCAGTCAAAAAGCATCATCTGAAATAAAATTATTTTATCATCTAAACTAAGCTGAAACCTCATCATGATCCTGTCATTCAAGTGCCCCAAAGCTACCTCTGTCTTTACCAACATTTCAAAAATATGGCAATTTGTTTTGAGTTTCTTACTCCATTATGCTTTCCACTCTCCATGATTGCATTCATAAACATCTTCACATGTAGAGGTATATATATGTACATAAACATTTTCTCTCTGCCTTTGTCTCTCATGTTTATACACTTGTAAACTAAAAATTTCATATGAATAATAACTTCTGCAAAGTAATAATGGAGTCAAAGGAAACACTTAATGAAACATATTTAATGATGCAATTCTATTTGATTTATTCTATTTCATTCAAATACACATGGTTTGAGGCTCAAGTTTCAGGAATTAGAGTTGAGGTTTGTTGTAGCTGTTTTTCAGGGAATTCTGTTGAGTATACTAATTATCTAATAAATTGTTTGGAATGCTAAGTCCTTCATAAAACAAAAGTTGTCTTCACTGGCAGGGGTGTATAGATTAGAATGACTTTTGATCAGACCTTAAACCCGGTAGTCCTAAGATATCAATTTGATAAATCAATGATATTTGAAAAAATAAAACTTTAGAAATATATCAAAGAGAGTGATAGATGAAAGCACTAGAAGCAATGGATAAAAGTTGAAAAAAGATATATTAGATGAAAAATGCTAATATTTAGAACTATCTGAAATAGAATGGCCTATTTTCTTTGGAAGTCCCTCCACAGTCCCCTCCCCTATTATGTATCCATTCAAATAAATGCATAAATAGCATTTTATTTTTTATAATGTAAATTTTTATCAAGTTATATTTTGGCTGATGTACTCTCTTCCATCTCTGAGCTCCTATCAGTCTATAAGGGATTCCAGTGAGAATCCCATAAGAATTGAGAATCCATAGAGATCTTAAGTAACCAGCACCATCCTCCTTTCCTCATCCCTACTCATATCATCAAGCCAGGAACTTAGCTGTAAAGACAGATCACTTAGCAGTTATCATCTTGTCTTACCAGGGTATATAATACATTGGTATTGCTACAAACTTTTCATCAAACATTTAGCTGGAGATAAGAGAAATACATCAAGTTCCCATCAGTTGAATACCTTGCTCTCCTCTCCCCCATTTTCCACTTTAACTTTGCATTTTATGGCAATGTGTAGTTGTGCTCTTAATTAATTTTATTCATGCAAAAACTGTCTTAAAATGTCACTCTTACCTTATTATAATTTTAAAATATTAATATCAGCCTTGTTTTTATTTTGTGCAATACACAAATAACAGAATTTTGTTGAAGCATTTTTCCATCATATCTGATTCTTTGGAACCAAATTTGGAACTTTCTTTGCAAAGATACTGGAGTAGTTTTCCATTTTTTTCCATCTCATTTTACAGACAAGAAAACTGAGGCAAACAGGGTTAAGTGACTTGCTCTAGTTCATACAACTAGTAATTGTCAGAAGTTGAATATGAATTCAGGAAGAAGAGCTTCCTGACTCCAGATCTGGCACTCTATCCAGTACACAACATACTACAAATTCACATAGTACATCAGGACCTACAGTCATCATCTATGGAAGGTAGGAGACAGCAGTCAAAGAGCACTGGCTCTAGAATCAGAGAACGTGGGTTAGGGTACTACCACTGATATTGGTAGTACCTGGTATATTATTGGCACATAACTTCCCTGTGCCTCAATTTCTATATACATACATACACATATGCATGTATATGTACACATACATACATACACATGTGAGTGGTTTTATACAAGATGACATCTGAGATTACTTTCATGCTTAGTTCTATCATTCTATGATTATATTTCATAAATATCATAAGATTAATTTCATAAGTATCATATGATGAACAATGCTATAATGTGCTAGGTGCTGGGGCTCCAAAATGAATCAAACCAAATTTTATTTTTGAGGATTTTGCCGTCTAATTAAGAAGACATGGGATACATATGAAAGGGGTTCTTTGCTAAAATTGAAAGAATATAAATATCTGAGCACAAATCCTTGCTCTGACCATTGCTAGCTGGGTGATTATGGATATCATTTCACCTTTTATGAGCTTCAGTTTTTACATATTTAAAATGGGGCCAATATTACTTGTACTATCTACTTCACAGAATTGTGGGTAAGGAAATATTTAAAAAGTATAGGTGAAGTGTAGATGTACCGCTTGAGCTTGCTCTTGAATAATCTTTAAGACTTAGAAGAAGATCATGTTCAAGGCTATTCAACATAGGACAAAAATAAATGCTACTTGAAAATAATGCTATTCATGCCCAAACAAAAATAATTTTATAAAGCAGTAATCATTGAAAGCACATGGTAGAGGATTAACAAAAATAGAAATATGAATAAGTGAAATAGACTTGGACAAAAAGATAGAAATAACTGAACTAAATATAACAGTCCCATTATACATTTGGATAAAAAATGCAGAGGGAATGGAGCCAAGATGCCAGAGTGAAAGTAGGGACTCACCTGAATTGCCCCACAAACTCCTTCATTTACCTCTAAACAGAGACTCTGAACAAAATTTTAGAGTGGCAGAATCCACAAAGAGACAGTGTGGCAGATTTCCAGCCCAAGACAACCTGGGATTTTTTTTTGCATTTGACTTGGAAAGGAACACAGTCTGGTGCACAGGTTGCACCAGCACAGACTTGACTATAGCATAGATGGAGCAAAACCCAGTGGACTGAAGCACTGGTAGCAGTGGCAATTCCCAGACCTCTCATTGCAAGAGGGGACGGGGAGTGGGAAGGAGTTGTTAGAATTGGGTGAGAGAGAAGCATTCTGCACAGTACCAACAGCTACTCTTGGGGCTACCAGCCCACAGACTGAATGTTTGAAAGTCACCTATTTAAACTGCTGGGAGCCAAGATGGAGTAACCAGTAAGTGACTTTTACGCTCCCTTGTTGGCCTGGAAAACCCCAAAGAATATTGCCCCAGGAAAAATCCTGGAATAGTGGAGCCAGGAGAAAGGGTATAGCAGTCATTTAGCTTGGGAGGCTAGAAAGGTCCTTCGTTCTGTTACTGAAGGGGACAGGTACAGGATGGGAGGTTTCCCAGCAAGCAAGCAGCAAGCTCCACCTCAGCAAACCAGTGGGAGATCTTGAGCCCCAGGGTAGTGGATTTGACAAGTACCAACACCAGGACCACAGGAGTGATATCTCACAGCCAGGGGAATCAGCAGACACCAGAGTAGATGGTATCCACCAGCAGCTGAGTCAACCTGTGCTCTACAGAAATCCTAGGGCAGGAGAAGGCTTCCAGTAGCCATACCACCCCACTCCCACAACTCACACTGTGAGCTTCAGTGTAACCCTGTGGAAATGCAGAAAGACCTGGCCTCAGTACACACCAACAGCTGCAACTCAGCACCAGGTAAGCTACAGCATTATATGGCTTCCAACAGCCAGAAGCAGAGGCTACAGTATACAAAGCCAGTAACCACACCCCTAGCACTCAGCACAAGAAACATGGAATAGAGCCCCTTGTGGCCCAGAAGCAGAAATCCACTTTAAAAGCCAGGAAAAAGACAATAATAATAAGCAAAAGCAAATTAGAAAAGCCCTCAGGAGAGTGAATCACCAGCAGCTGTGGTGGTTTCCTGACTTCTCAACCCATAAACATGAAAGAGAAAGTAAATGGTCAGTGGGGAACTCTGTTGGATCTGGGTGACAGAACAGTGAGGTCTGGCCCCTGTCCCCCCAGGGCAAGAGATGGTAGAGGCCCAGGGGCTGCAGCTGCTGGTATGTGACTGCCTCCAAGGCTCCTGGCCTACAGATTGTAGGGGGAGCAAGCGACCATTCAGAGGGTAATTGCTCTTGCTTTGACCTGCTTGGATCTGAGTGGCTGTCTTCAACAGTGGTCCTGTGTCTGTGGCAAGTGTGCCAGAACTTGTGGTGGATGTAGAGAGGGCACCCTCCTCTTATCTCTGACAACATCTGTGAAAACCCAGTGATTCAAGAAAAAGCTCTCTGTATTCTGGAAGCAGAGTTCCACCATGATAAAGAGCTCAAAAGTCATGTAATTATCTGGCAAGATGAGCAAGCAGAGGAAACACGATCAGATCATGGAATCATTCTTTTTGGAAAAAAAAGGATCAAAGTACGGAACCAGAAGAAGACAATGAGTTCAAAACTTCTGCATCAAAAGTTTCCAAGAAAAAATATGAGTTGGGTACAGGCCATGGAGGAGCTCAAGAAAAATTTTGAAAATCAAGTAAGAGAAGTGGAAGAAAAATTGGAAAGAGAAATGAGAATGATGCAAGAAAAAAATCATAGAAATCAAGTCAACAGCCTGCCAAAGGAGACACAAAAAATACTGAAGAAAATAAGACCTTAAAAATAGACTAACTTGAATGGCAAAAGAGGCCCAAAAAGCCAATAAGGAGAAGAATGCCTTAAAAAGTCGAATTGCACAGATGGAAAAAGAATTCCCAAAACTCCCTGAACAGAATAATTGCCTCCAAATTACATTAGAACAAATGGAAGCTGATAACTTTATGAGAAATGAAGATATTCTTTTATCTTCCAAAATATGACAAAGTACAAGGCAATGTAACATATCTCATTGGAAAAAAACCACTGTCCAGGAAAATAGATCCAGGAGAAATAATTAAATATTTTTTTAACTACCTGAAAGCCATGATAAAAAAAAAGCCTAGAAATCATCCTTCAATAAATTCTCAAGGAAAATTGGCTAATATTCTAGAACAAGATGGCAAAATGGAACCTGAAAGAATTCACCAATTGCCTCTTGAAAAAGATCCCAAAAAATAAACTCCTAGGAATATTGTAGCCAAATTCCAGAGTTCCCAAGTAAAGGAGAACATATAACAAGCTGCCAGGAAGAAACAATTTGAGTATTGTGGAAACACAAACAGGATAACACAAGATCTAGCAGCTTCTAAATTAAGGAATCAAAGGGCTTGGAATATGATATTCCAGAGGTCAAAGGAGCTAGGCATAAAACCAAAAATCACCTACCCAGTAAAACTGAGTTTAATGCTTCATGGGAGGGGGCGGCTAGGTGGTACAGTGAATGGAGCACTGGCCCTGGATTTAGAAGGATCTGAGTTCAAATTTGGCCTTAGACACTTAACACAAAAACTAGCCATATGACTTTGGGCAAGTCACTTCACACCAATTGCCGAGTAAAAAATAAAAGGAATAAAGAACAATTGCATCCATAAAACAATTAAAAAATTCTTCAGGAGAAAATATGGTCATTTAATGAAATAGAGGGCTTTCAAGTATTGTTTATGAAAAAAATAGAGCTGAACAGAAAATTTGACTTTCAAATACAAGAAGCAAGAGAAGTATGAGAAGGTAAACAGGAAAAAGAAATCATAAGGAACTTATTAAAGTTGAACTATTTACTTTCCTACACGGAAAGAAGATAATTGTAATGCATGAGACTCTTCTCAGTATGAGGATAGTTGAAGGGAATATATTTGCATATATATATATACACACATATGTGTATACATACATGTGTGTATGTATAGTGTATATGTGTATATAAATACATGTGAGTATGTTTATGTATGTACACATATATAGACAGAGGGCACAGGATCAGTTGAATAGGAAGGGATGATATCTAAAAAAAAATTAAGAGGTGAGAGAGGAATATAATGTGAGAAGAAAAGGAGAGCTAGAATAGTGCAAATTATCTCATATAAAATAACAAGAGAAAAATGTTACAATGGAGGGTAAGAGCAGGAAGTTGAAAGGGAATGGGTCAACCTTACTCTCATTGAATTCGGGAACAATATACACATTCATTTGGCTATCTTACCCTACAGGAAAGCAGGGGGAAAGGGTTTAAGAGGGCGGATCATAGAAAAGAGGATAGATTGTGGGAGAGGATAGTTAGAAGCACATATGTTTGAAAAATTACAGGTTCAAAGAATAAAATAGAATAAGTGGGGGGCAGGATAGTTTGGAGGGAAATATAGTTAGTCTTTCACAATATAACTACTATGGAAACATTTTGCATAAGTACACAGGTACATTCTATATTGAACTGCTTATCTTCCCAGTGGGGGTGGGTGAGGAGGGAAGAAGGGAAAGAATCTGGAAATCAAATTTCTAAAAACAAATATTAAAAAAATACATGCAACTGGGATATAAGATATACGGGCACTTGGATATATAAATCCATCTTGCTCTAGTAGAAAGTTAGAGGGGGTAAGGGGCAATATATAAGAGAGAGAAGATTGGGAGAAGAGGTATTTAGTTAGGTTTGCTATCTTGGTGTGGGGGTAAGGGAAAGATAGGGAGACAATTCATAACTCAAAATCTTTTGGAAATGAATGCTGAAAACTAAAAATAAATTTAATAAAAAAGATCCAAGGAATTAGAATATGATATTCTGTAAGGTAAAGGATATTGGACTACAACCAATGATAAACAACCCAGGAGGGAAGAGGGAGGTTGTGTACCTTCCCATTGGCAACCACTGAAACAAGATCACTATGCCTACTGCAGACAGAGGGGCCACTGGAAAAATGCCTGTCCATCCCACAATCATAATCCAGTTCTCCCCTTGAAAACCAAATAGAGGGGCCCTGACTCCCAACATCCTATCCACAGCTGTTTCTGATCTGCTCTCTTCCTGAGGAATTTCAGTTGCTCCACCTGGAATCCGCAAAGGGAGAGAGTGAACATTCTCCACTTCTCAAGAGGTTCCCCTGGTGTCCCCTTTTGAAATCTAAATTCTCAGTGCAAGGGGCCACCGGAGAGACAAAGAGGCCACCAGAATGTCTTGTTAGCTTTGGTTCGTGTTTTCTTTTAGTGTATTGTTTTGTGTATATCCTGTCTGTGGGACTGTGTAAAGAAATCTCTGAATCTGCCACCATGTAAGATTCAAAAGCAACCAAGCAGTAAGAAAAACTATAACTATGCTAGAAAGAGTGATAGTCTCTTAAAGAAAGGTTGTTAGCAAAAAAAACAACAACAACACATTTCTCCTTCTACTTCTTTGGACTCCTGCCAAGTTCTCCCATAGGAAATTTCTCCTCTAAGATCTATCTAAGAGAAATGGGGTCACTTCAATGATAAAAGAGAAATAGGTTTCAAAGCTGCACTTTGGAATAGCACTAACTTAACCCTTTCCTGGGTCACAGAAAGAGAACTGTCCAATATCACTGGGAATATAAATCCAGGTAATTGAATTCATTCTCTTTACTATTTGGCACCAAGCAATTGTTTTTATGTCAAAGTTCAAAATTAAGAGCATAATTGTTACTGGTAAACAGTTGTGTTATCTATGTTTTATGAGAAGCAGTTTCTCTTACAGTCTTGGAGTATTGTAATTTGGGAAATGCATAGATCTGAAATTTTAAAGGAATGAACACCTGAGAAAAGTTTAAGATTCTCCTCCCTGTAGCCCTACCTCTGACAAGGCTAAGGTTACAGTGCCTTCTCACTGTGATCCAGGTCTGACTAGACCAATGCCACAGTGACAAGTTACAACTATTAAGATTCTATTCCTTGTGGTCCCAGTTCTTCTTAGCTAGGGCTACAGACCCTTCCTGCTGTCATCCAGCTCTGACGAAGTTGAGGAGACAGTAAGAGGTTAGAACCATTAACATTTTTCTCCCTGTTGTCCTGGCTCTAATTGAACTAGGGCTGCAGTGAAGTTAGAATAATAGTAGGGAATCTGAATTAACCTCCTCCACCTGGTGTAAAAAAAAAAAAAAAGGAAGGCACAGCAGCTACATCGGAGCTCCCACTAGCAACAGCCTTAGATCCCCAGGTACCCCTGAAACCCACCCCTCTAAGTAAGCAGAGCCTGGAGTTTCTACTTCAAGTTCCCCAAACTCTTTCCTCAATGCTCTAGGCTACAATCTCCTGGCACTACCCAGTTGAGGAGTGCCCCTTTTAACCAGGGTTTGCTACTGTGGGGAGATGAGAAAAAAAGAGGAGAAAATGAGGTCAGAAGTCAACTAGCCTCTTCCTTGGTAATAATCAATCATTCTTATATGTAATTTGGAAATGCAATTAATGTCATCTTGCAGTTTATACTACGGTTTTATTTTTACATTGTATATTGTAAAACCTGAGTGAACATTGTGAGTCAGAAATGGTGTTAGCTAAAGTAATTTTTAATGTGGATTTTATTGAAACTAAAACATGGAGAAAAATTGTGTAAGACCAGTAGTGTTACTTTATCCATTATGCTAACCCTTACTTGTAATGTTTATATCTGCTATTTAGAAAATGTGGTGTTTGCACCTTTCCAAGTTTGTCTTTGTTTAAAAGGAAGTTTCAGTTAAGATTGTTTAAACTTGTAACATTGTTAACTAAGCTATTTTGGGCTACTGTTTTAATGCTAAAACCTAAAACTGTTAATTGATTATTGTATGTAGAAAGAAGGAAACTGGATTAAAACTTTATTCTGACTAGTTCTGCCCATTCAGAGCAGTCCTCCTGCATGTATGAGAATTGGCTAACCAGGGGCATCATTATTAGCCTTTTCCCCAGTCTCTCCTGCTTAGAATTCATATAAATTTTCCTTATGTTGTAAAACTGTCAAATCCCCTAGAAACTATCTCTATAAGGCAGTCATTCAGCCTGGGAAAGGAATTTGTTTTAGTTATGTAGGTTTTAAATGAGCCTAACTTGCTAAGAAGTTGCAAGGATTAAAAGGGATTTCTATCAATTGGATTTTATATTTTAGAAGGAAAGATAATAAATGGAATTCCTTACATTTATGAGACCTGATAAATCTTTATTGCTCATTGCAACTCCATGAAAGTAGAAATAATTATAACTGGCTGTAAGCTGTGATTGGTGAGGCTTGTTGTTTAATGTAAAAGGCACTTGGGAGCATAACTACATTTTATTTAGAGTTTGAGTTTGGGTAGAATTGTCTGCATTAAATCAGTGTCTAAGAGAAAATGCCACAAGCTACTCAGAAGGTATGTGATCCTGTACTGTTAACAGGTGGAAATCTATATTTGGTAAAGGCCAAAGGGACAATCTTAGCCTGTGTCTGGGATGGGATGCCTCCTGGTTCAGTTTACCCATGGGTTCCTTTGAAAAGGAATGTTTCCCACCTATTCCTGAGTCTAGCTATGAGATGGAACAGATACTGCATGGTTGGATAGCTGTGACTTTACCTGAATTTAAGTTGTTTTCTCCTGGCATATTTGGAATGTCACATGTCCCTGCTTTTTTCCTTCTATAACAGGTTTCTATGATCAGAGCAAGTAATCAGTAAAAGATATGAGCTCTTTTGTGTCAGCTTATTAAAAAATCTAATATTATTTTTCATCTAGAATTAGAACATGTACAGAAAGTTATGCAAACTGCTTAAGATCATTTAAAAGTTTTCAACTAATTTTCTTCATTAAAGTTTGGTGATCATTTATAAATCTTGAAATTATTTTGAAGAAGGACTTTAAGAAGAAATTTTTTAAAATCTCTAGTGTTATTTTAAGAGACCCACTAAAACCTCCATTTGCAAGACATGTTTATTGTTAAATTGATATAACAAGTTGTAAAGAAGAAAAGAACTTGCTGTTTTGATCTGAATTTGTAGTTATTCCATTATCTAAGCAAGTGTTAATATTTGTAACTGAATGTATATGTGTAAATTCATTCCCCTTTTTGAGATTCTGTTCAGTACCCCACCTCCTATTGTACATTGGATGGCAGATGCTGTTATGTATGATTGCTAAGGATTTCCCTTCTCAAGTCCAGGTCGCAAGGTGTACCAGGCCATTTCCCAGTCATCACCCTGGGATCCTGCGCCTAACACCTCTGCTGTTAAGGTGTCCAGAAGAAAGGATCCACTGCTCACACATCAAGGTGACAGCTTGTAATGGGAATGTAAATTTAAAAATCTTCCCTGCCCCTAGGCTAAAGTGCACCTGGAGCCTGGGGTAGGAGGCTTCTCCTGGCATTGATGCCTTTGGTTGGTTCCAACCCCTATGCTCCCTCCTTGTACTCTTGGACTCTTGGTAGGACAATTGATGGGACTCTGATTGCAAAGAATCCATATCTTGGTACCAGTCCCTTTTCAATTGGTCCCCTTGCCTTACGTCCCTTGTAACCTCCCTCGTAGGACCACTTGCCCTATTACTACTGGGGTTTTTAATGGCCTGGTGTCTCATAAATTGCCTATCCACGTACGTTAGTAAAAGGATCCAGGCCATCAGGCTGTTTGCCCTCTGTACTACCTATGTTCTCATGGACTCAGTTGAATCCAAGTGTCAACTATGATCAAGAAAAGAGGGGAGGGAAGTGCCCACCAGAAATTATACACCAAAGCCCCCTTCCAGTCAAAACCTGCCAGAAGGGGCCCCTACCAGGGTCCCTGGAAGCCACCTGATAGGCCACAATAGTTAGGGAAATTTCCACCTGTGTTGCTAAAAACAGACCCCAGATACAGGTCTGTTTTTATTTGTATCCAGAGCTTTGCTAGGTACCCAAGGCTATACTAGAAGTGGCACATTTGTTGTTAACAACATTTTGTCCTATAAAAATTTAGCCTGCAGAAGACTCGGGGCTGTCGTCCTTACCTGGCAGGCAGTTGCTGCCTAATAAACACTCCTATCAAATTGT
Organism: Petaurus breviceps papuanus; assembly: GCF_028583685.1. Lineage (NCBI taxonomy): Eukaryota > Metazoa > Chordata > Mammalia > Diprotodontia > Petauridae > Petaurus > Petaurus breviceps. The sequence goes on along the minus strand of NW_027187359.1, from coordinate 18,615,822 downwards.
AATTGGCATTGCTGTCTTCTTATTGCCAGGCTGTCCACTTCAAGATCATGATACAATGAAAATTATATGTAATAAAGGGTCATGGAAAGATAGAGTAAAGTTAATTTGAAACTAAATAATCTAATTCTAAAGACTGAATGAATCAAACAACAAATCATAGAAAAAAATCAATAACTTCATTCAAGATAATAACAATAATGAGATAGTATACCAAAACTTATGGGATGCAGCAAAAGTGCTTCCTGGGGTAAGGTTTATATCTCTGAATGGTTACATGAATAAAATAGATAAAAAGGAGTTCAATGAATTGGGCATGAAACTGAAAAAGTTACAAAAAAGAACAAATTAAATATCCTCAATTAAAGGCCAAATTAGAAATACTGAAAACCAAATAAGAGATGAATGAAATTGAAATTAAGGAAAAAAATATTGAGCTAAAAAGAAAACTAAGAGTTTGTTTTATGAAAACATATGCCATAAAATTAACAAACTTTTGGTTAATTTGACTGTATGAAACAGAAAGAAGAAAACCAAATTACCAATATCAAAAATGAAATGGGTGAATTCATCAACAATGAAGAGGAAATTAAAACAATAATTAAGAATTATTTTGCCTAATTGTATGCCCATAAATTTGACAATCTTAGTAAAATGGTTAAATATTTACAAAAATATAAATTGCCCAGATTAACAGAAGAGGAACCAAAATACTTAAATAACCCCATCTCAGAAAACTAAATTGAACAAGACATCAATGAATTCTCTAGAAAAAAAAATCTCCAGGGCCAGATGGATTTACAAGAAAAAGCAATCACACTTTTAAAGAACAATTCACTCCAATACAATATAAACTATTTAGGAAAATTGGTGAAGAAGTAGTCCTACAAAATGCTTTTTTTATGAAATAAAGATGTTCATACTGAAACCTTGAAGAGCCAAAATGGAGAAATAAAATTATAGACCAATTTCCCTAATTAATATGGATGGAAAAGTTTAAATTAAATATTAGAAAAAATATTCCAGCAAATCGGCATGCAAATTATAAACTTAGATAGGATTTATACCAGGAATGCAGAGCTGGACTATCAGCCCTATCAGCATAATTGATCATATCAACTACAAAGCTAACAGAAATCATATGATCATCTCAATAGATGCAGAAAAAAAATCTTTTGAGAAAATACAATACTTATTTCTATTAAAACATTAGAGAGCATGCTAATAAGTGGAGTCTTCTTAAAATAAGTAGCATCTACCTAAAACCTTCGGCAAGCATTTTTTGTAATGGTGATAAGCTTGACACACTTCTGATAAGATTGGGGGTGAAACAAGGATGTCCATTATCATCATTATTACTCAACATGGTACTAGAAATGTTAGCTTTAGCAATAAGAGAATATAAAAGAATTGAAGGGATTAGAATAGGCAAAGAAGAAACTAAGTTATGACTGCAGATGGGACAAAAAAAGAAAATACAAATAAATCCCTATTGAACAAAAAATTAGTGAGAAAACTGGAAATCAATCTGGCAAAAATCAGAATTAGAACAACAATATCCACCATATACCATCATAAATTTGAATTACATAAATGGCCTGGATATTATGGATCATATAGAAAGAGATATATATCAGATACATATATGATTAGGAGATACATTCTTATTCATAAAGTTATAGAGCTGATTACAAAAAATAACAGATAATCCTGATTACACAAAACTAATTAGCTTTCATATGCACAGAATTAATGACAGTAGGATAACAAAGAAGAGATCAACAGAGAAAAAGAGATCTTTTTATAAAATATCTCTAATAATGTTATGTTATCCAAGGTATATTGGCAAGTAGCTTAGATATATAAGAAAATCCAAATGACAAAGTGGTCAAAGGATATGAATAGGTAGTTACCAAAAGAAGAATTTAAATTACTAGCAACCAAATTTTAAAAAATTAAATCGCTAATGATAAAAGAAAGCAATTACAACTTTGAGATTATATCTCATACCCTGCAAAATTGGTAAATGAAAATAGATGGGAATATTCAAAATTAGAGAGATTGTGGGAGGATTGATATATCAGGTGATGTTGGTAGATCTATGAATCCATCTAATCATTTTAGAAAAAATTTTACTATTATGTGAAGAAAATGACTAAAATGTTTTTTTTATGATCCAGAAATTAATCTACTAGTCATATATCCTAAAGTTCTTTATGATGAAAAATAAAGGTCCAATTTACATGGAAATATTCAATATAACCCTTTTTGTTGTATCTAAGAATTGGAAACAAGGTAGGCTTTAATTGAGTAATGACTTGGTGGTGGTCCATTATGTCCCACTCTTCTTGATTCCTTTGGTGTTTTCTTGGCAAAGATACTGGAATAGTTTGTCATTTCTTTCTCCAACTAACTTTACATATGAGGAACATGAGACAGACAGTTAAGTGATTTTCTGGGTTCATGTAGCTAGGATGTGTCTAAGGCCAAATTTGAATTCAGATCTTCCTGACTCCAGGCCTGGTGCTCCTATCATTGTGCCTCCTAACTGCCCTGTGGAATGGCTAAAAATTCATGAATATAATGGAATATTACTGTGCTGCAATAAATGGTGAATATGATATATGAAGAGAAATATGGATCATAGAATTAGATTTGGAAGCAATTTTTAAGATTCCAAGTTTATAACTCTCCTTTTCTAGATGAGGATATTGAAGCACAGAAATTGAATAGTTCCATATTTAGTAAGAGGTTTGTTTTAAACTCAAGTTTTCCTGACTCCAAATCCAGTTTTCTACCTATTGGATAATACTGTATTCCACGGGAAGACTAAATGAAATGATACAAGGTGAAGAAATTAGAAACAAAAAGACAGTTTACACAATGGCTATAGCAATGTAAATAGGAAGTTTAAAAAATGCCATGGGGTGGCTAGGTGGCACAGTGAATAGAGCACTGGCCCTGGAGTCAGGAGGACCTGAATTGAAATCCGGCCTCAAACACTTAACACAATAAATAGCCATGTGATCTTGGGCAAGTCACTTAACCCCACTTGCCCTACATTCCCCCCTTCAAAAAGCAAAAAAAAAAATGTCAGCATCAAGTATAGAATCAAATATAATTACAAAGCTTGAACCCTCAAAAGAGGAAACTCTTATCTACCAATACAGTTCAGCTCTATTTTTTTGAAAATTATAGCTTTACACTATTATGTGATATCTAACTCTGATAGACTTATCTCTTCTCAGCAACACAATGGAGTAAGACAATTACAAAAGATTCATGACAGAAAATACATCCACACCCAAAAAAACAAGTCTGAATGCAGATCAAAGCATACCATTTTCTTTTTTGTTTGTTTTTCCCCTTTTGTTCTGATTTTTCTTTCACAACATGATTAATGTTGACATATATTTAATATGCTTGTACATGTATAGGCTATCAGATTGCTTGCCATCTTGGGGAAAGGAGAGGAGAGGAGGAAAGAGCAGAAGGGAGGAAGGGAAGGAGAAAAATTTGGAACTCAAAATCTAATAAGAGTGAATGTTAAAAACTATCTGCACATATAATTGGGAAAAATAAAATACTATTAAGTTGATGGGGGGCTTGGAAGAGCAAGAAACTTTGAGAAAAATCTAGGTTTTACCTAGTTTTTTTTTCCTTTTCCAAGCAGGAGTGGAGATTTTTTTTTTGTTTGGTTGAAAAAACAAGTTTTTACCAAAACTATTCCAGGAAAAAAGACTATATTCTATTCTCTAAAATCAATGAGCCTTGGAAGCATGATCTAAGGAGAAATGGAACCCTTGATTGTCTAGCTTTGGTTGGAAAAATAATGGTTCATATTCTGAAACACTTTTATGTAAGTATCTGCTAATAAAAATATTAGAATTTGGTTTTAATCATGAAAAAGAAAGAAAATTATAGCTTTAACATGTTCTCTAAATCCCTGAGAAATGAAGTCATTTCCCCATAGTCCCATAGACTATGAAAGGTAAGATTTGAAACCAGGTTTTCCTGCCTCTGCAATTGGCCCTCTGTGTACTAGACCTTATTATCATCTCATTTAAAGACTATAAAGGATCTATACTTTCACAGATGTGGGCACCCCATCCAGTGATGTGAATCACAAACTATCTATGCCTATGCATCCTGAGTTATGTTCATGTCATTTCTGCTTGTAAATTCACCACAAGGGGTTCATCCAAAATATAACAGGCCTTTCTCATTTTTTCTTATCATTTAAATAATGGAGCATCCAGGCTGTCCAATGATTAGCTCATACTTCTGCCATGTGACTGGCCTATCTTCTTTTTTGTTCAGACATTCATTTGATCATATCCTTTATCACAATTCTGCTTTGTAAACCTTTATTTGAAGTACAATGCAACAAGCTCCTGACTACAATGAATAATTTCATTATTCAAGCTGATTATCAAATATGGTTCTTACCACTTCACAAGGTTTCATAGGTTTAATACTCAGAAGCAGCACAGCCTCTGACAGAGAAGGCCAAAACCAAGAAAGAATAATGCAAAGGAATCCTTGTTTGGACATGGAAAACCAACAGTGAAGAATGGTTTTCACTGAGCTGCATGTGGGACCACCAAATGAAGTAATGGAAATGAGTTTGATTTCAACTGAACCCTGGAGTTTTCTCTGTTTTTGCTCTAACCTGTGTGTCTTTGTATGTCTCTCTATCCTAGATCAAAGCAACAGCCTATCTCTTCCTATCAAAGAAATGCTCAGGTCAACAATTCCTCTGTCATTTACATCAAAGGAATCAGAAATAAGTTAGTGCCCTCTGCTCTGTCAACTGAGTGAAATAAGACCTACTTTTTTGGTTTCTTCTAATAATGAGCATAATAAAGTTGACATGGTTGCATGTGTCTCCAATACTTCTATGTGGCTTGGTGCTGATGAATTCTCAGGCTTCCAAATTAACAACTCTTGTGCAAAACTATCTGCTTCTTTGCTTCCTTTCTCAATGTCTACAAGAGACAGAAAGAGAGAGAGAGACAGACAGACAGACAGACAGAGAGAGAGACACAGAGAGAGACACAGAGAGAGACAGAGAGACAGAGACAGAGAGACAGAGACAGACAGAGACAGAGAGACAGAGACAGAGAGAGACAGACAGACACAGACAGAGACAGAGAGATAGATACAGAAAGACATGAGAAAGACAGAGAGACAGAGACAGACAGAAACAGAGACAGAGTCAAAAAGAGAGACAGAGAGACAGAGACAGATCAGTCTCCCATATATACTTTGTTCCTTACAGCACACCACAGGTAAAGTTTCATTTTATAACTATGGCCTGAAAATTAGCACTTCAGCTTAAAAGGTTAAAATTACATTGGAAACTTCAGAGAGAAGTAGAATATCTTTTTCTTTTTTCTTGCTCCCCACCCACACCCAAACAGGTGAAATTCTGCTGTATTTCCAGCATTGATTCTACCCTTTTAATCCTACTGATTGTACAGGTCAGACAATCCATGAAACCTTTCAAATGTGATTGCTCACTGTCTCAAACTGTCTTACCCATGTTTGCACAATTGTCATCAAAGTTGCAACAGTCCTAAATCTCTGTGAATGAAATCAGTTAAATCTTTATTTGAGCTCTCCAAGCTGAATAAAAGCCCTTGAAAACTTGGCCAAACATATTCAGATAAGAATTGAACGTGTTCAAAATGAGCAAAAAGCAAATGTAACCAGTGAAGAGAAGCAGATGAGTAATCTAGTGTCTCACTGACTGTATATTTCAGTGGTGAAATGCACAATTCTTCTGCTCACTGCATCCTGGCTTCTAAAACCCTTTTGTATGTGATGAATTGGAACACAAGATGTACAGTGTGGGGCAAAATAAAAATGACAATGTGGTTCTGTCTCTTTGGGAAATGGATTTCAATTTTGAATCGTGCAAAAAAAAAAAATTCCTCAACTGTTCCTAGTCTTTGGCCCAATGATTCTGCTACTAAGAATATATCCAAAGCAGGTTAAAGATAAAATCTCACTATACACAAAAATATCCATATCAGTACTTTTGAGGTAGCATTTTGAGGTCTGGTCTAAGAGTCCTGCATTTTGTCAGGTTTGGCAGCAACTGTGGAAGTAGCCTTGATCATGCTTCTGCTATGACACTGAAAGAAAAGACAACCTAGACCCTTTATCTCTGGCAGCCTATCAGACTGTAAGTGACTTCATGATAGGGATCCTGTCTTCCTCAAATATCCTTAGATCCTACAATATTTATGGCTAAAAATGTCTGATATTCAGAAGAACTCATAGAAATGTGGGCATCTACTCCTTCATCTCAGAAAAATCCTTCCCCAGTTTTGTCCCCACAGGATCAGAGTGAACACTGGACATGAAAATGTTTCTAGGACTTGATCTTCTTGAAATATCCCCACTGTCTGTAAGATAATTCTGCCTTAGAAATTCTGAGGTCACTCATCCAGCAGTGGTCCTAGTGGCCAGGTCCTATAATAGATTCCCTTGCCTCTGTCCTCAGAATCCTCGGAGAGTGATGTGGGAAGGAGGCAGTTACAAGGCTAAGGCCCTCATTATTACAATTGAACTTAGCAGAAACTTTGTGAACTTTATCTTTTTGACACCCTTCCATTTTCTGACAAATAATTATGCCCCAGAAATTCCAAGGTCAGCCACCACTAGCAGCAGTGACCAATCCTAGAACAGATTCTCTTGCCCCTTTGTCCAACTTCAACTCAATAAAAACAGGCAGTAGCAGAGGAAAGACCAACAATTCATATTACTACTAGACCTAAAGGAAACTTCAGAAGGAAAACCCTTACCCATTTCCTACCCTCAGCCTTTAATAAGATAAAGTCTACCATTTTATAAGGACTGTAGGGTTTCTCTCACACATTGAAATACATTACCAACCCCTGTGATGTAATAGAAATTTAGTCAAACTATCTAGTAATGAAATAAGTTAAATATTTCAAATTCTGACTTATAAAACAAAATAAAATATTTGAATATTGAAAAAAGATACCAGGACTTGGCTTGATGTGATAACCATTAGGATGTTAATGAACTGACTATTGGTAGAACTAAAAGTTAATAAAAGCAAAAAGTAAAAATAAAAACAACCCACCCAGCTTCCCACATATTGGAAAAGGTGATAGACTGAAAGTGATGAATGTGATATTGATTGTCAGGCATGGTCAATGTTTTAATTCCATTGTTTTTGGAAGAATAATTGGAGAAGAGAATTACATTAATAAAATATCAGAATATTTAAAAAAGAACATTAATAAAGATTAGTGTTGTGTAGTAAGAATAGGCTAATAAGTATAATTAAGAGATACATGGGAAAATTTATATAAACATACATGGTGATAAAAGCAAAATATATGTGCTTATACATATACATATTCATGTATATGTATTGCAATACAAATGAAAATATAAGCAAAAGCAAGTGAGTTTCTTGAGTAATGAAACTACCAGTAGAGATCCTTGAGAAAAGATATTGCAATATTCTTTTCTTATTTCCACAAGGAGATAAGGAGACTACTAGTAACAAATGATTGGGGAAAAAAAAGTCAAAAAGAAGGAAGGGATGTTTCCACAAAAGTCTATGATAGAAAGCAAAAATTATCAATTAAACTTATTTTTAAAAAAGAAATCATTTGACTTAGGTTTTCATTAACAATAGTATTGAGGTGTAAGAGAGTAGTTTTGGAAATTGATTTTAGACATGATCAACTATGCTCCATGGTTTTTCAGAAAACTGGGACATTATCAAATTGATGATAAAACATTAATTATTTTAAAAATATATTTAAAAATGCAATTTAGAACTTATAATTTTGTATTGTTAATAATAATAGTATGTACATAGCATTTACTATGTACCAAGTACTGTGCTAATAACTTTGCAAATGTCATCTCATTTTATTCTCACTTCAATCCTGAGAGGTAGATGTTCTTAACTCGACTGTACAGGAAGTTGTAAAGGAAACCAAAGTAAATATAAGTTGTGACTCAATCAAATTCACATGGCTATTGAATGTCCAAGAGTCCAAGATCAAATTCAAACTCAGATCTTCCTCATTTGAAGCCCAACACTCTATCTACTTAACCAGCTAGGTATCTCTTCAAAAGGAGTTATCTTGTGGGGTGGAGCCAGGATGGCTGAGTAAAAGCACAACCTTCCCGCGGCTCCAGCTTCCACCTTCCCCAATCATGTGAAAAGGAGACTCTAAACAAACTTTGTTGCTGCAGAACCCACAAAACAACAGAGAGAAGTTAACCTCCTGCTGAGGACAGCCCAGCAGGCTGGCAGGAATCCAGCACAGTACTCTGGGAGTCCAGCCCACCCCCACTCTGAGGCTTTAGCCCCAGGGCGGGACTGACCAGCCACTGGCCAGAGAGACCCCAGATCAGCAGCAGCTGTGGTCGTTTCCAGATTTATCAACACATAGATGAGAAGGACAAAGTGAGAGGTCAGTGCAGTCTGGACTTTGGGACCAGTAAGTGGGAGTGCCTGGTTTATACCCCTGAAGCCAGAAGCCGCTGAGACACCAGCACAGCCAGCCATTGCCACATGGCAACTTCAGCTCCTGGCCTGCACAGTGTAGGGGGACCAAGCACCAGTCTGAGGGGTAATCGCTCTTGCTTTAACCTGCTTGGATCTGGATTGCAGTCTAGGATGGAGGTGTGTCCAGCTTGCCAGAGCATGTGGAGACCAGAGAGAGGCCACCCATCCAATACCTCCCACAGCTGAAAAACCCCAGCTTTTGGGACAAAAGCTCCCCTGTCTGGTGGCAGAGTCCTACTGTGGCAAAAAGCCCAAACGTCCAGTAATTGAGTGGCAAAATGAGCAGGCAAAGGAAACAAAGCAGACAGAAGATTCCAACATTACATTCCTATTTTGGGGACAAGAAGGAGAAAGGCATGAAAGAGGAGGAAAGCAGTGAAGTCAGAACTTCTGCACCAAAAGCTTGAAAGGAAAATAAAAGCTGGTTACAGGCCATAGAGGACCTTAAGAAGCAGATAAGATAAGTGGAGGAAAAATTGGGAAGAGAAATGAGAACAATTCAAGAAAATTATGAAATGAGAGTCAATAGCCTAACTGAGGAAAATAATACCTTAAAAAACAGACTGACTCAAATGGCAAAGAAGGCTCAAAAAGGCAATGAGAAGAATGCCTTAAAAAGCCAAATATGCCAGATGGAAAAAGAATCTCAAAAGCTCAATGAGGAGAATCATTGCTTCAGAATTAGATTGGAGTAAATGGAAGCTAGTGATTTTATGAGAAATCAAGATGCTGTTAAACAGATCCAAACAAATGAAAGAATAGAAGACAATGTGAAATATCTCATGGGAAAATCCACTGACCTGTAAAATAGATCCAAGAGAAATAATTTAAAAAAATTATTGGACTACCTGAAAGCCATGACCAAAGTAAGAACCTAGAAGGCATCCTTCAGGAAGTTCTTAAAGAAAACTGCCATGATGTTTTAGTACCAGAGGGCAAAATAGAGGTTGAAAGTATCCACCAATCACCTCCTGAAAAAGATCCCCAAAAGAAAACTCCTAGGAATATTACAGCCAGGTTCCGGAATTCCCAGATTAAGGAGAGAATATTACAAGCAGCCAGGAAGAAACAATTTGAATATTGTGGAAACACAATCAGGATAACCCAGGATATGACAGCTTCTACATTGAGGGATAGAAGGGCTTGGAATGTGATATTCTGGAGGTCAAGGGAGCTGGGATTAAAAGCAAGAGTAGCCTACCCAGTAAAACTGAGTACGTATCATGTTTCAGTGGGAATATGGTCATTCAGTGGAATAGAGGACTTTCAAGCATTCTTGCTGAAAAAACCAGAGTTGAATAGAAAATTTGGTATTCAGATACAAGAAGCAAGAGAAGCATGAGAAGGTAAACAGGGAAAAGAAATCATAAGGAACTTATCCAAGTTGAACTATTAACATTCCTACATGGAAAAACAATAATTGCAATTTATGTAACTTTTCTCAGTAGTTGAAGGGATTAGAAATATATATATATATATATATATATATATATACATATATATATGTATGAAGTTATATGGGCATATGAATACATATGTGAATGTGTGTATATATGTTTACAGGTGTACATAGATATAGGGCACAGGAACAATGTAAGAGGAAGGGATGATACTTAAAGGGTGAAATTAAGAGGTGAGAGGAATATAATGAGAGGAGATGGGGAGAGACAGATTGGGGTAAACTATCTCATACAGAAGAGTCAAGGGAAACAATGGAAGGGAAGAATAGGAAAGCAAAAGGGAATGGGTCAACCTTATTCCCATTGAATCTAGCTTGAGGAGGGAGTGAAATACACACTAAATAGGGTATCTCACCCTCCAGGAGAGTAGGGGGGAAGGGGATGAAAGGGGGGATGATGGAAGGGAGGGCAGGCTGGGGGGGGAGGGAAGTTGGAAGCACCCAACTTTTGAAAAGGGATAGGATCAAACTAGAGAATAGAACAAGTGGGAGGTGGGATAGGAGGGAGGGAAATATAGTCAGTCTTTTACAATATATCTACTATGTTATGGTTTTGCATTAGCCACACATGTACAACCCATACTGAACAGCTTATCTTCCCAGGAAGGGTGGGTGACAAAGGAGGAAGGGAATGAATCTGGAATTGAAAGTTTTAAAATCAAATATTGAAATATATATATATATATGTATATATATATACATATATGTATGTTTATTTAAAAAAAGAAAAGAAAAGGAGTTATCTTAGGGGCAGCTAGGCAGTGCAGTGAATAGCGCACCAGCCCCGGAGTCTGGAGGACCTGAGTTCAAATCCAGCCTCAGACACTTAACACACACACACACACACACACACACACTCACTGCATATACAGACACATACATACACACAGTAGCCGTGTGACCTTGGGCCAGTCCCTTAACCCCAATTGCCCTCCAAAACAAAAGGAATTATTTTAAAGTTCAACAAGATCATACAATTTGTCATGAAAGGAACCTTAGAGATCATTTCATAATGCCCCCCATCCCAATACTATATATCAGGAAATTGAGAACTAGGAAAGAAAAATGATTCCTTGTTCTATGGCTCCAGATGAGGAGCACATTACACTGTACTACTCTGCCTTTATTTGAGGCAACATCTTCCTGTAAACTTTCTTTTAATTGTATATAGGAGACAACAGAGTACAGTCTATCGCGATATTGATTTTATTTGGTTGTCAAAGTCTCTTCCATAGATTATTTACAAAGATTGAAGAAAATGCTACTACCTAATTGCTACCTGTGCCTAATCTGTTAGGATGTTACCAAGACATCATGATGTCCCTTTGAAATTGTCCCTACCTTAAGTATTTTCATCTACACTTTAACTCAGCAAATCTTAACTATTTCTCATTTCCTCTGGAAATTGACCCTATCATTGTTAAATTTTTAAGCTTTAGGCATAAAGATGTATGTGTGTTTGTTTTCAGGGCATAGAGATGGTGTTAATAATATAGAGAGAGATGTATAGATATATATAGACATGTATCTATGTATATAGATATGTATACATATATTTGTAAGATTATAAGTGAGTGTTATACTTAAGATATTCAATAAATAAATTGTTATGAGAAAATCACAAAGGGAAGGGTATAAAGCAGAAAAGATCAGAAACTAGTAGAATATGCTTAGAGTTGGATCCTGGAGTAGTTAAAATAATAAGTACTGGGAAAAGAAAACATAGAAATCAACTAGTCTGATACCTGTTATCACTATACCATATACTCCCAAGCAGCTGTCCTAGGATTCCTAGTTATTTCTCCTTTCCCTAGTGCAATTTTAAAAGAAATCTTGTATCCCCTTTAGCTTTCCTCAAAAGCCCTCATTTCATTTTTTTTTTCTGGAACTGCTTACAGTATTTTAATATAACCTTTCCTTGCCATATATTCCTATTCATCCTCTATTCACTTGTTTGATTTTCATCCTTCTACACATTTCTGCCCAATCCCTCACCCCCTGCCAATTTCTCTCCACTTTTACTTCTCCCCACATAATATTCCCTTTATGTTTTAGCTAAATGAATGAATTAATCCATAGGTGATGACTTGGACACTGTATTGTATTGTATTAAAGTACAGTAGGAAATTTTTCTCCTTTAAGTCTAGACCAAAGGAGACCACCCAGTGTCCTTGTGCCTTTGGAGCAATTGTCGGTATATTTAGTTCTAGCTGGAATATCATCCTTTGGACATTTTCCATTGTATTTTCCACAGGGGTCACATATGTGAACAGTGTTGGAAACAATATTTGAAAGAGAGCTTTAATCTCATGAAGTTGATGAAATACAGTCAGAAATGGACATAATGTCTGTCAAATTGTGTCCTGAAAAAAATAGACTGAATGAGTCATATAGTAATGGGGCAACAGCTGTCTCATATTTTTTCATCATCCTCAGTTTCTAATGTCATTTGCATGTAACGTTCAAAGTTATGTTCATTCTTTTGAATCAAAAATTTCAATGGAAAATATGCTCATCTTTCTAAATATATTTTAAAACCGTTTTTTCTTCCTGAGCAAGGGACTGTAGAATATAGCATTTTAAATATTGCCAAATTCCTGGGAATTCTCTCCTGTCACTCTTACAAGAAGGAAAAGAATTCTAAACTTCATGTTCTTTAATCTTCTAAATGTTTGTCTATTAAGGAGTAAGTAGAACTAAAATTCAGATGACATATTTGATTGTCAGTTCTCACTCCCACAATTATGACATATGTGATAATATAGTCTCTTCATTTCTTAATTTCCTCTTCTAATGGGTTTAATAATATGTTTCCTACATCACAGGGATCTTTTAGGAACATTGCTGTGTAAAATTACATGTGTTAATCCCCTTAAGTGTCACAGTGGTCTGCCTAAAGAAAGGATCTATGTCAGACCACATTAAATTAAGGGGAAACAAGTCATCCCTTTCTCTTCTTGGATCATATATAAAATCTTCTCTTTGACTTCTAAAGACCTTCATAGTTTGACGATTCCAAATTTTCTATCATTTTGTCCTTTACTCCTCTTTAGATACTCTATAATTCAATGATACTTACCTCCTTGCCTTTCTTCTCATAAAATGCTCCATCTAATTCAGTTTTCACTGGCTATTTCCCATCCTAGAACACTCTCCTTCCTCAACTCTGCCTCTTGGTCTCTATATCTTCCTTCAAGTATTATTTAATGTTCCACCTTTTGTAAAAAAGCTTTTGCTGATTCCCCCTTAATGGTAGTAAATTAGATTACCTACAAATTTCTCTCTATAAAGCTTGTTTGTACATAGTTTGCATCTTGTCTCCTTTATTAGACTCTGAAACCCTTGAGAACAGGGACTATTTTGCCCATTTTTATTACAAGCACTTACCACAGTGCCTAATACATAATAAACACATAATAATTGCTTCTCTACTATTTGCTGATATTTGGCTAACAATATTAAATGGGCTAGTTTGAGTCTAAGCACATGCAGATATATTTATTCTTAATATAACTATTCACTTGATGACTGCTGTCTTTATTAGGAATTGTTACCAAAACTGTGCTTGTTAAAATAAGTCAAAGGAAATAGGAATTTATGTAGGTATATTCAATGCTTAATAGTATCTCTTGATTCTCTTCTTTATTCTCTCTCTCTCTTTTTTTTTTTGTTTTGGAGAGCAATTGGGATTAAGTTACTTGCCCAAGGTCACATGGCTAGTAAGTTTGTCAAGGGTCTGAGGCTGTATTTGAACTCAGCTCCTCTTGACTCAAGGGCCAGTGGTCTGTTCACTGCACCACCAAGCTGCCCCTATTCTCTTATTTTAAAGATCACTTTATTGTTTAATTACAGGCATCAGAGAAACAAACAAACAAACAAAATAACTACATCTATTTGACACAAACATATTAACTTATTTCCTACTGTGAATTGGACATTAGCTATCTAAAGGATTCTATGTACCCTGTGGAGAAAAACATCTGCATTTATAGATACTGCTTATTTTTTCTCTCATTTGTTTTCTTTTAGTAACTAAATCGGTAAAAATGAACTTAAAATTTTTCCTGATAAACTGTTGTAAAACCCATTGTTATGTTCCTTCCTTGTAACCCCACTCTACACAATTTCATTGACACCATTAAAAATAAAATTCTTGGGGGGCAGAGCCAAGATGGATGGGATAGGAGCAGGAAAACTTGGTGAGCTCACTCCTTAACCATCTCAAATATCTATAAAATGTGACTAAACAAATTTTAGAGCTAGAGAACCCACAAAGTTACAGAGAGAAACAAATATCCCAAAGAAGGCAGCCCAGCAGACTGGCAGGAATGGTCCATTGCTTGAGCCCAGCCCCACGTGACCCCCAGTTTTATCCCCAGGGCAACCTGGACCAGCAGCAGCTGGAGGGACTTTGGGAGAGTGGATAACCACAGCTGTGGCAATTTCCAGAATTATCCACCCAAAAATGCTAAAGACAAAGTAAAAGTTAAGTGAAGAACTCTATTCGAAATGGAGAGGACTTAGGCATGGTCCAACCTCAGCTCCAAGAATGAGAAGTGGTGGAGGCACCATGGCCATAGACATGGAGCCACCTCCATGTGTCTGCTTTAGAGCTCCTTGCCTGCAGATCATAAGGGGACTGGGCGACTCTTGTAGGGGAAGATAATTGCTCTTGTTTTAACCTGCTGGGATCTGGATCTCTCTCTTGGGTGGAGGTCCTGGGGTGTGTGACCAGTGACCCAGAGCTTGTGGGGGCTATAGAGAGGGCACCCAGCTAGTAGCTCCAGCAGCTGCAAAAACCCCAACAATTTGGGACAAAGCTCTCCATCCTGAAAGCAGAGGTCTACTGTGACAAAGAACTCAAAAGTGAATTGAGTGGCAACATAGGAAGCAAAGGAAAGAAAGAAAGCACAGCCATCCAACTTTAGATTCCTTTTTGGAGGCCAAAAAGGATCAAAGCATGGAATGGGAGGAAGACAATGAAGTCAAAACTTCTGCACCAAAAGCTTCCAAGAAAAAAATATGAACTGTTTACAGGACATGGAGGAACTTAAGAAGTATTTTGAAAATTGAGTAAGATAAGTGGAGAAAACATTGGGAAAAGAAATGAGAATAATGCAAGAAAATCATGAAAAAAGAGTCAACAACCTGACTGAAGAATATAACACCTTATAAATAAATTAAATCAAATGGAAAAAGAGACCCAAAAAGCCAATGAGGAGAAGAATGACTTACAAAGCCAAATTTGCCCGATGGATAAAGAATTGCAAAAGGTGACTGAAGAGAGTAATTCCTTCAGAATTAGATCCAGAGCAAATGGAATGTAATGACTGTGAGAAATCAAGATACTATTAAACACATCCAAACAAATGAAAAAAAAAAAAGAAGGCCATGTGAATTATCTCATTGGAAAAACCACTGAACTGGAAAATAGGTCCACGAGAGATAATTTAAAAATTCTTGGACTACCTGAAAGCCATGATCAAAAAAAGAAACTAGAAATCATTCTTCAAGAAATTCTCCAGGAAAATTGTTTTGTATGTTTTGGAACCGAAGGGCAAAATAGAAATGGAAAGAATTCAACAATCACCTCTTGAAAAAGATCCCTAAAACAAAATCCCTAGGAATATTATAGCCAGGTTCCAGAGTTCCTAGATCAAGGATAAATTTTACAAGCAGCAAAGAAGAAACAATTTAAATATTGTGGAAACACAATCAGGATAGCACAGGATCTGGCAGCTTCCACACTGAGGGATTGAAGGTTTGGAATATGATATTCCAGAGATCAAAGTAGCTAGGATTAAAACCAAGAATCATCTACCCAGCAAAACTGATTATAATGTTTCAGGGGAAAATATGGTCATTCAATGACACAGATGACTTTCAAGCATTCTTGATGAAAAAAAAAACAGAGTTGAATAGAAAAGTTGACATTCAAATACAAGAAGAAAGAGAAGTATGAGAAGGTAAACAGGGAAAAGAAATCATAAGCAACTTATCAAAGTTGTTCTATTTATATGCGTACATGGAAAACAATAAATGTAACTTATGAAACTTTTCTCAGTATGAGGATAGTTGAAGGGAATATAAATGTATATATATATATATGCATACACACAAATATATATATATGTCTATATAAGTGTTTATATTTGTGTATGAACACACATGTGAATGTATGTATATGTGTGTACAGGTATACATAGACAGAGGGCATATGATAAATTGAATAGGAAGGGATGAAAGTTAAAAAGTGAAATTGATATGTGAGAGAGGAACATAATGAGAGGACATGGGGAGAGACAGAATGGGGTAAATTATCTCATATAGATGAGGCAAAGGAAAACTGTGACAATGGAGGAGAAGAATAAGAAGACAAAAGGGAATCGGCCAACCTTACTCTCATTGAATTTGGCTCAGGGAAGGAATGACATACATAGTAAATTGGGTATTGTGATAGTAATGGCAATTAAAGATTCCCCTGTATTGGCTTGGTTTTCAAATTGATTGTGTTAAAACCCAGAGTTTGTTAATCCCACCTGTGGGATGGGCTTGTTGATGTGAAAAGAAAGTCCTGAACTGGGAGGAGCTGGTGATGTAGATTTGGAGAGACACTAGAGAGAGGCGGAAGATCTTTTTGGAAGCAGCACCTCCTGGAGAGAGAGAGACTAAGAGAATTGCTGGTGGCCGCTTTGAATTGCCCTGGACTTTTGAGACCTGCCCCCTGAGCTGCCAAGGACTGAGGAGACATGGCTGTTTTGCTGGTACTTTGTCTATCTGTTTTGATGTTATTTTGCCAGATTTGTCCACTGGTGAAAGACTGTCCTGTTGAAGAAGTCCTGGAACCTGGCATTTGGTTAAGAAGCCCTGAGACTGTCCTACAGACAGAGAGTGAATACTGTCCACTGGTGAGGGACAGTGCTGTTGTTGCAGGGGTCTGGAGACTGTCCTGCAGACAGAGTGAATAC
>NW_027187359.1:18513669-18598432 GCF_028583685.1 Petaurus breviceps papuanus | reverse complement strand
GGTCTGGAGACTGTCCTGCAGACAGAATGAATACTGTCCACTGGTGAAGGACAGTGCTGTTGTTGCAGGGGTCTGGGAGCCTTTCTGTTGGTTCAGAAGCCCTGAAGAAGGATTTTCTTGTTGTATGTTTACAGAAATCCTGGGAGAGGGCTTTGCTAATGTGTTCAGGGGTTCTAGGACTGTTCTACAGACAGAGGATGAATTCATGAAGGGACTGGCAATGTATCTTATGGCCTTGCTAAGCCTTGTCTCCCCAGGAACTAAGATTGCTGAGAACTTGCCTAGTGTCAAGATGAAGAAAAGAGCTCCATTTGGGTATTAAGTGCTGTGTTTAAACTTGATGTAACTCTGGGGTAGATTCAATTGTGATCCAGGGGTGGGGAACTTTTGACCTTATGTTTGGAAACTAATCTCCATTTGAGAAGAGGGGCTTTGTGGTGGACTTAATTAAGGTATAGCCTAGGGGTGGAGAAGTATTTAGAACAGGGACTTTGTAATTGATTGAATGATTGGAAGGTCCTGGGGTGGGGTAGTACTTGGAGATTATTTAATCACACTTAGTAAATGCTGTATTTTGAATGATGTCATGTTTCGATCTTCTCTGTTCTTGGTTTGTCACTGAATAAAATAGAGAGCACCTATGCTGGTATTTTTAACCTGGGAAGTTGCTTTTCCTTGGCATTACATTACAGGTATCTTTCCCCACAGGATACTAGGGGAGAAGGGGATGAGAGGGGGGATGGTGGAGGGGAGGACAGGTTCAGGGAGAGGGTAGTTAGAAGCACAGACTTTTGAAAAGGGACAGAGTCAAAGTAGAGAATAGAACAAGTGGTGAGCAGATAGGATGGAGGGAAATATTGTCAGTCTTATAAAATATTGACTCTGGAAATATTTTGCATAGCTACCCATGTACCAGCCAAATTGAATTGCTTATCTTCCCAGTAAGGGTGGGTGATGAGGGAAGAAGGGAAAGAACCTGGAACTTAAAATTTTAAAATCAAATCCTTAAAAATATTATTATTATTATTATTTTATATGCAACTGGGAAATAAGATATACAGGTTCTGGGGTATGGAGATCCATCTTTCCCTACTGGAAAGTCAGAAGGGGTTTGTGGGAGGATATAGGAGAGAGCATATTGGGGGAGGGGATATACAGTGGGATCACTGTTTTGGGGTGGTTGCTAGCAGAAAGATGGGGAAAAATGTGTAATTCAAAATCTTGTGGAAGTGAATATTGTAAACTAAAAATAAACATGGAATTCACTTTAAAAAAAGAAAATTCTTTGGGCTTTCACTTTATTTAATGAAGCAAAACTCAGAACAAAAAGAATTTAAATGAGTTTATTAAAAGAACATCAAGGTAGCAACATGTTGATAGGGTGATCACTGGAGACCAGAAATGTCTTCAAGTTTGAGTGAACTTTTATGGATAAAATTTTTAATGAGTTAAATGCAATTTGTCTAGGTTCACATCAGAAAAACAGATGGGCCATTGCATCTCAGTACATCCTCAAGCTAGCAGATGCATGATAATTGCTAGGTAGAAACAGTTAGGGGAAGACTGGGTATATGATGGATAGCAAGTAATGCAAACCTGCAGACTGGGTGATATCTCCCACAACAATGATTGACAAGCCATTCTGTGAACAATTGGTTGCTGAATCAAAATTTTCAATAATATTACTCAAGGAGAGTTCTACCTCAAGTATAAAGAGCAGATAATTTGTTACATGAAAGATGTGAATATCCCATGAACTGCTTCGAATGTCCAAGAACATTTTCTTCACCAGGCCTGTCTTGGTGACTAAAAATCCCTCCTTTAGGATCACCAGATGAAAATTTCATCTTCCTAATCAGTCAGAAGAATGTGAAGAAGGGCTTTGATGAAATGCAGATATTACCTAAGAGGAGTGGCCCTGATAGACACAACATTAAGAGCTTATCAAACATTATTTCCAGATGGGTAACTCAGTCACCCACTGAATCCTGGGGAACCAAATTCCCATGCTAGTAGGTTTGGTTGAGTGTGGATCACCACAACGGCAGAGTGAAACAATCCTGCTCCTAGGAATAACCTGTACTCATGTCTAGTTGTAACTTTGGGCAAGTAACTTCACCTCTATGAGCATTTGATTTTTCATTCATCTGAAGTCAGGTGAAATAGATTCAGTTTCCATGACTGTATTTGCTTGCGGAACTTCAGTCAAATCACTTAAAATTTGACCTAAATGGTCAATGTGAAATGAGAGGGTTGTACTAGATGACCACTGAGAATACTTCCAGCTCTAGAGCTATTATTATTATTCTATGATCTTAGATTTTATCATGGTTAATGTCCCTTTCAGTCTAAAATTTCTTGATTCATTGACAAAATAATTTCCAGATGATGGGAAGATATACAGCAAGGGGAAACACAAAGGAGGCATTGAAGAAAGGTAAAAAAGAGAGTCTCTGAGAAACAACGATGCAGTATGGCAATACTGGGTGCCTGAATGGAGCTCTTAGGAAAGGTTTAGAAAGAAATAGAATATCAACTTTACCTAAACTTTTTTCTACAGAAATCCTCTTTAAATATGTTTAACAGTACAATCAATAATCAGATTTCCTGGGACACAGGTAGATTGATAGCATTAAAATTAATCTAGCTAGGTAGAGGATTCTGGGAAGATGGTAGAGTAGGCCAGAAAATTTCAAGCCCTCAAGATTTTCCTCCACATAAGAGGTAAAATAACACCCCTGAGAGAAGACAGAGCCATGAAGACAAAGACGACTAGGGGCAGAACAGAGGTTCGCTTGGAAAAATGAGAGAGGAACAGAAGAAAAATTGTAGGACTAGATTTCCTCACTTTGAAGAGTAAACACCTCTAGGCTAGGGTCTACTTTACACACTGCAAGGTGCTTAAACAACAGATGACTAGTTTGAGGTTAGCTGGGTTGGGAGGTGTCCTTGAACAGGTCACAAGAACTTTTAGCCCAGGGATAGTGAGAGGAATCAGGAGTCTGACCTGGGGAAAATGGAGGGATCCTCTGTTTACAAGGAATGCCAGATCCAGCTGTGCCGTGGAGAGTGACTGGGCAAGAAAGAACCAGTACACATCTGGTGAGGGCAGAAGCAGTGGGGCAGAACACAACTGGTGGTGGGAACTTACAGAAGGTTGGATGTCCTGGTTTGAGTTAAAGGTCAGAAAGGACAACTATAGAGGACTAGAGACCAGATCCACCATTCCTGATACCCCAAGACTAGAGGTGATCATGAAACCTAAATAATCACAAAAAACCCTGCAAAGGCAAAGAGGAAAAAAAAATCTAGTCATAGAGAGCTATTATGGGAATAGAGAAGACCAGGGTTTTTCTTCAGAGGAGGTAACTAAAGCAAATAAATCCTCTTTTACCCCAAAGATTAATCCAAATGGTCACTTTCCTAAAAAATAATTCATTGGAGAACATAAAAAGTCTTTAATAATTAAATGAGAGATTGAGTAAAAAAAGGAAAAAAAGAATAATACAAGAAAAAAAGAAGATTATGACAAGAAAGTTGGCCAATTAGAAAAGAAGATCCAGAAACTTAAGGAGGAAAATGACTCCACAAAATAAGAATTGGCAAGGGGAAGCCGCAAGTTATAAGAGATGAAGAAAAAAAAATAAGTATAAAAATAGAAGAGAATGAAACACATCTCATAAATAAAACAACAGATCTCAAGAACAGATCAAGAGGAGAAAATGTAAGAATAATTGAACTACCTGAAAATTCTGATTGCAAAAATCTTGATACAATAATACAACAAATAATTAACAAGTTTTACCAAAGCATTAGAACAGGAAAGTAGAAATAGAAAACAAGTCCATCAATTACCACCTGAATGATATTCTACAAGGAAAACTCGCAGGAATATTATAGTTAAATTACTAAACTCCAGATCAATGACAAAATATTATAAGCAACAAGAAAAAAAATTACTTATGATGGTACTACAATTAGAATCACATAACACTTCATTTTGGGTACACTAAAAGGTTGCAGGTCTTGGAACATTATATATACCAAAGAGGAAAAAGAATTGGGCCTCTGGCCAAAAATTCCATATCAGAAAAGCTAAGCATAATTTTGAATGAAAAAAAATGAAAATTTGATCAACTGTCAGACTCTCAGGACTCTGCTTAAACAACAACAACAACAACAATAACAACAAGAACAACCCTGAACTCAATAGAAGATTGGATATACAAGAGGCAAGAGAAATATAAGGTACATACCAATGGCCAATTATAAGGGACTCAATAAAGATAGGAGGTTTACCTTTTATGTATGAAAATATAGAACCCATGTCTAAGATTGCTGTTAGTAATTAGGTAGCTTATAAGAAAGATTGGGGTAGCCTGAGTATGATATGAGTTTAAAAAGTAAAATCATTCAAGAACAACTGAATGAGTAATTATTCCATACAAATGAAGTGCAAGAGGAAGAAACAAAACAGAAGAATTAGATGGGGGAGGGGAGCTGTTAGTTCTGGAAAACTACTTTCATTGAGAATGAGTTTGAGGAGAAAATACACACACGTGTATGTATATGTATATGTATATGTATATGTATATGTATATATATTTGTGTGTATGCATATATATGAGTACACAAGTCTAAATTTAAAAAGAGAAAACAACTCTAAGGGGATAGGGAGGGGGGAGAAGATAAAAATGGAATATTTAGCAGGGAGGGTGAGGTAATAGATTAAAAAGGGGGTATAGAAGGGTGTTTAAATTTAGGAGGATGGTAGAGTAAGGGAGGGTTTGCTGGAGCAGGGGTAGGTTAAGTAATAGGAGGGCAAAGTAGCAGGTATAAGTGAAGTAGAGGAGTTTGGAAAAATAATAAAAAGGAAATATACACAAACATAAACACAAGACTAGGAATAAAATCTCTAAGTGACAGTATATGTTGATGTATATAAGTGTACATATGTATGCATGTATGTATATATACCGTGTTTCCCCAATAATAAGACACTGTCTTATTATTTTTTTTGGACAGAAAAACACCAGAGGCCTTATTTTCAGGGGAGGGCTTATTTTAATGAAAATTGACAGCAATTTTAATAAAGAGGTAAATGTGAACAAAAAACGTACCTTTATTCAATAAGCAAATCACTGGGGAAGAACAGGATGATGCACTCACTGCTGCAGCTCTGATTGGATGCAGCTCAGAGCGCAGCATGCGTTTCGCGGGGTGGGGCGGTGCATACAGAGGGTACTGTAATGTAGCGTGTAGCGCAGGGGATCACCTTCACTACAATAGCAATCTCAAAAGGGCTTATTTTCGGGGAAGGGCTTATTTTAGAGGAATCTTACACAGTAAGGGGAGGGCTTATTTTCGGGATAGGTCTTATTATCGGGGAAACACAGTATGTATATGTGTGTGTGTATCAATACCTATGTGTAAATATATCCATGCTCAAGTGCAGCCTTGGTGTAGTGGGTAGTGCAGAGTAAGGAAAATAAGAACAAAATAGAAAGTATACAGCAGAGAACAAAAGGAAACCTACAGAGAGACAGAGAAAAGATGGGCAGCTTTCCACTTAATGCACAGTATTTAATATATAGACTTTCTTGATTTATTTTTTTTTTAAGTAATTGGTATTAAATAACTTGCTCAAGGTTACACTGAGGCTGGAACCAATCACAGGTCGTCCTGATTCTGGGGCCGGTGCTCTTACCCATTGTGCCACCTAATCCCCCTGGCTTTCTTGATTTGATAAATTATTGGAATATATTTTGAATCCTCTCCTATATTCTGCTCTGCACATTAAATATTTTCATTTATATTTAAGTTTATAATTTTTCTTTTTCTTTTTTTTGTATATTTAGGTTTTAGTATTTGTCTAAAAGTAAAACACACACACACACACACACACAGAAAACCTAGCTAGAAAGTATGATAGTGGAGAAACAGTAGATTTATTAAGTGTATCATTTTAAATAATTTACTTAAATTCAGAATCAATTTCCTTCTCTGCAAAATGAGAAAATTTAAGTACATTGAATCTAAGGTATCTTTACCACATCTCATCAGTCTGATTGGCTAACATGACAAAAGAAAAAAATGATAAATTCTGAAGAGGATGTGGGAAAATTGGAATACTAATGCATTGTTGGTGGAGTTGTGATCTTATCCAACCATTTTGTAGAGCAATTCACAAGTATGTCCAAAGGGCTATAAAAATGTTCTTACCCTTTTTTCCCAGAAATACCCCTTCTAGGACTGTATCCCAAAGAGATCATACAAATGGGAAAAGAACCCATATGCACAAAAAATATTTATAGTAGCTCTTTTTGTGGTGGCAAAGAATTGGAAATCAAGGGGATGGCCTTCAATTGGGGAAAGGCTAAGCAAGTGGTGGTATATGAATGTTATGGGTTACTGTCATGCTATAAGGAATGAGGAGTAGAAGGACTTCATAATAACCTGGTGAGTCTTACATATACTGATGCATAGTGAGGGGAGCAGAACCAGGAGAATATTGTACACAACTGTGGACACATAATATCTGTGATGATTAACTTTGATGGACTGGGCTCTTCTCAGCAATGCAAAGCTACAAGAAACTCCAAAGGTCTCATGATAGAAAAGGCTATCCATATTCAGAGAAAGAATTACAGGGTATGAATGCAAGATTGATGCAAATTACTTGCTCTCTCTTTTTTGGTTTGTTTTGTCTCTTCTTCCTCATTCTTCATGCCATTGGTTATAATTCTTCTTTATAACTTGAATAATATTTAATGTTAAGGTATAGGTAGAATCTATATGAAATTACATGCCACCATGGTGGAGAGGGGGTAGGAGGAGGTGGTGGTGAAAAAATTTGGAATTCAAAAACTTGTGGAACTCCATGTTGTTAAAGAAAAGTAAATGAATTTAAAAAATTAAGGTATCTTACAGAGTGAAAATTTTATTATTTTACATGTACAGTTCATTATAATTCCAGTTTATGATAACAATAAGAACAGACTATAAGGGCAACAAAATGATATGCTCTAAGTAAGACAAAGTGATGATGATCATGATGAAATATTGGATTTCACTGATGTAAAACTTCCAGGAATCATTGCATTTTTTTAAAGCAACCAGGGTTAAGTAACTTGCTCAAGGTTACATGGCCAGTTATTTCTGGGTGTGGTGCCAAGTGTCTGAGCCCGGATTCGATCCCCAGGTCATCCTTACACTGGAGCCACTTACTCATTGAGCCACCTGGCCACCCCGTGAATCATTGCATTTTTAAGAGTTGAAAGAGGTATATAAATTATTTATTCTAGTCCTCTAATTGTAAATTGAGAAAACTAGCATCTGAAAATGTTTAAAGATATGGCCATAATCACACAACTATTTTTAGTGTCGGTACTAGAACCCATATTTCTTGCCACCTTGTATACTTGTATACGCCTTTATACTGCTCTAGCTCTTTGCTGTAGAATATTAAAATTTAACTAATTTAATAAATGAGCAGTTATTAAGTTCAATTGCCTTTCTCTTTATCCATACCCTAAATACACTTCTCCAAAAAAAAATCGCAGAATATTTTGAATTCAAAGAATGAAGGTGGGTAAATATCTCATTCGATTCAACTCCACACGAGAGCTATCTCTGGGTATCATACCTGAGAATAATGATATTTAATACTCCTGGTAGATATTCATAGCCTTGGTCATAGTGCATCCTCTTTTTTTGGATTCCCTGTGTCTCAAGTAGGGATTACAAGTAACTTATATTGAAATAGAATGCCCATCTATTCCTACCAATTGGTAACTTCTGGACTTGTAAGAACATAACCTCAACAATCTGTTCCCTCAGTGTTCTGACTCCTGAAACTTTCCAACGATTCATTTACCTAGGAACACAAAGTGTCTTTAATTCTACAATTAGCTTCATCAAACATATTCTTACTCAAAAGCAACACATTCTTCTTGTGCTTTAATTTTCCTTCCTCTGGGTCCTTACAGACTGAATGACATAGTTATGTTTTTATTTCTTTTGACAGGTAATACCTGGAGTTTCAGTTTTCTGGGGAAACATAATTTTATTATTTTAGGCTAAATTTCTCAGTATTGGTATCAAAACCATGTAAAGATTCTTGGACATTTAGCATAAAAGCACTATTTTATATTTATGTTGGTTTGGCACCTTCTTATTATCAAGAGAGGAAGAAAGTAGAGGTCTCTGACTGGTTGGGAAAATGAATAATGAAGGCTAGCTGGTAAATGTTCTGAATTTAGTTAATAAATGAAAGCACTTTGGATGCAATTTATAGTAACACTAGAAACTCTTTAAATAAAGTAGGGTTGTTGCTGTGGTTTTTAATTTAATTTATTTAAAAGAAAATTCCTAGAACACAGAGCTCAGTAACTGTTAATATAGTCATTATTAATCTAGGATTTTATTTTAAGCTATAGCTTTTAAGAATTTCTATTTTGAATGGATAAAGATTTGCATAAACATTGAGGTATATATCATTTTCTGGTGCTTTACTCTAGACAAAAATAGACAGTATACAGTAATGGTTATTTCTTGGATTTGGACTAAAAAAAAAAGTTGGGGTTAATTTACACCTAAGATAGTCGCTGGGTAATCATGGAGAACTCATTTAATCTTTTTTTGGAGATTCTGGTTCCTCATCTGAAAAAAATAGGAGTGATAATACCTATAGTATCTACTTTGTGTTTGTTGTCATAGTCAAGGGGACAGTTGTAAAGTGTTTTGCAAACATTATAGTAGAATTCAAATATGAGGTATTATTATTATTATTCAAAAGTGCGTTCCTTAGAACAACTATGGTAATGCATGTTGGTAATATAATTATTATAGTAATTTTACACATGAGGAGATAGAAGCTCAGAGAGATTAAGTGATTTGCTCAAGAGTACACATTTTGTAAAAGACAGAAGTGGGAACTTTTTTTTTTTTTATTGCGTCTGCCAAACAATGCCAACTCAAACATGAAGAACAATGAAAAAGCAGAGAAGGGAGAATTACTTATATAATTTTGGGTTTTTTGAACTGCTCTTAGAGGACATGAAGGATAATGGAGAATGGGGAGGGATGCTAGATTTCAAGAAAATGGTAGATATTCTGATTTTCCCCTAAAAAGGAGGGAATTTTATGGAAAAGCAAATAAAAGAATACTCCTGTCACTATAAGCCAGTAATGCATTTTAATTCCTGGAAACATTCTAAAATATATTATTAAAATGTGTTTCATGCATTGTCTAATTCCTTTGCAAATAGTGTACTTTGGAGAAATGGGAGCATTTGTTGGGATTGACATTAACAACAATTGTGGTCATTTCCTTAATCTCCTAAATCAAAGCACTATGTTTATCAGGATAGTGATTCAGTTGGATGATACCACTTATATTAAGAGAATTGCTCATCACTAGTCTGGACCTGGTTTATGGGGTACCAGAAGCAAGGCACTGACTTTTATGTCCCTGAGTATCATTAGTGCATTGACTCCACTGCTGGTAGTTGTCAGTAGAAACAGTCAGATCTGTAGGCAAGGTGGCATAGGTCTTCAAAAGAATTAAGCAGTGACCCAGGTAGGAGTTCTGTGGAGCTTTAGGTAAAACCTCCAGAGGAGGACCATATTTCCCCTAGGGAACAGCATGGTGAGCTCAGTCTCAACTGGATCATATTAGAATGGGATCATATTAGACTTGGGGTAGCTATAAGGAGAATGAACTTCTAATATTTGAAGGGTTCTGAAACTTTTTTTCCCTTGGTCAAAGAAGTGCAAGCTAGGCAGAATAGATTGAAAACATGCACCTATATAAACACCTTAGCACCTAGCAATAAGGAACATGCAAGACTGGTAATAGTAAAATGTTTCTAAGGATTTGAATTTTTCAAAAGAGAACCAGACTGCTTTTGCAGCTAGGTGGCTCAGTGGATAGAGCATTGGAGTCTGAAGACCCGTATGCAAATTCATTCTCAAATATTTACTGCAGAGCCCTGGGAAAATCATTCCTCTGTCTGTTTCAGTTTTTTCATTCATAAAGTGATGATACTAATAGCACCTACTTCTTGGTATTATTGTAAGGGGAAAAAAGGAGATGATATCTCTAAAGTGTTTTTGTAAACCTTAAACATCTATATAATAATGAGCTTTTATAATTATCATTATCATCATCATCTTCATCACAGAAATTCTTCAACTGAAGCCTTGATAAACTTTTGATAGGAAAGTGATAGTGGTAATTCTTGTTTATATTAATTTTGTTTGATCAATACTTATTATAACTTCTGTTAGGTAATTCCCAGTTTGGAAATTGGTCTGTTAATGAAAATAGCTCCCTAGATCACTGAAAGGTTAAATAAGTTGTGTCTGTATAGATAGTGTGTGTCAGAGGTAGAATTTACTTGTAGATCTTCTGAATCATGTTACCTCTGTCTGTATCACAATTCCTCTCACTTTTTCAGAGATATGTGTTCTAAAGTAACTTCCAACTCTAAGATACTATGATCATATACTTTGATAGTGATGATTCTAGTACGATTTTTTTCTTATTTGAATTTGTTTTTCATATACATACCCACATATATTTGTTATATATAGGTATATTATATATGTATTATGTATACATATACACATACATATATAAACACACATATATATTATATGGATGCACACATGTGCAGGCCAAATTGCTCAAAATAATGTTTTCTTCACATTCTCCACTGTGTTATATTGTTATAACTTCAAAAAATCATAAAACTATCATAAGACTATCACCTCTCAATCATTCAGCAAACATTGATATTAAAACATATCCATAGTATCCAGGTTTAGTGGGCTAGGCAAAACACAAACATAGCATAATCATTGAAACTCTGCTCAACTTCCCCTTGATCTGTAAAATAACACAGAGAAATATGTCCACATCAAAGAAATATCTAGGGGATAGCAAACAATGCAATTATATGTGCCAGAGGCTTACCTGAGTCTGAGTCACTCTGCAAATAACTTATCTATCCAGGGTTTTTCAATATCAGTCAGTTAATTACTACCAGCAGTAGGTATTGCTTTTATTCCTTTCAAATAAATGAAATATATTTTAATTGCTTACTATTAAGAACTTGTTTTTAAACATTGTGATTAAATATTATCTTCTATCTGCAGTGGTCATACAGCACAATCCAACAATAATTTTCAAATACTGTGGTACTTGCAGCTATAAACTCTGACACTATACTTGACAATGATGCTTACTGGTTACTTGGCATCCCCAATCATTAATCCTTTAGTATTCATTGACACATTACTGTGGCATATATCCACAATTACCTTTTTGGATAGGAAAACAAAGCAAGTTCCAGAGTGAATGGAACAGAATACTTATATATGTTTATGGGAAAGAGAAACAAGGAACAAATAGTAAACTTTGGCACTAAACACAGCAGTGAGGAACTGGAATGATGTACACAGCATAGGATGAGATAATGTGTTGTTACTGATCTTCAGTCATTTTTCAGTTGTGTCTGACTCTCTGTGACCCTATTTAGCATTTTCTTAGAAAAATACTGGCATGCTTTACTAATTCCTTCTCAAGTTCATTTTACAGATGAAGAAACTGAGGCAAAGATGGTTAAGTTACTTGCCCAGATTCACATATCTAGTAAGTGTCTGAAGACAAATTTAAACTAAGATAAGTAAGTCTTCCTGACTTAACTGACACTCTAGCTATTATTAATGACAGTCAAATAAGTTGCATTACTCTAGTGGGAGGAGGAGGAGAAGGAGGAACAGCAGCAGCAGCAACAGAAGCATCATCAACAGCAGCAATCAATCTCAGAGTGGTTACAGGTATCACCTGAATAATAATTTAGCACTTTCAGGTTTACAAAATGCTTTAAAATTATTATTTCATTCATCTTCACAAAAACCGTGGGAGAGAGGAGCTGTTATCTTCATTTTATAGATAACTAAAGTGAAGAAGGTAGCAGTTAAGTAACTTGCCTAGTATCATACAACTAGTAAGATTCTGAGACTGGATTTGAACTTTGGTTTTCCCCAGTCCAAAGACAGCACTCTTCATGGAAATATTTACATGCCTCTGTTGTTCTCCTCTGTGTTTGATTTGTATATTACAATTCCAGGAATAGGCTGTGTGTCTCTACATGCATGCATGTATGTGTATTTGTACAAATACACATACACACATACATATATATACATATATATATATATTTGAAAGAATTATAACAATGCGATTCATCTTTCCAAAAACAATGAGATGAATGTACCAACCTCAAATATCAAAGTACTGAATACCAGATAATATTACTTGGAACGTGAACTATGCTAACTATTTTATGAAAACTTACCTTGATCCTTTACTTTTTCTATAAGCACATTTATGAAGTGCACTGAAACATTTCTGAAAATACTTTTCAACTAAAACTTTATTTATTTAAATTTATTTCAATAATTTGTTTAATTAATTTATTTTTAACGACAAGTGGTTTAAAAAGTTAGGAGTTAAGAATTTAAGGCGTTGATACCTATCACATGTAATATAGGAAGATAGTACAGGTTATAAGGGACCAGAATAGGGAGTCCAGCTTTCTAGAGAGAAAACAAAATCAGTATTTTACATAAAAATTACTAAATGTTAATGGCCTTTTCCTATCCTGAACTTATTATGTAAATACTTTATTTTCTAATGTTCTATCTACCCAGTAATATGTAAGTTTCCTGGAGGCAGATGCTATTTTTCAATTTGTCTTTATATCTCAGGAGTCTGGGATACATCATTAAAGTTATCTGGGTGACATAAGGCAGAAACATTAGGCCTGGAGTCAAGAAGACCTGAGACCAAATTTGGACTCTGATACTTATAAGTTGTGTTAGTTTTTAGCAGGCACATATCCTCTCAGACTCCATTTCTTCATTTTTGAATTGGGTGTAATAAATGAAGGTATCAGGGCAGCCAGGTAGCACAGCGAGTAAGAGCACTGGCTCCAGTGTTGGGATGACTTGGGGATCGAATCCCAGGCTCAGACAGTTAGCACCCACCCAGAAACACCTGGCCGTGCAAACTTGAGCAAGTTACTTAACCCGATTCCTTAAAAAAAAAATTGAAGGTATCTCCCAGGATGGTTGTGCAAATCATATGATAATATTTGAAAAATGCACAATTCCTGCCACATAACAGGTGATTGATAAGTGATTGTTAAAGTCTTTCCTTTAGAAACAGATTGTATATCCAATTGTTGAGATATATAACATTTTTAATTCTTTTTTATTTTTCAAATGCTTTATTAACTTCTGTTTTACATCATTAATTTCTGCCAGATTTTGAGTTGCAAATTTTCTCCCCATTTTTCCTTTACCCACCGCCCCAAAATAGAATTCCCACAGGATATACCCTCTTCCAATCTGTTCTCTTCCATATTTTCTCCCATACCCCTTTCGACTTTTCCAGTGAATCTCCATGCTCCAGTGCCTGTATATCTTATTTCCCAATTACATGTAAAACAGTATTAATAATAGTATATATATGTATATGTATATATTAAATATTTGATTTTAAAACTTTGAATTCCAGATTCATTCCCTTCCTCCCTTGTCACCCACCCTTACTGGGAATATAAGCAGTTCAGTATAGGTTGTACATGTGTGGCTAATGCAAAAAAATAATATAGTACATATATTGTGAAAGACAGACTATATTTCCCTCTCTCCTATCCAACCTCCCACTTGTTCTATTCTCTACTTTGATCCCATCCCTTTTCAAAAGGCTTCCAACTTGGGCGCTTCCAACTTCCCTCGCCCCCAGCCTGTCCCCCCTTCCATCATTTCCCCTCTAATCCCCTTCCCCCCCTACTCTCCTGGAGAGTGAGATACCCTATTTAGTATATATTTCATTCCCTCCTCAAGCCAAGTTCAATGGGAATAAGGTTGACCCATTCCCTTTTGCCTTCATATTTTTCCCTTCCATTGTAACCATTTTCCCTTGGCTCTTCTATGTGTGATAGTTTACTCCATTCTGTCTCTCCCCATCTCCTTTCATTATATTCCTCTCTCACCTCTTAATTTCACCTTTTAAGTATCATCCCTTCCTATTAAATTGGCCCTGTGCCCTCTATCTATGTATACCTGTAAACATATATACACATATTAACATATGTATTCATATTCCCATATACCCTCATATATATATATATATATATATTTTTATTCCCTTCAACTACTGAGAAAAGTTTCATAAATTACAATTATTGCTTTTCCATGTAGAAATGTTAATAGATCAACTTTGATAAGTTCCTTATGATTTCTTTTCCTAGTTTACCTTCTCATGTGTCTCTTGCTTCTTGTATCTGAATGTCAAATTTTCTATTAGACTCTGGTTTTTTTCAATAAGAATGCTTGAAAGTCCTATATTCCACTGAATGAGGATATTTTCCCCTGAAACATGATACTCAGTTTGGCTGGGTAGGTGACTCTTGGTTTTAATCCCAGCTCCTTTGACCTCTGGAATATCATATTCCAAGCCCTCTGATCCCTCAGTGTAGAAGCTGCAAGATACTGGGTTATCCTGATTGTGTTTCCACAATATTGAAATTGTTTCTTCCTGGCTGCTTGTAATATTCTTTCCTTAATCTGGGAATTTTGGAACCTGGCTATAATATTCTTTGGAATTTTCTTTTTGGGATCTTTTATAGGAGGTGATTGGTGGATTCTTCAACCTCTATTTTGCCCTCTGGTTCTAAAGCATCGGGGAAGTTTTCTTTCAGAACTTTCTGGAGGATGATTTCTAGGTTCTTACTTTGATCATGGCTTTCAGGTAGTCCAGTAATTTTTAAATTATCTTTCCTGGATCTATTTTCCAGGCCAGTGGTTTTTCCCATGAGGTATTGCAAATTGCCTTCTATTCTTTCATTTGTTTGGATCTGTTTAACAGCATCTTGATTACTCATAAAGTCTTTAGCTTCTATTCATTCCAATCTAATTCTTAAGCAATGATTCTCCTCATTGAGCATTTGAGATTCTTTTTTCCATCTAGAGAATTCATCTTTTTAAGGTTCTTCTCCTTATTGCCTTTTTGAGCCTCTTTTGCCATTTGAGTTACTCTGTTTTTTTAGGTATTATTTTCCTCAGTCAGGCTGTTGACTCTCATTTCGTAATTTCCTTGCATCATTCTCATTTCTCTTCCCAATTTTTCCTCCACTTCTCTTACCTGCTTCTTATGGTCCTCTTTGGCATGTAACCAGCTTGTATTTTCCTTTGAAGCTTTTGGTGCAGGAGTCCTGATTTCACTGTCTTCCTCTGTTCCATGCTTTGCTCCTTTTTCTCCCCAAAATAGGAATGTAATGTTGGAATCTTCTGTCTGCTTTGTGTCCTTTGCCTGTTCATGTTGCCCTCAGTCACTTAACCCCTGGGCTTTTTGCCACAGTACAACTTGGCCACCAGACAAGGGAGCTTTTGTCCCAAATGCTGGGGTTTTCTCAGCTATGGGAGGTATTAGATGGGTACTCTCTCTGAGGTCTCCACACACTCTGGCAAGCTGGACACACACCCCATGACCTCCACCCTAGACTGCAATCCAGATCCAAGAAGGTTAAAGTAATAGCGAATACCCCTCAGACTGGTGCTTTGTCCCCCTACACTCTGCAGACCAGGAGCTGAATCTGCCAAGTGGCGCTGCCTGGCTGTGAGGGGTGGGGGGCGGGGTCTCAGCGGCTTCTTGCCCCAGGGGCTAAAGCCAAGCACTTCCACTTACTGGGTCCTAAAGTTCAGACTCCATTAACCTCTCACTTTGTCTTTAGCATCTGTATGTTAATAAATGTGGAAATGGCCACAGCTGCTGCTGATTTGGACTCCCTCTGGCCAGTGGCTGGTCAGACCTGCACTGGTGCAAAAGCCTTGGGGAGGGGCTCAGCTTGGCTCCCAGAGCCCTGTGCTGGCTGATTCCTGTGGGCCTGTCGGGCTGTCCTCAGTGGGAGTTTGGCTTTTCTGTGTCATTTTGTGGGTTCTGCAACTCCAAAATTTGTTTAGAGTCCCCTTTTTACATGGAATGGGGAAGGTCCTGCTTCTACTCCACCATCTTGACTCTGCCAAGATATATAATATTCTTTAAAATTTTATTGTTCAAATGTATTCATAATAAATAAATGCCACATTTCTAAGTTACATAACTAAAAGCCAAGATCCTTTCTTTTGAAACAATAATTAAAATCATGTTTCCTTTATTATATCCTTCAAATCAATTGGAAGGAGTTTCAAAAGATGGGGAATTTCTTTGAAAGTTTCCTTCATACTTTGATTTGCACTGAGAATTTTCATTCTAAGAGAACAAAAGAGGATAGAACAGAATAATAAAGTATCTACAAACACATAAATGAAATTACAAGTAGTTCAGAAAATTCATTATTCTCATAAGTCAGAAAAGACATGTTAAATAATGTACTTAATCAGTAATGGGGGTAATTTTATGTTCAGTATTAGAAAAAAAGTATAAGAATATTTTTGCAATTCAATAGCTGCTGAAGTAAATGAGGATCACCAAAAGTAGAAGAATGAAAGCAGTAATAATTGGTGGCTTTTTTATGAGCTTTGGGGAAAATGAAGTTAACTTATTTGTAATTATACATACATACATACATACATACATACATACACACACGCTCTAAATCTGTTTTTGCATATAGGTCAGTCAATGTGTTTGCAAGTGCTTAAAAAAGATAGGAGTTCAGAATTAAATCATTGATATCTATCACATGTAATATAGGAAGACAGTATAGACTATAAGGAAACAGAGTAAGGAGTCAAGCTATGACACAGTTAAGTGGTAGTGTGAACTGAGTGCTGGACCTGGCTTCAAGACCTGAATTCAAATCTGAACTCATCCATTACTAATTGTGTGATCCTGAGCAGATCACTAAATGTATATCTGCTACAGTTTCTCCATATCTAAAATGTAGATAACAATAGCACCTCCCTTCCAGGGTTGTTATAAGGAGATAAAATGTGTTCATATTTTTGTTTTGCAAGCCTTAAATCATTATGCTAAGGCCTGCCTTTATTATTATATAAAAGATTTGACAGTTCTTTCTGGGGCAAGCAAGAGATAAAGTTCCAAAAGGATTTCGTAAGGTTGAAATAATCATCTAGCCAAACTTATTTCAATGTTAATGAAGCAAAAGTTTTAGTCAGTCCCCTTTCCACTATCAGAATATGTTAAGAACAATGGGAAATGCCAGTTAATGAAAAAAGGGAGCTAACAAAAAGAGGACATGATCAAAATGAAGGAGCACAGAAGTAATCTTTACCAAAATAATAATAGTAATAATAATAATAAGTAAACACAGAAAAGGAAATGATTGCAAAAGCCCCCAGCAACCCAGGATCATGCTATTGAATGGCCTCCAAATTTAAGCCAGTGCTTAAGTCCTTATTCTCTCCCTAAAATATAATATTCAGAAATGCCTACATCAAGTTTTGAGCTTACTTTATTAACATTATTGGCCCCATTGCCATTGAGGTACCTGGCATTTAATAAGTACACCATAAATGTTAGCTACTGTTGTTGATGGTGTTATTTTGATTCCATTTAGCTTCTTGCATCCATCTTCAACTATCTTTCAGATATCTGAAACGGGATATCTAGTAGAAATCTTCAATTCCATATGTCACAAATAGAATTTATTTTATTTTCCCCAAAATCCAACATCCCTCTCACTTTCCCTATTATTGTAGAGGACAACATTGCCCTCCCAGACCCTTAAGCTCAAAATCTAGTATTCATCTTGGATTCTTCACTATATCACACACCCTGAGCCTTCCATTTCCTCCTGGGTGCAGAGTGTACCATGAGAAAAGGCTAGACGGGGCTAAATCATCAGTCTTCCATCTTCCATTTGCACAGGGAATCTGCCACTTCCTCTTGCAGCCTCATAGCCAGCCTCATCTGCTGAGAATACCTCAGACTGCACCTGAGCCTTCCATCTCCAGCTGGATGCAATGTGTCCTGTGAGGAAAGATTTACCTAATTGTAGAGGGCAAGACCATTCTCCTAATCTTTTAGGTTCATAACATAGTAGTTATCCTGGATTTCTTGGTATTTCCCATTCCCACCATATCCAAGGTGTTGCTGAGACATATACACTTTACTTCTGCAACTTCTCTCAAATATACCTGTAAGAGTTATGGGATTTAAAGATCTTCCATGCCCCATTGCATTGGACATGCTGACGAAGCAGGAAGGGGCGGAGCAAGAGAAAGCGAAAGCCAGAGAAAGCGAAAGCCAAGCTAGAGTTCCTGTGGTGGCTGGGGTGGTGGCGACGGCAGTGGCAGCAGCAGAGGCAGCAGCAGCGCGAAGCCCTTTTTGAGTTAGGACTGCTAAGGACTTTCTGCTAAGGACTCCTGCTGAGGACTGCCAGGGGCCGGAGCTGCTGGGAGCGCACTTCCAGGACGCTGGGTGGTTGCTGTGCGTGGGGAGAGGAGGACCTTTGCCTGAGGTAGCCTGTTCTGTTTTAAAGGCTTGAAAATGTGGGTGCTTTCTACTTTATCTACCTGTGCCAATGTCATAACTACTCTGATGGCTTTCACTTTCTGGTTTTGGGACTCAGTCTTTTGGTATCTTAATAAATTTTCCAGCTTATTCCCTTATATGACAAGCATGACGTATTTTGTGATGGATAATTATATCACCATATCTGTAATCTCCATAGGCATTGTGAATATGGCATTGCTGATACAATACCCCATCTATTCTTCTCTGACACTGCTACCACTCTAGTTCAGGCCATCATTATCTCATTCCTTGATTATTACAATAGCCTCCTGGTGGATCTGCCTGCTTCAAATGTCTCACCACTGCAGTCTGTATGAATTCAATCACTAAAGATATTTTCCAACAATGCAGATCTTATCATGTCACTGCCCCTTCCCCACATACACAATCAATTAACTCTAGTGGCTTCTTATTGCCTCTATGGGCAAATACAAAATACTCTATTTGGCAAATTCAAATATTTTCTGAACATATTTGCCTCTTACCTGTTCAGTGTTTTTAAACCCTCCTTTCTGATAAGTACTCTGAGATCCAGTGACACTTGGTCTCCTCTCTTTCCGCAAACAAGGCGCTTCATCCCTTGATTTTAGCATTTCCTCTGGATGTCTCCCCATGCCTAAAATTCTCTTCCTCCTATATTCTGAATACTAACCTCATTGGCTTCCTTTAAGTCCCAACTAAAATCCCTCCCTCTGTTGGAAGGAAGCCTTCTTCTAGTGCCTCCCTTTGGTTTCTTGCTTCCTAATTATCCCCCATATAGCCTGTTTTATAAATATTTATTTGCAAGCAAATATATGAAAAAGCTATATCTAAGATAAATAGAAAATATATATATGGAAAACACTCAAATTAAAAGGTTAGGGAAAGCTTCCATAGAGTGTGGGATTTAATTCGGCACTTAAAGGAAGTGAAGGAGGTCAGTCATCTGAGCAGAGAAGGAAGAGCATTCTGAGAATAGAAGGAGTAAGTGAAAATGACTAGATTGAATCTAGATTGAATGACAGGAGTGAATAGTAGGAAGTGGGAACTATGAGTATAGTTATATTTATGTAGACTTATGTAGGTAAAAAGGAGGAGGCATATAGGATATTAACTTGAGAGGATGAATTTTTTTCTTTTATGGATGAGTAAACCCTGACATATTTGTAGGCAGTAGCAAATCAATCAGCAGATGATAGCTTGGTATTAGGGAAAAACAGAAAGAAATAAGAAGACAGAGAATATAATGGCAAGAAGATAAAAAAAAGAAAGGGAAAGGGAATGGGATCTGGTGAGACTGTAAAATGAGAACAGGGAAAAAGGAATGTGAAGAAGGAGAAGAGCAAGGGAAAAGAGAAAATGGAAAATGATCAGTGATGTTAGCTCACAAAACAGATAAGCGTGGATATAATCAATGATACATATGGACCCATTAATCTTAATAAGGGCTATTTAACATTTAATAAAAGTAATTTAATTACACTTATTTCTAAAGAATACATTATATAAATATGTCCTACAATAATTACTGAGCATAATTATTTCAATCAACCTATTAACAAAATATAACTCTCATCTATTTTTGTGTAAACTACTGTAAAAAAGAAGAAGACATGCTTCCTACCTTCAGTTGCTTTGTGCTTGGTTTATATTTTAGACTGAAAAGAAATTATTTCATGTATCTTGAAACAATTAACTTCATGATCAGTGTTTACCAAGGCAGGAAAAGTGAGACAAACCTCCCACATCCAGTGCTGATAAGGTGGCAAAAACATTGTTCTTGCCACAGAAAGATAATGCACTTAGAGGGCCTAAAATATCTTGCTTAATAAGAGCTGCTATTGTTTCTGTGCTCTACATCCTCTCAAGTCATTCATTCATTCATTCATTCATTCATTCATTCATTCATTCATTCATTCATTCATTCATTCTCTGAAGTCCCCAGGCAGCACAATTACTTGTTTTTTCTTCATTTAAAGAAGGTGGGTTTTGGACCACAGAGACTTATATGGCGTCTGTGGTTGTATACATGTGCTGATATATTTTTGAAGTTTTAATTTTCATGTTCTACTTCAATATTTGTCTGTAGAAGAGAACACTTGGGAAAGAGTGGGAGGAACATGTGAGCTCAATATTTGAAGAACTCTTGTGTGGAAGAAAGATTTGTCTTCTTTTTTCTATTTGGTCTCATAAGGAAGATCCAGGAAATATAGGTAGAAGTTCTGAATAGGGAAATTTAGATTTAATTAATAACAAAACAATATGGATCTTCCCACCAACAGGAACTGTTAAAGAGCAAAAAGGGCTTCTGTGGGCTACTTTCCTAGAAGTGTTCAGTTTGGTGTTGAACAAGTAATGGAGGAAAGAAAAAGGGGCTACAAAAGAAGCAGCAGCAATATAGAGGGCAACATAGCCTCAGCTTATGGATTAGACACAGTTATACATATGTTTGCATTTGTGTTGTTCTGTTGCTTAATAAAACCATTTGTCTCCATTTGTCTCCATTATATATATATATATATAATTATTTACCACCACAAAAAGAGTTGGTGTAAGTATGTTTTGTTCATATGGGTCCTGTTTCCTTTTTATGATATTTTTGGAATACAGACTTAGTAGTGATGTTATTGAATCACAAGGTATGAACAGTTTCACTGTCCATCGATAAAAATTTCTCCCCAGAATGCTTGGATCAGTTCACAGATCTACCATCAGTGCATTAGTGTCCCACTCTTTCCATACCTTTATTTATAATTTTCCTTTTCTATCATATTAGGTAATCTGATAGGTGTGAGGTGGTACCTCAGAATTATTACAATTTTCAAGATTTGTGAAATTTCACAGAAATTTTAGGAGTTTTCAGAAAACATTAACTAATGAAATTACAGAGCTTCAGAGTCTTGGAGAATTCATTGGCCTAGCTATGTCATTCCTCTGCCCTTGAAAAAAATGCCAAGTGACTTCCAATTAAGATAAAGAATACACTGTTCTGTCTAAAACAGAATAGCTTTCATAACATAATCTCAACCTACTTTACTTCACTATTCTCCTTCATACACTCTATATTTTAGCTAAGCTAGTCTACGGGCAGTTTTCCATTTCTTTTCTATCTTCCTCTGCTTGTTTATTCTTGAAGGCTATCCCTTATGCTTGGTAAAAATTCCATCCACATTTCTATATTTTTAATTTTTATTTCAAGTCCCGTGTCAACTATTACCTCCTCCATGAAGTCTTCCCTCTTCCACCCAGTTAAAATGATGTTTTCTTCCTCCCAATTTTTATAGTACCTTGTCTATATCTTTCATTCCCCTTAATTCCCAAGTGGACTTTTAATCATATTTAATTTTCCATATCATATTCTCAACCAATTACATTGTAAGCACTTCAAGACTGTTTTTCAACTTTTATTACCATTGAATTATATAGTGACTAATACATTATACACCATTAAAATTGTTGAAGTGGACTAATTTTCCCAGAATTAAATAAAAATTGTCTTTGATTCAGCATTTTGAGAGGACAGGATATTCACAAAATAAAAATGGTTGTAATTCAAAGTAATTTATTTCATTCTGTTCAATAGAAACTAAGAAGATCTTTGTGTCTTTAGGTGAATAGATAAATGTGGGAAGTATTTC
Source organism: Petaurus breviceps papuanus (assembly GCF_028583685.1). NCBI lineage: Eukaryota > Metazoa > Chordata > Mammalia > Diprotodontia > Petauridae > Petaurus > Petaurus breviceps. The sequence goes on along the minus strand of NW_027187359.1, from coordinate 18,576,259 downwards.
CTATTAATTACCTTTCATTGCAAACAAAAAGAACATGGACTATTCAGTCAATAAAAAAAACATTCTACTGCTTTAGCCATGTATGTTGGAAAACTGGAACTTTAGAGTCATGAAAAGGAATTTTTTTAAACTTAATGAGGGAAACATTAATATCCTTTCCTCTGAATAATAATCAGATATACATCTATATAAAGTAGACTGTGCTATTCAAAAATAGTGGGAGTCTAATTTCCAATCCATAAATTTCATTAGAGTCAGTTTTCTTATGTAAAATCAAAGGATTGAATGATTTCTTTTGCTTTCTGGAGGGCAGTTGGGGTTAAGTGACTTGCCCAAAGTCACATGGCTAGTAAGTGTGTCAAGTGTCTGAGGCCAGATCTGAACTCAGGTCCTCCTGACTCCAGGGCTAGTGCTCTACTCACTGCACCACCTAGCCACCCCATTGAATGAGATTTTTAAAGTACCTTCTTCCAGCTCAAGTGTTCTATGGTTCTCTTCTGGGAGGTAATAGATTTGACAGGAAATATAGGGAAATGTATAATGTTAGGATTTAAGAGTCATTGGACTTTGGCTCTTTCAATAACATGCAGCCATCTACAAAAGAGTCTCAAGTGTCAACAGCCATTAGTTCCTTCATGCACATCTATAGGGTGACTGATACACCAGCCCCCATTCTTTCTTCTGACATCCTGCCCTATCCATGCATTCATTCAAATGATGAACTGAGGTGAGAATCTTTAATCCTGCATTGTTCACCTGCAGGATTCACTTTCTTTCTTTTTTTTGTGGGTTAACAATCTTGCTTTAATCAATCAAACATATCATTTACCTAGTTCAGGGGAAAAAGTCAGCACCCCAAACTTCAGAGAATACAGAGATTACAAGCAGACAACAAATACAGAGAAACATATCAGCAGACAGGCCTCTAACTGTCTGACCATTACATCTATACCTAGTCAGTTACTAGGGAGAGAAGCAAGAACATCTGGGTTTTCAAAGCCGGGGGGCTCTTGGGCTCTCAACAGCTACCCAGAATCTTGTCTGGTCAAATCAAACAACTCTTCTCAAAGTGAGCCCCCTGCAGGATTCACTTTCAATTCTCTGAGATCCACCTAATTACTCCTATGGTCTCAGTCATCATCCACTTTGCAATGGTAGTAGGTAAATAAATACATTTGAGATCATGTAGCTTTCAGAGGATCAGAATTCAGTAAGACCATACTCTGTCTCATTTTACTCTCAGATCTTCCATGTGCTAGACACTGTCTTCTGGTCTATTCCTCCACCATTTAGTTTATTTGCCTGGATTTTATTTGCTTACTACTCAGAGTTACCTCAGAGCCTGTTTCTGTACAGCTGTTTCTGATTTTGTTCCATCAACTAGTTCTGTCTTGCTGCTTTCTGATTAACAAATATATCCACTGAGAAATGTTTGATTGCCATTGGGTAGTAATTTTAGAGATGAGAAAAAATGAGACCCAAAGAGGCTATGAAACTTACCTGGGATGACAAAGGTAGTAAGTCACAGAGTCAAAAGTGGAGGCAATATCTTCTGATGTCAGATACAACCCTTCTTTCCACTGCACCATGCTTTTCTACATCAATATAGCCATGATCCCATCCAAATCCTTACACCAGTTCAAACTGCAATCTTTCCATATTATATTTCTATTTTATTCTTATTAATCTTTTTTTCTGTAAATGCTATATAACATATACCTAACATGCTGTAGTTTTTTTCTAAGTATTTTATTTCATGAACCAGGACAATACTTGGGTTGTTGAATTATTTTCAATCTTGCAACACAAATGGTTCAGATCTTAATCTAGACATAAATATCTTTATAATTTATATTTTATTCTATTTCTTAAAATCATAATTGGTGATACTGCAACTTACTTCTGCCAGAATATACATTTCCATGGTCCTTTGTATCATCTGCAATCATATTAGCATGGTTATAGAATATATTTGGCAATATGAAGGAAAGGGTTGTTTAATAGTATTAGTTTGGCTACTTGTTCACTATGTTGTATTGTATTACATGATATTGATCTTTTAATAAAAGGTAAACTGAAGTAGCCTTTGATCCTAATCATTGACTTGCAATTGTAAACACATCAGGAAAAAAAAAAACTGGAATAATACATCTTCATTACCATCACTTCCTATTATGGGAGAAAAGAAAGTAAAAATCTCCATTTTCTCTTCACATCCTCCACAAATCTGTAATCTCCATATTCATTATACCTTACTGATTGCTTCATTTACCATTCAGACAAATCATATACTTAGATATTTATCAGTTTCACAGAATCCATTGAATAGAATGAATCTCTTATCTAGGCAAAGTTCATTCATTCACTCACTATCCATTCATTCATTTCTTTAAAAACAATTTTTTTTTATCTTTTGGGAAAAACTATTCTACATTGCTTTGTTGAAATCCACACTATTACAATATTTAAACAAATTTCCTTTTGTTATGTTTTCATTTACCATGCCAAAAAATATGCACAGATATGAATTATGCTTAATCAAAATAAGGAATTAGGGTTTTTGATGCCCAGCTTTAAACAAATCTTCAGATGCCTTTTCTCTCTCCTTCCATATTCTTTATTTAAGAAAGTTGACTTAAAAATACTGAAGAGATTCAGAGGCATATGATACAATTATCACTCACTCTTCTTCACATTAATTCTTTATCTCAGAATCTTTTAGAGCTCCCTTGAATTCTATCTTCTGTTCCTTTTGTTCTCTATTTCTTCACTTCTTTCACATGTCAACAAGATCATATTGTGTAATCCTGATTGTGGTTCAATGGTATTTGAATGATTATTGACAGAGGCTGAACAAAAGTATTTTACTACTGAATTTTAGTATAGAAAATTTCCTTTATAAGTAAATTTTGATTTAACTGCAGGCTATTAAACAGGACCTACATAAATTTTAAATTCCTTTTTAGTGTTATAATAGTTTTTATATTAATAGTATTTAACTCTTCTACTTTTCTCATTTATCTATTAATGATTCGGTTTCTACTGAGATAATATACAAACTAAATCTGTATGGCTAAGGAATTTTAAAAATATTTTTATTTTATTAAAAAATGTCTGTTTACTTTTAGTTTACAACATTCGGTTCCACAGTCCCTTGAATTTCAAATTTTCTCCCCCTTCCTTTACTCCCCTCCCCCACCCCCACCATGGTGGCATGCAATCAAATATAGGATCTACATGGGGCAGCTAGGTGGCACAGTGAATAGAGCACTGGTCCTGGAGTCAGGAGGACCTAAGTTCAAATAAGACATTTAACACACATGCACACACACACACACACACACACAAACTAGCCATGAGACCTTGGGCAAGTCACTTAATCCCAATTGCCCCTCCAAAAAAAATAGGATCTACAAATATCTTCACATTAATCATTAGTCAGGTTGTAAAGAATGATTATAATGCATGGAATGATCAGTGGAAAAGAGGAAGCTAAAGAAAACCAGAAAAAGAAACAGAGCAAGTAGTTTGCTTCAATCTGCATTCAGACTCCACAGCTCTTTCTCTGGATGTGGATATCTCTTTCCATCATGAATCTTTTGGAGTTTTCTTATAACCTTACATTGCTGAGAGGAGACCAGTCTATCAAAGTTAGTTATCACACATATGTTGTGACTGTGATTGGGTACAAATTTCTCCTGGTTCTTCTGTTCTCACTCAGCATCAGTTTATATAAGTCACTCCAGGTTATTATCAAGTCCATCTGCTCCTCATTTCTTATGGCACAGTAGTATTCCATTGCATTAATGTACCACAACTGCTTTTTGAGCCATTCCCCAATTGATGGGCATCCCTTTATTTCCAGATCTTTGCCACCATAAGAAGAGATGCTATAATATTTTTGTATGTATGGGTCCTCCTCTGACTCTCTGGTCTCTTTGGGATATAACCCTAGAAGTGGTATTGTTGGGTCAATAAGTATAAACTTTATAGGCCTTTGGGTATAGTTCCAGATTGTTCTCCAAAATGGTTGGATCAGTTCACAACTCCACCAATAATGCATTAGTGTTACAATTTTTTCCACATCCTCTCCAGCATTTATCATTTTACTGTTTTGTAATCTTAGACAATCTGGTCAGTGAGATGTGGTACCTCAGAGTTTTTTTGATTTGAATTTCTTTATTCAATAATGATTTAGATCATTTTTTTCATATGCTTATAGATATCTTTATTTTCATCTTCTGAGAATTTCCTCTTCATATCATTTGACCATTTATCAATTGGGGAGTGGCTTGTATTCTTAGAGATTTCAATCAATTCTTTGTATATTTTAGAAATGAGGGTTTTATCAGAGACACTGGTTGTAAAAATTCTTCCCAAATTTTCCCCTTCACTTTTAATTTTGGTTACATTGGCTTTATTTGTACAGAAACTTTTCAATTTAATGTAATAAAAATTATCCATTTTGCATTTTATAATCCTCTCTAACTCTTGTTTCTTCACAAAATCTTCCTCTCTCCCTAGATCTGTCAGGTAAACTATCCAATGTTCTCCCAGACTGCTTATAGTATCAGCCTTTATACCTAGATCGTTCACCCATTTAGACTTTATTTAGATGTACGGTGTTAGATATTGGTCTATGCCCAATTTCTGCCTCCCTATGTTCCAGTATTCCCAGCAGTTTTTTGTCAAATAGTCGATTCTTATCCCCAAACCTGCGGTCTTTGGATTTATCAAACATTAGATTACTATAGTCATTGGCTGCTGAGTCTCATGTACCCAATCTCTTCCACTGATCCACTACTAAATTGCTCAACCAGTACCAAGTAGTTTTGATGACTGCTGCTTTATAATACAGATTAAAATCGGCTATGGCTAGGACAACTTTCCTAGCATTTCTTTTCAATAGTTCCCTTGATATTCTGGACCTTATGTTCTTCCAAATGAGTTTTGTGAATATTTTTTCTAGAAATCTAAAAAGTTATATTTTGGTAGGTTGATTCGTGTGGCACTAAGCTAAGAAGATTTTAAATATCAGTGAATATAGACTGAAAATAGAGCTCTCAATGATGTCCTCAGACAAGGTAAATCTCTTTGCTGAAGCACTAATTTTAGTGAAGCTAATTTTAAAGGGTATTACATGATGCAGAAGATCTAGCATTTCTTTTTGTTACCTCTCTATGCAGTATAACCCTTAAATAAAGCTCTCCCTCAAAAGAGATAAGTTGAAAGGGCAAGAGATCATTTCTTAAGCGACAGCATGTCCACTTAATGTCATTTTAGTAAAGTGTTTCTTTAAGACTTATTAGTTGCCATGATAGCACAATTTAAGGGCAAGGCATAAATTATAAAACCACAGATTTACTGGCCAGTAATTCCTCAAAAAGCTTCTTTAGTCAAGACAAAAATGAATATTTGTAGGTCATCAAAATGATCTCCAATAATGGATCAGCTAGCTTTTTAGACAGGGAATTTTCATTGCTTTTTTTATTCTTTGACACAATCCTGGAGGGCACATGATAGTGTAGAGGATAGGAGAACCAGAAATAATTCATGAGGTTCTAGATTGTTTAAAACGGTCTATAAGCTAAATTTAGGGAGGCAAATATTAGTGCCAAATATTTCATCTTTGAAGCATCTACCTTGGCAATGGCATATTTTAAAGTAACACTTTTAGGAATTCCCTGTTCTTCCTCTTCAAGATGGTCTAAAAGATGGCTTCATTTATAAAGATAAATAATCAGAGGTAGAATTTATTTTGCTGGCTGAAGGACTATAATTTAATAAATTGTTAAGAAATAATTGTCAAAAACTTAATTACCCTTCTCAATTGCACTATTATATTTGCCTTTCCTTCTGTTTCTTTCTCTTTTTCCTATCTTCTCCACCACCATAATTGTTAGTGATGTTATTCTATAGTGTAAACAGCACTAGTTCTGGTTTGGAATAACAAAACCTTTAATTTTGTCTTGTTCGTGTATGTAGGTAAGTCATTTCATCCTCACCCTTAATTTCCTCACCAATGAAATAGGATCAATGATACATATAACAAAATTTTCAAGGAAATTGCCATTTTTAACACTGTATGCCACCTTCTTTCTGTACTTCAAATATCTCTTTTATGAAATAATGGCATCCTACAAACTTTCCTAGAATACCCTGATCTAGATATTTAATAACTCCATCATACTATTAGTATTCATAGTCTCATGTTCACATGATGTAAGCTATTCAATTGATCCAAATAAACATTCACTCACTTTCTCAAGAAGCCTTTCCATTTCTTCAACATTTAACTATACAATCTTCTTTATTAATTACCACCAATAATCCTAACTGTCCAGGTTAGACAGGATTGGTTTGCTGTAGGGTAAAATGAATACATAGGTAAAATAAAAGTGAGGCACAGTGAAAAGGGATAACCAGGCAAGTCCTTCATTTTTTTTTCTGCTCAATGTTCTGCCCATATGTTATCAACTCTTTGATTGCTTTTTATTACCTTTACCATTTAACTACCCACTTTTCTCTGTCCCACAATGTCTGAAGAGTTTATGGTTGCTATTTGAAAGATGCCTCATCTGGCTCTGATCAAATTGTTGGGTGTTTTTTTTTTGAAAACTTTTATATTTTTGTAGATTTGCTATCTATATTCTACACAAATCTTCCTTGTGATTTGGGACTAAAATAGGAGTTCTCAAAGATTATATCAGAAGAGGGAGAATTGTATGAAACTGGAAATTATTTTATTAAAAATATTGTGAGATGATGTGCTTGTGGACCAAATTAATTCTCTATAAAATGGCTTGTTTAGTTTGAATTTGTTTGATGTTATTGAATGAAGTGGTTTGATATTATTTATGAATTAGTTTGATGTTATATTATATTATTGTATAATAATTATATAGCATATAATTATAACAATATGATATAATATAATTGTATTATAATAAATTAGTTTGGTATTATTGATCAATTGTCTCTGATTTTTCATGACTCCATGACCATAGCATGCCATATCCTTCTATCCTTCACTAAGTCTGTCCAAATTCATGTACACTGTTTCCATGACACAACCTATTCATCTCATACTCTGCCATTGACTTTTCCTTTTGTTTTCAATCTTTCCCAAAGTCAGGGTCTTATCCAGAGTCCCATTCTTATTATGTAGCCAAAGTATTTTAACTTCAGCTTCAGTATTTGACCTGCCAATTTTAATTAATTTATTTAAGTGTTGACTAATTTAATCTTCTTGCTGTCAAAGGGACTCTCAAAAGTTTTCTCCAGAAGCACAATTTTCAAGTATCAATTCTACAGTTCTATGCTTTCCTTATAGTCCAACTCTAACACACTTTCATTGTACTAGAGAAACAATAATTTTCACTATATGGACCTTTGTCATCAAGGTTATGTCTCTGTTTTTTAAGTATGCTATGGTAACTGATAAAACTGATGAAATGGGTCATGAGTTCCACAACACTAGACATTTTCCAGTGGAGTAGAGATGATACCATATGAAAGAGTATTCCTATTCATGTATCAGTTGGAAAAAGGTGTCCTCTGATGTTATTTGAAAGGAAATAAATGTTAGGTCCTATGCTTAAGACCCATAAATTTCAGAGTTAAAAATGGAAGGCATGTCTTTACAAAAGTTTATGTGAAAAAAAGTTCTGAAGTCTGAGTAGATTACAAAGTGGATATGAGTACAATCTACTTTAAGGGAGCTAAAAATATAATATAGCCTTAGTTTCTATGAAGACAGATAAAGTGAACAAAATTACTTTCAGTTCTACATATTTCTAATGTTTCTAAACTGGTCACTGTAGAGGAGGAAGCAATGCAAAGATTCAGTTTTTAGCTGTTATATGAACATTTATTTAATTGAGGTTCTATTGATCTAATTAAATTGTTCAATGATGTGCAAGAAGATACATAAATGATAAAATTGAATAATATTCCTATTAATTTTCTTGGGAGTAAAAGCAGGAACTTGCTTGAGCTCAGGACCTGACCACCTTCAACACCTATAAAAATGACTCTAAAAATATTTAGAGCTATAGAACCCACAAAATGAAGAGTGAAATATATCTCATGCTGAAGGCAGCCTAGCAAGCAGAAAGTAAAGATCTATCACACAGGCCTGGGAGTGGAGCACAGCCTCACATGGGACATGCTGACACAGACCTGTGGCACAGATGGGCCAGACAGGACCTCAGAGGACTCAATCACTGGTAACGGTGATGGTATCCAGACTTCCCAACCCATAAACACCAAAGAAAAAGTAAAAGGTAAGTGGGGAAACTCTGCTGAACCTGGGTGAGAGAAGAACTTAGTCCCCAGTCCCCAGGGCGGTGGAGGCAAAAGCTGTTGTGGTAGCAGGCAGCTGCTTCTAGAGCTCCATGTGCACAGATGGTGGGGGAACAAAATGACTGATCAGAGGACAATTTCAGGAATCTCTTTGCTGTTGCTGAGGCAGGATTCACTTGCTTTGCCCCACTTGGATCTAGGTTACAGTCTTGGTTGGCATTCCTGGGGTGTGGAGGTGTGCTGCCATGGCAAAGCTTGTGGTGGTGGTGGAGACAGAATTCTCCTCATGGTTCTGAAGCAGATGCCCAGAAGTAGCTCTAACAACAGCTGTGCAAAACCCCAGAAATTCAGGACACAAAACTCTCCACTCTAGAAGCACAGTTAGACTATGGCAAAGAGCTCAAAAGTCAAATAATTGGCTAGGAAAATGAGGAAACAGTGTAATTGAAATTGAAATTGAACTATAGAATCATTCTTTGGTGACAAAGAAGATCAAAACATAGAACCAGAAGAAGACTACAAAGTTAAAATCCTGCTTCAAAAGCCTCTAAGAAAAATGTGAATTGATTGCAGGCTGTGGAGGAGCTCAAAAGGGATTTTGAAAATCAGGTAAGAGAAGTAGAGGAAAAATTGGGAAGAGAAATGAAAGTGATGCAAGAAATCATGAAAAAGGAGTCAACAGCTTGCTAAAGGAGACCCTCCCAAAATACTGAAGAAAATAATATCTTAAAAAATTGAATAGCTGAAATGGCAAAAGAGGTCTATAAAGTCAATGAGAAAAAGAATGACTTAAAAAGGAGATGGACCAGATGAAAAAGGAAGTCCAAAAGCTCACTGAAGAAAATAATGCCTTCAGAATAATAATGGAGTAAATGGAAGCTAATGACATTATGATACATCAAGATATTATAAAACAGATCCAAAAGAATGAAAAAAAATACAATGTGAAATATCTCATTGGAAAAACAACTGACCTGGAAAATGGATTCAGGAAAGATAATTTAAAAATTATTGAACTACCTGAAAACCATGATCAAAAAAGAGCCTACACATCATCTTTCAAGAAGTTATCAAGGAAAACTGCCCTTATATTCTAGAATCTGAGGGCAAAATAGAAATCAAAAGAACCCACCAATTACCTCATAGAAAAAGATCCCCAAAAGAAAACTTCTAGGAATATTATAGCCAAATGCTAGGATTCCCAGGTCAAAGAGAAAATATTACAAGCAGCCAGGAAGAAACAATTTGCGTATTGTGGAAACACAATCAGGATAACACAAGATGGAGCAGCTTCTACATTATGGGATTGAAAGTGTTGGAATACCATTTGCCAGAGGTCAGAGGAGTTAGGATTAAAACCAAGAATCACATGCCCAGCAAACCGGAGTATAATAGTTCAGAGGAAAATATGGTCATTCAATGAAATAGAGAACTTTCAAGCGTTCTTGATAAAAAAAAATCAGACCTGAACATAAAATCTTACTTTCAAATACAAGGATGAAGAAAAGTCTGAAAAGGTAAACAGGACAGAGAAATCATAAGGAATTTATTAAAGTTGATCTGTTTACATTCTTACATGTAAAGATGATATTTGTAGCTCATGAGACTTTTTTCAGTATTAGGATAGTTGAAGTAAATTACACACACACACACACACATATATACATATACATATATGTGTCTGTGAATATGTATGTGTGCATGTACATATATATATATATATGTGTGTGTATATATATATATATATATATATATATCAGCAGAGGATATAAGGTGAGTTGAATATGAAAGAGGATGATATCTAAAAAATAAAATTAAGAGGTGAGAGGAATATATTGGGAGAAGGAGAAAGGGAGAGATAGAGTAGAGTAAATTATCTCACATAAAATAGGCAAGAGAAAACTGTTGCGATGGAGGAGAAGAACAGGGAGATGAAAGGGAATTAGTCAAACTTACTCTCATTGTATTTGGCTCAATAAGGGAATAACGTATACAGTCAATTGGTTATCTTGCCCTACATGAAAGTAGAGGTGAAGGTTATATTAAAGGGGGTGGTGATAGAAGGGCAGGCAGATTAGGGGAGGTGATAGAAGCAATCACTATTGAAAAGGGATAGGGTCAAAGGAGAAGTAGAATAAATAGGGGGAGTGGGAGGATGGAGGGAATTATAGTTAGTCTTTCACAATACTACTATGAAAGTGCTGCACATAAACACATATAACCTACATTGAATTGCTTTTCTTCTCATTGGGGGTGGTGAGGAGGGAAGAGGAGAGAGAATCTAGACCTCAAAATTTCAAAAACAAATGTTAAAAATTTTTACTACATGAATTCGGTAAATAAAATATATGGGCAATGTATATAAATGCAAGTGAAATAGAACATACAGGCAGTGGAATATAGAAATCCATCTTGCCCTATAAGAAAGTAAAGGAAAGGGGGATAAGGGAGGAATAGGGCAGAATATCAGAGAGGGAAGCCTGGGGGAAGGGGTAATCATTATGCTAGACATCTTGGGGGTGGAGAGTAGGGGAGAGATAGGAAGAAAATTTGCAACTCAAAATTTTGTGGAAATGAATGTTGAAAACTAAAATAAATCAATAAAATATATTGCTATTCATTTTCTTTCTATAATTGAAATTAAGAACAAAACAATTAACAATTAAGCATTAAGTAACTACTGTAAACCAGTCTTTGTATTTGTCACTAGAGATAGAAAGAAGAGAAAATACTTCATCTAGATTATTTTTTTCTCAGGAAAAAAATGTACACATATTAGTAAATATAAAGGGCATACAGAGTAATGGTAATGCATTGGCATGAGAATGTAGATGGATATTTGTCAATGTAATCATCAAAAATATCTTAATTAGGTTATAGGTTATCACATGGAGCCCATGGTGGGAAGAGCTTGTCAAAAGAGCAGAACAGGTATGGTAGAATAGGAAGGGTGGAACAGGAAGGAGCAGAGCAGATAAAAGCTTGAGGTTGAGCTGGGACCAAGGAGAGCTAAGGAAGAGACTGTTTGTTATGTTGCCACTGTGTCTGTTCTGTTTGTTGTTCTGTGTTTGTATTACTTTGTCAGACAGAAGCACTTTGTTGATTTTTGTTAGTGTTACTTTGTCAGACCAAATGCTCTGTCTGTTGATTTTTGTTGATTTCTCAGACAAAAAATGAATTGAAGCAATAGTGCTGGCAATGTGTATAAATATCAGTGTAGCACTGTTGAGCTTTGTTTTCCTAGAAACAGAAATTGTGAAGAGTTTGGGGTGGAGTAGTCCACATGAGCTGCAACATAGAAGAGGAGGAAGAGCTGACTACCTGTGAATCCAGGAAGCAGTTGGGTGAATCCAGGCAAGAACTGGGAGCATGGAAGAGGAGCTGTGGGACTTGGAAGCCAGCCTCCAGTCAAGATGAAAGGAGACTTTGCTTGTGTACTCAGTAGTGTCTGAGTCACATGTATATACATACATATATATCTATGCATACACATACATGCATATACATACCCATAGATGTGTATATCCATATATATATAAATATTCACATGTATGGGCATGTGTGTACATATGTATATATGTAAACATACGTGGCATATATCTGTGGAATAGCATAATATCAGAAGAATAAAAAATTCAGGTATCCAAAAAGGTATCTGGTAGGCACTAGTAGGCTAAAAACATTGAAATCAAAGCTTATTTAAGAGAAAAGATGTTTAAAAATAAAGATTACTATGAGGAAATAAAAAAGAGGTTGTATGGTCTTGTAAGAACAGTGTGGGGAAACAAATGAGTTGCTCAGCTGTTTTACTGATATCTACAAAAGAAAAAAATATCCATTTTGAGATATTATTCATATTTCTTAGGTAATCTAAGAACAATTTTTGGAATTTTAAATTTCACAGGATGAAAATCTGTGAATGATTTGCAGTGTTCACCAAAGCAGTGAGTTGTCAATATTGTTAAATGAATCTATTGAAGTATCAGATTATTGATATCTGCTGCAGTCTCAACATCTTTCTGATTCTGGCATGCTTTCTAAGTCCCCCTCTTTGCTTATGTGCATAGTTTGCTTGGTGTGACTTTCTCTTTTTAATTGTGAAAAGTATCCCTTCTGGTAAAAGAGCAAATTGACCAAATGTTTACTTTTTCTATAGAGCTTTTATAGGACAAGTGTTTTCGCGTGTTGGTGTTTTCCAATAATTTTCATTTCTGCTTGCCTCTTTTTTCTAATTATACATTCATTTTGAGTAAATAGCATGTAAGAAATATGAGTTTGTTTTTTTTCCAGCTGTAACTTCTGCTGTAAGAATAGTAGTCACTTTTAAGATGACACAGGAAATGCATAAAGGATGCTTCTAACTAGTTGTAAATGGTATCTTAGAAAGCCCTCTTTCTGAACATTACACAATCATGTACTCATATTACTCCATGCTGTGATAATGTCTTCTATAAATCTAGCTCTAGACTCTAACTAGCAAGCCAAACATATTAACGGTGATATGAGGCCACATTTCCACAGTCCGCTCACAATCACTATACACGTTCAAGCACATACTCGGAACAATGGTGGCAGCCAGAAAGATTACCAAGAGCTCCTCAGTCTGATATAGTAATATTGAATTGCTGGATCAATTCCCTCTTGGAATTAATCTCTTGAGCCTTTAAAAATTACCAACTATATTCTTTAAGAAATTCTGACTTCTACCCCAATACATTTCCTCAGACTATGAGGGAAATCTTTTAAACATTACATATCTCTACCAAATCATATCTTCCAGAAGTGCTAAACTGCAATGTAATCTGACACATTATATTTAATTCTATGTTGGAATAGTTTGTTTGGGTTACCTCTGTTTACTGAGTCACAAACTGAATTTCAACTCTCTACTTGAAAAAAAATTAATAAGAATGTATTTTAAAAGTAAAATAATACAAATTTATCTGATTTATTTTCATTTGTCAGCTATATTTTGTGCCCTCAGAGATGTTGGATGTTCAGTAAGTAGAAGATTTAATTTACCCTTAAAATTATATTTTTAACATTAGGAGCCAAAAAAATACAAGCAAAAAAGAAACCAACTCCATCTTAGCATTCAGGATATGTATGGTTATTGATCTGAAAGTAATTTCAAAATCATCTGTCTTTATATAGTCAGATAATGCAATTATTAGCAAGAGCGTCTAGACTTGTGAATTTATTGGTATAAGTAATTGTTTTTGTCAATGTCATTTGGCATGTTCTCTATAGTGCATAGTTTTCAAGAGATATCTAGAGCACATATAAGTTAAGTGACTTGCCAAGATCACATACCAAGTCACTATATGTCAGAAGCAGGCCTTAACCACAGGTTTTCCTGGTCTTGAGATGAGTTCTCTATCTACTATGCCATGCTCCCTCTTGTTTTTTTTTTTTCTTTTTGGAAGGGGGAAGGTAGGGAATTTTGGGTTAAGTGATTTGGCCAGGGTCACACTGCTAGTTTTGTGTTAAGTGTGTGAAGTCAGATTTGAACTCAGGTTCTCCTGACTCCATGGCTGGTGCTCTATTTGCTGCGCCACCTCGCTACCCCTATGTTCCCTCTTATTGCCTAAACCTGTTAGATAAAAGTAAAAATCAATATCAAATTATAACAAAAGGTGAAGGCAAAAAGAAAATACTGATACAATTATATTTCCAACCAAAACTATTTAAATCACTTTAAATCTAACAAATGGGAAATAGGCAAAAGAAAAGATTGTAATCATTCCTTAAGTATGTTTAGAATATGTAAAATAAATAATCCAAACGACCAAGTCAAAGGACATAGATACTGCCTTATCTATCTATCTATCTATCTATCTATCTATCTATCTATCTATCTATCTATCTATCCATCTATCTACCTATACTTATATGTATATATGTTTATGTATGGAAAAAGAAACAACACATTGCAATCAGTCAAATGCAATGTGCCTGTATGATATAAAGTTATTTCTAAAACAATAAGCAGAGTTGTTGTTAGTTCTTCATTCTTGAAGAGGACCAATAAAGAGAAGAAAGAAGATTATGAGTAGTATTGCCCCATGAGGTATCAAAAAAATAATAAGAAAGCAGAAAACTCAACAAAGCAGCCTAAAGCAAAACATTTCAAGATGATGATATACGTGTCTGTCTGTGTGTGTGTATGTGTGTGTGCATGTGAAATTGGATGAAGAATGGCAATAAATAGTGGAGAAATAGAATTTGGTTACAAATATTTAGAAGTGTAATTATACATGAAGCATAACATAATGAATGGAAATAGCATCAAGGGCAGGAGCATCTAGTTTATTTCCTATTTTTGACATATACTGGCTGCATGACCCTAGGCAAGTCTACTTCCTTGTTACATGCCTTCCTATTCTTCTGTGTATCAGTGGTTCCCCTGCAGCTGATTCCCTTTTTTTCTGATTGGATAAGTATCATCTCCTTGAAATTATAGCCATTGTAATGTCTCCATTTCTTCCATGAGAGTGTTCGTCAATATGATGCTTTCTGATCACTAAAATCAGATTCCCCTACCCTTTTTTCCTGTCAATTACCTTACAATCTAAGAGGTAAATTACCTTTCTTTTTTTTTCTTTCTTACCCATTTTCCCATACCCCTTTACTTCTTGGGAGACTGCAAGAGTTATTTGTATTTGATTAGGTTTACCACCATGGATTCATTTTTTTTCTGTTCTGACAATCATTACGCCTAGGCAAAACATAAATTCTGTTTTCAAGATTCTTATTTATATCTTAAACTATTCAAGAACATTCTGTTTTGGTTTCATGCTCTCTGGAAAATACACAAGGTTCCATACCTAATTAGGTATTGATTCATTTCTACTTGTCTTGCAGTTCATATTCAAAGATATCTGGAGTAATTTAGTTCCTTGCGGGAGGGGAGGGTTGTTATTAATATAGTCCTTGTTGATTTATCTTTTTGACCTCAGTCTTTAACTGAGTTTTCCTTCTTTGCAAATGCTGTCAATTTTAGTTCCCAACACGCATTTATATTTTCTTTTTGGTCATTTCCTTACTCCTTTGCTTTGGATAGTAGCTTCTTTAATACCTGGGCCTCAAAGATGCCTCAGTCCCTCTTCCATAGTTTTCAATTTACATTTAACTCTCCTTGGCCTCTGCCCCAACTTACAGCAGGTCCCACAAGAATAGCCTGTTCCTTCTACTTCAGTCCTATTAGAGGCAGAGAAGCTGGTTTCTTGCTCTAGTTCCCTTTGTTTCTCAGTGCTTTGACTGAATAGAATTGCAGCATAGAGTGCTGCCGTATTGCTGTTTCAGCTAGAGAAAATGTCATGCTATTGTTTTACATTGTTGGGGGAGTTAGTTCCTTTACAAACCTATGGTTTGTGTTTTCCTCTGTAACACTGTCAGAGTATGGTGGATATTGGAGAAAGTGCTGAGTGAGCACCTTTGGGATTACTCTTTCATTGCATAATGAAATTACTAAATCTCTTGTTTCCTTGGTGGAAATAACCATAATTTATTTATTCTTTTAATATAATTCTTATTTTTCAGAGATTTAAGTGTTAAGCATTCAGAGAAAGCATCTTGTCCACCATTTTGTTATTCATTTGACTTGTCAATCTAAAACTTGCCTCATTATCAACTGTTCCAAACTCTCCTGATACAAGGTCCTTTTCACTTCTTTTTTTTCACTTTTTTTTTGGGGGGGGGGGGTCTGGACTGCTTATTTCATTGACTTAGCCCAATTCTTCAAGGAAATCCTTTCTCCCAAAGCATATTGACAACAATTATAATCTTAAAGCTTTTCCTACTGGGCACAGAGAGTTGAAGTAATTTGTCCAGTATTACAAAGCAGCCTTTCTGAGTGAGGTTCCAGATATCTTAAGGCTATTTTTTTCCCATTGTGTTGGACAAATAATTATAATACAAAATAAATACTAGTAAATAGTGACTATTTAATAGTCTTTGAGATATGAAGAAGAAAGGATTATTTCCAACCTCTTCAAAATCAGGGAGAATCAATACAATAAAATTCTCTAAGTGCTCAATTTAACGTAAACAAATGGTTTGATTTTTGATGACATGTAGATTCGCTTTTGCATTGAATATATGTAAGTACTCTTCGGTAGATCGTTCCTCATCCTCTTCAACTTAAGAAGGACATCCAGGAAATTCGCTTCAACTTCCCATCTGGTGGTTTTTTCTGGACTTCATCATCCCTAGAAACTCATCATTTTTGAAGATATCAACTATAAAATCTTAAACCTATTCATTTCCAATTTCACAACATCCCTGTGGAATACCTAACTTCATGATGCCCCATATGATGTGTAACCTCTCCCCATCTGCCACTTCCTACTTTACAAATTCTCTTTGTGTTATCTCTTTCATTAGAAGGATAGTCTTGAAGACAATGATTATCTTATGTCTTTCTTGGTATCCCCACCATTTAACACAATGACTGACACAGAGCAGATGCTTAATGGATTTGTACTAATTCTGATTGATATTTTCTCTATTCAAGATTTCACTTTCAATTATCAGAAAGATCTATTTTAGTTGTTATTTTAGTAAAAATTTCAGTGAAACTCAGAAACAGGCAGCACATAGATATCATTTCTATCATGTCTATTAAATGACTGGTAATTTGGTGACTTTCTGCAAAGAGCATGGAACAAGGATTTGAAAGTTTAGATTCACGGACAAGTATTTCTGTTGCTGTTGTTGTTGTTATTGTTCATTCATGTCTGACTCTTTGTGACCTTATGGGTCATAGTATGGCAAGTCTTCTACTATCTCCCAAAGTCTGTCCAAACTCATATTCATTGCTTCCATGGCACTATCTCTCCATCTAATCCTCTGCCATCCCCTTCTCCTTTTGCCTGAAATCATTTCCAACATCAGTGTCTTTTCCAATGAGTCCAATCTTTTCCTTAAGTCCAAAGTATTTAAGTTTCAGCTTCAGTATTTTTCTTTTCAATTAATAGTCTGAACTCTTTAAGTATTAACTAACTTGATCTCCTTGATGTTTAAAAGACTCTCAAAAGTCTTCTCCAGCACCAAAATTTGAAAGTTTCAATTCTGAAGCCAATTCAACTGTAGTCCAACTTATAGTCCAAGTGTCACAGCCTTACATTGCTACTTGAAAAGTTATAGCTTTAAGTATAAGGGCAATCATCAGCAAGGTGATGTCTCTGCTCTTTGGTATTCTGTCCAGATTTGCCAGTTTTCCTTTGAAGGAGTAAACTTATTTTTCTTTGTAATTTCATGCCTGCAGTTGCCATCTGCAGTGATCTTTGAGCCCAAGAATATAAATATAATGCTGCTTTCATTCCTTCTCCCTCTATTTGGCAGGAAGTGAGGGGAAAAGTTGCCATGATCATTTTTTTTAATGTTGAGTTTTCAGCCTGCTTTTACACTCTCTTCTTTTACCATCATCAAGAGGCTCTTTACCTCATCTTTAAGTTTGGGCATCAGAGTGATATCATCTGCATATCTAAGATTGTGGATAGCTCTCTCACCAACCTTCCTTTTAGCTTTTGATTCATTCAGCCTGAAATTTATTTTGATGTACTCTGCATATAAGATAAATAAATAAGGTAACAAAATACAGCCTTACAGATGCCTTTTCCAATAATAAATCAATCATTTTTTTCATGTTGTATCTAACTGTTGCTTCTTGACCCGCATACATGTTCCCCAAGAGACAACTAAGCTAACCTATTTAATAATAATATTTAGTAATAATAAATAATATTTAATAATAATAATATAAACAAGATAACCCTCATGTCTTTGAGAATTTGTCACATATCTCCCACTAAATAGACTTAACCCCTCTGGACCACAGTTTTTTCATGTACTAAAATGAAAATAGGTGGAATATCAGATCTCTTTGTTTCCATTGCTCAAATTCTGTGATTCTGCTTGTCAAAATAGAAATCTCTTATAATACCCTCTAAAGTATTTCTTCCCAAATCTCATACATATGTCAGCTTGTATACGCAGAGGGTGGCAGACTACTCCTCATTTTTAGGGTTCTAGTTTTAGAGTAAAATTGAGTGTTCAGTGTTGATTTCTAATGCTATAGTTCAAAGCATCTACTAGTGTACTCCTTATTGTCAATTGGCCAGCTGGATTTAGTTAATTTTTAAAGTATGTTTATTGAGACTGTACAATACAAAATAGCTGTTAAAAACACTTTCCTCTAAAAAGAAAGTGTAGGACACACTCTCCCACAAGTATATAGAAAGTCTAAGGAAAAGGTATTGCCAACTTAGAAAACTTATGTCATAAAGCTGTAGCCCACATCCTGGTTACATGAAAGACCTTTTTTTTTCTTTTCTGGATTTCTCTGAAGTGTCCAAAGCTCTGTTCTGGGTCCTAAGGATGGAAGCCCTTATAGAGTCCCGGAGCTACATTTCCTTTCATCCTAAAGAGATCACTCTCTGAAGATGACTTTGCACATCATTCCTATTTTTTCCCTTACATTTTATTTGTATGCATTATTTGTTTCCAATCCATTTTCTATAGCGACATAGTAAATGGGTGTGGGAGACAGAAAAAATGGAACATAATGATGATTCTGGGTTCACTCTCTCCACTCCCTTACATCCTCTGGTTACAAGTACAAGAATTTGGATACTCAAAGTAATTTTGAAACATAAATAATTGCTGCAATGGTTTTGCTAAAATCTATTTTGCTGATGTATAAGTAAAGAAGTATGTTTAAAATTTTCAACTAATCTCAATATATGTCATCATCTCATTTCATCCAGTGATTCATACCACTTCCTAATTGGTTTAACTAGTTCATTCCCATTATAATTTAATGCAAATTTAGTTTGATTCAATAGCAGTGTTAAGGAATTGTTCATATCTCATTTTATTGATTAATGCTCCAATTCAAAGATATTTTTCTCACCTAATAAACATGTCAGAGTTAGAGCATATTTATTGTGAATAATAATAATAGCTAGCATTTATACTGCACCTACTAAATGTTAGGTACTGCATTAGACACTTTACAGCTACCATATATGATCCTCAAAACAATCCTGAAAGTTAGGTGCTATTATAATTCCCATTTTACACTTAAGGAAACTGAAACTAACAGAGGTTAAGTGACTGCCCAGAGTCCTACAGTTAGTGTCTGATATTGAATTTGAACTAAAGTATTCCTGGCTCCAAGTCAAACACTCTATCTACTACAGTGTTAGCTGCCTCCAAATACATTGTTAATAATATTATGTAAGGTTGGGCTATGAGATATCCCTCTTATACCTAACAATTTTACTTCCCTTTGAGTTAAAAAACATACTTGGAGGGGTGGCCAGGTGGCTCCGCAAGTAAGAGTACTGGCTCCAGTGTTGGGATGACCTGGAGATCAAATCCCGGGCTCAGACACTCAGCACCACACCCAGAAATAACTGGCCGTGTAACCTTGAGCAAGTTACTTAACCCTGATTGCTTAAAAAAATAGTTTGGAAATCATTATAAATTCATGGAAAAGTAGGAAAAATGAAATTAGTTTGCATAGATATTATCTCTGAAGTGACACGAGTACACATATGTCCACAAATGCATGCAATTGAGTTTGTACTTATTTGTATTTTAATGATCTTTAATCTTATGTGTAGAATCCTAGTTTCTTCTAAACATGACACACTACTCCAAAGGCTTGTTTCTGTAGCTTCCAGTTGTTTTCACTTAGAATAATGAAATTGAAGCAAGGCAAAAGACATGCATTGGAAATCTTGCCTTTTCTCTTAATATTTTAAATACAATCCATACTTCATTAGATATTTTTCTTCATTACTTAATTTAGAAGGCACTTCAATCATTTTCTTTTTTAATAAAATTTTATTTGTTTAATGAGGTCCAAGTTATTTATACTAAATCTTAATTAAGTGAGGAGGAGGAAAAAAAATAAAAAAAGGAGTTACTGGATAAATAATGAATGCATAAATTTTCTTTGTCTTGCTACATTAAAGAACAGAAATAAACTTTCTATTTACATAAGAGGCATAAGATCTGATTAAATTTATAATGTAATGCAAATGACTGAGGAGCCCTGAGCCATAGTGACAGAGTATATTTAATGTTCAACTTCTCAAGCACTGCTAGAATTCACCTTCAAGACAAATTCCTTCATTCTCCATAGGAGTGATTTAACAGAAGTCCTTAGAATGAGACAAAGGTAACCACTTCAAAATTTGTTTGGGAATTGTCTGGAGTTGGAATAATATCTTCTGCCCATTATTACTTTTGATGATATGCTCCTCTGTCTTCACCTCTGTACCTAGGAATGCACACATACTACTAGAAAGAATCCAAGTGGCCTCACAGTGTTCTTACTTTTAACCAAGCTGTCCTCTAAATAAAGAATAAATGAGTAATTATTAATCCTTCTTTCTTTGATGCTTATCTGTTTGCATGTGTGTGTTGGGGGGAGAAGTGCAAAGACCTGTATGGTGAGTATGCTTTTGCTTGTTTTGTTAGCTTAAGTACTACTATATAATATTACCATTTATTAACCAAAAATAAATTCCTGGTGGAATTTATTTGAGGAATGCAAGGATGGTTTAATATTAGAAAAACCATCAGTATAATTGATCATGTCATCAATAAAACTAACAGCAGCTTATCACAAGAGTAAATTATGCCACACAAAGAGACATAAAAACCATAATTCTACAATATGCTGTTTACAAGAAACACATCTGAAAGAGGGGGATACACACAGGGTAAAGGTAAAAGGCTGGAGTAAAATAGATCATGTCTCAGCTAAAGTAAAAAAAAACAGAGGTAGAAACCATTATCTCAGGCAAAGCAAAATCAAAAATAGATCTAATTAAAAGTGATAAGGAAACAAACTATATCCTGCTAAAAGGGCATTATTAAAATGCCGCAACATCATTACTCACCTTTTATGCACCAAGCGGTACAGAATCCAAATACCTAAAGAAGAAGTTAAGGATGTTAGAGGAAGAAATAGATAGCAAAGCTATACTAGTGGGTGACTTTAATCTCACCCTTTCTGAGCTTGATAAATCTAACTTCAAAATAAACAAGAAAGACTTTAAGGAGGCAAATAGAATCTTAGAGAAGATAGATATGGTAGACCTCTGGAGAAAATTGAATAGGGAAAAAAAGGAATATACCTTCTTCTCAGCAGTACATGACATATATTAAAAATTTGAACATGTACTAGGGCATAAAATCCTCATAATTCAGTGCAGAAAGGCAGAAATATTAAATGCATACTTCTCAGATAATGATGCAATAACAATTATATGTAATAAAGGGCAATGGAAAGATAGACTAAAAACTAATTGGAAACTAAATAACTTAATCCTAAAGAATTAGTGCATCAAATAGGAAAATCTAGAAACAATAAGGAACTTCATTCAAGAGAATGAAAATAATGAGACAACATAACAAAACCTGTGAGATAGAGCAAAAGCAGTTCTTATAGGAAGTTTTATATCCCTGAATGAATACATAAATACCATAGAGAAAATGGAGGTTAATAAATTGGGCATGCAACTGAAAAAGTTAGAGAAAGAACAAATTAAAAATCCCCAATTAAACACTAAATTATAAATAATGAAAATCATATGAGTATTAATACATTCGAATTTAAGAAAACAATTTAATTAATAAATAAAACTGAGAGCTGGTTTTATGAAAAAAACAATAAAATTGATAGACCTTTAGTCAATATGATAAAAAAGAAAGAAACCCAAATTATGAGTATCAAAAATGAAAAGGGTTAATCTACCTCCAATGAAAAGGAAATTAAAACAATAATTAGGAATTATTTTTCCCCATTGTATGCACATAAATTTGACAATCATAGTGAAATGGATGAATTTTTACCAAAATATAAGTTGCCCAGATGAACTGAAGAGGAAGTACTACTTAAATCTCCCCATCTCACAAAAAGAAATTTACCAAGCCATCAATGAACTCCCTAGGAAAAAATATCTCTAGGGCCAAATGTCTTTACTAGTGAATTATACCAAACATTTGAAGAAAAATTGATGCCAATACTTTAGAAACTATTCTGGAAGATTGGAGAAGAACAATAAGTTGGAGAAGGATAAATAAATAAGAAAGGACAAAACAATTTTTTTAATGACACACATATGGTATTGATACCTAAATCAGGAAGAGACAAAAACAGTAATAGAAATTTACAGACCAATTTCCCTTAGGAATATAGATGCAAAAATTCTACATAAAATATTAGCAAAAAGACTACAGCAACTCAGCATGAGAATAATACACTTTGATCAGGCAGGATTTATTCCTGGAATGCAAGGGTAATTCAATATCAGGAAAACTATCAGTATAATTGATCACATCAACAAAAAACCTAGCAGAAAACATATGATTATCTCAACAGACACAGAAAAGCCTTTTGACAATATACAAGACCCATTCAAATCCAAAACACTAGAAAATATTGGAATAACTGGAGTTTTCCTTAAAATAATAAGTAGGATCTAAATAAAACCATCAGCAAGTATTTTATGTAATTGGGATAAGCTAGAAGCATTTCCAATAAGATCAGGGGTGAAACAACGATGTCCACTATCACTCCTCTTATTCAATTTGGTAATAGAAATGTTATCAGTAGGAATAAGAGAAGAAAAAGAAATTGAAGGAATCATATTAGGCAAAGAAGAGACTAAGCTAGCTCTCTTTGCAGATGATATGTTGAAATATGTAGAGAATGCTAGAGAATCAAGCAAAAAATAATATTTGAGATAACAAACAAATTTGGCAAAGTTACAGGATTTAAAATAAACCCATGTAAGTCCTCAGCATTCCTATATATCTCAAAGAAATTCAACAGTAAGATATAGAAAGAGAAATCCCATTTAAGTTACTGTAGACTTTATAAAATATTTGGGAATCTGCCTGCCAAAACAAACCCTGGACTTATATGAACACAATTACAATACACTTTTCACACAAATAAAGTCAGATATAACTAATTGGAAAAAACATCAATTACTCATGCCTGGGTCGAGTTAATATAATAAAAATGGCAATTTTACCTAAATTAAATTATATATTTAGTGTCATACCAATCAATCTACCAAAAAATTACTTTGTAGAGCTAAAAAAATAGTAGCAAAATTCATTTGGAAGAACAAAAGGTGCAGAATAGCAAGGGAATTAATGAAAAGAAATGCTAGGGAAGGGGGCCTAGCTATACCAGATTTTAGTCTGTATTATAAAGCAGCAGCCATCAAAACTACTTGCTAGTTGATGAGAAATAGAGTAGAGGATCAGTGGAACAGATTGGGTGGACAAGACACAGCAGCCAATGACTAGTAATCTACTGTTTGATAAACCCCAAAATCCCACTTTTGGGGGAAAAACCTCACTATCTGACAAAAAACTGCCAGGAAAACTGGAACATAGCATGGCAGAAATTAGGTATGGACCAATATATAACACCGTACATGAAAATAAAGTCAAAATGGGTGCATGATATAGGTATAAAGGCTGATACTGTAAGCAATCTAGGAGAGCAAGGGATAGTTTGCCTCTTAGATCTATGGAGAGGGGAAGACTTCATAATGAAACAAGAATTAGAGAGCAGTATAAAATGAAAAATGGATAATTTTGATAACATTAAATTGAAAAGCTTCTGTACAAATAAAGCCACTGTTTCCAAGATTAAGAGGGAAGTGGAAAATTGGGAAAGAATTTTTACAAGAAGTGTCTGTTATAAAGGCCTCATTTCTAAAATATACAAAGAATTGAGTCAAATCTATAAGAATACAAGCCACTCCCCAATTGATAGGTCAGTTGGTCAAAGTATATGAACAGGTAGTTCTTCAGAAGATGAAATTAAAGATATCTATAAGCATATGAAAAAATGTTCTAAATCACTAGTGATTAGAAAAATGCAAATCAAAACAACTGTGAGGTGCCACATCTCACTGGACAGATTGGCTAAGATGAAATAAACAGGGGAAATGACATGTGCTTGAGAGGATGCGGAAACATTGGAACACTAGTACATTGTTGGTGGAGTTGTGAACTTATTCAGCCATTCTGGAACTATTCCCAAAGGGCTACAAATAAGTGCATACCCTTTTATCTAGCAATGCCACTTCTAGGGTTATATCCCAAAGAGATCAGAGAAGTGGGAGGAGCACCCATATGTACAAAAATATTTATAGCAGCTCTTTTTGTGGTGCCAAAGAACTGGATATCAAGGTGATACCCATTAATTGTGGAGTTGATGAAAAAGTTGTGATATATGAATATAATGGAATACTACTATGCTATAAGAAATGAGGAGCAGACAGACTTCACAATAACCTGGAGACACTTATATAAACTGATGCTGAGAGAGAAGAGCAGGACCTGGAGAAATCTGTACACAATCACAGACATAATGTATGTGTGGCAACTAACTTCAATAGACTGAGCTCCTCTCAGCAATGTAAGGGTATAAGACAACTACAAAAGACTCATGATTGAAAGAGATATCCACATCAAGAGAAAGAGATGTAGAGTATGAAGGCAGATTGAAACAAACTACTTCCTGTGTCATGTTTTGTTTTGTTTCAACTTTCCCACTGATCATTCCATCTGTTTTAGTCCTTCTTTATAACCTGACTAATGATTAATTTGAAGATATTTGTAGTTCATATATTTGAGTTCATGCTGCCATGATGGGGAGGGGGAGGAGAAGAAGGGGGAGAAAAGTCAAAACTCAAGGGATTGTGGAATTGAATATTCTAAACTAAAAGTAAATAAACAAATCAATTTAATTAATAAAAAATAAAAATAAACAACAAATAAAAACAAATCACATAAAAATTTTGGAGAGGCAAAGACCATGAAGCAAGAGTTAGAGAGCATTATATTTTTTCCATTGTTCTAGGTAAGAGACTTACACTATGACTTCATTTCTATTGTGAGGTATATTCCAAGTTACAAAGAACAGACTTACAAATAAACTTTTGAATAAAGAAAAAACACAATAAATTAATCTGCAAATATCAACATGTGGAGTACCATACTACCCACAGAGAATCTCTCTTTCACTTGAAATGCACTTACTTTTGTACATAGCAGTGGATCATGGAAAAAGGTCATCTCTATTGTTATATCTTTCAGTGAAAATAGCATTAAGGTGAAATATCAACAAAATATTTAATAGATTATATTTTGATGTTGTTTATGGACAAATAACATATATTCGAATAATATACGCACAGTGTATACATATACTTCAATCATCTAACATAGCTGGAAATAGCAAGTTGTTCACTAATTAGATGGCGAAATACATTGTGATATGTGTAGAATAGAAAATCATTATGCCATGAGTTATGACAAATATGAAAACACAAGTTAATGTAGGAAGGCACATCAAGTGATAATTAGCAAAGAAATATTAATATCAATATTCATGTTGCATAAAATTACTACTTCTATTAGCAGGGTATTTGTGCAGATGCTTGTTGGGAGTCCCAGTTAGATATTTGAAAAAAAATGTAAACAAAAACCTGAATAAAACAAAAACCAAGATCAATAACCAGGCATAGGGGTGTTGGAATGGAAAGAAAATATTTCTGAAATGAAAATGAGGTCGAGATACAATGTGTAAGCATTTGCTTATGAAAGAACTCAGTATTTGCTAGCAGCAGCACAGAATTAAGCAACTAAAAGAATATGGAATTATATAGAATTGTCTTGTTATGCCTAGTTGTCTGGACTTAAGATTTCATGATTTTTTTTAGTGTGCCATTAAGTCTGTCTGCACCAGTATTTCAATTTCTACTGAAATCTCTTCAGCCTAAGATTTAACAATAAACAAAACTTTATTATTTCCATTAACAGAAGCTGAGTTCACATAGTATTGGCCAAAGGTAAAAATATTATTTTGGTATCATGTTAAAAGCCAAATATTGGTATTGAAAGATTTCTTAGAGGTGCCCAAGCCAAATTTCAAGTGACTAACAATCATTTCCACCACTCCCAAAAATTGGCGTTCAGATTTTTCTTGAAAACTTCTGATTATAGGAACCTATCATCTTCTAGATAACTCTAATTTACTCTTGAACACTTTTAAATATAAGAAAAAAATCCATTATAAAGTTCAAAATACACACTTTTGTAACTTCTACCCATTACTAAAGGTACTGGCTCCTTGGGCCAAGTAGAATTATTTTTTTTCTCTAAATCGCTCTCTATTATTTTGCATTTAGGATCTGAATATGCAATGTTACTGTTACAGGGAAGTCTTAGATGAGGAATCTCCCTATACAAATTAATGATGGTCAGCTTCTCTGCAACTTAATATCTTAGAAAATTGATGAGTTAAGCGATATAATCTTTGTGTGTCAGAGTAATGACAAACCTAGTCCTTTCTGGCCCTTAGGACTGTCCTTTACCCTACACCATGTTGTCATTTTGTGTATATTGTATGTTTACTTTATTAATAAAGGCACTTTTATATTTCAAAATTTGTTCAAGGTGATTAAAAATCCATAAGTAAAAATTAAATAGTTCCTACACTCAAGGAGTTTGTATTTTTAAATGAGAGATAATATGCATACAATATTTTTTAATTAAGAAAATATAAAGAACCTTAGGGTTTCCTGTCAGTTGTTGAGATAAGAAAGGTCCTCATGATGGAGAAGTTTCAATTGAATATTGAAATTAAATTGGAGTTCTAAGATGAGGATATGATGGGGAAGAACAATCTATTACATGGTATATATGAAGTGATATAAATCGTAACAAAATATGTTAATGTAATGGCATACATATGAGACTGGTCTATGAAGTATTGCTTGAATGAAAACAAAGAGAATAAAACATTTTATAAGTCTCAGGGTTTCATTTAGAAGAATTATATGGTGGATAAAAAAAAAATCTGTCTCAAAACCAAAGAGACTGTTACATTCTGCCCTGATATATCTCTGATATATGATCTTTGTAAAGTCACTTCACCTATATGTCCTAGGTCGATCTTTCAGGCTATATAGATTATAGAGCAGGTACAAATATACATTGTTCAATGGATTTTCTTCTTAATTTTTCTACTATATATATGTATATATATATATTTGTGTTCAACATTCAATTCCATAATATCTTGATTTCCAATTTTTCTCCCCATCTCTCCCCTCTCCCCACCCCAAGAAAGGATGCAATTTAATATAGGATCTATATAGACCTTTGTAATGAACCTATTTTGATTTTCTTTATAGTTATCTTCATCAATGGAACCACAGCCCTGTGTCAAATAAAAGTCTACTCTGATTTAAATATACTTATACTGTCACGTTTTTAGCTCTCTGTTTTTTCTCAAAGGTAAAAAGCTTTATTATGATATCCTTCATATTTCATTGTCATTCCATTTGAAAATGGACTTGTCATGAGAAGAAATGGCTTATCAAGAAGTACCACTTTCTCTCCACCTCTTACAAGAATATACAGGTGGAACATTGGGTCTTTCCAGTGAAGATTTAAGGGCTAATTACTGCTTGTAGCAATATCTGATGTTCCAAGAACAGTATAATAAATGTTATAGAACATTGAAAGGGAGGGAAAAACTGGCTTCAGGAATTTTAAAATTAACCTTGTCCAAAGAGACAACCTTCCAAACCAGCTAGAAATTGCAATAGGTATGCTCATTGAAACAGTCTGGATGCATGACCTGTGAGTGTGAAAGGGCAAAGCATCTTCCAAGTTATTTAAAAAAAACATAGCCTGAATTCCTGAACATATTTCTGAATTTTATTCATATAAATATGGCCTTGAAGCCAAGAAGACCTGACTTCACAAAGACATCATATCTGTGTGATCCCAGAAAAGTCACTAAACTCATTGGACAATTCTGAAACTATAAGTTGTAGAGAAATAGACAGCCTGCACTTCTAGAGGAAGATTCCTCAAAGTGAGTTCACTATGTTAATTAAATTACAAGTCCCATCCCTACTCCTATTTAAAATGTCTAATATTTCATATGTAAAATCTTATAGATTTGTCATTACCGTGTTTCCCCGATAATAAGACACTGTCTTATTATTTTTTTTTGGACAGAAAAACACCAGAGGGCTTATTTTCAGGGGAGGGCTTATTTTAATGAACATTGACAGCAATTACATGTGACTCCTCTACAATTGCTTTCTTATACTCAACAGTATAGCTCTTCCTTTTTGTACTCATGTCTGGGGGTCAAAACAGACAGAATAATAAAATTATAACCATCAGTCCTTCTTTTCACTCCATCATGCCCCCTGAGTTCTTCTTTTTTCCTCCATCATGCCCTTTTTATCCTCCATCATGCCCCCTCACTCCCGCTTACATACCGGGTTTTTATGTTGTCCTGACTAGCTCTCCTGCTCAGCACTGTTCCCAATGGTGCCAGCAAGCAAATCACTGGGGAAGAACAGGATGATGTGCTCATTGCTGCAGCTCTGATTGGATGCAGCTCGGAGCGTGGTCCGCGTTTCACCTGGGGGGGGATGGTGCATACAGAGGGTACCGTAATGTAGCGTGTAGCGCAGGGGATCACTTCACTACAGTAGCAATCAATAAGAATAATACTGATAATGTTTTGCTTGAATAGAAATAATGCTGGGAATGCTTTGCCTTAAATGGTAATAATACTGAGAAAGCTTGGCCTCAATGGAAACAATGCTAACCCCTTAGAAACATGTTCTGTTGCTAGCAATCACATTGTCTATAAAATTATGTCTAACAGAAAGCTCGCTGCTGTCTTTTGGTCTGAGAGGCAGCCCCGGCTGGTTAATAAACACTCCTATCAAATTATAATTGGCCTACCTGTCCTGTTATATCTCGGTGTCCGTTGTACCGTGTTTCCCCGATAATAAGACACTGTCTTATTAATTTTTTTTGGACAGAAAAACACCAGAGGGCTTATTTTCAGGGGAGGGCTTATTTTAAAGAACATTGACAGCAATTTTAATAAACAGGTAAATGTGAACAAAAAAATGTACCAGCAAGCAAATCACTGGGGAAGAACAGGATGACGCTCTCACTGCTGCATCTCTGATTGGATGCAGCTCGGAGCACGGCATGCGTTTTCGGGGGGGGGGGACGGTGCATACAGAAGGTACCGTAATGTAGTGTGAAGCGCAGGGGATCACCTTCACTACAGTAACAATCTCAATAGGGCTTATTTTATGGGGAGGGCTTATTTTAGAGGAATCTTACACAGTAAGGGGAGGGTTTATTTTCGGGATAGGTCTTATTATCGGGGAAACACGGTAGAATAAGTTTTCTCTCCAGAAGACTCAAATACATAAAAGGATCCAGACTATTAATGATGTAGGTATTCCCCACAAAATAAGGTAGCTCATAACTCATCCATAAAATAATGACTGTTGCCCTTTTTCTCTCATATGTTTACTACACATTTTTCACATTGGATAAAACATACAAAAACCTCCAAAGAAATGTTTTTGTGTGAGTGCAATTTTCCGAATTGACTCATTTCTATATAGTGTTCTCCTGGGTAATTCCTTTCAGTATTTCCTTTGGTGTGACTGTGACATAAGAGCCCTAGTAATAAGAAGCTACAACTTGAACCCACATCGTAGAGCTAAGTCACAAGATTATTTTGAGATTTGAAAACTGGAGACATTATAATATTATGAGTCCTTGGCTACAATAAAAACTTCTCATGATAATGAGATTATTTCCATAGAAATAAGCTGCCCTGTGATTTCTTTCTATGGAGAGGCTTCTTAATCAAGAGGAGCTACAGAAGATACCATTAATTCATTTGTTGTCAAGGCAGAATGCTTTTGTCAGGGAATTGAAGAGAATAGAATCAAACAGCATTAAGGGAAAACTGTTGGCAGAATTTTCTGTTTTTCCTTGTTATCACAAGACTATTAGCATTATTCAGTAGCCCTACCAAAGCTCAGATCCAGGATGACATCTGGAAAATATAAAGTGCTTAGTAAATAAGAAAAAAATAAACATAATAAAGTCAGAGGAAATGTCTCCGTGGCCACAACTTAGCCAAAAATAAATAAATAAATAAAAATATAAAATAAAAACACCTAGCTCCTTTACATCGTTCTATAGGTAAAATGTAGGTGTTGCCAAACTGTGCATGGGGCTATTTTGTTTGCTAAAGTTTATGCTTGTAACTAGATAGATGCTTGGGCAAATCAATTATTTTATCAGTGAGTGTATGTATATGCATGTGTGTGTGTGTATATGTATGTATGTATATCACTGACAATGAATTATACATATTATGACTTGTTTACATATTTAACTGTAAATACAATGTAAATGACCTGCTTAGAGCCCTGGAGGTCATCTGGCTCTTTCACTATTTCAGGAGTAATGATATGCCAAAAAGATGATGTATTTCATGCCACTTATTCAGATGTATATCCCACTTTCATTTTATCCATACATATGCCGAGTAAATTATCATTTGGCTTTCTTAAATATGATTCATAATTTTAAAATTATGTAAATTAAATAAGTCTGTCATGAATTTTCCCAATTCTTCTCGTTACATTTTTTTCCTTGAGATTATTTTAATCCATTGAATTATGTGCCATGAGGCATCACTAGAAGATAATAAGTGCTGGAGACCTGGATGTTTATCATCCTGAGCAGTTTGCAATCATTGAAAGAACTTAACTCTTTTAGAAATGCAATTCATACTGAACTCTTTTTATTATTCTGTTCTAGAAAAGTCACCAAACACCTACAGGAAAATAAAAGTTAGGCATATCTATTGATTACTTCAAGTGGGCACCTGTTAAATCATATATCATGATTTGTGTCATACCAATATAGAATATAAGCTACTGCTTATAAAAGTCACTTTTTGAGGGAAGGCATTATTTCACTTTTGTAGACACTGGCAAATAGTAGGCACGTAATAAATGTTTTTCAACTGAATTTATTTGAATTAAAATAAATTAACAGTATTATTCACTTTATTTTCAAAAGACACTACCTCAGAGTTATTAATCTCTTACATATATGTGGATATCAATAAGAATATTTATAATGTGGGGCGGCCAGGTGGCTCAGCGAGTAAGAGCACCGGCTCCAGGGTCGGGATGACCTGAATCAAATCCGGGCTCGGATACTCAGCACCACACCCAGAAATAATAACTGGCTGTGTAACCTTGAAAAAGTTACTTAACCCCAATTGCTTAAAAAAAAGAATATTTACAATGTTCCTTGGTTTAGATGTAAATTCTCTATAGCTTCATTTTCAACTATTATCCCCCGTTTTTGTGGGTGACTATCTTGTTTCTACACATTTCATCTGTAATTTTTTTTCAGGTAAACCTATTTACTGAATCAGTGTTTCTTTGCCTTTCCATTTGGCAAACACATTAAGTGATTGATGACTGAAGAGATAAGGCATGAGGAATATCTTCATCTATTGAGATAATAACATGGTTTCTGTTTTGTTGTTGATATGATCAGTTATGATGATAGTTTTTCTAATATTATCCCTGGTTTAAATCCTATCTGATCAAAATCTATTATTCTTGTGATAAGTTACTGTAATCTTTTTGCTAATATTTTACTTAAAATTTTTCATCTATAATCAATAGGCAAATTGGTCAATAACATTCTTTTTCTATTTTAGTTCTTCCTTTTTTAGGTATCAATACCATATTTTATCATAAAATAATTTGGTAGGATTCTTTCTCTCATTTTCTGAAATAGTCTATAAATTATTGGAATTAATTGTTCTTTAATGTTTTATAGAATTCACTTTTAAATCCACCTGGCCCTGGAGTTTTTTTTTTTTTTTTGGTAGGGAGTTCATTGTTGGTTTCTTTAATTTCTTTTTCTGAGATGGAATTACTTAAATATTTTACTCCTCTTCTGTTTATCTGGGCAATTGATATTTTTTGTAAATATTCATCCATTTCATTAAGATTGTCAAATTTCTGAATATACAATTGGGCAAAATAATTCCTAAATATTGTTTTAATTTCCTTGTCATTGGAGGTGAATTCACCCTTTCCATTTTTGATGCTGGTAATTTGGTTTTCTTCTTTCTATTTTTTAATCAAATTGACCAGATTTTTATCTATATATATTTTTTTTCATAACACTACCTTTTAGTTTTATCTATTATTGCAATAGTCTTCTTAATTTCTATTTTATTAATCTCTTCTTTGTTTTTCAGTATTTTAATTTGGTATTTAATTAGGGATTTTCAATTTATCATTTTTCTAGCTTTTTCAGTTGCGGCCCAATTCATTTATTTCCTATTTCTCTATTTCATTTTTGTAAGCATTCAGAGGTATAAAACTTTCCCTAAGAATTGCTTTCACTGCATCTCATAAATTTTGATATATTGTCTCATTATTTTCATACTTTTGAATGAAGTTATTGATTCTTTCTACGATTTGTTGTTTGATCCACTCATTCTTTAGGATTAGATTATTTGGTTTCCAATTTAATTTTAGTCTATCCATGGCCCTTTATTGTGTGTGTGTTTGTTACTACATCGTGATCTGAAAAGGATGCATTTAATATGTATGCCTTTCTTTACTGAACTGTGAAGTTTTTATGCCCTAGTACACATTTAATTTTTGTGTATGTGGCATGTACTGCTGAGAAAAAGTATATTCCTTTTGCCCCCAATCAGTTTTCTCCAGAGTTCTACCATATCAATCTTTTTCTAAAACTCCTTTCAACTCCTTAATTTCTTTCCTGTTTATTTTGACATTAGATTTATCAGGTTCAGAGAAGGGAAGGTTGAGGTCCCACACTAGTACCTTTTGCCATCTATTTCTTCCTGGAAGCTATACCATTTGGTGTATGTATGTTTAGTAGTGATTTAAATTATTGCCTATAGTGCCTTTTAGCAGGATATTATTTCCTTCTTTATCTCTTTTAATTAGATCTATTTTTGCTTTTGCTTTGTATGAGACTAGGATTGCTACCCCTGCTTTTTATCCTTCAGCTGAAGCATAATACATTCCACTCCAGTCGTTTACCTTTACCCTGTGTATATCTATATTTCAAAGGTGTTTCTTTAAACAATATATTGTAGGATTATGGTTTTTATTTCATTCTGTTTTCTGCCTCTGTTTTATGGGATAGTTCATCCCATTCACATTCATAGTTATGATTACTCTCATTATCTTTCCATCCTCCTCCTCCCCCTTCCTTTTATGCATTTATTTTTCCTTTTATCCTCTACCTCCTCAACAGGGTTTTGCTTTTGAACACTGTCTCCCTCAATCTTACCTCCCTTCTATCAGTTACCTTCCCTTTTTTTTGTCTTTTCTCTTACTGTGTCTCCCCTCCCCCTTTTATTTCCCATTTCTTCTCCTAATGTTTGTAGGGCAAATACAATCCCTATACTTACCTAAGTACGTTATTTCTTCCTTGAACCAAATCCAATGAGTGTAAAACTCAAACAATGCTCATATCTCTCCCATTCCTCCATCTAATATGGTTTTGTGCCTCTTCATGTGGTGTAACTAAACTTTTTCTGCCTCTTCCTTGCCTCATCTCCCATTACAATCCCATTTTGCCCCTTAATTTTTTTTTATCATATCAGGAAATTTTTACCCACATCCTCTCTCTCTCTCTCTCTCTCTCTCTCTCTCTCTCTCTCTCTCTCTCTCTCTCTCTCTCTCTCTCTCTCTCTCTTTCTCTCTCTTCCTCTCAGTCTGTATATATACACACACACATATCTATCTATCCATCCATCCATCCATTTATCTATCTATCTATCTATCTATCTATCTATCTATATCTGTTAAATGTCATAATAAATATGCAGTTCTCAAAATTAACAAGTATTATCCTCCCATGTAGTGATGTAAACAGTTTACTCTTATTGAATAACAAAATTTTCTTTTCTTATTTTTCCTGTTTACATTTTTATGCCTCTCTTGAGTCTTGTATTAGAGAAGCAGATTTTTCCATTAAGTTCTGTCCTTTTCATTGGGAAGGTCTGGAAGTCCCTTATTTCATTGAATATCCATCTCCTTGACTGAAAGATTATGCTCAGTTTTGCTGGGTAGTTGATCTTTGATTGAAATACAAGCTTCTTTGCCTTACAGAATATCATATTCCAATTCTGCTGACTTTTAATGTAGAAGCTGTAAGGTCTTGTCTGATCCTGACTATATTCCATGATATTTGAATTGTTTCTTTCTGGCTCCTTGCATGATTTTTTTTCTTGACCTGATAATTCTGGAATTTGGCTAAAACATTTCTAATTCTGGAATTTGGCTAAAACATTCCTTGTCATTTTCATATTTGGTTCGCTTTCAGGAAGTGATCTGTGTATTCTCTCAAGGACTATTTTACCTTCTGGTTCTAGGACTTTGGGGGCAGTTTTTTCTTGATGATTTCTTGGAAGACAGTGTCCAGGTTCTTTTTGTCATCATGGCTTTCCAGTAGACCAATAATTCTTAGATTATCTGTCCTGGGTCTGTTTTCCAGGTTAGTTTTCCCAATGAGTTATTTTACATTTTCTTTTATTTTTTCACTCCTTTGATTTTGTTTTACTGATAGGATTTTTTTTTTTGTTTTTGGAGGGCAATTGGGGTTAAGTGACTTGCCCAAGGTCACACAACTAATTTTTGTGTTTATTGTCTGAAGCTGGAGTTGAACTCAGGCCCTCCTGCCTCAGGGCCAGTGTTCTATTCATTGTACCCCCTAGCCACCCCTCGTTTTATTGATTCTTGATGCCTCATAGAGTATTAGCTTCTATATGTCTAATTCTAATTTTTAACAAATTGTTTTCTTCAGTTAGCTTTTGTATCAACTTTTCCATTTGGCCAAGTTTGTCTTTTAAGGATTTATTTTCTCCACTTAGTTTTTATATGTCCTTGTCCATTTGGACAGTTTTACTTTTTAATGTATTGTTCTCTTCAGTGATTTCTTTTTCACATTTTGTCAATTGTATTTTAAAAATAATTGGTCAGTTTTTCTTCTACCCCTATAATTTAGCTTTTAAAATGCTTCTTGATCTCTTCCAATAATATTGAATGGGCTTAAGACCAGTTCTTATTCCCTTTTGAAGTTTTAAGTGTGGGTATAGTATCAAATGTTGTCCTCTTCTGAATTTGTATTTTGATTTTCCCTGTCTCCATAGTAAGATTCTATGGTCTTTGTTTATCCAGTTTTTTTTCCCATTGTGATCATCTATTTCCTGGCTTTTAAAGTGGATCTCTGCTTCTGAGGAATAGGGGGCTCTGTCTCAGGCTTCTTCTGCTGGGAGCTAGGGAACTGGTTACTGACTTTATCTACTGTGGGGCTCTGTCAGTTAGTAGCTATAAAATACTGCAGCTCACATGGTGCTGAGTTGGAACTGGCTGATGTGTGATGAGGTTGAGGCCAGGTGATGTCTTTCTGATTTTCCCTGAGGTTACACTGAAGCTTTCAGCATGAGTTGTGGAGGAGAGGTGGTCTGACTGCTGGAGTTCTTCACCCTATTGCCAGGTGAAGGCTGAGGCACTGGTGGATAACTCTCCATGCTGATATCTCATGATTCCTCTGGCTGTGGGAAGGAATGCCTGGGGTCCTGGTTTTGGAGTTTGCCAGCTCCACCCCCCAGGGCTCAGGATCTCTTGATGGTCTGTTGAGGTGAGGCTTTCTACGATGTCTCCTTTCTTGTACTGACCCCTTCAGCCACAGCAAGAGGGAACCTTCCTGTTCATCTTCCTAGCCTCCCAAGTTAAAAGATAACTATGCTCCTTCTGTGGGTTCCACTATTCCAGGATTTTTC
Organism: Petaurus breviceps papuanus; assembly: GCF_028583685.1. NCBI lineage: Eukaryota > Metazoa > Chordata > Mammalia > Diprotodontia > Petauridae > Petaurus > Petaurus breviceps. Next base: position 18,540,201 of record NW_027187359.1, on the reverse strand, counting down.
CTGGGGAAATATTCTCTCCATTTTTCAAAGTCAACAAGTAGAGGATGAGGATACTTAAGGTTTACTCCACCATCTTGACTCCCACAAGTTCAAGTAGGTGATTTTCAAACATTTAGTCTGTGGGCTGATAGCCCCAGGAGTAGTTGCTGCTGCTGCCACAGGCCCTGCCCTTGTCTCTCCCCCAGCTCCAGCAGACTTTTGTCCTGCATGAACAGTTTGGGAAACACCACTATTTCAGGTGGTTCAGGTCACCAGGGGCCACTCATCTTCTACCATGCTTGAGTCTGTACTGTAGTAGCTGGTAGGCTCTGTGATCCCCCTGCCAGGCACAACAAATCCTTCCTGCTGACTTTCCATGTTGTCCTGGGTTGTAAATCTGCCACACTCTATCTTCTAGAGGATTCTGCCTCACTAAAATGTGTTTGGTTCACCTCATATATTTCCTGGAAAGAATTTGTTGGAGAACTCCGGCGAATCTCTGCTTTCCATCTTGGCTTCGCACTAAGATATGAGGAATATCTATGAAAGTCTTTGTCACATTGAATAGAGTATTTATTTTCTTACTCTCTCCTGCAAAGTAATAGAAGTACGTATGAGACATATTTGGCCAGTGGGTCTCAGGGTAAAACCACTGGTATAGCTTCATGGCTGCCTAAAATCAAAAGGTAAGTGAATAGAACATGAAAGTTCACAGAGGTTTGACATACACCTCTGAGGAAGTATATTGTTCAGTTGTTTTTAAGTTGTGTCTGACTCCTCATGACAATATTTTGATTTTTATTAGCAAAGATACTAGAATGTTTTGCCATTTCTTTCTCCAGCACATTTAATGGATGAGGAAACAGAAACAAATAGAGTTAAGTAACTTGCCCAAGGTCATACAACTAATATCTATCTGTGGCTAGGTTTGAATTCACAAAGATAAATCTTTCTGCCTCAAAGTCTGGCACTCTATGCACTGTACCACCTACCTGCCCAATTTGATATGTTGTACTCAAATGGCAAAAGAGGCAGTGTGAACTGATTAAAAGGATATACTTCTTGGATATCACTTAAATGTCATTATTAAATAAGTCACATTTTCTTAAATTTCAAACATTTCCTGAGAATCTTCTTTATTTTCAGTTATGAAGCTGAACACTGAACCAGGCTAATTTAGTCATTGCCAGTGCTGCGCTGGCAAATTTTTAATGAATGGGTCTCTGAAAAAGAAGTGATTGTTTGTTTTTTGTTTATTTATTTATGATTTAAAGTTTAATTTGAATTACAAATACTTTTTCTATCCCTTTCTTAGACCTTGTGTGTCATATCTGCCAATTTTGGAGGCATGAATGCTCACACAGAAAATTTAATAAGTTGTACAAAGCTGATACAAGAAATTGAACTAGGAAAAAATACAGCAGAGAAGTAGATATATGGATTGGCACAAATAAGAAAAGTTGCAGTACCATAGACCAAACAACTTTTTTGTGGCATTCTATTGAATATATCTTATTGTTATATTTCATTTTTAGAATAAATCTCTATCCCAATAATGTCCAGCTATTGGCACTCTCTGAATCTTAACTCCAAAGTTAGCAATCTTTTATATTATCCTTCCTTGTGAAGAAGTCTAAAATTGTATTTCTTCTGTTAACATCATTATTTCATGGTTTACTTCTAACAGGATTACCTCTGTTTCAAAACTGTTGTCCCTGAAAAAGATTTAATGCATGTTTAATCATTCATATCTTGGATGGAGACAGATGAAAAAGATGCAAATTTGAGTTAAATAGAAAGGCAAAGAGTGCTTTAAACCAACAAAATGAAAAGTTTTCTTTGTCAAGTCTTCCCCCTTTTTTATTCTTCCAAACGAATTTTGCTATTGTTTCTTCTAATTCAATAAAATGAATTTTTGGCAATTTAATTGGTTTAACTCTCTCTCTGTAGGTACACAGACAAGCACACATACATAAACACATGCATATACACATATATGTATTGCACATGTGTGGTTTCGTATATGCATTTATACACACGTGTGTAAATATATGTGCATGTGCGTATGTTTGTGTACATATGAATATGTGCATAAACATGTGTATGTGGGTGCACATATGTGTGTATTCTATATGTGTAAATATGCATGCACATATGCATGTGCAGATGTGTGCTGTACATGTGTGTATGTATATTTATATTGTATATAGATTGGTGTGTATCTGTATATGTGCGTATGCATATACACACATACATACATAAATACATACACTATATGTTTAAATTTAAGTAAGATTGACATTTTAATTATATTTGTCCTGTCTACCCATGAACAATTAATATTCCCCAATTATTTGATTGTGATTTCATTTGTATGAAAGGGATTTAAAAAAAAAAATTCATAGGTGAATACAAGATGGTGGACCAAAAGCAGGGACTTGCTTGAGCTCTCCCCCAAATCCTTCCAAATACCTGTAAAAATGACGCTAATTTATAGAGCAGCAGAACTAACAAAATGACAAAGTGAGACAAATTTCCAGCCCAAAACAACCTGGGAGGGTGACAGGAAAGGTGTATTGTTCAAGGCAGGGAGAGGACCACAGTTCTGATTGGTCCATTCCTACACAGATGGGCTGGAACAGGCCTCAGGGGACTGAATCACTGGCAGTTTCAGTGGTTTTCAGACTTCTTAATCCCAAAAGACAACTTCACAGTGCCAAAGACAATTTAGAATGTCAGTAGGAAAAGTCTATTGGACCTGGGTGAGAGAGGAACATGGTCTGGCAACAGCCACAGGGCATAAATGGTGGCAAGTGGTAGTGACTGCTTCTGGAGTTCTCAGCCCACAGACAGTGGGGGGATTGAGCAGTTGATCAGAGGGGGATTGCAGGGATATCTTTACTGGTGATGAGTCAGAGTTCTCCTGCTTTGACAATGTCTGGATCTGGACCACAGTCTTGGATGGTGGTCCTGGGGTGAGGAGGAGCACTGGTGTGGAGAAGCTTGTGGCAGTGGTGGAGAAAGAATCCTCTTCACAGTTGTAAGGCAGAAAAGCATGCTTGTGGTCACTCACAGACCAGAGCACTGACCAGAAAAGGTATAAACTCCACTCCTTTGATCATAACACCTTGGAAGAGCTGAAAATCTACAGATCCCTAGAATTAAATCTGAAAACAGCTATGCAAAACCCCTGAAGCTTGGAAGTACACTCTCTCCTCTGTTTGCTTATGTGTCTGTGCACACCAAAAGTCCATGAGAAACTATCTTTTAAATTGATATCAAATCATTAAAGGCTACTGTTTGCTTCTAGGCAAGAAAATTGTAGACCAATTCCCCAAATCAATATAGATGCAAACAAATTTAAATAAAATATTAGCAAAGAGAATACAGCAAATTATCTCAAGGATAATACACTATGATCAGGTAGGATTTACACCAGGAATGTAAGACTGGTTCAATATTAGGAAAACTATCAACTGATCATATAAAAAAACAGAGCTAACAGAAACCATATGGTCATCTCAATAGATGCAGAAGAAGCTTTTGACAAAATACAACAACCACTCCTATTAAAAAAAAAAAACAAAAGAGGACATAGGAGAAAATGGATTCTTCCTTAAAATAATATGTAGAATCTACCTAAAACTGACAATAAGCATTACATGTAATGGAAACAACCTAGATCCATTTCCAATAATATTGGAGGTGAAACAAGGATGTCCATTATCACCACTGTTTTTCATATGGTACTAGAAACATTAGTATTAGCTATGAGAGAAGGAAAATATTTTGAAGAAATGAGAATAGGCAAAGAAGAAATAAAACCATCACTGTTTGCAGATGATATGATGATATACTGAGAGAATGCCAAAGAATCAAGTGAAAAATTACTTGAAATAATAAACTACTTTAGCAAAGTTGCAGGATATAAGATAAACCCACATGAAGGCTCCATATTTCTATATATTACTAACAAAGTCGAACAGCAAGAAACAGAGAAATTCCATTTAAAATTATTGAAGGTACTACAAAATATTTGGGTGTCTCCCTGCCAAAACAAACCCAGAGACTATATGAACACAATTACCAAACACTTTACACAGAAAAAAAGTCAGATTTAATAACTGGAAAAGTACCAGTTGTTCTCAGGTAGGCCAAGGTAATACAACAAAAATAACAATTCTATCTAAATTAATTTGCTTATTCAGTTCCATACTAATAAAACTACCAAAAATTATTTTATAAAGCCAGAAAAATAACAACAAAATTCATCTGGAAGAACAAAAGGTCCAGAATATCAAGGGACTTAATGAAAAGAAATGCTAGGAAAGGTGGCCTAGCCATATCAAATCTTAAATTTTATTATAAAGCAGCAATTATTAAAACTATTTGGTCCTTGCTTATAAATAGAGTGGTGGATCAGTGGAATAGTTCAGGTATACAAGACAAAACAATCAATAACTACAGTAATCTACTAGTTTGTAAATTCAAAGATTCCAGCTTTTAGAATATGATTATGAGGGAATATTGTTATACTAAGAAATGATGAGCAAGATGCTCTCAGGAAAATCTGAAAAGACTTACATGAGCTGATGCAAAGTTAAATGTATACTGTTTACAAAGTAACAGAAATACTATAAGATGATCAGCTACTAATGACTTCTAATCTTGGTAATGCAGAATGTCCAAGACAACTCTGAAGGACTTATGATAAAAAATGCTATCCATCCCCAGAGATAGAATTGATGGTCTTTGAGTGCTTATCAAAGCATACTTTTAAAAATAATCAATGTTAAAAACATGTTTACATGTCACTGAGGAAAATATAATATGAAATTATAAATAGGAGTAATATCTTTATTCACATGCTATAGATTTAGCAGAAGTAGCTACATGAAAATAAGCTTAATTTTTTGAGTACATATCAGAGGATGAAATGTTGGACTGCATGCTCAAAGTCCATAACTGGCATTTTTAATGGAGAAAAAGGAAATCTATCATAAAAGGTATACTAATATTGAAGAAAAAAGCAGTTGTTGTAGAGTCAGCACAGCATCTAGCATGAAGTAGGCATATAGTAAATGCTTATTTACTGACATACTATTAACCTGGTTTTAAATTTCACCTTGTGCATGTGTCCTGCTGCAAATTATTTAATCTTCTTTTTTTTTCAATTTCTTCTTTTTTTAAAATCAGAAGGCTGGTTTCTGAGGGAACTTTTTACCTCTGAATATATAATCATATGATTACCTTGTATTGTTCTGGTACTTGAGAGGCATTTTGAAAATTTCACACTTTGATGATCTCCCCTTCTCCTACTGCTAATTTTTCCTCCTGAATCTCCGATGTAAATATTTTTAGAAGCTCCAAAAGCAAAATCAATATTTTACAATTTGTGTAATTCTTATTTTATGTAAAGAGGAAAAATACATTCTTCTTCTTAGCTAGTTAGTATAGTAATTTAGGATCAGAAGTTTACAGATTTAGAACTGAGGGGTTCTTACTAATCACCTAATCTTACCCCTCATTTTACAGGTGGGGAAACTTTGAATTGAGGGTCAAAAGACTTGCTCAAGGTAGTGCAAGAAATACATATTAGGCATGGGATGCAAAACCAAGTAATCTGATCTCAATTTCAAACACCCTTTACTCTCTATAATTTCTTCAAGCGACCTTGATAAATCACCCAAAGGACTTGAAGCTAGGAGGGACATGGGTGAATCATAAGGACAGAGACAAAGTGTCTACTTTTTTTTTTTTTACTATTTAATTACATTAAAAAGAAAGCCTTTAATTGATAGATGCCTTACAAATTAAGACTATAAAAAGTTACATTCTAATATTTCCCCTTTTATTTTTATATGCTTTATGTTCAAAGCTGGTAGACAGAGATAATAGTAATTGAGGTTAAATTATGAACTTGAATTAAGGCAAACTTATTTACAATCAGAACTATTACCATAAATTAAAGTTACAAAGGAAGGGAGAATAAGGAGAGAGGCAAAAGAAATTATCCGTGTCCTGATAAACTGATTAGTAAGTGAAGGGGTCAGGAACTTTAAAAACATATAGTACTAGAATTTCAATTAATTCAGTATTTACATAGTTTGCTGGCCTGTAAATACTATCAATATTTGAGGTTTAACTTTTTTTAAAGTTTGAATTCAAATCATCCCAACCATTTGTTGACTAAAAATGTTCCAGGAAGTGATTTTATGTGGTCAATGTACTTTCAGGGTTGCCAGATGCAAAATATGACAATTACTAATTTGGGAAAAGAGACAGAAGTATACAGAAAATGGCCCAGTTAAAATCATTTGCCCCTTTCCCTATGATGTATACTCTTATAAACTAGATATGAGTTTGGCTGAAATATTGACCTATTTTCTTTCATATCCTCCAACAAATATATTTTCCAATTCTATCACAAAATACTTTCCATCACTCCACTCTTTATCAAGGATAAGCTCTTCTGCACTTCTGACAAGGGGCATTCTTGCTGCCCTGCTTTGACAATTAAAGGGGCCCATTCAGCAGGATTTAAACCAACATATCAGTCAGCAGTTTTTGGCCACCTCATAAAGCCATTAAACATTCCATCCAGTCAGTGTATTTGATATTTCACATGCCTTCATAATAGAGCTATCAATTTTCTGATTTGCAAGCTGTCTGACAGAGTTAATGCCCCAAAGGTCTATTGCAGTGTTAAGCTCTTAAAATTGTTTTAGACTTACTCATAAATTAGACTATAACCCAATCATGTACATTTTTATCTATGTGTTCATTCAAAAAGCACAAGCCCAGTGTTCCAGAAACTACGCTGACTGTGAGATTAGCCTAGTGGCTCCAGTTATCTGTCTTTCATTTATGATTCAACCCAAATATTACATCTCACCAACAGAAATTATGTTAGATCAGGAGCAAATATAGATTTTTAGAACTTTCTTTGGGAATTAGAACTTTGTTACTGATACTAGTGCAACACAAGCTAATTATTGGGGTTTGAGGCATAGAGGTTGTTTTTTTTTTAATCTATTTATGCCAATTGGTATTTACTGGAAAAGCCCAACTAGAGGTTGGCATGCATGCCACATTGAAAGTATAAAGTTTTATAAAGTTCTATGCTGTGAATGAGCTTTTGACAAATACTTATTTCTCATCAGTACTGAATTAAGGAATATCATTGCAGTGAGCATATCATTAAGTATATTGTACATGTTTCCATCCTCAGATTTCAGTACACAGAATTGTTCTGCATCATTTGTCATTTTGGTCAATTAAAGATCACATGGCAAATCAAAGGTATATTTAGTGGGAGGCTTTGCCTATTCTGGACCTGAATCATAATGTTTACTTTGGATCACAGACCTTAATATTGTAAATTGTACAAAAAAGAAAAATGAGGCTTTAGAGTTATGATTACAAGCTTGTTCACACACTGTAGAGGCAAAGAATTACAACCAGAGAATTGCAGGAAGAAGCCTAGTGAGATTTCTGTTCCTTCTTACTTCAGGATATTTTGAGATATATGTGAGTACATGGGGGGTGTGTGTGTGTGCACGCGCGCGTGTGTGTGTGTATGCGCGCGCATCAAACGTCCATGAAAAACTATCTTTTCAATTGATATCAAATCATTAATGGCTACTGTTTGCTTCTAGGCAATCATTCAACCCTGTATGAATTCACTAAACTGTTCTCTAATCTTTTTGCTATATCTTCTCAATGAAAATAGCCTTAGAAAACACATAAAATACTTTGCTATAATCTAGGTGAAGTATATCTGTAGCACAACTCTGATCTATTAGTCTAATAACCTTGGTAAAAGAGTGGGTCATAGCATAGTAAAAAGAGTTTGTCTTGAAACCAGAAACACCTACATTTAAGACCTATTTCCAACATATAATGGATATACTACCATGAAAAAGTAATTTAATCTTTCTCTTTCTTCTTTCTGACAGTTCCTTAAGTTGCAGAAATACAATCACCTGCATTGGTAGAGGGAGCTTCCTCATGCAGGAGAGATTCTTATGTAATTTGAATCACATAATACAAATGGAGACATGTGTAAGTGTGTATACATGTATGTCATATACACACAGAAAGAGACAAGCATATGTATAGATACATGTATTGAATATAAATAGAAATTAGACTTATGATTTTATTGGCATTATGTAGAATATATTATATTTAGAGAGAGTACATGATATAAACAAGTCTGTTTGCATATGTTTACAAAACTATAGACATACATAAATGTGTGTGTACATATATAAAATATATGTATATATGTGTGTATATATACAAAATATATGTGTATATATGTATATATTTCTGTATCTATCTAAATCTCTAGGCAAATGTGTGTGTGTGTATATACACATGCATTTGCATATATATATATATATATATATCTATGAGAGTGAATGAATGAGTTAATGATTCTGTTTTAAATTAAACACAAATATACATATAATATACATATACAGACATATATGTGTATATTTTATTTCTATTATAAAATTTATTCTAGTTTGGGAAATATTTTTACTTCAACTATGGTTTTTTTCTTTTTTTTTTGCAAAATGACGTAGAATAAGTAAATAAAATTCTGATCTAGGCACCACATTTTAGATAAAATATTAAAACTGATTGCATAAGAAGTGGCAGTCATAAAGCTAAAGAGCCATGACATTATGTAACAAAATGTCAGTGGAGGAAAATGGATCTTTTGACTATAGAATTTTGAGTGGAAAAGAGAAATGATAGCTGAATTTAAATATTTTGATGACTATCTCACAGAAGAAAAATTATACTTCTTTATTCCAATGGACTGAATGAGGTAGTTGCCAAGAGGTAAATTAAGGCTGGTGAGGAATAACTTCCTAACCACCAGAGCTATACAAAACTTTTATGGGTTTACTTGGCATGTAGGGTGGTTCCTGTAACTGATTATCTTCCCAACTGTAGCTGATAATGTTGGAGGGGGGAAAATTATGTGTATGTATGTATGTGTGTGTGTGTGTGTGTGTGTAAAAATACCTCTGTCATCCCTTCCAACTAAGATATTTTGATTCTCACTTATTGCTCCAGTGATTATAGTATGGGAAATATTTTTTCATATTGATGTGTATGCTATTTTCCTGTAAGAACACCATTTTGGGGGATTTAAACTTGCTAAGAATGAATACACAAATGAATTTTCCATCATGTAGGTACTAACCTTTTTAAAAAGAGTAGAAATGAGCTTTTAACATTTTCTTTTGAAGTGTCAGCTGCAGCAACTACAGTACATGCAAACTTTTGACAGGCTATGCATACAGTCATGCTGTGTATGAAGAGTCTTCTGTGACATGTAGAGGCAGATAGTCAGTCGCTTGTTTATTATATAAATTATCAGACACAAAACAGCAAGGAAATGAATGATTGCTTCCAGACACTGAAGGAAAGTCAAGATCACATAATCGAAAGAATAATTGTTGCAGCTATCACATTTGAAACTTCTTCAGATGACAGAGTGCAACAGGGACTCACCAGAGATCTCCCCCAAAATCCTCCAAATATCTGTAAAAAATGACTCTAAGCTAATTCTAGAGCAGCAGAACCCACAAAAAAGATGGAGTGAACAATTTCTAGCCCAAGACAATCAGGGAGGTCGATAGGAAAGTTCTGTTGCACCACGTTGAGAGAGGTGAACAGTTCAGTTAAGGTGATTGCAGGTGTCTATTTGCTGGTACTGAGGCAGACTTTGTTCTTTTCCACATCATTTGCTTTTGCTCCTTTGGTAAAGTCATTTCTCATCTGTTCCAATGTGTTTCAAAGGCAGAAAACTTACTTACTCAAATCTCAGAAAAGTCTCAGTGCTGGTGGCTGTTCTGGGGCAAGGAGGAACCCTGACATATAAGAACCTGAAACAGCAGTGGAGACCTACTTCTCCTCATAGTTTCACTGCAGAAAAAAGTGCTTATGGTCACTCACAGATCAGAGCACAGGCCAGGAAAGGAGTAAACTCCTCTTCCTTGATGATACTACCTTGGAAGAACTGAATAGTTACAGTTCCCTAGCAGCATCTCTGAATATGGCTACCCAACCTCAAATTTTGGAACAGTATGACCTCCAGCCTAGAAGCAGAGCACTACCTTAACAAAGAGTTAAAAACTCAGATAATCAACTGGGAAAATGAACAAATAGTTGAAAAAATTCAAGACTATAGGAACTTACTTTGGTAATAAGTAAGATCAAAACATACACTCAAAAGAAGACAACAAGGTCAAAGGCCCCACATCCAAAGCCTCCATGAAATATGTGAATTGGTCTCAGGCCATGGAAGAGTTCAAAAATGATTTTGAAATTCAAGTAAGAGAAGTAGAGAAAAAATTGGGGAGAGAAATGAGAGTGATGCAAGAAAATCATGAAAATGAGTCAACAGCTGAAAGAGACCCCAAAAAATACTGAAGAAAATAACATCTTAAAAATAGACCAAGCAGTAAAAGACGTCCAAAAAAACCAGTGATGAGAATAATTAAAAAGCAGAATTGATCAAATAGAAAAAGGAGGTCTGAAAGTTCAATGAAGAAAACAATTCCTTCAAAATTAGAAGGGAGCAAATGGAAGTTATTAACTCTATGAGAAATCAAGAGGTTATCAAACTGGGGCAGCTAGGTGGCTCAGTGAACAGAGCACTGGCCCTAGAGTCAGGAGGACCTGAGTTCAAATCTGAACTCAGACACTTAATACTTCCTAGCCATGTGACCTTGGGCAAGTCACTTAACCCCAATTGCCCTGCCCTCCCCCCTCCAAAAAGCAAAAAATAAATATATGTTAAAAATAAGTTATCAAACAAAACCAAAATAATGAAAAAGAGAAAACAATATAAAATATCTCATTTGAAAACCTACTGACCTGTAAAATAGATCCAGGAAAGATAATTTAAGAATTATTGGACTACCTGAAGGCCACATTAAAAAGAGAAAAGAAGAGCCTAGACATCATCTTTCAAGAAATTATTAGGAACACTTCTGTGATATAGTAGAATTAGAGAGTAAAATAGAAATTGAGGGAGTACACCAATCACTTTCTGAAAACAATCACAAAATGAAAACTTCCAGGAATAGTATAGCCAAATTCCAGGGTTCCCACATCAAAGAGAAAATATTGAAAGCAGCCAGAAAGAAACAATTCAAGTATTTTGGAAACCTAATCACGAAAACATAAGATTTAACAGTTTCTACATTTAGAGATTGACTAAGAATATGATATTCCATAAATCAAAGCAGCTAGGATTAAAACCAAGAATCACCTACCCAGTAAAACTGAGTATAATAGGTGAAGGTAAAAATGGATATTCAATGAAATAGAGGAAATTAATGCATTTTTGAGAAAATACCGGAACTAAAAAGAAAATTTGACTTCCAAATACAAGACTCAAGAGAAACATAAAAAAGGTAAATGGGAAAGAAAAACCATAAGGTACTTATTAAAGTTGAATTGTTTTTACTCCTATATGGCAAGATAATAATTGTAACTTAAAAGACATTTCTCAGTATTAGGGTAGTTGGAGGAAATATAGACAGATTGAGGGCACAGGGTGAGTAGAATGTGAAGGGATGACATCTAAAAATTAAAATTAGGGGGTTAGAGAGGAATGTACTGGGAGAAGGAGAAAAAGTGAGGTAGAATGGGATAAATTTTCTCACATAAAAGAGTCAAAAAAGAGCTTGTACGGTGGAGCGTAAAAGGAGGGAGGTGAAAGGGAATGAGTGATCCATACTCTCATCCGAATTAGTTTAAGAAGGGAATAACATACACACTCAATTGTATATGGAAATCTATCTGACCCTAAAGGAAAGTAGGGCAGATTGGGGGAGAAGGCAATCAGAAGCAAATACTTTTGAGGAGAGAAAAGGTGAAAAAAGAGAATAGAGTAAAAGGGGATGGGACAGGATGGAGAGAAACATAGTTAGTCTTCCACAACCTGACTATTAGAGAAGTGTTTAGCATGACTACACATGTATTATCTATGCCAAATTACTTGCCTTCTCAATAAGGGTGGGTGAGAGGAAGGAAGGGTTAAAATCTGGAACTAAAAGTCTTAAAAACGAATGGTAAAAATGTTTTTTACTTGTTACTGGGAAATAAGATACATAGAAATTGGGTATAGAAAACTATCTTATCTCACAGGAAAATATAAGGAGAAGGAGATAAGAGAAGGGGTGTTGATAGAAAGAAAGACAGATTGGGGGGAAGGGGTATTCAGAAGTAACACCCTTTTGAGGAGGGACAGGGTGAAGGGAGAGTAAGAATACAATAAATGGGGGTAGGGGGTATAATATTGAGAGAAATACAGTTAGAAATAGTAACTGAAAAAAATTGACAAGAGGTTCTCTCATAAAGACTTCCTCTCTTTAACATATAGAGAATTGTGTCAAATTCATCAAAAAATAACTATTCCCCAATTGATAAATGATCAAAAGACATAATCAGTTTTCAGATGAAGTAATTAAATCTATCTATAGACATATGGAAAAAATTCTAACTCACTTTTAATGGGAGAAATGCATGTTAAAATAATTTTGAGGTACTTCCTCATACCTATTAGATTAAATAATAGGACAGAAAAGGTAAATGACAAATGTTGGAGGAGATATGGAAAAAATGAGATATTAATATACAGTTACAGAGCTGTGTATTGATTAAACCATTCTATAGAGCAATTGGAACTATGCCCAGAGGGCAATAAAACCATGCAGACCCTTTGACCTAGCAATACCACTACTAGGTCTCTAACCCCAAAGAGATAATAAACAAAAAGGAAAAAAACAAAAAAAAAAATACAAAAATATGCAGAGCAACTCCTTTCTGGGGGTGAAGAATTGGAAAGTGAGACAATACACATCAATTGGGGAATGGCTGAATAACTTTGGTTGTATAATGGTATACTGTTGTACTATAAGAAAAGATGAGCATCATGCTTTCAGAAAAAAACCTAGAAAGAATTCCTTGGGTTGATGAAAAGTGAAATGTATGACTATTCATGCATGATCTATGTCAAATTGCTTGCCTTCTCAATGAGGGTGGGTGGGGAGAGAGGAAGGGAGGGAATTTGGAACTCAAAAAGTTTTAAAAAACGAATGTTAAAAATAGTTTTTATATGCAACTGGGAAGCAAGATATACATGTAATTGGGTATAGAAATCTGTCTTGCCCTACAGGAAAATAGAAGGGAAGAGGATATGAGAAGGGGAGGAAGGTGATAGAAAGGAAGGCAGATTAGGAAGGGCTACTCAGAATACATGCTGTCTTGGGGTGGGGGAGGGGAGAGATGGGGAGAAAATTTGGAACTCAAAGTCCTGTGGAAACAAATGTTGAAAATTAAAAATTAATAATTAAAAATTGAAATGTAATTTGTGCAAGGTGAGAGCAATATTGGAGGATGATTGGCTGTGAATTACTTAGCAATTCTCAGCAATTCAATGATCCAAGACAACTGAAGGATTTAGGATGAAAAATGCTATCCAACCCCAGAGAAAGAACTGACAATGTCTTAATACAGACTGAAATATATATATATATATATATGTATGTATGTATGTATGTATATACATACATATATATTTTTTACTTACTTTTATTTACTTGAGTTTTTTAGTCTATATTTTCTTTCACAAGATGACTATTATGAGTAGGTTTTGTATGACTACACATATATAACCTAGATGGAATTGCTTGTCTTCTAAATGACGTGGGGTGGAGAGGGAAGAAGGGAGAAAATTTGGAACTTAAAGTTTTTTTTTTTGTTTTGTTTTTTTTAAAGCAATCAGGGTTAAGTAACTTGCTCAAGGTTACACGGCCAGTTATTTTGTGAGGGCGTTAAGTATCTGAGCCCAGAACTGATCCCAGGGCTCCCGATACTGGGGACGGCACTCTTACTGTGCCACCTGGCCACCCTTGGAACTCAAAGTTTCAAAAATAGATGTTAATAATTGTTTTACATATAACTGGGGGAAATTAAATATTAAATAAATATAAAAAAATAAAATTTTGGGGATAAGCCAGGTTACCAAATGACAAAGTAAGAAGGAAAGAAAAAAGAAAACTTCTCAGCAGAACCTTTTAGGGATTATCAGAGCCACTGATAAACCATGATTATTCCCATACCTTGGTGAAGAATCACTAAATTGTGTAATTGTAAAAGCAACTTGGTGAAAACTCCATAAACTCTGTTTAGAAATTCAATTGTGAAAGGTAATTTTTACTACAGAAGGTTGAAAATTATGTTTTATTTCCTAAAAAATGAAATAAAATGAAATATATCTTGGGGGAAAATAATAATAATGAATTACAGGACTACAGTCTATTATTTTTTTTTCTGGACACACCCCCCAGGACCTCTACCCTAGACTGCAATCCAGATCCAAGAAGGTTAAAGCAAGAGAGATTACCCCTCAGACTTGTGCTTGGTCCCCCTACACTCTGCAGGCCAGGAGCTGAAGCTGCCATGTGGTGCTGGCTGGCTGTGCTGCTGTCTCAGAGGCTTCTCGCCCCAGGGCAAAAGCCATGCACTCCCACTTACTAGTCCCAAAGTCCAGACTGTACTGACCTCTCACTTTGTCCTTAGCATCTACCGTATGTGTTGATAAATCTGGAAACGGCCACAGCTGCTGCTGATCTTGAATCTCTCAGGCAGGCGACTGGTCAGGCCTGCTCTGGGGCTAAAACCTTGGTGTGGGGCTGGGCTTTGTTCCCAGAGCACTGTGCTGACCGATTCCTGCCGGCCTGCTGGGCTGTCCTCAGCGGGAGGTTAGATTCTCTGTGTCATTTTGTGGATTCTTCAGCTCCAAAGTTTTTCAGAGTCCCCTTTTTACATGGATTGGAGAAGGTGGAAGCAGGAGCAATGGGGAAGTCCTGCTTCCTACAGTGTAGTATTTTGCTAGTTATATTCTTCCGTTTGTATTATAAAATGGTTATATTATGCTTGAATCCTAAAATATTTTAGAGAATCACTAGATTGAAAACATGATTCAGAGGTCACATTCCAAAATCCATACCTTGATAAGAATCTTCTGTGCAATGCACTTTCCAAAAGTTTGTCCAGTCTTTGCTTGAAGATCTTCCATGTTGGGCAACCCACAACTTTGAAAAATCTCTGTAATTTTTTTTATAACAGTAATTTTTTAGAGTACTATCAAAAAAAAAAAAAAAAACGAAGAAAAAGTGAACCATGGATTTGAACAGGCCATAACACAGTACAAATAAGGAATTGTATAGAAAAAGAAGTAAAAAATGTGCTATCAGAAAATGCCTAAAATACTGGAAAAGATAGAATAATGAAAAAAGAAAAGATAATAGCCTGATCACATAATCAGAGCTATGGAAAACTAATGGATACTGTGTGTGCTACTTTTGGATCCATATGGTTTGAAGAAAATTTGAGTAACATCTCTAGGAAATGGAGTAAAACCTCATGTTTAATTTATTGAAGGACATGAACTCTATCTGCAGAAGCTGTTTGGGTTAAAATCTGTATTTAGGAGGGATTACAACATCAATAAAATGACAGTTTTGATGGAGTGTTAGATTATCTTATTATTGAGTCATATTCATATTATATATCATGACATTCTATTTCCTAAATCTTTGTCAGATGAACTTCTATTTTCCCATGTCTCCTCAAATGATATTTTTTAAACTGATTTCTTAATGCAAATGTAGAGTTAACATTTATTACTATTAAATTTTATCCATTTATATTAGCAAACTCATTTTAGTAAAATAATCTCAATATAACTTCTTTGAAAACTTTTTGAATATTGACTTTGACTCATTAAATATCATCTATAAATTTTAAAAGCTTGCTTTCTATTCCTTTATCCAAGCCACAGATAAAAATGGTAAACCATACAGAATCAAGCACAAATCACTGCATAACATATTATACATTTTCCTAAAATTTTCTTTAAAACCAAAATGACCATACTTCAAATAAAACCATTAGAACGGTTGTGAATGAATCCAATTTTGCTATAGCCTGGACTATATCTCTTCATCCTGTTCATGACAAAAGTCAGAAGAAGTTTGTTAAAAACTAAATGCTTATAGAAATTTAGGTAGACTATGTCTCCAAAAGATTCCCACCTTCCCAAACTACTAGTTAAATATTCCTACTATAAAGAAAAAAAAATATCAGTGTGACATGAACTATTCTTTATGGGGCCAGGTGTTAGTGCAGTGATTACTGATTCCTTTTATAGATAATGAATATTTATCCCTTTCATAACATTTTGTATATTTCTTTTTCAATCATTCTCACTATTTTATATTTAAAAATTTATCTAAAATTTTCCTTTTAAATTGGGACTCATTCCCTTCTCCAGTATTACTACATCCCTTCCGTGTTTACAATAAATATCATTTAAACATTGTCGAACAAATAAATATGTCATTTCTTTTAGTTTTGGAGGATTTTATTAATCTGAGATTTTTGACTTTAAATCAAGAAAAACTTGATGCTTTTTCTACATTTCCTTGCATGATTTGCATATCATCTTTCTATTAGTCATTTTTATTGCTATACCTTTTTGTCCAAACTTCATTTTCCTTGATGGAGAAAATAGAATCAAAATGGGAGTTGAGTTTCTCATTATTCTTTTCATCTACTATTATAACCAATTCTATCTTTAGCTGATAATTTGTCCCTTTTTTATTCTTCTTTTGCCAAACTAATTCCTTTAGTTGACCTGAGATTTCTCAGTAACATTTCGATCTGTGGTCTCTCTTGAACACTGTCTTACAGGAGCATGTCAAGTTCTTCAGTTACCTATCAATTCTTTGGTATTGAATAATACAATAAAAAATTATGGTTGGTTAAAAGGTTACCCTCAATTCACATTCATATCTTTAGATATTTCTTCCTTTTCTTCTATATGAGTATTTTATTATTCTCAAAAGTTTCCTTCAGAACTATACCTTAAAAGATAGTATAACCATGTACTAAATGGCATGCCATTTGACCCAGCTATGCCAGTACTAGATATATAACCTCCTAAAAGATAAAAGAAACAGGAACATGGATGGGTATATGTAAAAGAAACAGGAACTATTTATACTATCTCTTTTTTTGTGTGTATTACAAAATTAGAAACTGAGAGGGGTATACTGTTATTGGGGAAAGGCCAAACAAATTTTAGTATATTAAAGTAATAAAATATAATTATACTATAAGAAATGAAATAAAATATGCATGTTAAGAGGAAACTAGGAAGACATCTAGGAAGTGAGGAGAACAAGGAGACAATTTATGCAATGTTTATAACAATATGAAAAATTTTAAATCTATATAATTGTGATGATATATCATTAATGCCCAAAATGAAGATGTAACATCACTTAACTGCTACTAGAGGAAAAAAAGTAATATGATTTTTGAAACTTGGTCAATGAAGTTTTTTTTTTGTTTGTTTGTTTTGATTTTGCTGGATGATATATTTTATTGAGGTCTTTTTTCTCTTGCTTTTCTCTTTTTTCTTTCTTTCTAGATGCTTAGTGGGAAGTAGTGTAGTTAGAGGGAAATTAAGAAAACAAAAAATAATGAGGGTCTGGAGATACAAAAAGAAATGTAAATGACGTAGTGTGATAGTAATGGAATATAAAGATTCTCCTGTATTGGCTTGGTTTTCAAACAGATTGTGTTAAAACCCAGAGCTTGTTAATCCACCTGTGGGATGGACTTGTTGATGTGAAAAGAAAGTCCTGAACTGGGAGGAACTGGTGACATAGATTTGGAGAGACACAAGAGAGAGGCAGAAGAACTTTTTGGAAGCAGTGCCTCCTGGAGGTAGAGAGAGACTGAGAAGGATTGCTGGGGGCCACTTTGAATTGCCCTGGACTTTTGAGACCTGACCCCGGAGCTGCCAAGGACTGAGGAGACATGGCTGTTTTGCTGGTATTTTGTCTGTCTGTTTTGATGTTGTTTTGCCAGATTTTTCCACTGGTGAAAGACAGTCCTTTTGCTGAAGAAGTCCTGGAACCTGGCTTTTGGTTAAGAAGCCCTGAGACTGTCCTGCAGACAGAGAGTGAATAATGTCCACTGGTGAAGGACAGTGCTGTTGTTGCAGGGGTCTGGGAGCCTTTCTGTTGGTTCAGAAGCCCTGAAGAAGGATTTTCTTGTTGTATGTTTACAGAAATCCTGGGAGAGAGTTTTGCTAATGTTTTCAGGGGTTCTAGAACTGTTCTGCAGACAGAGGATGAATTAATGAAGGGACTGGCAATGTATCTTGTGGCCTTGCTAAGTCTTGTCTCCCCAGGAACTAAGATTGCTGAGAACTTGCCTCCTGTCAAGATGAAGAAAAGACCTCCATTTGGGTATTAAGTGCTGTGTTTAAACTTGATGTAACTCTGGGGTAGATTCAATTGTGATCCAGGGGTGGGGAACTTTTGACCTTTTTGTGTTCTGTGATTGAACAAATGAATGTACTTTACTTATGATTGGAAACTAATCTCCATTTGAGAAGAGGAGCTTTGTGATGGACTAAATGAAGGTACAGCCTAGGGGTGGAGTAGTATTTAGAACAAGGACTTTGTAATTGATTGAATGAATGGAAGGTCCTGGGGTGGGGTAGTACTTGGAGATTATTTAATCACGCTTAGTAAATGCTGTATTTTGAATGATGTCATGTTTTGATCTTCTCTGTTCTTGGTTTGTCACTGAATAAAATGGAGAGCACCTATGCTGGTATTCTGAACCTTGGGAAATTGCCTTTCCTTGGCATTACATTACACATAGAACAAATAAATTTATCTTGTGATAAAAAATCAAAGAAAACTGCCCATGCCTGCTTATCCTGGCTTACACATTCTACAATTATAATCTTTTCTAATGCTCACTCATTTGTAAATCATTTTGAAGATGTCCAAATGTTTTATTGCCTTTTTTCCCCTTTCTAGCTAGAAATGAAGAAATTTGGAAACTTTAAAGATATTCATATAGTGATAATGTATTTATTAAAGTCCATTCCCCCACCCCTTGGAATGTAAACACCTTGGGGTCAAGGACTGTCTCTCTGAATCTATGTTTACTCTCAATATGTAGCATAGTGTCTGGCACATAGTAACTATATTGTTGACTTTCCATACTAAATTTAAAGATGACATGAATCTAGAAAACAAAATTTACACATTTCATAAAAAAAATAAGACTTAATGATATACAAATAGAATACAATTATGGGATAAATTTTAAAAGATGGACATTAATAAGGATAAATGTAGTATCTTAAAGTTGTGCTACAAAACAAAAATACATAATAACACAATTTACACACATAAGAGGGAGTTGTGCTTAGATAAGTTATAAAAATTAAAGAATTTTAGTAAGATCAATCAGAGGTGAAAATGTAACATGATAGAATTTTTTTTTAAGCTAAGTGAATATTTGGCTACATTGAAAAGTATTATGTCACTGTAAAGTAATAGGAAAAAAATAAATATTTAGTATGTTTCAAAGGACGCAGCTAAGTGGTTCAGTGGAAAGAGTACTGTTCTGGTGTCTGGAAGAGCTGAGTTCAAATTTGACCTCATATACTTACTACTTATGAAACCTGTGTAAATCCCTTAATCTCTATGTACATTAATCCACTAGAGGAGGATGTGGCAAACCATTCCACTACCTTTGCCAAGAAAACCCCATGGTAAACATTTGTGTGCTAGGGTTCACAGGGTCACAAATATGACTGAACAACTAAACAACAGCAATGTTCCAAATGCTGTGCATAAAGAATTAAAGAAGTCTTTGTCTCACTGCAAATTGACCTGGTTGCGACACATTTGCAGTGTCATGTTCATTTCTGGGTACTACATTTTAAGGAGGTCACTGACAAACTGGAACTTATTCAAAATAAGTTGATTATGATATTGAAGAGATCAGAGTACATGTCTTATGAATATCAATTGAGGAAACTGGGAATTTTTAGGCCAGGGGTAGGGAACTTGCTAGGTCCTTGGGTTCAATTTTTTAAATGAGTCCAAGTTTTAAAGAAAAAATCCTTTAATTAAGGGGATTTGTTCTGTGATGTTTGGATTCAAAGAGCTGCACTTGAGGACCTAGCTGGCCACATGTAGCCTCCACACCACAGGTTTCTTATCCCTGGTTTAACCTGAAGAAGAGAACATAATTAGGAGGAAGGGACAGGATAGTTGACATTGAGCATTTCAAAGTGTCTTCATGTGATAGTTGATTTAGATTGATTATGATTGGTTCTTGTGGTAGAACAAATTAAAATCAGTGCAATTAGTAATGAGGTAGATTAGGCTCATAGTACATCAAGAGAATTTATACATGAAAGTGTAGATATGTTGATCATGTGGTAAGAGGAAAGGACAAAGAATGAATGGATGTAGATCTCCACCGATATCATCCCAATGTCTGAAAAAAGTAATCAAATTCATAACACATAGGTTTGACATACTGTGATGAAATTGAGGGAGGGTGTAGAATATACTTATTCTTTCTCCTTAAGAGAAACTTAGTCCTATTTACTGTACATTAAAAGGTAATTACTTTGTCACTTGGGCTGGAAGAGCAGAGAAGAATGTGTGGCTCTTGTGCATGACATAAGTAGGGGAAGATAAATTATTGATTTCTTTTTAACCTATACAAGTATTTGAGGTTATTTGCAACATACACCATTTCAATGACTAAAGACAATAATCAGGACAAAGGCCTTTGATCAAGGAAGCATTTACTTTCTTAATATAGAGTCTTAAAAGAATTATAATTTATGTACAATGTGTGACTCCTACTTTATTAAGAATTCTTGCATGATTTAACAGGATTTGGTCTTCTATTGTAAAATATGCATTTCCTTATGTCTATTTGAATTACATTAATAGGGATTAAGTTGTAGGAAAACTAGTATTGTGGCGGCCAGGTAGGACAGCGAGTAAGAGCACCGGATCCAGTGTCGGGATGACCCGGGGATCGAATCCTGGGCTCAGATACTTAGCACCACATCCAGAAATAACTGGCCATGTAAATGTGAGCAAGTTACTTAACCCCCATTGCTTCAAAAAAAAAACACACTTCCATTAGGGGTGGCCAGGTAGCACAGCAAGTAAGAGCACCGGATCCAGTGTCGGGATGACCTGGCGGATCGAATCCGGGCTCAGATACTTAGCACCACACCCAAAAATAACTGGCTGTGTAACCTTGATCAAGTTACTTAACCCCAATTGCTTTAAAAAAAAAGGAAAGCTAGTATTAATTTATTTAGAGGAAGAAGATCTAGGAAAAAAAAAACCTCAGGACTGTTTACATTGTCTGATTTTAGATAACTCATTTAAATTCTTTGAGCTTCAATGTCCTGACCTATACATTGATAGTCTTGGACCAAATGGTCCTGAAAGTCCTTCAGAGCAAAAAGTCTGTTATCCTATAATTCTAAAATTTCCCTTTCTCCCATAAGATCTTTTTGGCCATCCAAAAGTGGAGTTGATTGCTCTGACATAATAACACATCACTACTAGCTCCATCTGTTGATGGAAAGGCACCTAATTGTCAAAAATTATATTCCACAACTTGTTATATGATTCTGAAATTTGGAGTGATAGAAGAAATAATAATCTACTCACCTCTGGTTTTTTTTTTATAAAAACACATCATTACTATCTCTTTTTTAGAATTTTTTTTCCACTGATGATTGCCAGACTCTGGTTTATAGGACATGCTTTAGAATTAAATTTGAACTTATTTACTTATTTGAAAATATTTTTCCATTATCTGCAGTGATTTGTTTTGAATTTGAAATAATACTTTTATTCAAATTATATTTCCTTTATTTGTGAAGCTCTTATGTCTGAATTTATTAAATTTAATGGTAATATGTATTAGGGTTTGGAAGCTGACATTTTGTTGTTATTGCTTTTATTGTGGACAACTAGCTAATCATCATCCAGGTTCATTCATTTCCATTAAGGTAAACTCAATTCCATTTTATGTGTAGCATAAATATTGCAATTTTAGTATCTGTAATACTAATGCTCAAATATTTATATCAGCAAAGTCAACAAGTAAACCACAGCAAATAGAAACAATTGGATTTAAAAATGGCTTTCCTTTCACAACTATCATCAATTAACCATCCTCATTGTTGATATTGATATATACACACACACACACACACACACACACACACACATATATGTGTACATTATATGTTTTTGTTTACTTTTAAAAACATTTTGCTCCTTGAAACATTATGAGAATATTGGTCTACATCTCTCAAAGATCAGAGGTTGACTCATTCATGCTTTTTTTTTTCTCTAAAAGGGAGTTTGACTTTCACACTGTAGAGACCATAGGGGGAAAAAGTGACTTTCATGTCATAATAATAAGATAAATAAGAAAGGTTGTATCATCTACAATGGATAAGAATCCTTGAATTGCATAATGCATAAATCTTTGGCAAAATAATCTAGGCATTGTGAAGTGATCTCCTCGGTCTGTGGTTTGAAGTTTTTATCATATCCACATAGGTAGTAATATTAATAGTAAGACACATCTTTGAAATTTCCTCTTTTCCAAAGTTGTAATGGGTGCCCACATGTTTATCTACCACCACTCCTCCATATGACAAAATGACATCAACTTAAGTATTAGATGTAAATTCATCATCTGTAATAGTACATTGACCTATTGAGAAACAGATCAAAATGTTATCACATTCACTATGTTTAACCTTTAATATTCCAAATTCAATGATAATTCTATTAAATATCAGAGTAAATTTAAGTTTCTTATGTTGCCACAGTTAAATTAAAATACAATAGGGAAGAGAACTTTCCAAAGTTTTAGAGCCAAGAGACTGCCAGAAGCACAAACAACCTGACTGTGGTCTGTAAAGATGGTGAATTATGTTTTTTTTTTAAAGCAATTGGGGTTAAGTAACTTGCTCAAGGTTACATGGCCAGTTATTTCTGGGTGTGGTGCTGAGTATCTGAGCCTGGATTCGATCCCCAGGTATTCCCGACACTGGGGCCAGCACTCTTACTCTTTGGGCCACCTGGCCACCCCTATAAATTATGTTTTGTAAACATCTAAACTCTGTTTTAAAACTGTCCTTCTTTATCTCACTACTATATTTTAATTTTCTTTTCTTCTATGATATTCTCTGAGAACTTTTCCCTTTTTTCATCATGGACAGTTATTTGATTAGCTTATTAAGCACAAGTTGTAAGAAACAGAATCTCTTAGTACTCCTCAGAGTGGCTCAATTTTAAAATATGATTCTGGAGAGGTCAAGCTTTTCCCCAAAGGAATAAATTACTTATGGTGCAATTCAGTCATAAGTAATAGATACAGCCTTAGGTAGAAAGCCTTTCAGAACTCGTCAAATTATTCAATACTTTCAAGAATTTTTGGATAACAGACTGCAACAAAATGAGGATTTTAGTATTACAATACAAATTTCTTCCCAAATAGATCAGATGTATTCCAGTCATGGAACACTAACCATTTGAATTTGTGCTTCATTTCTAATTGTTTTAAGGAAAGCATTCCTGTTGTTGTTTTCCCCCATCTCTTGATAAAGAAATATAAAGTAAGATTAAGGGGAAAATAATTGTAAGAAATATGGGCTTTTCTTGGTACCCTATGGAATCATTCTGAAAGAACTCCTACTCGATCTAAAATTGGTCTTATCTCTAAGTTTGTTATAATTTGTATGTATTCCAGGGCATTCACTGAGAAGAAAACTATTATCAATAAAATCCAAATATACTCTGTCATCATGTGTCTATATCCATATTGCTTTAATATCACTGTTGAATCCCAACAAATATTCAAACAAAATCTCTTAAAATATAATGCCCCCAAAAATAACTATTAGCTTATTGATTGACTATATAGCAGGGATGCTGATGACAATTATAATAATTTCATATAGTATATGAGCAATTAACTAGGTTTCCATAACCAAAGAATTTAAAATTAAGGGAATGCCTATCAATTGGGAAATGACTGACAAGTTGTGGTATATGGTTGTGGTGTAATACTATTGTGTTATAAGAAATGATCAGTGGAGGTGGCCAGGTAGCACAGTGAGTAGGAGCACCAGCTCCAGTGTCAGGATGACCTGGGGATCAAATCTGGGCTCAAATACTCAGCACCACTCCCAGAAATAACTGGCCATGTAACCTTGAGCAAGTTACTTAAGCCCGATTGCTTAAAAAAAAAAAAAAAGAAATGATCAGTGGGTGGGATGGCTAGGTGGCACAGTGAATAGAGCACAGGCCCTGGAGTCAGGAGGACATGGGTTCAAATCCAGCCTCAGACACCTAACACTTATTACCCGTGTGACCTTGGGCAACTCACTGAGCCCCATTTGCCCTGCCTTTCCTGCTTCCAAAAAGTAAAAGAAAAAAAAATAAAAATGATGAGTCAGACAGAATCAAAATGGCAGGATAGAAGCAGCAGTTAAAGTCCCTCAACAGTACCTCCAAACAAATTCAAAATCCCTCAAATCAAATTTTAGAGAGGAATAGTCAACAAAAGGTCAAGGTGAGATATTTTTCTGGCCTAAGAAAACTTAGAAAGTGAGCAGAAGAGGTATATGTTGCTGGATAGAGGCCTGTCCAGAGTACATGGTGGCAACAACAGTGATTGCAGCCTCAACATCAGATTCAGGAGTTCTCAGTCCAGAAATATTAAGGGGGTCAGACAACAGATCTTAAAGGATTACAGGAAACCCTTTGCTGACATTGGATGCAATTGGCAATGATTTCGTAACTTTATTTTGCATTCCCATACACAGTTCTGGGTCACTGCTGCAAGATGCAGAGGAGTGCTTGTGATCAATCAAAATAAAGCAAAACCCTGGTCATAACTCCCAAGGCAGAAAGGAGTGATAGCAAGGAAGCTTCAAGAGAATAGGGGACATGGTGACAGTTCTAAGGCTAATAGGAGTGCTAGCCCTTGCAGCTTATAGGGGAGCATGGGTGGTACCTGGTTAAAGACTAGAATGTCTTTAAGGGGAGCAATAACCACACTTCTCACCAAACCACATTACCTTGGAAGTACCAAAAAAGAACCCAAAACTAACTCCAGAAACAGCAGTACAAAAAATTTTGGTACAGTGCCTCCTCAACCCAAAGTGAGCACAGCCCAACTTCAACATAATGTGCAAAGTAAAGAAATAGGCTGGAAAAATGAGCAATCAACAAACAGAAAAGAATTTGACCATCAAAAGATACTAAGGTATTAGGGAAGTCCAAAATACAAACTCAGAAAATCATAATATGCAAGCAATTATAAGTAAAGCCTCAAAGAATAATGCTACTTGGACAAAAAACCCAAACAGAACTTTTGGAAAGGTAAAGAAATAAATAAGAGTGATAAAGAAACAAAAAAAGGAAAAAGAAATGAGAGTGTTACAAAAAACAAAAAGCTATGAAAGAAAAAGTAATACCTTCATAAAAAGTGGCACAAAAATACTGAAGAAAATAAATTTTTTGGCCTAATTGTAAAAATACAAAAATTCATTGAAGAAAAGAACTGCTTAAAAAGCAGAATTGCCCAAATGGAAAAAATAAGTACAAAAGATTGCTGATGATATCATTCTTTAAAATTAGAATTGTGTAAGTGGAAACTTAGGATTTCATGAGGGATCAAGAAACAATAAAAGGAAGTCAAAATAATAGTAAAAAAAAATAGAAAATGTGAAATATCTCATCAGAATATGGCCAATTAGGAAAATAATTCACCTCTCCCTAAACACCAGCTGCCAGAAAGGGAAATCCAATATTCAAAAGGAATTACACTACTCAACTGATATGCTAATTAATTTCTAGCTCAAGAAAAAAAAGGGAGAGGAGTATTTATCCACTGAGTCTCAAAGACAAATTTAACCTTTAGTCAAACCCTCCTTTCTCCCATTGCCAGAAAGAAGAACTTAGAAAATAAAAAGTCTTATAATTATACAATTATTTTATTACTACAAAGATATATGTCTTATTCTAAATTATTTACTGCTAAATGATAAAATTTTACCAATCTATCTATTCACTTAATCTGTACATAACCAAACTTAAAAGAGTATTTGTGTTAGTTTGGCTTAGATTTTGGATTGGGTTTTGTTTTTTGTTTGTTTTTTCCCTAAAGAAGGGAGCTTAATCCTTCAATTATCAAACCAATCAAAGCAGTTAATACTGAATGATTTAAAGGTTATGCCTCTAAAGTAATCATGCCATTGTGGTTATCAGTGACGTTAAAATCTTTCTTTTTTATCAAAATATTTTAGTAATACTCTGTTTTTCCCTGATTACATATAAAAACAATTCTAATATTCTTTTTTATTTTAAGTTTTGAGTTCCAAATTCTGTTTTTCCCATTCTTCCCTCCTCCATCCCTAAGATGATAAATAATTTGATATAGGTAATACATGGACATACATGTAAAACATTTCCATATGAGCCATTTTGTGAACAAAGGAAAAGAAGAGAGAGAGAAAGAGGAAAGTAGGAAGGAAGGAAGGAAGGAAGGAAGGAAGGAAGGAAGGAAGGAAGG
>NW_027187359.1:18488766-18513659 GCF_028583685.1 Petaurus breviceps papuanus | reverse complement strand
GAAGGAAGGAAGGAAAGAAGGAAGGAAGGAAGGAAGGAAGGAAGGAGGGAAGGAGGGAAGGAGGGAAGAGGAAGATTAGAAAGGAAAAAAAAACAAGAAAGAGAAGGGAAAGGAGGAAAGGAGTGAAGCAAGGAGAAAAAAGAATTCCTTGGTTTATATTGAGACACCATCAGTTGTCTGGAGGAGCCTAGCATTTTCATCATGAGTCCTTTGGGGTCTTCTTGGATCATAGTATTTCCGAGAACAGCTAAATCATTCACAATTGTTCATTATATGATAATGCTATTACTGCATACAGTGTTCAACTGGTTCTATTCACATCACTCTGTATCAGTTCATGTATGTCTTTCCAGGTTTTTCTGACATCATCCTGCTCATCATTTCTTATAGAACAATAGTATTCCTTTACATTCATATACCAAAACTTGCTCAGCCATTTCCCAATTGATGGGCATCCCCTCAATGTTCTATTCTTAGCCACCACAAAAAGAGCTGGTGTAAATATTTTTATCAAAATATATATATTTTTTAATAAGTTCAAGGACAGTAACCTGAGAACCCCTGAACCTGTGAGGAGTCCAAAACAAAAGAAGGTTTAAAAAAATTTAACTAGCACACTAGGGTCAAATACAAATTGAAGAATGGATCTGGAGTTAGAACCCATATCTAATGGGTCCCATTCCAATGTTTCCTCTATACAGCCTCCCTTAGGTGCAGTAGGGGTGCCATTTTCTTCCTTTCTCTGATTGGGTCCTTGTCTCTTATGCTTCACTTTTCTAAGCCTCGATTTTACTATCTGTGAAATGGAACTAATGATCCCTGTTCCTCCCCCCCAGAAGAGCAAATATGATGGTTTTTATTAGGCTTCTCTGGGAGGAGAGAAACATTCCTCAACAATACAAACCTGTGTGATTGATCCCCCATGGTCTTTTCATCAAATCCTGTGAGATTCTACATCTGGAGTGGTCAGCTATCTGAAAGAAGGCTCTTCAAATAGTCTTCTCATGCTTCTCTTGCTTCTTGTATTTTAAAGTCAAATTTTCTGTTCAGCTGTGATTTATTCTTGGAGGTCATTTAAGGTTAAGTGACTTGCCCAAATTCACATGGCCAGTAAGTATGTGAAGTGTCTGAGGTTGAATTTGAACTCAGATCCTCCTGACTTCAGGGCCACTGCTCTATTCACTGTGCCACCTAGTTGTCCCAAGCTGTTTTTTTTCCCCATTAGTAATACTTAAAAATGGGGCTACTAGGTGGCAGAGTGAGTAGAGTGCTGGACCTGGAGTCAAGAGGACCTGAGTTAGGATCTGGCCTCAGACACTAAATACACACAAACAATAAAACTAGCCATGTGATCTTGGGCAAGTTATTTAAACCCAATTGCCCTACAAAAAAAAAGGCAAAATAATGCTTAAAAATCCTCTATTTCATTGGATGACTATATTTTCCCCTGTGGCATTATACACAGTTTTGCTGGGTATGATTCTTGGTTTTAGTCCTAGCTCAATTCACATCCAGAATGTCATTTTCCAAGTCCTTTGATCCCTTAATGTAGAAGGTGCTAAGTCTGGTGTTATCTTAATCATGTTTCCACAATACTCAGCCTCTTTCTGTCTGCTTGCAGTATTTTTTCCTTGACCTGGGAAATCTGGAATTTGAGTATAATATTCCTAGGAGTTTCTTTTTGGGAACTTTTTCAAGAGGTAATTGGAGAATTTTTTCAATTTCTTTTTTGCTCTCTGGTTATAAAATATTGGGGCAATTTTGTTTGCTAATATCTTGAAAAGTGGTGTCTAGACTTTTTTTTTTTATCATGGATTTCAGTTAGTCCAGTGATTTTTAAATGATCTCTCCTGGATCTATTTTCCAGATCAGTGGTTTTTCCAATGAGGTATTTCACATGGCCTTGCATTTTTTTTTCATTTTTTTGGATTTGTTTTATATTATCTTGATTTCCCATAAAGTCATTAGCTTCCAATTGCTCCAATCTAATTTTGAAGGAGTTATTATCTTCAGTGAGTTTTTGAAATTCCTTTTCCATCTGACAAAATCAGCTTTGTAAGGCATTCTTCTCCTTACTGGCTCTTTGGGCCTCTTTTGCCATTTGAATTAGTCTATTTTTAAGGCATTACATTCTTCAGTGTATTTTTGGGTTTCCTTTAGCAGGCTGTTGATGCTCTTTTCATGATTTTCTTGCATCATTATCATTTCTCTTCTCAATTTTTCCTGCACTTCTCTTACTTGATTTTCAAAACCCTTCTTGATTTTCAAAGCTCCTCCATGTCCTGTATGTAACCAGTTCATATTTTTCTTGGAGGCTTTTGTTGCAGGATTTCCAACTTCATTGTCTTCCTCCTGCTTCATGCCTTGATCATTTTTCTCCCCCGAAAAAGCATTGTATAGTCTGTTTGTACTTCCTCTACTTGCTCATATTGCCAGCCAACTACTTATCTTTTGAGCTCTTTGCCATGGTAGAACTTTGCTTCTAGAATGGAGAGAGCTTTGTTCCAAATCACTGGGGTTTTCACAGCTGCTAGAGCTATTAGGAGGGCACTCTCTCTACAGCCCCCACAAGCTCTGAATCACTGGCCATATTCCCCAGGACCACCACCCAAGCCCGTGATCCATATGCAAGCAGGTTAAAGCAAGAGTGATTACCCCAGAATGGTTTCTTCCTTGCCCTACAATCTGCAGTCCAGAAGCTTCTGAGGCAGCCAAGTGGCACAGCCACTGTACCTCTGCTGCTTCTTGCCCCAGTGGCAGGGGCCGGAGCACACTCTTCTGTCCCTTCCTGTTCCAACAGTGGTCCATACTGACCTTTTACTTTGTCTTTGGCATTCATGGGTTGAGCAATCTGGAAACTACCACAGCTGCTGGTGATTGACTCTCCTGAAGTCTACTCTGTCTGCCACTCATTGGGGTTGCCCTAGGGCCAGAACCATGTGGCTCATGTCGAACTGCCCTCAGCTTCCAGTTCAATGTGATAGACCCTTCCTGTCGGCCTTACAGGCTGCCTTCACTGGGAGATTTATTTCTCTCTTTCACTTTGGGGGTTCTATAGCTCTAAAATTTGTTTAGAGTAATTTTTTTTACATGTATTGGAAATGATTGGAGCAGGAGCTCATGCCAAGTTTGTGCTTCTACTTTGCCATCTTGCCTCTTCCCCTAAAATCTTTCTTAAATAGATCGCTTGTGTATTCTTGCCACCTCTTCTTAATCTATTCATCACTTCCATTTAATATTCATAAGGAAAACTTTGGACATACAGAGGTTCAGTATAGAAATCAGAATTTTTTGGGTCTCCCTTAGCAAGCTCTTGACTCATTTTTCATGATTTTTCTTGCATCCCTCTCATTTCTCTTCTTAATTTTGCCTCTACTTCTCTCACTTGATTTTCAAAATCCTTTCTGAGCTTCTCTACAGCCTGTCCCCAATTCATATTTTTCTTGGAGGCTTTGGATATAGGAGCTTTGACTTTCTTGTCTTATTCCCATTGTAAGTTTTGATCTTCTCTGTCATCAAAGTAAGATTCCATAGTCTGATTTTTTATGCTGTTTGATCATATTCCCAGTCAATTATTTAATTTTTGAGCTCTTTGCCAATGTAGGACTCTGCTTTCAGAGGGAAAAGTTCTCTGTTCCAATTTTCAGGGGGTTTGTGCATTTGTTGTCAGTCTTATTTCTAGGTACTTGTAAATTTTCAGTTCTTCTAAAGTAGTATGATCAAAGGAGAGTTATTGACTTATCTCCCGACCTGTGTTCTCGACTGTGAGTGACTAAAAGCACTATTTTCTGTCTTGGAACTATGAGGAGGATTCCCTCTCCATAGCTAGCACAAACTTTGCCATGTCAGCACTCCTCCTTACCCCAGGACCACCATTCAAGGTTGTGACACAGATCCATGCATGGCAAAGCAAAAGAGTTATGTCTCAGCACCAGCAAAGAGATCCCTGTACTCTCCTTTTGATTACACATTTGATCCCTACACCATCTGTAGGCCTGAAGGTCCCAAAGCAGTGGCTGCAGCTGCTGTTTCTACCAGCTGCTTCCACCTCCACCACCAGGCAAAGTGGGGCCAAACTGTGCTCTTCTTTCTCCCAGGTCTGACAAATCATCCCCACCAATCTTCTACTTTGTCTTTTTGGATTATGGGTTGAGAAGTCTGGAAACCCCCATGACTGCCAATGATTCAGTCCCCTGAGTCCTGCTCTAGCCTGGTTGGTGCCAGCACAGGCCACACTAGACTGTGCTCTGTTCCCAGCCTGCTGCCATAGATAATTCCTCTCGGCTTTTCAGGCTCTCTTGAGCTAAAGATGGGTTTTACTTTGTCATTTTGTGGGTTCTGTAGCTCTTGAATTTGTTAAGAGTTATTTCTTATAGAAACTTGGAGGAGTTTGGGGGAGAGTTCAAGCAAGTCCCTGCTTTTACTCTGCCATCTTCATTACTCTCCCTCCAGATAATTAATTTTAACCTTCTCATCTAAAGCTAGACATCCTGGATAATGAAATCAATTGGAGCTTAGGAAGCATTGCTAACAATAAGGTTGGTGGGGGAGAGATGTCCCAGCTGAGCTATGTAAAATCCTAAATGATGATGTTGTAACATTGCTTTGCTCTCTATGCTAGCAAATTTGGAAAGCTTAATTTAACTTATATGCAAAATTATTTCAAAAGTGAGATTCATTTAATTAAAAAAATAAATTTTAGTTTAATTTCCCCTGATTTTAGAGATATGCTGTGAGAGGAAGAAGAAGGGACCTGAGTATAAATGCAAAACTTTTCTTCTAAGGAGTAAATGCCTTTTAATTTCATGTCTGCAGTTCCACTTTGCATTGATTTTTGAGTCAAAAACATAAAATCTTACAATGCTTCAATTTCTTCTGTTTCCCAGAAAGTGAAGGGACCAATTGCCAGGATCAGAGTTTTGTTGTCGTTGTTGTTGTTATTG
This sequence comes from Petaurus breviceps papuanus, assembly GCF_028583685.1. NCBI lineage: Eukaryota > Metazoa > Chordata > Mammalia > Diprotodontia > Petauridae > Petaurus > Petaurus breviceps. The sequence goes on along the minus strand of NW_027187359.1, from coordinate 18,508,716 downwards.
CTGCTGTTGTTGTTATGTTTATTTTATGATGTGAAGATTCAAGACAGTTTTTACACTCTCCCCTTTCATCTTCATCAAGATGTTTCTTAAATTTTTACTTCTTTCTATCATAGTGGTACCATTTGCATATTTGAAATTTAGATATTTTTTCTAGAACCTTAGTTCAAGCTTTTGATTCACCCCATCTGGCATTTCACATGATGTTCTCTGCAAATTAAATAAACAAGGAGACAATAAACATTCTTGTTGTATTCCTTTCCCCATCTTAATCCAATAAGTTATTCCAGGTGCAGTTCTATTATTTTTTTTAAGCAATCAGGATTAAGTAACTTGCTCCAGGTTACACAGCCAGGTGTCTCTGGGTGGATGCTAAGTGTCTGAGCTCAGATTCAATCCCCAGGTCGTCCCAACACTGGGGCCGGTGCTCTTACTCGCTGTGCTACCTGACCACCCCAAGTTCTATTATTCTTCAGGAGACAAGTAAGATGGTAAGATATTCCTATGTTTTTGAGGACTTGCACAATTTGTTTTGATCCACAGAGACAAAGATTTTGGATTAGTCAATGAAATAGATGTAGATTTTATTTAACTTCCTTGCTTTGTCCAAAATCCAAGAAATGTTGACAATTTGGTCATTAGTTATTCTGTCTCTTTAAAAATCAGCCTACTCTTTTGGGAATTCTTGATTCACACAATGTTGAAACCTAGCTTGCAGAATCTTAATTTTGCTGGTGTGTAGAATGAGTATAATTGTTTCATAATTTGAGTATTCCTTGGCATAACCCTTCTGTAGGACTAGCATGTAAACTGTTTCCATTCCATTGGCCACTTTTGAGTTTTCCAGTTTTTTTTAAAGTGCCCATTATATAATTTTTATTAATTTACTTTTGTTTTTCAGCATTCACTTCCATAAAATTTTGAGTTCCAAATTTTCTCCCTATCTCTCCCCTCCCCTACCCCAATGTGGCATGCATTCTGATTACCCCTTCCTCCAATCTGCCCTCCTTTCTATCAACACCCCTCCTTCTCTCATTCCCTTGCCTTATATTTTCCTGTAGGGCAAGCTAGATTTCCATACCTCATTGCCTGTATATCTTATTTCCCAGTTGCATTTAAAAGCTATTTATATTTTTGCTTTTTTGGATAGCAATTGGGATTAAGTAACTTGCCCAAGGTCACATGGCTAGTTTGTTTATGTGTGTGTGTGTGTGTGTGTGTGTGTGTGTGTGTGTATGTGTGTTTAAGTGTCTGAAGCTGGATCCAAACTCAGGTCCTCCTGACTCCAGGACCTGCTCTCTACTCACTGTGCCACCTAGCCACCCTAAAAACTATTTTTAACATTCATTTTTAAAACTTTGAGCTCCATATTCTCTCCCTCGTTTTGTACCCATCCTCATTTAAAAGGCAAGCAATTCAATGTAGCTAATGCATGTGTAGTAATGCAAAACACTTCCATATTATTCAAGGACAGACAGAAAAGAGGAAAGACTGGAGAGATATTAGATAGAAGCAAAACACTATTAAGGAATGAAAGGATTAAAAGAGAGAGAGGATAAACAGGAGGAAAAATATAAGGGATGGAAATACACAGGTAGTAATAATAACTGTGAATGTGAATGGAAGGTACTATCTCTTAAAACAGAAATGAATAGCAGAGTGGATTAGTAATCAGAGTGCTCCAATATGTGGTTTCCAAGAAACACACTGGAAGGAGTGAGACTCACATGGAGTAAAGATAAGGGGCTGGAACAGAATCAGCTGCAGATAAATTAAATGTTAGCAATCCTGATCTTATACAAAGCAAAAGTAGACCTAATAAAAAGAAATAAGAATGAAACTACATTTTGTTAAAAGGTACCATATACAGTGAGATAATATCATTATTAAACACATGTAAACAAGTAGCTTCGCATTCAAATCATTAATGAAGTTAAGTGAGTTACACGTTCATGGCCCAGCAAGAAATGGCATCACAAAATATAAAATAGATAATTTTGATTATATTAAATTAAAAATGGTTTGCACAAGCACAATCAATGCAATCAGGGTTAGAACAAAGCAGAAAGTTAGGAAACAGTGATTGTCTCTGACAAAGGCCTCATTATTCAAATATATAGAGAAGCGAATAAAATTTATAAGAATACAAGCCATTCCCCAGTTGATAAGTGGTCAATGGATATGCACAGGAAGTTTTGAGGAAAAGAAATCAAAAGTATAGACAAATAAAAAGTGCTCTAAATCACTTTTGATCAGAGAAATGCAAATGAAAGAAACTCTGAGGTACCACCTCACACATATCAGATTGAGTAATATGACCAAAAAAAAAAGGAAAATGATAAATGTCAGAAAGGATGGGGGGAAGTTTGGATAATAATGCACTGTTTCTAGAATTGTGAATTGATCCAACTTTTGTGGAGAGCAATTTGAATTTATGCCTTCAGGGCAGTCCCTTTTATGTAGCAATACCACTATTAAGTCTGTGTCCCAAAGAGATCATAAATAAAAGAAAATGACCTACATTGCAAAAATATTTATAGCAGTACTTTTCATGATGGCAAAATATTGGAAATTAAGGGATGACAATCAATTAGGGAATGAACAGGCTGCCTTCACCTAGAAAAGACTACAAGCTAAGACTAAGGAGGAGGGATTGTTGGTGCATGGGTTTTTCTTTGCAGATGATTATGCATTCAATGCAGGCTATGAAACTTAGAAGCAACGAAGGATGTATTGGCTCTCTGCTGTTTATTCTGATTTTGGACAAACAACACCAAAAACCACAGGTGCTCTATCAGCCAGCCCCATGCCATCCATATGTGGAACCATTGGTTACAGCAAATATAGGGGTTTTGAATATTGTGGCTAGGTTCACTTACCTTTGCAGAATAATTTCTAGGGATGTACTCATTGATAATGAGGTTGGCACATGCATTACCAGAGCTAGTTCAATGTTTAGAAGACGCTGAAGGAAAGTATGGGTGTGATAGTAATGGCAATTAAAGATTCCCCTGTATTGGCTTGGTTTTCAAACTGATTGTGTTAAAACCCAGAGCTTGTTAATCCCACCTGTGCATCTGTGAGATGGACTTTTTGATGTGAAAAGAAAGTCCTGAACTGGGAGGAGCTGGTGACGTAGATTTGGAGAGACAAGAGAGAGGCGGAAGATCTTTTTGGAAGCAGCACCTCATGGAGAGAGAGAGAAACTAAGAGAATTGCTGGTGGCCGCTTTGAATTGCCCTGGACTTTTGAGACCTGCCCCCTGAGCTGCCAAGGACTGAGGAGACATGGCTGTTTTGCTGGTATTTTGTCTGTCTGTTTTGATGTTATTTTGCCAGATTTGTCCACTGGTGAAAGACAGTCCTTTTGTTGAAGAAGTCCTGGAACCTGGCTGTTCGCTAAGAAGCCCTGAGACTGTCCTGCAGACAGAGAGTGAATACTGTCCACTGGTGAGGGACAGTGCTGTTGTTGCAGGGGTCTGGGAACCTTTCTGTTGGTTCAGAAGCCCTGAAGAAGGATTTTCTTGTATGTTTACAGAAATCCTGGGAGAGGGCTTTGCTAATGTGTTCAGGGGTTCTAGGACTGTTCTACAGACAAGAGGATAAATTCATGAAGAGATTGGCAATGTATCTTATGGCTTTGCTAAGCCTTGTCTCCCCAGGAACTAAGATTGCTGAGAACTTGCCTCCTGTCAAGATTAAGAAAAGACCTCCATTTGGGTATTAAGTGCTGTGCTTAAACTTGTTGTAACTCTGGGGTAGATTCAATTGTGATCCAGGGGTGGGGAACTTTTGACCTTTTTGTGTTCTGTGATTGACAAATGAAGGTACTTTACCTATGTTTGGAAACTAATCTCCATTTGAGGAGAGGGGTTTTGTGGTGGACCAAATGAAGGTATAGCCTAGGGGTGGAGAAGTATTTAGAACAGAGACTTTGTAATTGATTGAATGATTGGAAGGTCCTGGGGTGGGGTAGTCCTTGGAGATTATTTAATCACATTTAGTAAATGCTGTATTTGGAATGATGTCATGTTTTGATCTTCTCTGTTTTTGGTTGGTCACTGAATAAATTGGAGAGCACCTATGCTGGTATTCTGAACCTTGGGAAGTTGCCTTTCCTTGGCATTACATTACAATGGGAGAGAAGTATTAGGTTGACTATCAAAAGAAAGGTCTACAAAGCCACTGTTCTGACCTCATTATTTTATGCCTATGAAACCTGGAAAGTGTACCAGTGCCATGCCAGGAAGCTGAATTATTTCTATTTGAATTGCCTGAGGAGAATTGCCTAGATCTTCTGGCAGGATAATGTACTAGATACTGAGGTACTTTCTTGAACTAACCACCAAGCATTCAAACTCTATTACAGAGAGAACAACTCAGATGGGCTGAACATGTTGATCAAATGCCAAATGAACACTCCCCAAAGATGTCATTTTATGGGGAACTCAAACAGAACAAATAATCACATGGTGATCAGAAAAAGAAACATAAGGACAGTCTAAACACTCTTTTAAGAATTTTGGAATAGATGGTGTCATACGGGAGACACTGGCAAAGGACCACCCAGCACAGCATGCCTTCATCAGAAAAAGTCCAGTTTTCTATGAGAAAAGTAGAATTGAAGTAGCTCAAAAGAAATATGAGATTCACAAGTTTAAAGAATCCACCCCAAATGTTCAAGGGAGCTACTTGTGCTTGACCTGTGCTAGAGCATTCCACTCTCATCTGGGTCTGCACCACTACAGTCAAACACACTGTAACTTGACTCTAACATAGTGATGTAATTCTGGTGTTCTCTGAAAATAAAGGATGAGGAACAATCATATGAATGTGATGAAATACTATTGTGCAACAAGAAATCATGAAATTACAGATTTCAGAAAAACAGCAAAATCTTGGACAAACTGTTGCAAAGTTAAAGGAGCAGAACCAGGAAAACACTGTAGACAGTATAACACACTGTGTGATCATCAACTATGAATGATTCAGCTCTTCTCAGCAATGCAATGATGCAAGACAGGTAAGAAGGACTAATGAAGGAAAATACTTTCACTTTCACATAAAGAACTGATGGAATCTGAATGCAGATTGAAACTATTTTTTTCACTTACTCTATTCTTTTTCATTTCTTTTTCTTTTGATCTGTTTCTTTTTTCACAGCTGTGACTAATATGGAAATATGTTTAACATGATATTGCATGTATAACCTATATTAAATTGCCTATTATTTTAGGAAAATGAATGCTAAAAATTGTCTTGATGTGTAATGGGAAAAATAAAATATTATTTTTTAAAGATTATATTTGCATTATAGAAGGAAAACAAAAGTATTCATTACTTTTTTATTTTTGGCAGTTTATAAAATATTGGAATTATTTGTTCTTTGAAGTTTGGTAGAATTCACCTGTAAATCCATCTGTTGCCATATCTTTCAATTTACTCCTGCCTAAAATCTTTTTGGGAGTACATTTGTAGCTTATTCTACTTGTTTTCTATGATTTAATTATTTACATTCTCTTATCAACTTATTCCTCAGAGTTTCTGTAATCTCACCAATATGGTTATCCCCTCCATCAGTCAAGTTAACAACCTATTTCTTGTAATCCTGAATAATTCTGCTCGTTATTTTTATGTGGTACCAAAATGATCCAACCATCTCGTTGGAAGTCTCCTTTTGCTAGTAATGAAAATGAACTCAAAGTTCCTCCATTGTGTTCTCTGTAAATCTTTCTCCATAATCAACAAACTTTCTTTTATCTTAAACTTCTTGTTTCTCTTTTATTTTCACTATTTCTATTAGAATTTTTTTTTATGTCTTGCCTCCTTTTGATAATTTTCCATTCTTTGCAATTATTTTCATTTTTTTTCTTCTTCTTCCTGTCAGCACCAGTTACTCTTTGACTCATACCCTTTCACTCAATGGTTATGATGGGGGAGTAAAAATATTTTGCTTTGATTTGCCATTTCCAGACTCGTCCTCTTCACTCAGTAAATTATGCTGCTTTGAATTTCATTATTGTTTTTCAGTCAGTTCATATTCCAGTAGCTATTGCATACAATCTCAGGCCCTGAAACTGGGGATATCCTTTCTCTATTAATTTTGTGTCTGGATCACAGGTTTCCCCTTCTCTCTAATTTGAGGGAATATCAAGAAAGAATTTTCTTTCACATATCCTAATTTCTTAGTTTCTCAGACTATCCAGCTCCATTCTACCTCAGATATATAAAGTGATATTCATATGTTTGATTTTGACATCTTCTGCAAGTGTTATACTTCAATGATTAAAGATCCTTAATTTATTTAATATAATTTTTTTCTTTCCTTCTCCACCTCACTCCTCCAAAACCTACTATTCATATTTACCTTAACTTCCAATTCCTACATACAAGGTAGACACTCATGCTGTAGCTACACTTTCTTCCCTTACAAACTCCTTGATTAACCAGATTATCCCTATGCTATCTTCTAATATTGAATTCTTTTTTCTTTGCTGTTTTGGCTACTGCACCTAGTCAAACCCAAACCAAAACCATGGAATATACCCACCTTCCACCATAAGACTTCTTTGATCTTAAAAGCTGCTGAAAATAATTCTTAAAAGCTGCTGAAAATAATTCATAGAAATTGAGAGGGCAGAGTCAAGATGTTGGAGAAAAAACAGCAACTTGCTATATCACACCCCAACAACTTCCAATACATGTAAAAAATGACTCTAAATAAATTTTAGAGGTACAGAACCCCCAAAATTACAGAGTGAAATACATCTCCAGATGAAGTCAGCCTTGAAAGTAGAAAGGGAGGGGCCATTGCACCAGGATGGCAGCAGAGCACAGTCCTGTGTGGGCTGTTTCAGCACAGACCAGCAGCACAGATCAGGCTAGAACAGACCTCTGGGGACTGAATCACTGGTTGCTATGGCAGTTTGCAGAATTTTCAAACCACAAACACCAAAGAGAAAGTAAAAGATCACTTGGGAAACTGATGAACCAGGTGAGAGAAGAACACATTTCATCCCATGCCGTAAGAGTGGAGGTTGTGGCAGCAGGGTAGCTGCTTCTGGAGTTCCAGGCCCACAGATGGTGGAGGAACCAAGCAGATGATCAGATGGAAATTGCAGGAATTTCTTTGCTTGTGCTGAGGCAGAATTCTTTTGCTTTGACCTGTTTAGATCTGGGTCAGAGTTTTGGGTGGTGGTCCTGTTTTGAGGAGGACCAATGGTGGGGCAGAGCTTGTTGAGGCTGTGGAGAGGCAGTCCTACTCACAGTTCTGAGGCAAGTACCTAGAAGAAGCTCAGACTATAGCTGCACAAAACCCCAGTAATTTGGGACACAGCTCTTTCCACTCTGGAAGCACAGGCCTACCATGGCGAAGAGCTCAAAAGACAAGTATTTGGCTGGCAAGATGAACAAACAGAAGAAAAGAAATCAGACTATAGAATCATTTTTTGGTGACAAAGAGTATCAAAATGTAGAACCAGAAGAAGACAAAAAAGTCAAAACTCCAGCATCAAAAGACTCCAAGAGAAATTCGAATTGGTAGTAGGCCATGGAGAAGCTCAAGAAGTATTTTGAAAATCAAGTAATAGAAGTAAAGGAAAAATTGGGGAGAGAAATGATAGTTTTGCAAGAAAATCATGGGGGCAGAATCAAGATGGCGGAGTAGTGCAGTACCTCCCCCCTGCTCTGGCTTCCACCTTCCCCAATCCATGTAAAAAGGGGACTCTAAACCAACTTTGGAGCTGCAGAACCCACAAAATGACACAGAGAAGCTAACCTCCCTCTGAGGACCAAAGTATCTTTTCTAAAATGTAAGTCTGATTCTGCCCTCCCTCACTCCTAGGAAGAAAAATTATATTATTTGATATTTGTAGTTCTTTACAAGTTGGCTTTTTGGATTTCCTCAATTTTCCTCTCTGTGTATTCCCTAAAGGATCCAGTCACCCTGCCCTATTTACCCTTCCTTAAATACACATTGCCTGTTTCCTATACTTAATTGCTTCTCAGCTTTTAACTCTATAAATTTGAGTTCAAGAACCATGAATTATCACCATCTCCCTCAAACTACTTATGCCATTGCCTCTAACATTACCTTCAATTTACTCTTTGCTTATCTTGTATGTACTGATTTATATACATATATGCATATATACCCACATACATTTACCCACATAAACATACATATACATACATACACAGATATAGATATATGAGACGGCAGACTGAGGGAAGGAGTAATCAGTATGCTTGCCATCTTAGAGTGGGGGCTAAAGGTGTATGTAAGTATATATACATATATACAGAGACATACACATACACACACATATAAAGATATAGATGCATGCAAATAAGTATATATATATGTGCATATATACACATAGATACATAATATATACTAAAGTACATTTATGTGTGCATGTATATGTATATATGTATATTTTTAGATGTGTGTATGTGTACAGAGTTTATTTTATCTTGTGTAGCAAAATGGTTGGCACATCATAACTGTGTAATATTTACTGGTAATTTTTTTCTTTCTTTAGAATATAATTCATCCGAAGATTTTTAGGTCTGTAGGAATGGTTGTTAAATCTAAGAATAGTTTTCCAATATCTAGCTTACTATTCCTAACTAATAGATGATTAAAGAACAGTTTTAACAATGTATCTGATCAAAGAATAATGCATGTGAACCCTACAGCTAGAGTTTACAAGTTCATAACTTCAGACAGCATGTCCATATATTAAGTTGTTTGAAAACTTACACAAATATCAGTGTTTAGTTTAATCATTTGATTTTTATTGTCATTTTGACTTTGCTTCTCAGAAATCTAATTTGAAATCATATATCATTAATCATCCCTCCTATCATTTCCATGTCTTCCTTCTGAAAGTTTCTGAAAATGAGGCACTGAATAAACAGTAGCATCATTTTCCTATGGTTGTAAGTGTTATCTTTTGAAAAGCATTTCTCTTATTAATAGTGTATATCTGACATATCTCCAGCTACCATCATTTTCTGTAGAATTTTGTCTTTTCAGTTTACATATTTTGCTGTTTCTGATTAGATAGTACTTGTTTGGTTATTTTTCAGCTGAGAAATATATGGCAGCACATATTCTCTGTGCTTTTTACTAATTTCCCCTGTCTATTTTAATTTTCAAAGCACCCTATGCTTATTTGATATTAGACTTCTACTATAAAAGACATCAATTGGTATCAAATACTTTCTCAATTTTTGTTACCTCTTAGGTCATCCTAGTACAGTTTCTATACTATAAGTGATTGTAATCAATTTGCTTCTTCCCTTTAAACAGTCTCACACAGGCACCCAAATCCCAATTCATTTTTACAATAGGTTTTTTTTAAATTCCTGGAAAGTATATTATATTGAAAAATTGTTTTGAATTGTCCTTTATTTACTTTCTGAATCAGAGTATCTTTGTTATTTTTTATCTTTGCAGGGTGACACATTTTTAATCCCAAGAGGAGATGATAGTATCTGAGTTGGAAAACAAAAGAGCTATCGGAAAAGTGAAATCATACTGAATATTTCAATTTCAAATTCAGCAGCCTTTCATTGATACACAGATGGTATGAAATATTAAAAAAATATTTACCAATACCACTCTCATGATATTTTATAAAGCTTGGTTATTTGGGGGGCTGCTAATTTGGAAATTATGAAAATTCCCAAAGGAAGATATATGGTTTCATAACAATGGCTTATATTTAAGAGTAAGGAAACTTGAGTTATATTTGTAGCTTTGTATACAATGTGTGTTAGCTTGGTAAAAATGGCTTCATGTTATTGGACTTCATTTTCCTTCTTAACAAAAGACATATGTAAATATATGATAAGAAAGATATTTCAAAATCTAAAATTCAGAGATTAAAATTAGTCTATTCCATAACTGGGACAGAGAAGTAAAATAGAAGTTCTATTTTCTAGATGTGGTATGTGAATACAACAGTAATTTCTCATCAACGTCTAAGTGGCATAATGGCCTTGGCTATTCTTCATTGCAACAGAGCATTTGAATGTTTCCAAATAGCTATTATTTTTATTAGCATAAACTGGAAAATGCAAGAAAATGAACTGAATTTTTAATTTTTGGAAAGATTATTGACATAGATTTCCTTCACAAATGGAGCAATAAAATATAACAATAAAAATAATAATAGCACATACTTAAATAACACTTTGAGATTCATAATATGTTTCACTTATTATATTTGATCCTTACAATAGCCCTGTGAGATAGATGCTATTGTTATTCTCATATTACAGATGAGGAAATTGAACTGAAGGTGACAGAATTTCTTGCCCAGAGTCAAACAACTGTAAAGTATTTTAAGTAGGATTTGAATCAGCTTCATGACTTCAAATCAAGGGCTCTATACAATATGCCACAATGCCTCTCAAGTAAGTAGTTTAATGTGTTATTTTTTAAAGATTATGAATAAGTTAATGCTATACTGAATCAAATATATTGTATCTAATTTTGGAAAGGGGTGCACTGATACTCCATTGTACAATGTAATTTGAACCACTGTATATTTTAACATCCTTCTCAACAGTAGAGAACATTCATTTTATAAAGAAATACTTAAACTGAATGTTTTAATTCAATAATTCAATGATCTCTGTTTTTTTTGTACTCCCTTCTTTTCCCTCTTTTATTGAAACATATGAAGGGTAGCATGACTTGCTTCTTTCTTTCTTTCTTTCTTTCTTTCTTTCTTTCTTTCTTTCTTTCTTTCTTTCTTTCTTTCTTTCTTTCTTTCTTTCTTTCTTTCTTTCTTTCTTTCTTCCTTCCTTCCGTTCTTAGCAATTGGGGTTAAGTGACTTGCTCAAGGTTACACAGCCAGTTATTTCTGGGTGTGGTGCTAAATATCTGAGCCTGGATTCGATCCCCAGGTCATCCCGACTGTGGGGCCGGTGCTCTTATTTGCTGAGCCACCTGGCCGCCCCTAAGCAATTGGGGTTAAGTAACTTGCTCAAGGTTACACAGCCAGGTGTTTCTGAGTGGGTGCTAAGTGTCTGAGCCCGGATTCGATCCACAAGTCATCCTGACATTTGGGCCAGTGCTCTTACTCGCTGTGCTACTCTGCTTCTTTAAAATATTTTTTTTTATTTTAGGACAAAGTCATTGAAAAGGTTGAAAAATATATTTCATATTTACTACTGGGCAAGTGGTGCCAAAGGCCAAGGACCCAAGGGATCACAGAAATTCTAATGTAACATGTCGAAGAATAGAGTCGCTGACTAGATGGCAAGTTCAACATGCCCAGCATAAAAGTAGGTCAAGGATAAGGTAAGTACTAGAAATAAAAATATTCTGGGCTTGCACTGGACTCTCCTGTATCTTAATATCCAATTTCCCCCTCTCCATGCTCAACATCTTCACATTTACCATTGTTAACTCTATTTCCTTCAATCCTATCCCTCCTTTTATTCTATTCTCTCTCCTTCACCCTGTCTCTCCTCAAAAGTGTTTTGCTTTTGACTACCCCACCCCCCCAACCTGCCCTATCTTCTGTTCCCTGCCCCCTTTCTCTTATTCACTTCCCCTCCTACTTTCCTATAGGTTAAGATAAATTTCTCTACCCAATTGAATGTGTATGTTTTTACCTCTTTGAGTCAGTCCTTTTCAATATTTTGCTGAGGCCATGAGACAAATGAAATGGCAGATATAGGTCTATAATACATATTTATTTTAGGTACTCTAACTGATGGAGTTCAAATATACACAAAGTTAGATGATATTTGAGAATTGCTAGAAATAAAATATTATTTCCTTTGAAGTCAATCTGTGAGTGAGGGTCTCCCTCTATGTATGTATGTATACATATATATATACACACACACACATGTTCTTATATGACTTTTCAGTCAAAAATCATTTTTTTCCTAATTTAATAATTTCCACATTAGCCCAACTCTTCCAACTTTCAAACCTCTCATCATTGATCTTAAATGAATGGAGTCTGAGACAGGTCAAGTCACTTACACAGGGTCACACAGCTAGTAAGAGTCTGAGGAAGAATTTGAACTAACATGTTACTCACTGGAACACCTAGCTGCTCATTTCTGCCCAGTATAATGATTTCTTTAATTCCTCTTAATTAATTATAAATTCTTCTTTATTATTATTTGTTATTGATAATTTGTTAGTTAAGGATTCATTTCATTTTGCTCCCCTCTCCCCCAGAAAAGCTCCTAGTTTGATATATCAATTTGATGTTTTGTTGCTTTGAATTGCTTTCTCTTTTGCTTTCCTATGATTTTTGGAATGTATTTTATTTTCTAAAGAATTCTGTGTCTTGTTGTTGGCAATTTATTTGTCCTTTTGATTTATTGCTTTTCTTTCAATTGAAATTCTTGACTAATTCATGGATTAGTTTTTTTCTCTGAAGACATATTAAGAAAACATGGTGAGGAGTAGTGAAGGGTAAAAAGGAAGAACATTCAAGTCATGGGGGATGATGGTTCAAAAGAAATGAGAGGGGAGGTGAGAAACAGTAAGGTTACTAGTGCAGCTAGGTTGTGAATACACTAATGTCTATAATGTATAAAACAACTAAAAAGAAAAGAAGAGGCAGATTATAAAGGGCTCTGAATGCCAAAGCAAGCTCATTACTCTTGCTCCTCTAGGTAAGATCAGAAGTTCTTTCCACTTTCATCTTTCCGTAAATTCTAGCAGATCTTGGAATTTTACTTTTAAGATTTTTTTTGACATATTATATGCTATATATAAGGATCTTTTAAAATAATATTTTATTTTTCATAATTACCTGCCACAATAATTTTTAGTATTTATTTTTACAATATTTTGACTTCCAATTTTTTCTCACTAGCTCCCTCCTCTTCCTTCTTCCTAAAATGTTAGGCAATTTGATATAATTGATACATGTACTGTCATTCAGAACATATTTCCATATTACTCACCATTGAGAAAGAAGAAACTGATCAAAATGAAAATTACAAAAAATAACATAAAAAGAATAAAGTAAATGAAAAAGTATTCTTCAATCTACATTTAGAGTTCAACAGTTCTTTATCTGGATGGGGATAGTATTTTCCTTCATGAATCACTCATACTTGTCCTGGATCACTGTGTTACAGAAAAGCTAAGTCATTCATAGTTGCTCATCAAACAGTGTTACCAATAATGTTTTTTTTTCTGAATCTGCTCATTACATTTTGCATCAAGTTGTACTAATCTTTTCAGATTTTTCTGAAATATGCCTGTTCATCATGTCTTATTGCACAACAGTATTTCATTACTTTTATATGCCACAGGTTGTTCAACCATTCTTGAAGTGATCGGCATCCTCTTACTTTCAAATATTTTTCCAACATTTATAGGGCTGCTATGAATATTTTTTTGCATATGTAGGTGGATTTCCCTTTTGTATGATCTCATTGGGATACAGGCTTAGTAGTGTTATTGTTGTTCACAAGTTTCATAACCTGTTGGGCATAGTTTCAAATTGCTCTCCACAGTGGTTCGGTCAGTTTGCAATTCCACTAATAGTGCATTAGTGCCACAATTTTTCCACATCCTCTCCAAAACTTATCATTTTCTTTTATTTTTGTCATATTTGACCAATATGATAAGTGTGAGGTGATGGTACTTCACAATTGTTTTAATTTTCATTTCTCTAATCAAAAGTTATTTGGAGCCCTTCTGCATATGTCTGTAGTTAGCTTTGATTTCTTCAGCTGAAAACTGCCTGTTCATATCCCCTGATCATTCATAAATTTGGGAATGTATTATATTACTATAAATTTGACTTAGTTCCCAATATATTTGAGAAATGAGGCCTTCATCAGAGTCATTGCTATAGAGATTTTTTCTTTCTGCGTGCTTTCTTGTCTTGGCTGCATTGCTTTTGTTTGTACAAAAGCTTTTTGAATTTAATATAATCAAAATCATCAATTTTATAGTTTGTAATGCTCTCTATCTCTTTTTGGTCATGAATTCTTCCCTTCCCCATAGATCTGACAGGTAAATTCTTCCTTGTTCTTCTAATTTGCTTATGGTATCACCTTTTATTTCTAAATAATGTACCCATTTTGACCTTATAGTTGTATATGGTGTGAGATGTTGGTCTGTACCTAGTTTTCTTTTCCCAATTTTCTCATTTTCACAAAAGTTATTGTCAACTAGTGAGTTCCTATCTCAAAAGATGAGTCTTTGTGTTTATCAAACACTAGAATACTACGGTTATTGACTCCCGTGTCTTATGTACCTAATCTATTTCATTCATCCACCACTCTTTTTCTTAGCCAGTCCTAGATTGTTTTGATAATTACTAGTAATAGCTTGGTATATGGTATTACTAGACTATCTTGCTTTGATTTTTTTCATTAATCTCCTTGATATTCTGAACCTTTTTATCTTCCAGATGAATTTTGTTATTATTTTTTTTTTAGTTTTTTAGTTCAATGACATAAGGTTTTGATTATGGTTATTTTGGTTGTTATGGCACTGAATAAGTAAATTAGTTTAGATAAAATTGTCATATTTATTATATTGTCTGTGTTTCAAGAGTCAGTTACAGTCTACCGATGAGCAACTGAAATTTTTTTCCCAATGGTTTTGGTCTGACTTTATCTGTGTGCAAAGTGTTTTGTAATTGTGTTTTCATGGCTCCTAGGTTTATGTTGGCAGGTGTACTCCCAAGTATTTTAGTTGGCAATATATAGAAATGATGACAATTTACTTGGTTTTACGTTATATCCAGGAACTTTGCTAAACTGATGCATATAGAATCTGACTGCTACAGGTTGCCTGTTTGCACATGGCTAAACTGAAGTATGTTGTAGTTCTCAGAGCTGGAATATGCCTCTTATGCTGGTGTTTGCTTGCTCCACCATGCTGGAACTCAAGACCTGTTGCTGATTTCCTGAGGTAGGACTTGATGCTGACTTACTAGTACACTTCCTGTTCTGGTCTGAGTTCCCCCTTTTCCTGAGTTAGAAAGACCTTTCTTAATGATCTTCCAAGTTTCTTAGTCTAAAAGATTGTTTCACTCCATCTTTTTAATATTACTGTTTTTCTAGGATTTGCTTCAGGGTGCTATTTTACGGTTGTTTAGAGGTGAATATGGGAGAGTTACAGTGATTTACTGCTCATGCTGCCATCTTGGCTCCTGGAAGTCTCTAGAATTATTTTGTTGCTGTTGTTCTGTTTGGTTTAGTTAAGGTTTCTAGAGATCTAAATGGTTTTCAAAATATCACTAATTGATTTGTTTCAAGGGTATTTGTTATTGAAATTAGAGAACTTACATTTTCTTCTATTTTTTTCTGTCAAATTGTTCTAATATTTTTATTCTAATAGAATGAAGGATTTCTGATATTTTCATCCTGTGTTTCAAGAGTCAGCTACTCAGGGGCAGCCACGTGGCTCAGTGAGTAAGAGCACTAGCTCCAGTGTCAGGATGACCTGGGAATCAAATCCAGGCTCAGATACTTAGCACCACACCCAGAAATAACTGGCCATGTAACCTTGAGCAAGTTACTTAACCCCGATTGCTTTAAAAAAAAAAAAGTCAGCTACTCTACTGGCCTAAGCTATGTATTCTATTTTAATTTTTTTTTCTGGCCAACATCATATCTAAATTATAATTTCCTTTCTTTAGTGTTTTACGTCATTTCTTCTATTCATTCTTCTAATTCTTTTGACCAAGCAATTTTTTTTCTCTAACTTTCTACATGTAATTATTTTGGGGTTGATCTTTCCTCCTCAGTTTACCTCTTGAACACTTAACTTACAAGATTTCTTTATTGTTTTGTGAATTTTCTTCTTTTTTCATATTTTCAGCCTTCGTCATTGGTTTGGAAATTTGTGCTAAGGTTATTTCACTTTCATATTGTTCAAAGAGTTAGATAAGACTCATTTGATAATGTTCTCCCTATGCTCTGGATATTAATGCTAATATTACTGCTATTGTTAACCCCAACTAGGTAACTGGTATTAGTGTCCACACTCTTTATCAGTCTCTGACTTCCCATTTTAATCTCCTGGTGGTTTATTTTAATTTCTGGCCTTGAACAAACCATTGTTGTTGTTGTTGTTGCTGTTGTTTTTTCCCATGAACTTCAGCTGGGAGTTGGTTCCCTCATCTGATGTAAATCTGAGAGTCTTCTCTCAGTAGTATTGCATAATTCCCCAATCACTGGAATTCAGGTGCTGAGTGGTCTTATCTCCTGCTGTGATTCCTAGTGATCTGAAAAGTCAAGCTTTATTTCCCTATTTAATGGCATATGGATTCTGGTTCTGGCATAGGTGAGGGTTTGGTTTTACTTCCTGGAATTCTAGTGCTCCTAAAGTCCCTAGATACCTATTTTCAGAGTATAAACTAGCTTCAGGTCAATTTTTGGCTGTCTATACTGTCATCACTGGTACTTTCCTACACTCTTTCAGGTTCCTGAGCATTTATCTGCACTTATGATTATGTTCCACGAGCAGCTTGTCTCCATACTTTTGACCTTTCTCTGATTTTTTTTTTCATTTTCCCTACTTGCTGAGTTTTCTCACATGAGATCCCATTACCTCCTTCTGACCATGTTTGTGTGTATGTGTGTTTGTGTGTGTGTGTATGTGTGTGTATTTCTGGAATTGAGGAGCTTACACATATTTCTTTACAATTTTCTTCATGACTCATTGGATCATTTTCAAATATTTGGTAGTGTTTAGATCAGAAGAATGGATCTCTCTATGATTCTTCATATTACCATACCACTTTAATCAGGAAGTCAATTTTATCCCATTTGTCTTTCAGTGTATGGAAAATTGTTGAAATGAGTTGAATTGAAACTATATACTTCAAGACACAACCAGTGCCTCTACATCCTGATGTAGCTTTCAAGTAGAATTATATGGCTCAATGGAAAATTATCAGGATTAATTACTGGAGATGACATAGAAAACCAAGATGGAGGAAGAGAAAGGTACATTGGTCATGAATCATTTGATTCTACCTTAAATATTTTACATAAAATTGACTTGAAAAGAATTGAGTAAAAAAAACCCACAGTTTTTCTTACCTCAACTCAATATCAAAAGGGAGAAAATAGTCTTTTTTGGACTTACTAGGCATTTATGCTTTTTTTTTTTATAAAGTGCCTGCCCTCTTGTGTGATTTGGGACTCTTTATAAACCTGGTGCTTAACAATGCAAAGAAAAATAAATTGAAACAAATTCTGGGGCAACATTCCATGACATATGTGGAGAATAAGTGGAATGTGAGAGCCCTGAGGACATCAGAGTTGCAATTTAAAATTTTTATGTATAAAATCTCCTTGGGAGTTTTCTTACTTTTTACGTCACTGAATATTTTCAATTTGCTACAGAAGTTTTGACTTGCTTCAGTCCAGTTGAACAAAGGATATATGGAACTTTTAAAAATTCAAACATGTATGTGTGCATATATAAATACACACATGCCATTTATGTATAAATATACATATACGTAAATACATGTGTGCATGCATGAATGCATGTATGTGTGTATATTGATTTTATACGCAACTAGGAAATTATTTTGTTGTTGTGGATTCAATTAATAGTATTCTATGAGCCAGGGGTCATAAACTCAGAACAGAGGCCATAATGGTACTTCAAGCTCCATCCTTTTATCTTTTTAATTTTACAAAGTTTTGAGAGAAAGGTGGAATTATATTCAACTTAGGGTTCATGCATGTTCCTGAATAGCATATATTTACCAAGGAATATCATGAACTATATTTTGGTTTTGTTTTATTTTTTCCTTTATACTTTATTGGAAATAATGAAATGCGATGTACACTTTCATCAAAAGAGATGATCAAAATAAATAAATTATAATTTGATTCTTTTAATTTATACTTAAAAAATTTTTAATTACAGACAATGTAATCACAAACACATCATATCTGTGATGACTAACTTTGATAGACGGAGCTCCTATCAGCAATGCAACACTATAAGACAACTCCAAAAGACTCATGACAGAAAGGGCTATCTACATCCAGAGAAAGAATTGCAGTCTGAATGCAGATTGAATCAAATTACTTACTCTCTCTCTTTTTTATTTTGTTTTCTTGCTTCTTTCTCTTTATTCACTCCATTGGAAATAATTCTTCCTTACAACTTGACTAATGTTTAATGTGAAGGTATTTGTAGAACCTGTATTTGATTGCATGCCACCACGGGGGAGGGGGGAGTGAAGGGGGAGAAAATTTGTAACTCAAGGGATTGTGGAACTGAATTTTATAAATTAAAATAAATAGATTCAAAATAAAAAAAGAGGATGCTATGTTGCAGAACCCATGGAGCTGACAGTTATAATTAGTAGGCAATGTATTGTTTTGTATTATTTGATTTATATGTATAAATATATATATATATATGTATATATATATATATAATTGTTGAAATGATTATCCCAAATTACTATTTCATAAATCCCACCCATCTTAGCAAAAATTGACTACTCCTTTATGAGACCCTACAGAAGTTTATGAAATACTTGTGGAAAAATGAAATAATTTAATGTATCAATAAAGAGCAAATCATAACTTTTCAACAAAAATACACTGACCTCTCCATAAGGTACTGATAATATTGTGTATGATTATATATGTATGTATGCATGCATGCATATGTGTGTATGTATGTATGTAATTGTGTGTATGTAGTATTTAATGGAGGAGTTAAATTAGGTGATATTGATATTCATCCCAAAGTAGAAAAGGTTGATAGCCTAGTAGATCAAGGGACAGTGGTTGATATGGAGTGTGTGAATTTAGGTCAACCACTCAAAAGTTTTGTTCTTTATCTTTCTCCACCAACCTGGGGTACACATAAGATGAGAAAGTTGTCAAGAGGATAAAGGGAACATTTGGTCACAAAAATATTTTATTGAAACACCTTAAAAAGATACTGAAAAGGTTTCTTATATATCTAAGTTTTTTTTTACTTTATCAAATGCTTTAACTTCTAGTTTATATCATTCATTTCCGCAAGATTTTGAATTGCAAATTTTCTCTCCATTTTCCCCTACCTACCACCCCAAAATAGTGATCCCATTGGATATCCCATCCCCCAATCTGCTCTCTCCCATGTCTTCCCCCATCGCCCTTACAATTTTCCAGTAGGGTATAGTGGAATTTTATGCCCCAGTAACTGTATATCTTATTTCCCAGTTACATGTAAAATAACATTAATAATAGTATATATAAACATTTGATTTTAAAACTTTGAATTCAAGATTCATTTCCTTCCTCTTTTGTCACCCACCCTTACTGGGAAGATAAGCAATTCAATATAACTTATACATGTGTAGCTATGCAAAACATTTCCATAGTGGATATATTGTTAAAAACTGGCTATATTTCACTCCATCCTATCCCACTTCCCACTTGTTCTATTCACTACTTTGATCCTTTCCTTTTTCAAAAAGTGGGTGCTTCCAACTTCCCTCCCCCCCAGCTTGCTCTCCCTTCCATCATCCCCCCTCTCATCCCTTTGTATCAGCAATGCCATATTCACAATGCCTATAGAGATTACAAATATGCTGATATAATTATCCATCACAAAATACATCAGGTTTGCCATTTGGGGAAATAAACTAGAAAATTTATTAAAATACCAAAAGACTGAGTCCCAAAACCAGAAAGTGAAAGCCATCAGAGTAGTTATGATATTGGCACAGGTAGATAAAGTAGAAAGCACCCACATTCTCAAGCTTTTAAAACAGAACAGGCTACCTCAGGCAAAGGTCCTCCTCTCCCCACTCACAGCAACCACCCAGCGTCCTGGAAGCACACTCCCAGCAGCTCCGGCCCCTGGCAGTGCTCAGCAGGGGTCCTTAGCAGAAAAGTCCTGCTCCCAGCAGCTCCAGCCCCTGGCAGTCCTCAGCAGGAGTCCTTACTCAAAAAAAAAAAAAAAGGGCAACCGCAA
>NW_027187359.1:18390488-18488666 GCF_028583685.1 Petaurus breviceps papuanus | reverse complement strand
AAAAAAAAAAAAAAAGGGCAACCGCAACCGCCGCCAACCGCAGGACCGTTAGCTTGGCTTTTCACTTTCTCT
Source organism: Petaurus breviceps papuanus (assembly GCF_028583685.1). NCBI lineage: Eukaryota > Metazoa > Chordata > Mammalia > Diprotodontia > Petauridae > Petaurus > Petaurus breviceps. The sequence continues at coordinate 18,488,594 of NW_027187359.1, read as the reverse complement.
TGCTTTCCGCTTTCTCTTGCTCTGCTATGTCAGCACGTCCATGGGGCATGGGAGATCTTTAAATCCCATAACCCTTACATTTGGCCCCAAAATCTTTCATGTCCCTTACTTGGCAAAAATACAGTAGGAATAACTGGTGTCAACTAAATTTTACAACAATATAACAAGAATAGCACACAATAAACACAAAAAACCATATTTTAGGGTGGGGCTTGAGCACAAGCTCCCCGTCATTCCCCCCACCCCGAACAAATGGGGCCCCAAAATCTTGTGGTAAGGGGTGAAGATCTTTTCTTCTATGGCTACTTGCTGCTGAAATCGGATGTAGAGCTGTCCCTGTCCTTAGGGGTCCCATTTGAGAGGTCAGTTCTTAATATGCTTGATGCCAGGTCCAAGGGTGACACATCACAGTTGCAGACAGGGGGTGACATCCAGCTTAACCTATCAGGCATCTACAGATGGAGGGTACCAAGCCTGTGGAAACAAATCTAACAAACAAGGTGAACAAACAAAAAATCAAGAAGAAGCAAAGAGACAATAACCAGACTATTGTAGCCTCACTCACGGTAGAATAAATGACTTAAGGGTACAATTTTGTAATCATCTTCTCCAGAATAAACAATAGTTACAGTGTTATCCTTCCCATATGCTATAATCTCTGCAGCCTTTGGAACGTCATCTGGCTTCCGTTTTACCCATACTTTAGCTCCTGATTTTATTCTATCAGTAGAACCAAATCCTTCAGTTCCTGTGACAGTTATTTTGGAAGGAGGGTCAGTTTTTACAAGTGGCATTGTTTTACAAGGAATGATAATCACTTGAACTATCCTATCATTCTTGTGAATCTGTATGGGCCCTTCACCTAAATTCTGGAATGTTACAACAATTTCTCCTTGATAATTAGAATCTATTACTCCAGCCAATACATGTATTCCTTGAGCTGCTAATCCTGATTTGGGTAAAATCTGTCCAAAGTGATTTTTAGGGATTCTTATGCATATCTCAGTGGAAATTTTTCTTACTTCTTTCCTGTCCAACCAAAAGTGCTCTAAACAATGTAAATCATACCCCACCGAGCCAGGTGGTCCTGGGTACGGTGCTGGGACATCTGGCCTCAAGGTCCAATACTCAATATTTGGGATCTTGTGTGTTTGTTGTTTTCTAATTTGCAGATTGGGGGTCATCATTCTGGCTAGAGGTGTACTTCCTCCCAATGGTCTATTATTCAAATTACGCAAAGCCATGAACAAATTATCCTTCCAATGTTGATATGAATTATTGGAACTTAACTTCCTCAACTGTTCTTTCAGTAATCCATTCATTCTTTCAATTAACCCAGATGCTTCTGGATAATATGGAATATGATATATCCATTCTATATTGTTTAGTATACAATACTTCTTCATTTCATTGCCTTTGAAATGTGACCCATTGTCACTTTGAATCTGCATTGGGGTTCCATAATATAGACTTATGAGATCTAGGGTTTTACAAGTGTTTTTCTGGGTTGCATTCTTATAAGGACAAGCTACTAGTACACCTGAATAGGTATCAACACAAGTACATATAAATCTGCATCTTTTATCCAGTGGTAGTGGACCAATATAATCTATTTGCCAGATTTGGGCTGGGACTTTTCCTCTTGCTATCTCTCCAGTTACTACCCGAGGAACAGTTCGCTCCTTTTCCAATTGACATATATGACATTCTTCTGCTATCTGTTTTAACAGTGAATGAGAGATACTAATACCTCGATCTTGTGCCCACTGGTGTGTGGCCTGGACCCCCAAATGGCCTGCTGTTTGGTGGACCCATTTTGCTAATACCGGATCATCAGTTGTTGTCAAAGTAGGAACAATATGTTCAGTAGCAATCTTTGCCAGTCGATCAGCATGAGCATTGTACTCATGTTCTGGTGTGGTGGGGGACACGTGAGCATCTACATGAAAAACTGACAAGTCAGTGACCAAAGACATGTTCCAGATATCTTCCCATAATTCTTTGCCCCAGACTTGTTTACCATGAATTTCCCAATTTTCATTTTTCCACATGGGCATCCATGTAGCTAACCCATTAGCTACCGCCCATGAATCAGTGAATATATGACACTGTCCTCCTTGTTCTATTTTGATGGCTTGATATACTGCCATAAGTTCAGCATATTGTATACTTGCACCTATCCCAGTACTTTCCAAAGTCCTTCTAGTACATGGGTTATAGGCCACTGCTTTCCAATGTCTTTTTTGCCCCAAATATTTTGCTGTCCCATCAGTAAACCATGCATGTCTCCTTTGTTCCTCAGTTAATACATCATATCCCTCATTCCATTTTACAGTGGACTGTACCAACTGTTGCTTTGGCTCAGGGGGTGTGTCATTCCTCTCAATTTCTATGTTTGCTATAGATTCATGCAGAGCAGAGACTCTGCTTTTGCCTGTTTTCGCTCTATTTTGAATATGCCACTTCCATTTGATTATACTAGCCTCTTGGGCATGTCCAATTCTGTGAGAAGCTGGGGTACTCATTACCCAGGTCATAATTGGGATTCCAGACCTTAATATCACTTCATGGCCCACAGTCAGTTGTTCAGTCTCCACCAAAGCCCAATATGCAGCTAACAACTGCTTTTCAAAAGGTGTGTACTGGACTCCAGATGAAGGGAGTTTCCTACACCAAAATCCCAAAGGTACATTTCGGCTTTGTTGTTTTTGCCATAAGCTCCAGTTTGCATAATCATCTTGTACAGTCACTTGCAATTTCACTGGACCATTTTGCATGGGCCACAAATCTAGGGCCAATTGTATGGCAGCCTTGGCTTCTTCAAAAGCTTTACTCTGCTCAAGTCCCCAATCGAATTCATATTTCTTCCGTGTGACTCTATATAAAGGTTTTAAAATCTGTCCCAAATGTGGAATGTGGTGCCTCCAGTATCCAAACAATCCTATGAACTTTTGGGCCTCCTTCTTATTGGTAGGGGTAGGAAAATCCTGAATCTTTTGTTGGGCTCGAGGAAGAATCTCCCTTAGCCCCTTGTTCCATTGTATACCCAAAAACTTCACATTCTGAGCTGGTCCTTGAATCTTTGCAGGGTTAATTTCCCACCCTTTACTTTTCATATGCTCAATTAGAAGTGTCAAACTCCTTTCCACTACTTTCGCATCTTTTCCCTGTATCATGATATCATCAATGTAGTGGGTAAGCTGTACACCAGGTAGCTTTAATTCATCCAACTGTTCAGCCACAATCCTGTGACAAATAGTGGGGCTATGTATGTACCCTTGTGGCAAGCGAGTAAAAGTATATTGTCTACCCTGCCAAGTGAAAGCGAAGTGGTCCCAATGTTTAGAGTCTATTGGGATGGTGAAGAAGGCATTTGCCAAGTCAATAACTGCATACCAAGTCCCATCATATTTCTGGATCCTTTCTATTAAGGTGATGGTATCTGGAACAGCAGCATACAAAGAAGGAGTCACCTTATTCAACTGTCTATAATCCACAGTCATTCTCCATGTCCCATCTGATTTTCTTACTGGCCAGACAGGATTATTCCATCTTGTGGTTGTAGGGACTAACACTCCTGCTTCAACATATTCCTTTATAGTAGTGGCAATTTCATCTTGCCCACCTGGCACACGATACTGTTTTAAAGTAATTACTTCAGAAGGTTCAGGTAAAGTGATTGGGTCCATTTTTAGTTTTCCCACTAAAACTGTATTAATTCCTATCTTCCTCACAGGAAATTGGTATCTTCCTTCAGGTAAATTCAAAGTCATGCCTCTCAATACATCTATTCCAATGATGTATTCAGGAATGGGTACAACAACCACAGTATATTCCTTCTTAGGTAACTGCCCAATTTTCATTGTTATTTTAACCTGTCTGGCTGATATTTTAGTGTCTCCTAGACCTGTGATAGTACTATAAGTTCCATGTTTAAATTTATCAGGGTTTCCATAGATAAGTGTGGCCTCAGCCCCAGTATCAAGCAGTGCCCAAGTCACAGTAGTTGATCCATTCTTCCAATATATTGTTAAACCAATATGGGGTCTGCAATCTCTTCTGCATATTTCTTTTATCTGGGCTGGGGCTTGGCCTATCTCCTATTCCCCCTGAAGGTGGGGCAAACTTGGATACAAAGATTCAGATTCAGAAATACCTGCGGGGGTGGTTCCTGCTTCCCTGTTCATTCTAATGCTAAGTACCTTTTCTTGGTACAGCTTATGCAGCTCTTCAGTTGGAATAACATCTATTCTTCTAAAGTCCACCCCAGCTCTTAATAGAGCAGTAAACAGTTCCCTTCTTGTGGGTCTATTTTGTCTCTGAATCCTCTGGCTGTTTACTCTTCTCTCTTGAGGCAATTTGTCTTTTTCCCATTCCTCTAAATCGCTTAATTGTGAAATCTTATCCAGCACCTCTGAAAGAGGGTGCCCTATTTCTCCAATTAACAGAGTCAGAATTAGGTGCTTATATGCAGGAGGAGCCATCTTCACTATGATATTTCTATGAGGAACTCCTAGGGGGGGTATCATAATATGCATTTGCATCTCCAATCAGGATAGCAGTTTTCATTACCTCCTCCTTTAGTTTTATCATACAGTCTCTAAGTGAGTACCAGGGTCTGTTCCCCTAGGCCACATAGATTCAGTTGGATATTGCTTTTTGCAACCTTCTGCAGCTAAAGCTAGAAGATTAGTTTTATTATTTCCTCCTTGCATATGGTGATCCCTAAAAGCCTGGTGTACAAAAGGATTCTGACTGATACTTATGAATTTTAAACAGTCCTCATTGTCCAGTGTTATTCTTCCAGCGCCTTCATCAGTGATTCTTACTATCCAAGACACTAAAGACTCCCCCATTCTTTGGGTAAATCTACTCAATATATCAGTGATCTCCTGTTGAGTGAAATCCTCAATTATCTCCCTGGACTCTGTTTTGCCTCGGTGGTTCTCCTGTCTTCTTCTTCGTATGGGGAGAGCTTCTACATTAGAAGACTCCTCATCTAACCTTGCTCCATTCTCCTCACACACATTCTCCTGGAAGCTGTCAGGGCAACTCTGCCCAGCCTGTACAAAAGCTGCATGCACATTCCTTCTGCTAGTTTTTTGCTTCCTTTTAGCTACATGAACAGTAGCTTGCTCCTGGACCACATGAGTCCCTCCAGTTTGCTCTTCTGAGTACTGTGACACAAAAGAATCCTCAGGCAAACCAGCTGACTCCCTAGCCATCCTAGCTCTTTCCTTCAGCAGCTTATCCCTACTTTTACACGTAAGGCGATAACTTGTTAGCAGCACCCAGCCTCTCCTGCACACTCCTGCCAGTTCTTTGCCTAGTTCTATGGGTATTGCTTTCAAACATCTTTCCAAATCTCCAGGTTCTCCCTCTTTTAGCCTTGGTTCCCAGTTTTCACAGGGCCCTGTGCTTTTAGCCCATTCTCTGGCTAGAGAAGTATAAGGCAAATCCTCCCATCCTGGAATAGCCATTTCTCCCTCTAAAGCCCCACTGCTTCCAAATAGAGGCCTGACATTTTGTGATCCCATCCTGGTCGCCAAATGTATCAGCAATGCCATATTCACAATGCCTATAGAGATTACAAATATGCTGATATAATTGTCCATCACAAAATACATCAGGTTTGCCATTTGGGGAAATAAACTAGAAAATTTATTAAGATACCAAAAGACTGAGTCCCAAAACCAGAAAGTGAAAGCCATCAGAGTAGTTATGATATTGGCACAGGTAGGTAAAGTAGAAAGCACCCACATTCTCAAGCCTTTAAAACAGAACAGGCTACCTCAGGCAAAGGTCCTCCTCTCCCCACTCACAGCAACCACCCAACGTCCTGGAAGCACACTCCCAGCAGCTCCGGCCCCTGGCCGTGCTCAGCAGGAGTCCTTAGCAGAAAGTCCTGCTCCCAGCAGCTCCGGCCCCTGGCAGTCCTTAGCAGGAGTCCTAACTCAAAAAAAAAAAAAAGAAAACCGCCAGACCGTTCGCTCGGCTTTCCCCTTCCCCTCGCTTTCCGCTTTCTCTTGCTCTGCTATGTCAGCACGTCCATGGGGCATGGGAGATCTTTAAATCCCATAACCCTTACACCCCTTCCCCCCTACTCTCCTGGAGGGTGAGATACCCTATTTCGTGTGTATTTCATTCCCTCCCTAAGCCAGATTCAGTGAGAATAAAGTTGACCCATTCCTTTTTGCCTTCCTGTTCTTCCCTTCCATTGTAACCATTTTCCCTTGCGTCTTCTATATGAGATAGTTTACCCCATTCTGTCTCTCCCCATCTCATTTCGTTATATTCCTCTCTCACCTCTTATTTTCACTTTTAATTATTATCCCTTCCTATTCAATTGGCCCTGTGCCCTCTATCTATGTATACCTGTACACATATATACACACACTCACATATGTATTCATATTCCCATATACCCTCCTTTATATATCTATCTCTATCTATCTATCTATCTATCTATCTATCTATCTATCTATCTATCTATCTATCTATCTTTCTATCTATCTATCTATCTATCTATCTATCTATCTATCTATCTCTCTATCTATATGTGTGTGTATGTGTGTATACACACACACTTTTCTATTCCCTTCAACTATTCTCATACTGGGAAAAGTTTCATAAGTTACAATTATCGTTTTTCCATGTAGAAATGTACATACTTCAACATTGATAAGTTCCTTATGATTTCTTTTTCCTCTTTACCTTCTCTTTCTTCTCTTGCTTCTTGTATCGAATGTCAAATTTTCTATTCAACTCTGTTTTTTTTTTCATCAAGAATACTTGAAAGTCCTCTGTTCCATTGATTGACCATATTTAGCCCTGAAACATGATACTCAGTTTTGCTGGTTAACTGATTCTTGGTTTTAATCCTAGCTCCTTTGACCTCCAGAATATCATATTCCAAGCCCTTTGATCCCTCAGTGTAGAAGCTGCAGATCCTGTGTTATCATGATTGTGTTTCCATAATATTCTAATTGTTTCTTCCTGGCTGCTTGTAATATTTTCTCCTTCAACTTGGAATTGCAGAACATGGCTATAATGTTCCTAGGACTTTTATTTTGGGGAACTTTTTCAAGAGGTGATTGGTGGATTCTTTCAACCTCTGTTTTGCCCTCCGGTTCTAAAATATCAGCATATTTTTCCTTGAGGATTTCTTGAAGGATGATTTCTAGGTTCTTTTTTTTGATTATGGCTTTCAGGTAGTCTAATAACTTCTAAATTATCTATCATAGATCTATTTTCCAGGTCAGTGGTTTTCCCAATGAGATATTTCACATTGCCTTCTATTTTTCATTTGTTTACATTTTTTAATAGTATCTTGATTTCCCAAAAAGTCACTAGCTTCCATTTGCTCCAGTCTAATTGCGAAGGAATGATTCTCTTCAGTGAGTTTTTGAGATTTTTGTTTCCATCTGGCAAATTCAGCTTTTAAGGCCTTCTTCACCTCATTGGGTTTTTGAGTCTCTTTTGCCATTTGAATTAGTCTATTTTTTAATGTATCATTTTCTTCAGTCAGATTGTTGACTCTCATTTCATAATTCTCTTGCATTATTCTCATTTCCCTTCACGATTTTTCCAACACTTATCTTATTTAGTTTTCAAAATCCTTCTAAAGGTCTCCTATGGCCTGTAACCAGCACGTATATTTCTTGGAAGCTTTTGGTGCAGGAGTTCTGACTTCACTGTCTCCCCCCTGTTCCATGCTTTGATCTTTTTTGTCCACAATATAAGAGTCTAATATTAAATTGCTTTGCTTTCTTTGCTTCCTTTGCCTGTTCATTTTGCCATATTTACAAACATTCTTTCTTCCAAAAGTTCATTTTTACATGGTTGAAGTATAATTCACATTCTTTGTCATAAAATAATAATGCCAGATTTGATAAGATGGATGTTTTAGTCACATAAAATAATAAAAAACATAAGATAAATGAAAGATTAATAACTTGAGGAGTTGACGGAAAAATCTTGATCAATTTTGGACAATTCTCATATTGTTTCATTATAAGTACAGAAAGAATTGTGATAGCTAATTTACAGAACAGGTTGGTTATTGACAAGTAATTAGTTGAATTTTTGGAATATAGTTCTGCTATAAGGAATACTTCCTAGAAAAAAAAACCACAAAAATTAAAACAAACAAACAAAAAACCTGTTAGCATTATAGGCATATTCACCCAAAGGGTTCCTAACTTAAAACAGATGAGGTAATAGGGGGAGGAGGCAAAAAAAATTATTTCTGCACTAATGCTTATTTTTGTCTAGCCATTAACACATACCTGTACTTTTCAGTAATAACATAATCCATCTCAAACTGTCAGTCTCAGGGGGAACAAAGGTGTTCATATAAAATTCACAGAACTAAAGAGTTCCTGTCATAATACTTTATAGAAAGTCCCATCAAATATCCTGGCCTTCATTTTAAATGTCATTTAAAGTCAAAGGCAAGGATTTAAACTGTTTAAGCATGGTTTCATGACTTGGTATGTATTGAGCTTTTCAGGAAATTTATAGTTTTTAATAAAAAGGACTTGCCCTGCCTATTCTTACACATTAAAAAAAAAGAAAAATGTGTTCATAAACGTATGATCAGCTTGCATATGAAAACTGTGAAAAATGCGTAATTGACTTTCTATGGTAAGGAAGAGATATAGACTTACCATAATAATATCTTGACTGTACAAATCATTATACTTGTAATTAACTTTGGAACTTTAGTAATCCAAATCAATTATGAATGCCAACCCATGAGACTGTCAAATCAAGAAGGATTTTTATTCTTGGTTTGTTTCTCCAGAGACCATTATGGTACCTGACACTTAGTAGGTGCTTAATAAATGTTAATTTAATTCATTGAGAAGTCCTCACTGTAATATAGAATTCAGCATAAGACATATCTGTTTTGACCACCCAACCATGGATTTAGTTAACAAAATATGAAAAAGACATTTATTCTCTCACCCATTTGTGTTTAATAAGTTTTATTTTTTTTACTAGTTTTCTGTTTTTGCATAAAACACACATCTGTAATATCCTTTCTCTTAACCCTTTCAGACTTGTACAATATATAAAAAAAAACACAGTTGAACTGCTAAATATATTGTGCTTTCTCCATTCTCTCATTTTTAATTTGTGTGTTTTTTTAAATCCATTTCTTGTGAGCAATAGATAATAGGATTATGTTTTTTTTCAACAAGCTGCATTAAGCTTTTCTGATGCGCCAGTTACTGTGTAAATCAATTGTAATATAAAGACAAAAAATTAAACAGTTCCTTAGGGGACTTACCTTTTGCTGTTACAATTAGCAAAAGTACAACTTTCTTCTTTTTATATCCAATCTGTTGCTCTCTTTTTTTTTTTTTACTTGAATGTATTTTTCACTGAATGTTATGAGATATGTTTATATTTTTCTATATCTGTTTCCAATATTGTCTTTTTTCAAGCTATGATTTTTCCCTTTTCTACTATATTTCTTTGCTATAGTATATATTTTTTGGAGGGCAGTTGGGGTTAAGTGACTTGCCCAAGGTCTCATGGCTGGTTTTTGTCTTCAATGTCTGAGGCCAAATTTGAATTCAGGCTCTCCTGATTCCAGGGCCTGTGCTCTATTCACTGCACCACCTAGTCGCCCCTAATTTAGCATATTTTTAAGATGGCTAAATTCTTACTAGCTCTCTGTCACCCCAGTACCCACTCCTTTTTATTTCTCCCTTCTATTTGGTGTTTTACTCATTAATCCTTTTTTTCTTTACTACTTTCATCTGTCTATTTAATTACACCACCCAATACACCCACCCTGATTTTCCTCTCAGTAAATCCAATATATTGTCCCTTGCTCTTACCTTTCAACCATTCCTGCTTATTAATTTAATTTTTGGTTCTCTTTTCCATAAAGGATATTTTTATTATCCAACCTCTCCTTCTGTCTACCAAAGACCCTCATTCTCTGGGGTTCATTAGCACTATGATCACAGCAAACAACAACAACACAAACAACATTTCCCTAGGATTTTCTTTCAGGCACTGTGCTCAGTACTTTACAATTTTTTTCATTTAATCTGCACAACAATATATGAGGTATATTTTATTATTATACCTTTTTACAGGTGGAAAAATAAAATTAATCCCTTTCTATTCAATTTTTTTCTCAAGGAATCAGAATATCTGAGTCATGAATTCTGGACTTTCCCACTAGGCAGTTTCTGACAAAACCTTATAGGGCTTGATTTCATCTTTTTCATTGCATGTTACTTCCAGAACAAAGCCAATTCCTGAAAATTACAAAAAGGACCCTGCTTCATTATAAGACCCACACCATCACCAACACTAAAATGTAATCATTTTGCAGCTATTTAATTTATATCCTTCCCTGGTTACCTTCCCTTTGCCCCCCATCTCAGAATCTTATCCCTAAATCCATGCCCTTACACCTCTCTAGATGTTCTTGCTTCTAAGAATTCAAACTCCCTTCTTGACAAGGTAATATAAATGGTTTATACTATCAGGAAGAAAAAAAAATACTGGGAAAACTAAAATGAAATGAGGAAAAATGAAATGAACAAAACCAGAAGAATACTGTACACAGTAACAATCAATATTATATAATGATCACCTGTGAGTGACAACTATTGTCAGCAATAAAATGATCTGAGACTTTAAAGACCTGTGATGGAAATTTCCATCCCCTTACAACAAAGAAGTGATAAGAGTGTGTTTTAAGCACATTTTTTACCTTATTATCCTTGGTTTTATTTTGAGGTTCTGCATTGTCTTTTGCATCATGGCTAATATGGAAATATTTTGTATGACTGCAAATGTATAATCTATATCAAGTTGTTTTCCTTTTCAAGGAGGAGGCAGGAAAGGAAGAGAAACAAAATGGACTCAAAATTTAAAAATAAATAGTATAATATTTTGTTTAAATGCAATTGAGAAAGATAAATAAAAATTAAATGCAAAAAAATTATAATAAAATATTGTAGTGACTGAAAATTGAAAAAACTCAGGTAAAGGCCTTGGGCACGAGTGGATAAACTGGCAGTGAAGATATTCATAGCAGAAGGAAATATGACATACAGACCAGTTATACCCTGTTTATTTCCACAATGGCACAGAACTTACTTAGGACATTTCTAAGTGATTTAAAAGAGAAATAATAATCATGAATATAAATTTTATGACTTACACAGTGGAATAACTGTCAGAATAAAAATAGCTTTGTTGCACAGTAGCAAGTCTCACCAAGCAAACAAAAGAGAAGACAAATAAAATAGGAGGCAACATCTAGAAGTGAAAGAATCAAGACAAAGGGTAACAATGAAGGGAAAATAACTATAATCACTCAAGTAGAAGAGAGATGAGGAGAATGGGGAAGGAGGAAAAAGGAAAGGATTATAAAGAGAGAAAAGAAAGGAGGTAAACTTGTTTCAATGTCATGATAGCTAACACTGATGAATGATCCTATGAGAGAAAGGAGGTGTTCTGTTGAAAAAAAAAAAGAGAAACCTTTTATAGGGTATTATCTGAAGAGATTTGGTGCTTATAGATATTATTCAACCTTCTTTGGGAGAAAGGGAATCAAAATTCATGCAAACAACAGACATCCAGAAGAGTAAAAGGGTGTAAACCCAGAGAAGATAATTTAAGGGAAAGTTAAGGGGGAAAAAAAACAAATAGGGGGACAAATAAAAATAATGAAGTGGCCAGCAAGAAATATAAAAAGATACGCACAAACACATACTGTATTGCAATATCCACTACAAAGTCTTCAGGAATTGGTTTATTTTAAGACTGAATACAACAAAATAATTTAGGTTAATGAGGAAAGAACTATTAGGTAATTAAAAAAAAAACTAATGTAAGTAAGAAAGAACTGAAAATAGTCATATCAGGGGCGGCCAGGTGCTCAGCGAGCAAGAGCACCGACTACAGTGTTGGGATGACCTGGGGATCTAATCCGAGCTCCGATATTTAGCACCACACCCAGAAATAACTGGCTGTGTAACCTTGAGCAAGTTACTTAACCCCGATTGCTTAAAAAAATAGTAATATCAAAAGTTTTAATTCTGTGTGAAATAGAGAGAAGTAAGGAATAAAAATGTTATAAATTCCAAGAATCAAGGAATAAGTCTTGAATAGACAGAAAGGGAAGATAAAAAAAAATGATGGAGAAGATAGTAGAATAGGAGGAAAGAGTTCATTCTACCTCCTCATTATCCTTTTTTTTTTTTTTTTGGATAATTCACAAACACATTTTGTCTGGAAAAGTGCACAGAAGATAATTTGTTTGAGAAAGGCAAGAAAAGCAAAATTGAGGAAATACCTGGAGATGATAGATGTAGCATTTTCTTCTTGTGGAACATCAAAGAGGCTACTATTACTTGGTCAATGAGCATAAGAAGACTGGAAAGCTAGAAGATCAGGTTTTGAAGGGCACTGAATGCCAAGTAGATGGAATTTAGAGAGAAACATAATGAGCTACATTTTGGAAATGTTGAGTTAAAATGTCTACCAGACATCCAGTTCAAGTTATCTGAAAGAATATATGAGATGGGAAGTCATCAGGGAGATTTGAAAAGGATATTTAGATTGAAATAACATCAGCATGGAAATAATATTTAAATCCAGGTGAATTGATAGGACCACCAACGTAGTATACAGTGAGAAAAGAGAGGGCCTGGGACAGAAAACTCATGAAGTTAGAAGGCATGATCTGGATGAGGATTCAGCAAAGGATATTGGTAAGAAATATTCACATAGCTAGGCAGAGTACCAAGAAAAAATGGTGTTTTGGAAACCTAGAGAGAAGAAAGCATCAAGAAGAAGGTGATCAACAACGTTAAAGAGGTTAAAGACTTAAAAAGGGAGAAGAAGAATGATGACTGAGAAAAGATAATTTAATTTGGTGACAGAGATCACTGTTAACTTTGAAGAGAATGGTTTAAGTGATATGTTAACATCAGAAGCAATATTCTAAAAGGTTAAAAACTGAGGAGACAATGAAGCTACCAATTGTAGAAGTCCTTTAGCAAAAAAGTGGAGATGAGATATAAAATGATAGATAGTAAGGATGGAAGGATCAAGTGAAGGTTTGGTGCTTTTTCTTTGATTTTTTTGTTGGGTTTTTGGTTAGTATTTCATTTTCTGTCAGTATAGGGGAGACATGGGAACATTCATAAGCAGTATAGAGTGTTCCAGTAGATAGGGAAAGATTGAAAATAAGTGGTACAGTAGGGATATCAGAGATCATAATCTGTTACAGGAAATGGAAAGTGATAGAATTGATTAAACACTTAGAGAATTTAGTGTTGGTAAGGAATAAGGGTAGTCCTTCATGTGAGTTAGGAGTGAAGTATGAGATAGTGGCAGTATGAATCTGAGTGATAGATGAGGAATTGGGGAGAATTAGAAGTTCACAGCTCATGACCTCAAGTTTATTTTTCAATTTATTTTCTGTAAAAATATGTTTTTAGCTGAAGGATTGGGAATGCATGGACAATTTGAGGAGAGATGAAAATGAAAAAGCTAATACGGAGAATGGAATAGAAAGTTGGTAAGGCAGGTATAGGAGAAATGCCTAGCTGCAGTGAAAGTACAATTGATTATGTGCAACATAAAGGTTTAGTGGACCCCTCAGAGTGTTTTTTTTTTTAATTTTCTTCACCTTCCCTTAGTAGCATATGTGTAGGTGGTAAGACAGTCAATTCTGGGTCAAGTCTGAAATTGGCAGAACATAATTGGCAAAGTGAAAAGGGGGCAAGGGATTGTAACCACAAGAAAAACAGAAATTTTTGCTGTTTTTCTGGATTGTTTTAGTAAATCACGTGCCTTTGATTGAGTGTTACATTTGATTGAATCAAGAGTCTTTGATTGGATATATATTGTATTGCTTTGAGGGAGAGGATAGAGTAGAGAGAGAAGCAGAGGTGAGAGAGAAGTGAGTGTGAGTAGGCTATGGGAACTTGCTTGTGGGGTGACCTATGAGAAAGAATGGTTGTGACTTCAGTGCTCTATCTATTGATATGTTTTAAATTTCTCAGATAGAAGTCCTGTCTGTTGATCTGTGGTTGACTTCTCAGACAGAAGTCCATTTGTTGGTCTGTGTTAATTTCTCGGACAGAGTCTTGTCTTTTGGTCTTTATGAGTGAATTTCGCTGAAGAGTAGAGATCCGCCTGTGAGAAAAAGCCTTAGCTTGAGCTTCTTATTAAGAGCTGTTAATGTGAATTGAAATGATGTGCTAGTATTGTGTATAAATATTGTTGTAGCCCTGTTAAGTTTTGTTTTCCTAGAAACAGATGCTGTGGGTAGAATCCCCTGGAGACTGCTGTTGGGCAAGAGCTTGGAGTGGATCAGTCCCCTTGAGATGAGTAATGGAGCAGGTGCACAAAGCTGCCTATGTGTGAATCCAGGTGAGACTTGGCGGTGGTCAGCCCACAGAGGAAGAGGCACGGGAAGTCAGTGTGGAAGTCAGCCTAGAGTCAAAATGAGAGAGGAATTTACTTGAACACAATGTATTGATTGAGGAGATTGTGATTTACTCTGACCTAGTTGTGGATGATGTTTATATTTTCTGCTATCCCTTTGAGAGTGAGATGTTATGCTAGGGAAGACCCTGGCCTAAGATCCCTTGCATATGTAAACAAGTATTTTGGGGAATGCTACTGAATGCAATGCTATATGCTATGTACCCTATGACATACTGAGTGATTATATATAGAACTGACAGGGGTGTGTAGGAGACGCTGGGCCATGCTAACAAGTTATCACCTCATATATGAAGGCAGAGACACGGTTCTGGGCGAGAAAGCTCAGATGGAAAGGGAATTGGTTAGTTTGCATGACAAGCTTTCCGTGTTACAACATGCAGGCTTTCCTTTAGAAGAGCAAGTTGGAAAGTTTATATGGTAGAAGAAAAGGCTACTGTGCCTTTAGCACTCAAAAAGAAGCAAAAATGTAACAAGAGTAAGATTCATGCAGCTCTTGAATAGGCTGGGCTTGAAGGGGGCCCAAATACCTACCAGGAGGATGCATGGGAGAAAAATGAAACAAAGTTAGATGAGGCTTCTAATGCAGAAGTTAGTCCAATTCTAAGAAAAGAGCAGGCGAACCAGGGGAACCACATTGTGTTTCATGAAGTAAATGAGGATTTTACTCAGTAGGAGGTCACTAATACATTAAAACAATTCACAAAAAGGATGGGATAATCATTAGTATATTGAATGGTGAGAATCAGTGTGTATACACACGTGTGTGTACATGTATACACAGACAGTCGGCAAAGGATGAGTTGAATATGAAGGGATCATATCTACAAAATAAAATTAAGAGATGAGAAGGAATAAAGGGAGAGATAGAATAATGTAAATTATCTCACATAAATGTGGCAAAAGAAAGCTGTTACAATGGAGGGAAAGAACAGGAAGGTGCAAGGGAATGACCTTACAAGTCAACAAGAATCAACCTTACTCTCATTAGATTTGGCTTAAGGAGGTAATAACATACATATTAAATTGGGTATGTTACCCTACAGGAAAGTAGGGGGGAAGGAGATATGAGGGGGTATCATAGAAGGGAGGGCAGATTAGGGGAGAGGGTAATTAGGAGCAAACACTTTTGAAAAGGTACAGCGTCAAAGGAGAAAATAAAATAAAGGGGGATGGGATAGGATGGAGGGAAATATAGTTAGTCTTTCACAACATGACTACTATGGAAATGTTTGGCATAAGTACTTATGTATAACCTATATTGAGGCTTGTCTTCTCAGTGGGAATGGGTGAGTAGGGAAGAAGGGAGAGAATTTGGAACTCAAAGTTTTAAAAACAAATGTTAAAGATTCTTTTTACATGCAATTGGGAAATAAGATATGAAGTATCGAAATCCATCTTGCGCTACAAAAAGGAAGGGGAGGCATCGGGGGGGGGGACGGCATATAAGAGAGGGTAAATTGGGGAAAGGTATTCAGTATGCTTGCAATCTTGGGGTGGGGTTGGGGAGAGATGGGGAGAAAATTTTTTATTCAAAATCTTGTGGAAATGAATGTTGAAAGCTAAAAATATAATACATAATATTTTTAAAAGAAAAAAAATTGTTTACTGATGTATTGAGAGCAGGGGTGGATTTTGGAAGAAAAATGATATTCCAACAAATGAACTACATAAAATGTACTGAGAAAAGCGACTTAATATCCGAGCGAAAAGGGAAGAACTACTCTTACTGATCCTCCTGAAATGTATGTATTCAAGTTCGTCACACTTGCAGTGAGAATAGGAAATTAACCAGATTAGCTCAGATTAAAAAAGTATATCTCTAGCAAGAATGATAACCCCCAAACTGCACATTAGAAAACAGTAAACAACATTGAATAAAGCTATGATAGTGGGCTCATGAACTCCAGAAGCACAGCTAACCCTGCATCTACCCTGCTTCTGGTTATTGTCTCCTTTTTTCTTTTTGGCTTTTTGTCTGTTAAATTTGTTTGCTAGATATTTTTCTTGCAGACTTTAGTACCCTTCACCTGTAGATTCCTCATTGCTTAAGCCAGATGTCACCCCCTGTCCATGACTATAATGTGTCACCTCTGAACCTGACATTGACCAAACTCCAGATGCTAACGAATAGGACCTCTTGGGGTAGGGAGAATTTTGTCTAATTTCACCAGGAAGTAGCTATGGAAGAAGAGGTCTTTGCCCGTTACCTAAGATTTTGAGCCCCATTTGTTCAAGGGGGAAAGAGGGGGTGTTCATGCTCAAACTACAACTAAGATATTGTTTTATGTGCTTATATTGTGTTATCCCTGTTATATAGTTGTAAAATTCTGTTGATAACAGTTGTACCATTGACCTGTGTAATGGATATGAAAGATCTTGGGGTGAAATTTATTTTTAATATATTTTTGCTTAATGGGAAATTATTTCCCATCCATTAATAGGCCCATGTGACCTGATTGAGTCATATGGAAACCTGTAGTCAGAGTAGCTTGCTGAATGGGTCGAACAGGAAGGAGTGGAACAGGAAGAGGAGGAGCTGGAGAGAGCTAAGGGAATTGGGACAGAGCAGTTAGAGGTGAGGGAGAAAGAGGAAGTAGGCAGCAAGGTGTAAGTGTTCATTTGTGGGAAGGCCCTAACAAGGGGAAGGCTTGGGGATGGCAGTACCCTCTGCATTGTTATTGGGTATAGATTTCTTTGTTGTTACGATGTACTGGAATTTCTGGTGTTTGAATAAATGTTTTGGTACTGTCTTCCATGTGGATAGTCTGTTATATTTTGTGATTCAGAATTATGCCAACAAAATGACAGCTGCCATAGGAGCTCTGAATATCATGTGGGTGATGCATGGATTCCAGACAGGAGTACAGTATAAAATTGAATTGTATCACCAAAGGGTCAAGATGGTGAAAAGAAGGATATAATAGTTAATGCAGGGGAGATAGACTTGGAAGACACTGAAGTGTCAAAAGTTTGAGAAACATGTTGTAAAGGAAGAGTAGGGTATTGCAAGGCAAAGAAGAGGGCAAGAGGGAGAAATGATACTATTGTTAGAGAAAGGTATTTACATTTCTTGAATGTGGAGGTGGTATATTTGTGGGTGATAGCAAGATCAAGGTTATATCCTGCTCCATGAAGAAATGCTCCAAATCACTATTGATTAGAGAAATGCAAATGAAAACAACTCTTAAGTACCACATCTCACCAGTCAGATTGGCTAAGATGACAAAACAGGAAAATGACAAATGCTGGAGAGGATGTGGGCAAATTGGAACACTAATGCATTGCTGGTGGAGTTGTGAACTGATGCAGCCTTTCTGAACAGCAATCTAGAATTATGCCCAAAGGGCTATAAATACTTTCATATCCTTTGACCCAGCAATACCACTCCTAGGGTTATATCCTAAAGAGATCATAGAAGTGGGAGGAAGACCCTCATGTACAAAAATGTTTATATCAGCTCTTTTTGTGGTGAAAAAATTCTTCCAAAGAATTGGAAATTAAAGGGGTACCCATCAATTGGGGAATGGCTGAACAAGTTGTGGTGTATGCATGTTATGGAATACTATTGTGCTGTAAGAAACGAGGAGCAGACCATCTTCATATTTACCTGGAGAGGCTTATACGAACTGATACTGAGTGAGAAGTGTAGAACCAGGAGAAATTTGTACACAATTACAGACACAATGTATGTGTGATGACCAACTTTGATAGACTAGACTCTTCTCAGCAATGCAGTGATATAAGTAAATCCCAAAAGACTCATGATGGAGAGAAATGTGTGCATCCAGAGAAAGAACTAGACAGAACTGAGTTTATATCCAGATGGAAGCAAAATACCTGATCTTTTTCCTTTTCTTGTTTGTTTTTATGTCCTCTTTACCATTTTTCATTCCATCTGATACATTCTGTCTTTATAACCTGACTAATGTATAATGTGAAAGTATTTACAGATCCTGTACTTGACTATATGCTGCCATGGAGGGAGAGAGGAGGGAGGGGGACAAAAAGTGAAACTCAAGGAATTGTGGAATTGAATCCTGTAAACTAAAAGGAAGCAAACAAATTAATTTAAAAAATTAAAATAAAAAAAGGTTATATCCTGCTCTCTGTGGCAGAGGTAGAGTATAGGAGTAGGTCATAGGGGGTGAGGAAGTTGGGGAACTGAGGCAGTTTGAATGTTAGTGTATTTGAAGGAAAGTCAAAATATATATAAAATTATCATACTATGAAGGAAAGCCTTGGAGAAGGGAGAAAACTTGTTTGCCATGTTGTTGTGTAGTGTTTTGTCCTTTGTTTTCAAAGAGGACCATTGGCACCAGGAAAATGATGACATGACTTGCAGCTGACTTTGATTTGAGTGAGGGAGGGCTTTTCAAGGTCACCAGCTTCACTTTCTCCTACAGAGTCATCTGGATCCAGTGACCAGATATTCATCATGATGACTGGAGCTGATCCAGGATGTAATGGAAGACCCTGACCCTTTTAGGCTTAGACTTTTTCAGGTACTCAGAGTGAGGTAATGCTCATTCAGGGAATAGGCCTCTTTAAGAAGTGAGTAAAGAGGGGGCCATGTAGAACAGAGAGTAAAAGCACTGGCTCCAGTGTTGGTCTGACCTGGGGGATAGAATCTGGGCCCAGATACTTAGTACCACACCCAGAAATAACTGGCCGTATAACCTTGAGCAAGTTACTTAACCCCAATTACTTAAAAAAAAAGTGAGTAAAGGGATGGCCCCTTTAATTAGAAAAAAATAACTCATTGAGGAAGGAAGGATAGTAGTGACCTAGAGTTCTGTAGATCACAGCTACTAAGATTTTGATTGAGCAATACAATCATTTATAAAGTTTATGTTTAGTTTTCTTCTCCTTATGACTTTGTTCCCACTATTGCTTACTTTCATTTTATCTGATTTAATTAATTAACTTTTAATTTTCTCTCACTTTTTTTTAAAGCAATCGGGGTTAAGTAACTTGCTCAAGGTTACACAGCCAGTTATTTTTTGTGGGTGCCGATTATCTGAGGCCAGAAATGATCCCAGGTCTCACAACTCTGGGGCTCTCTTACTCACGGCGCCACCTGGCCGCCCCTAACTTTTAATTTTTAACATCTACTTCGAGAGAATATTGATTGTCAAATTTTCTATCTACCCCTCTTCTACTTCCTCCTGAGGACGGCATGCAATCTGATATAGGTTCTACTTATACATTCATATTAAAGATATTTTCACATTATTCATGATGTAAAGAAGAATTAGAATTAATGGGAGAAATCAAAGAAAAACAAAACAAAACAAAAGGAGAGCAAATAGTATGCTTCCATTTTCATTTAATTTCCAAAGTTGTTTCTCTGGATGTGGTTAGCTTTTTCCATTGTGAGTCTTTTGGAGCTGGTTTAGAACCTTGCATTGCTGAGAAGAGCTAAGTCCATCAAATTCAGTCATGGTACAATGGGGTTGTTACTCTTTCACTTCCTTTTATGAGTTAGCTTAATCATTGTCCCTCTCCAAATTATAAACCCTTTCCTGGGGTTCTACTTTTTCTATAAACTGGGTTGTTTGATCACCTTTCATGAGCTCATGAATTTCAAATTTGGAAGGCATTTTGGAGAGTAACCAGGTTCTATGGCCGACAGCCAGGATTTTCTGACCCCTAATCATGGACATAGAGAAACAGTCACGACATAGTTAATAAAGAACTGAATCAGTGGATAAGACTTGGATTCAAGGCCTACCCATGATACAGTCTCTCAGAGGAGGAAATTAAGAACAGAAATATCAGATAAGTTTCTATTATGTGTTGTACATTTTGCACTATTCAAATATTATCTTATTTATTCCTCACAGCAACACTAAGAGGTTTGCACTATTGTTTCTCCCATTTTACTATTTAGGAATCTAAGGGAGACAGAACTTAGGTAACTTACCCAGGATGTAACATTTGCTAAGTTTCTGATCCACATTGGAATTCAGTTTTTCCTAATTCCAAGAACAATATTCTACACTATACCACCCAATTGCCTCCAATGACTAAGGAAACTTCCTAAGAATTTAAATTGCAGAGCAAGTATAAATTTGCTTTGGTCGAAAGAGTTTCCTCACAGAGAATTTTCCACTGAGATGTAATAAAAAATCCAGTTAAAATGCATAAATAAGTTATGAGCATTTCTTTAACAAGAAAATAAAATAAGACCAAAAACAAAATATTTCACAAAAAAAACCTTTTTTGTAGATTTCTGTAATGATTTCTTTCTAGTTTTTGAAATAACAAATAATTTATGCTATATTTGTAAAGAATACTGGATTTTCTTTTTCAAATGAGTTATATAGAAACTAAAAGAAAATGTATGGGTATCAGAATTTCTAAATTTTAATATTTAATCATTTTTGTGTTTTCTATTCTTCCCAGTGGTACTAATTAAAGCTGTTATTTACACCTCCATTAAAAATCCATTCCAATGATGCCTCATGGAGAACAGGTGACCTTTAGATCTCAAATGCCTTTCCCCTGAAACACAAGCTCTGGCAGGTCCTAAAAACCTGGGAAGTGTTCTAATTCCCTATCAATCTATTGGGCAAAGACCAACTTTGTTATGTTTGTAGAAACAGGACATCACTGCAGTCCTCAAAGATGATCTGTTAAAACAATAACAATCAGTGCTCTATGTTCATATCCCACCTCCCACTTGTTTTATTCCCTACTTTGATCCTGGCCCTTTTCAAAAGTGGGTAATTCCAACTTCCCTCCCCCCCAGGCTGCCCTCCCTTCTATCATCCCCCCTCTCATCCCCTTCCCCCACTACTCTCCTGGAGGGTGAGATACCCTATTTAGTGTGTATTTCATTCCCTCCTCATATTTAAACCATGGAAACTCTAGATATAATATATTTAAGCAATAGACACTTAAGCAATCCCTGATACTTTTCCCTGTAAGCTGAACTAGAATCAGCAATAAATTACAAAGATAAACTAGAGCACTTAAATTTTCCAAACAGTTCAAAATTCCATGGGCCAAAGAATATAATAAGCAAGTCCTTGCAAATCCTAGAGCTGCTGCTTTACAGCAATCCCATCCTGCAATATTCTGCTCTCACAGTGGTGATGAAAAAAAAATGAAAGCAAGGAAAAACCTTTGCTGGAAATTGTTATTCCTGTTGATAAGGACATAGTCAAGGAATATTTCCTTTTTTATATTTAGGCATTTTTATTTATTTTTCAAATGCTTTATTGACTTCTGATTTACATCATTCATTTCTGCCAAATTTTGAGTTACAAATTTTCTCCCCATTTTTCCCCTACCCACAGCCCCTAAATAGCAGTCCCACAGTACATACCCTCCTCCAATCAGTTCTCTCCCATACTTTCTCTCATGCCCCTTTCGAATTTTCTAGTGGATCTCTATGCCCCAGTGCCTGTATATCTTATTTATAATTACATATAAAATAGTATTAATAATATATACATATATATGTATATATATATTTGAATATTTGATTTAAAAACTTTGGATTCCAGATTCATTCCCTTCCTCCCTCATCACCCACCCTTACTGGGAAGATAAGCAGTTCAGTATAGATTGTACATGTGTGGCTAATGCAAAACAATAACACAGTAGATATATTGTAAAAGACTGACTATATTTCCCTCCCTCCTATCCAGCTGCCCACTTGTTCTATTCTCTAATTTGATCCTTTCCCTTTTCAAAAGTGATTCCAACTTCCCTCCCCCCAGCCTGTCCTCCCTTCCATCATCCCCCCTCACATCCCCTTCCCCCCCTACTCTCCTGGAGGGTGAGATACCCTATTTAGTGTGTATTTCACTCCCTCCTCAGGCCAAATTCAATGGAAATAAGGTTGACCCATTCCCTTGTGCCTTCCTATTCTTCCCCTCCATTGTAACCATTTTCCCTTCCCTCTTCTATATGAGAGAGTTTACCCCACTCTGTCTCTCCCCATCTCCTCTCATTATATTCCCCTCTCACCTCATAATTTCAGCTTTAAAGTATCATCCCTTCCTGTTAAATTGATCCTGTTCCCTCTATATATGTATACCTCTAAACATGTATACACACATTCACATATGTATTCATATGCCCATATACATTCATATATATATATATATATATATATATATATAGAGAGAGAGAGAGAGAGAGAGAGAGAGAAAGAGACAGAGAGATAGAGAGAGAGACAGAGACAGAGAGACAGAGAGATAGAGAGAGAGAGGGAGAGAGAGAGAGAGAGACAGAGAGAGAGAGAGAGAGAGAGAAATTCTATTCCCTTCAAATACTGAGAAAAGTTTCACAAGTAACAATTATTGTTTTTCCATATAGGAATGTTAATAGTTCAACTTTGATAAGTTCCTTATGATATCTTTTCCCTGTTTACCTTCTCATGCATTTCTGGCTTCTTGTATCTGAGTGTCAAATTTTCTATTCAACTCTGATTTTTTCAGCAAAAATGCTTGAAAGTCCTCTATTCCACCGAATTACCATATTTTCCCCTTAAACATGATACTCAGTTTTGCTGGGTAGGTGACTCTTGGTTTTAATCCTAGCTCCTTTGACCTCCAGAATATCATATTCGAAGCCCTTTGATCCCTCAGTCTAGAAGCTGCCAGATCCTGGGTTATCCTGATTGTGTTTCCACGATATTCTAATTGTTTCTTCCTGGCTGCTTGTAATATCCTCTCCTTAATCTAGGAATTCCAGAACCTGGCTATAATATTCCTAGGAGTTTTCTTTTTGGGCTCTTTTTGAGGAGGTGATTGATCAGTGGATTATTTCAACTTCTATTTTGCCCTCTGGTTCTAAAACATCAGGGCAGTTTTCTTTGAGAACTTCCTGGAGGATGATTTCTAGGTTCCTACTTTCATCATGGCTTTCAGGTAGCCCAATAATTTTTAAATTATCTCTCCTGGATCTATTTTCCAGGTCAGTGGTTTTTCCCTTGAGGTATTTCACATTGCCTTCTGTTTGGATCTGTTTAACAGCATATTGATTTCTCATAGTCATTAGCTTCATTTGCTCCTATCTAATTCTGAAGCAATGATTCTCCTCACTGAGCTTTTGAGATTCTTTTTCCATCTGGTAAATTTGGCTTTTTAAGGCATTCTTCTCCTCATTGCCTTTTTGAGCCTCTTTTGCCATTTGAGTTAGTCTATTTTTTAAGGTGTTATTTTCTTCAGTAAGGCTGTTGACTCTCATTTAGTAATTTTCTTTCATTGTTCTCTTTTCTTTTCCCAATTTTTCCTCCACTTCCCTTATCTGCTTCTTAAGGTCTTCTATGGCCTGTAACCAGCTCATATTTTCCTGTGAAGCTTTTGGTGCAGGAGTTCTGACTTCACTGTCTTCCTCCTGTTCCATGCTTTGCTCCTTTTTGTCCCCAAAATAGGAGTGTAATGTTGGAATCTTCTGTCTGCTTTGTTTCCTTTGCCTGGTCATGTTGCCCCTCAGTCACTGGAGCCCTGGGCTTTTTGCCACAGTAGGACTCTGCCACCAGAGAAGGGAGCTTTCATCCCAAACGCTAGGATTTTCTCAGCTGCCAGCTGCCGGAGGTATTAGTTGCATGCCATCTCTGAGGTCTCCAAAAGCTCTGGCAAGCTGGACACACACCCCACGACCTCCACCCTAGAATGCAATCTAGATCCAAGAAGGTTAAAGCAAGAGCAATTACCCCTCAGACTGGTACTTGGTCCCCCTACACTCTGCAGGCCAGGAGCTGAAGCTGCCAGGTGGTGCTGGCTGGCTGTGCAGGAGTCTCAGAGGCTTATTGTCCCTCGGGAAAAAGCCAAGTACTCCCACTTACTGGGTCCCAAAGTCCAGACTGCAGTGACTTCTCACTTTGTCCTTCACATCTAAGTGTTGATAAATCTGGAAAGGGCCACAGCTGTTGCTGATCTTGAGTCCCTCTGGCCAGGGGCTGGTCAGGCCCACCCTGGGGTTAAAGCTTTGGAGTGGGGCTGGGCTTGGCTCCCAGAGTACTTCACTAGCTTATTCCTGCCAGCCTGCCTTTCTGTCCTTAGGGGGAGGTTATCTTCTCTGTGTCATTTTGTGGGTTGTGCAGCTCCAAAGTTTGTTTAGAGTCCCCTTTTTACATGTATTGGGGAAGGTGCAAGCCGGAGGAGTGGGCAGGTCCCGCATGTACTCTGCCATCCAGGGAATATATATATATATATATGTATTTTTTTTTTTAAGTGGCAGTTGTGGTTACATATTTACACATTGTCAGGTAGCTATGAAAGCAGTATGCCAAGAATCTTAACACCAAAAGAACTTCCTGGAAAATTACTCATGTTGTACATTGTCTTTAATTCTCCAAGCTGTTTTTTCTGTCATTTCTTGCTCCCTCTGAGATTTATTATAAATGATTGAAAATTCAAACAAAATGAAAACTCATATATAAGATTTCTAAATGTCAAAGACTGATATGAGAAAATAAAAAGATCCTCTGTATCTTCTGCTCTTACTGAATGCTCTACATGTAGGTCTTAATCATTGCTGTATGTGTCATGGATATATTTGTCATTCTGGTGAAAACTATGGACCCTTTATCATAAAAAATATTTTAATTGCATAAAATAAAGTCCATAAGATTAAAAAAGAAACCAATTACATATATATGTATATATTATTTATACATGTTCATAAATCTGAATTTAAGAACCCCTACTCCGTGATAAATAAACATTAATAACAACATTTTAAACAAAACAAAACATACTCTGTGTATATGAACACTGTTGTTTATGAAAATGATTCAAATTAATGGAAATTTTTTTCATAATGATTTATCAGATAATTCATTTTTACAGGAAAGTATATTCTAGGCATGGAAGGGAACTGTTACTCAAAAGAAATTAGGCTGAGAATAGGTAAAAAAGCTTAATTTTTTTCATTGTTTTTTACTAAACTTTAAATACATAATAAGAAAAGGAAACGTAAATGATATATTAAACTTCAATATGAAATGAGAACAATAACATGTCGTGTGTAGATCAGAATATAGTAGAGGATTCAAAATATGTAGCAATATATATATATATATATGTATATATATATATATATATATATAAATTTGAAGGCCTTTACACATTAAATATTGTGTGTTAAGCTGAAAGCTGTCCATCTTTTATTTGTTTCCTTGTGTTTTTTATAGAAATTCCGGAGGAAAGACCAAGTCCCTAGGTAGATGAGGCAAGCTCATTTATTTTACAATTTATTGTAATAAAAAGGGTTTGCCTCTTACTCAGCAATACACATCAAAGACGAAATTTTCACAATTTAAATCCCCTGTCCCGAAAACGCGAATTCCCTCTCTCATTTCCTCATTGGTTGAGTACTTTGAGGTATACAAGTTCCCTGCATGCCTATTTCATGGTCCCCACCCATCCAAATATGTTCACATACATCGCAAGTAGATTAAAATGAACCTTAGCTCCTCTCAGGGGGAGGAGGGGATAAGTTTCACTAAGCAGGTAAACATGCTGTACTTAGAGCCTGACTGACCTACTCACCCTGTTTTAACCACAGAACCAGTCAAAACTAGTTTTCCCCTTTTTACTAGGAATTGTTTCCGCAAAAAGCCCCTTTATTCTAGGCAAAAAGCACCCCTATTAACTACTAACAGGTGTTGCTCCCAAAAGCCCCCTCACCAGTAAGAGGTGTTGCTACGAAAAGCCCCCTAACTAGAATTGTTTTTGCAAAAAAGCAGCTAGGTCTATTAAACCCACTTTCCTGAACCTGTGTAGAAACATAATTTAAAAAAAATATATTTCATACTTGTAGGTTTTCTTTTGTTCTCTGGTATATACACTTTTTACTTTGTTCTTTTCCTCCTTCTTTGACCCTACCCAGCACTCCAAGGCTACAATTGAGCATGGGTATATTTATATACAGGTATTGATATATACATACATGTATACATATATACATGCATACATATATAAACATATACTTTAGCTAAGAGATTCTACTCCTAATCTTGTTTTTATTTGTACATATCTCTTTTTGTCCTATTTTTACCCTCCTATTACTTAACCTATCCCCGCACTCCAGCAATCTCTCCTTTACCCTGCCATTCTCCTAAATCTAAACACCCTTTTCTTTTCCCCTTGGACCCATTCTGTGCTCCTCCCGTCTAAAACTCACTCCCTTGTCCTTCCATTCTATCTAAATCTAAACACCCTTCTATACCCCCTTTTAACCTATTCCCTCATCCTCTCCTCTAAAGATCTCTCCTTATCCTCTCCCCCTCCCCCCATACCCTTATAGTTTTTTTTTAGAAGACTTATATTCTTCTAGATACATATGCATTTTCCCCTCTTGAATCCATTCCCAATGAATGTTGGTTTCCAAAACTAAGAGTCCCCCACGCCCATCTAATTCCTTTGTATTGGTTCTTCCTCTTACACCTCATTTGTATAGAATAATTTCTGTTTTAGCTATTCTTGAACGGTTTTACTTATTAAAGTCATGTCGTATTCAGGTCTACTCCAATCTTTCTTATGAGCTACCTAAACACTAATAACAATCTTAGTCATAGGTTTTTCATTTTCCATACATAAATGGTAAACCTTTTTGAGTTTCTTGAAATTGGTGATTGGTATGTACCTTATATTTTTGTTGGCTCTTGTATATCAAATCTATTGAAATTTTTTAAAACAGTTCTGAAAGAAATCTGACAGTTGATCAAATGTCCATTTATTTTTTTTTCTATTTGAAATTATGCTTAGCTTTCCTGTCAGTCACAGACCCAATTCTTTTGTTCTTCGTTATAGAGCATTCCAAGAGCTGTGATCTTTTAGTGTTGCCAATGGTAGGTAGGTCTTATGTGATTTTAATTGCGGTAAAGTCATACGTAATTTTTTTTCCCTTATTGCTGATAACATTTTGTCCTTGATCTGGGCATTTCTGAATTTAACTATAATATTCCTGTGAGTTTTCCTTGTAGGATATCTTTTGGGTGGTGACCAGTGTTTTTTTTTTTTTCTAATTCTACTTTCCTTCTCTTTTTCTAATGCTTCAGGACAATTTTCTTTCTTCTGTATTTATTTCATGTATTATTGTATCAAGATTCTTTTTTTTTATCAAAACTTTCAGGTAGTACAATTATGCTTATGTTTTTTTCTTCTTTTTCTCTTCTCTACATATATAGTTTTTTTTTTGGAGATGTTTCACATTGTCTTTTGTTTTTTCATTCTTTATATTTTATCTTTTTATTTCTTCATCTCTTATAACTTCACTGGCTTCCCCTTGCCCAATTCAGAATTTCAAGGAGTCATTTTCTTCCTTATGATTCTGAATTTCCTTTTCTAATTGGTTGAATTTCTTGTTATAATCTCCTTGCTTTTCTTGTATTATTCTTATTTTTATTTTTTACTCAATATCTCTCATTTGATTTTGAAAGTCTTTTTGAACTTCAATTAATTCTTTTTGAGCAGGTAAATTTGACATTATTCCTTGGGGTAGAAGAAGGTTTCTTTTAGTGTTCTCCTCTGAAGATGAACCCTAGTCTTCCCTATTCCCATGGTAGCCCTCTCTGGTTGAATTCTTTCTCCTTTGCCTGTGCTTTAAAAAAAATTGTAATAATTTTTTTTCTTTTACAAATGTTTTATTTTTATTTTGAAATTAAATTACCAAAAGGAACATTTCCACACATGACAGAACACAAAACAAGGATTGTATATGAAATTATGAATCTATATTTCATACTTCTATTTAAAAATATTGTACATTTCACAAACATTATTTTCAAGACTGTTCTGTTTCTGTCTTTTTTTCTGAACTTCTTTCTAGTCTATGCATTTTTAAAAGTCTATTTCCATGGTCCTTGTTTTTTTTTTCCTTTTGTTATCAGTCATTTCCAACCCTCTCTACTTCAAATTCCTTTCAATTAAAAAAAAAAGAAAAATACTCTCTTGTAACAAATAAGCATACTCAAACAAAATGAATCCAAATGCAAGCATGTTTAAACATGTATTTCTTCTGTACTGTGCACCAACATTCTCAGGAGGGAACTGATATTTTTTCTTTTCTTTTTCAAATTTTTTTTTTTCATTTGTAAAATTTGATTTTTCTCTTCCTCCCAATCTCCTTCCCATTGGAAAAAAAAAGACAGAAAAGCAAAAGCCTTGTAACAAATATGAATGGTGAACAAGTATAAATTCCCACATTGACCAGTTCCAAAAAATATGTCTCAGTCTGTACTGTGAGCCTATCACCACTCTGTCAAGAGGTAGATGTAGGAATCAGGAGGACCTGAAGCTCAAATCAAGCCTCAGACGCATACCAGTTGTGTGACCCTGGGTAAGCCAATCAACCCCATTGCCTCAAAAAGAAAAAAAAAAGTTAGCATTTATAATCACCTGTAGTCCTGGGGTATGGGGAATGGTGCCTCCAGCCTCTGATACTCTTCCTTTCTTCCCTCTGACCTTGAACTCAAAGCAAGACCTCCTGTATTCTATAAGTGCCCACAATCCGCAGTCCCTGCCACGTTGCTTTTGCACTCACTGGGTATGTGTTGGTTCTTTCTCATGCCCACAGCTCTATACAGCACCCCTGCTTCTACTGTTTCTTGTCACCAAAGGTTCCTTAGATCTTCCCCAGGTCAGATGCCCAACTCCCCTTGCTGTCCTGGGAGTAAAACCTCCTGTGAAGAGGCAGCCTCCCTACCCAGCTGACCCTAGGGCTTGCCTGTTATTTGAACAGCTTGCAGTTTGTTATTAAAGCAGACCCTAGCTTGGAGGTTTTTACTCTTCACAGAGAGAAAATCTAATTCTGTGATTTTTCTTCAGGTTTTCTCCAATTGTCCCAAAAAGACCCCTGTTCTGCCCCTACTCTTATTTGTTTTCAAGACTCTATGTTCCCTCAGAGGCATTATTTCCTCTCTTTTGTGGAAGAAAATCTGAGAGTTTGAAATTTTCTAATTTAATCTGCCATCTTCCCAGAATCCCCGCTCCACTTAAGTTTTTTAAAATAATGTAAATCCTACCTTATAAGTTTGATATATATATATGTATTTCATGATATTAGGATCCATTGCAATCTGAAAAACAATTAAATTGATATAAATTCTATGAATTTTATTTTAGTCAATTAAAAATAATTCTGAGAGAGCTTCCAGAGGTTTTATTACATTATAAAACAGGGCACGGATAAAAACAAGATGAAAAAAATTCTATGGAATAAATAATCTCACTGGTCCTTTCTTTGTTGAATCTACTATTTTACATGATCTTATGACTTTTGGAGAAGTATTTGCATTGTAGTTCATTTTTTTTAACCCTGAAAGGCTTTATTTACTGGTAAAGGGACTTCACTTCTCAGCAAGTAAAATGATGGTAAGAGTTTCTTGTCGGCCCTTTAAAATCACACTCCACAGATTAATGAGGGTCAGTTCAATTTTTCCCATGGTCTTTCCTTAAAGGTCTGCCACTGTGAAAACCTTCCAATCAATGCGAAATGGTCTCATAGGACTCATAAGTGAATCTTTGATAGAGAGAATTATCATGAACAGAAATCTAGAGCTCACATGTATGTGCCAACACTCCAATGGATCTTTGATCTCATTATAATGTGAATTGTCTTTACAGCCCAGATCATAATGCATTGATGCCTGCCAATTTTCTATGATTCCTGGCTGCATGTTCTCATAGGTTTACCACAATTGACCTTTACATACTCTTGATATATGGAATATATCAAAAGAGTATGCTCTCTGTTCATCAATTACTCCTCCCTCTCACCACATAACTTAAACATCATCCTTTTTCATTTCTACAGGTCACAGTTTTTTGATACCATCCTTTACTCAATTTGATGAGTTCTAAGCACATGTAGACAGATGGGTATTGATTTACTGATTGAATACATGATAGAGATGGAAAGAGACATATAGATACCTAAACATATACTTATGTGAAAGAAGGAATGAGTATTTTAGGTAGTGTCTTCTGTGAACCAGGTGCTATTATTAATCCCATTTTATAACTGAGAAAACTGAGATAGAAATGAATTGACTTGTCCAAGATCTCACATCTAGTAAGCAACTGAGCCTGGATTTAAACTCAAGTATTCTTGACTCTAGGCCCATAGTTCTATCCACTGAGCCACTTAGCTCTCCAAATAGATGCAAAAATATGTATATATACTTACATAACACACACACACACACACACACACACACACACACACACACACACATATATATATATATATATATATATATGTAGTATAATGATGCTACTACGTGGCATTTACATAATGCCTGAATGTTTGAGAAATGATTTACAAACATCTCTTCTTATCCTAACAACAACCCTGGAAGATAGGAAATTTTATTGTCCCAATTTTACAGATAAGGAAACAGCAGGACAGAGGTAAGTAAATTGGGTCACACAAATAGAAATGTCTGAGATGAAATTTCAACTCAGATCTTCCTGATTCTAGATTTAACTCTCTATCCTCTGCAACACCTAGCTACCTCAAGAGTGTACATACAGATTTCAATTTATTCAAAAATGGCGCCTGTTTTACATTTTTTTAGCCTTAAAAATTGTCAGATGTCAGGAACACTAAGAAGTTAAATGACTTACCCACTAGTATTCTATCTAAAATAAGCCATCCTTAACATACATCTAACTCTCTCTCTCTCTCTCTCTCTCTCTCTCTCTCTCTCTCTCTCTCTCTCTCTCTCTCTCTCTCTCTCTCTCTCTCTCTCTCTCTCTCTCTCTCTCTCTCTCTCTCTCTCTGTCTCTCTCTCTCTCTCTCTCTCTCTCTCTCTCTCTCTCTCTCTCTCTCTCTCTCTCTCTCTCTCTCTCTCTCTCTCTCTCTCTCTCTCTCTCTCTCTCTCTCTCTCTCTCTCTCTGTCTCTCTCTCTCTCTCTCTCTCTCTCTCTCTCTCTCTCTCTCTCTCTCTCTCTCTCTCTCGCTCTCTCTCTCTCTCTCTCTCTCTCTCTCTCTCTCTCTCTCTCTCTCTCTCTCTCTCTCTCTCTCTCTCTCTCTCTCTCTCTCTCTCTCTCTCTCTCTGTCTCTGTCTCTCTCTCTCTCTCTCTCTCTCTTCCTCCCTCCCTCCCTCTCATTATCCTGTTGTTTCATTCTCCCTGTCTTGTATAAACACTACAAATGGATAATAAACTGAGTCCAGAATTGAAAAGGAGAAGGGTTGGTCAGATGTCCTTGGAGAAATTATGAAGTATGCATTTTAAGTAATGAAAAAAATCTCTCTGAAGCAAAGGTTTAAGATTTAATATAAGTATCTTCTAATTATCTTTTATTGTTGTGTGTAATAGAACACTACAAAGGCTGAAGAATTGAGAAAGAACGTCCCTATAAAGCTTCCATTAGAGATTGTTTTCCTCTAAATCCAGAATCTATAGCAATAAACATTCTAAAATTAGGTTTGAAAATGAAGTTACACTAATGGAACCATCATCTAGCCAAAACATAAAGAAAATCCTGCCAATTCCTAGGTTATATCACTAAACACTTAAAAGTAGGTATTTGACACTTCTAAGCTATTGCAAAATTTGGATTTTTCCAGAATTATATTTAAAATATCACTTGTATCTTGAGGTCCTATGGCTAGGAAATTAATCTACCTTGAGGTGTGCCTGTGAAACCATGTCAATTTTTTTGTAAATGCCTTTTCTTTAGTTGCTGGTGGTATTTGATTATTTCTATAGCCTTTTTAATATCCTCCCCCTCCACCCCAGATTCTAAATTTCCTAAAGTCACTGAATATTTCTCCCATTTACTTTATACTTTCCTGAGCCTTAGTAAAGCATTTAGGATATGTTGACAGATTGATTTTATAGAGTAATTTGCATCGATCAATCAACAAGCATTCATTAAGTGTCTATGATGTGTCAGATGTCTTTCTAAGCACAGAGGATGCAAATCCAAAATTAAGATAGTATCTCAGAAAGTTTACTGTTTATTAGAAATTTGGGCATCAGAAATCTGGATTATGGAAAAGTACTTGGGGCACACTTGTAAGACTATATATACATTACAGAGAAGATGCCATCATGCATTGGTAAACAGTTTCCTCATGCAGGAATTCCCTATAGTAATGATAATGATATGTTCAGTCACTAACCCTCTGACTTAAGAATGCCTTCATTTTTTGAAATTTATTTCATTTTCTATATGTTATGTAATATTATGTATTTATATATAATATATAATAAATATGTAATTTATTTATTTGCTATGTATTTAGTTAGTTATTGCCAGATAGCAGTTTTAATATAGCCATAATAAAATAGAAGTGAACTGAAGAATTCAGTCTCATTCATTTCAATATCATTGAGCTGTGTTGGAGAATGAGAATTACTGTCATCAATGACAGGTAGATTACATCTGGGAAATGAATGTTTCATTGATTTTCATTAAATTTTTCCCTCATCGGTTCTCTCCTCACAAATACTGAGGAGGAAAAAGAAATTATCCTCAAGCAATCAATGTTAAGTTTTTGTTTTATTTTGTTGTTTTGATGCATTCATGTTGTGGACAATAGACAGTATTTTAAACAGCAGGAGCCAAATTTGCATAATACCACCATTTAGAAACAAAGAATGTGTCATTCTATACTATCTTCCACCAGACCAACCAGAAACCTGCTGGGGAGGAGCCAAGCTACTTCACTCAGTATTATCTGACACTTTGCAGCTTATTTTGCATCTGGACATTTTCTGCTCTGCCACCACATATATAGCCACACCCACCTCCAATACTCAATAAACACACACTCACATACACACATGCACACACCTATCCTCTCCATATATATATATATATATATATATATATATATATATTTTTTTACACTTCTAGCTTTTAGAATTATAATTAAATTAATAAAACCCATGACTATCCCAATGTACATGATTGGATTGCTCCTTTAAGATTTTGCACACCAAAACTCCCTTACTGGCCACCTCTTATTTTTGTATCCCCCATTATAATATAAACTATTTGAGGGCAGACATCATCTAGTTTTTTGTATTTTAAACCCCAGTTCTATGTTTAATACTTTTTATTGATGTTGTTCAATTTTATTTTTTTTTCTGATTCATTGTGAATCTGTCAATCACACTCTTCATTTAATTTTATTTTTTTTAAATTACTTCTTTATTGTTAGTTTTCAGCATTCACTTCCATAAGATTTTTAGTTTTGAATATTCTCCTCATTCCTCTCCTCCCCATCTCAAGATTATGGGCAATCTGATATAGATTGCACATGTACATTCATATTAAACCTATTTTCACATTAGTCATATTGTAAAGAAGAATTAGAACCAATGGGAGAAACCATGAGAAAGGAGAAACAGAGAGCAAATAGTATGCTTTGATCCGCATTAAGACTCCATAGTTGTGTTTTTGTTTTTGTTTTTTTCTGTATGTAGATAGCATTTTTCATTGTGAGTGTTTTGGAGTTATCTTTGTTCCTTGCATCTCTGAGAAGAAATAAGTCTATCAAAGTTAGTTATCACTCAGTGTGTCTGTTACTGTGTACAATGTCCTCTGGTTCTGCTCACTTTGCTCAGCATCAATTGGGTAAGACTTTCCAGGTTTTTTTCTGAATTCTTGCTGCTCATCATTTCTTATGGAATGATAGTAATCCATTACATTAATACACCACAACTTGTTCATCCATTCCTCATTTGATGGTCATCCCTTCAATTTCCCATTTTAAGTCACCACTAAAAGAGGTGGAAGAAGAGTGACTTCCACTGTTGCCATTTCCTGTGTTTGTTTTATTAGGGTATTTTCTCCCAAATTATGTCTACTTTATCCCCTTCAGGTGGACTTAAGACATTTACCTGTCCTAAATTTGTGATCTATGGTGGATTGTAAAACTTCTTATCAATTCCAGTTTTATATTGATCATATAACTTAAGGGAAAACTGTGAAACCAAAAACTTAACCTCAGCTCAGTCATTTTCCACAGTTCTTTATTTTTAATTTTTTTATTATTTTATATTTCTGAAATTATATGTAAAAATATTTTATTTATTCTGAAAATTTTGAGTTGAAAATTATGTCCCTTGATCCCTCCAGATCCCCCTCATTGAAAAGAAAATAATTCAATATAGTTCATACATGTGTACTTCTGCAAAAACTTTTCAGTATTAGTCATGTTGTGAAAGAAAACATGGGCCAAAAAAAACATCCTCAAGAAAGATAAAGAAAGTTTAAAAAATGCTTAAATCTAGAGTCAAATACAAACAGTTCATTCTCTGGGGAAGGATAACTTTTTTTTTCATCATAAGTCCTTTAGCCATATCTTGGATCATTGTATTGATAAAAACTGCTAAGTCATTCACAGCTGATCCACTTATAATTTTGTTGTTATTTTGTACACAGTACATTTCATTTGCATTAGCTCATATAAGCCTTTTCTAAGTTTTTTTTTTTTCTGGAAGCATTCTACTCATTATTTCTTATAGAATGAAAACAACCCATCATAATCACAGAGAACAATTTCTTCACTCATTCCCCAACTGATGGAGATGCACTGAATTTCCAATTCTTTGATTCCAGAAAAGAGCTACTACAAATATTCTGTATATATAGGTCCTTATCTTTTTCAATTCTATTTTGTAACAGATCTAGTAATGGTGTTGCTAGTAAAGGTATGCATAGATTTATAGCCCTTTGGGCATAGTTCCACATTGCTCTTACAAAATTGTTGAATCATTTCACAACTCCACCAACAATGCATTAATATCTCATTTTTCCCACATCCCCTCCAGGACTTGTTGTTTTTCTTTGCTCTGGCCTTAGCCAGTCGAATAGGTATGAGTTAGTAATTCAGAATTGTTTTAATTTGCACTTTTCCAATCAATACTGAGAACATTTTTTATATGACTGTAGAAAACACTACTTCATATGAAAACTTCATGTATTTTGATATAATTTCAAGATTGTACATGCATAATCAGGCAAAACATTTCCATATTAGTCATGTTGTGAAGGGAAACATGGACCAATTGGGGAATGACTCATTTTTTATAAATTTGATTCAGTTGTCCATATGTTTGAGAAATGAGACTTGCATCAGAAAAACACACTTCAAATATTTTTTTCTAAAGGTACTATCGCTAAATGTATTTCCCTCCATACTATTTTCTCCCTGTTTATTCTATACTCTCTCCTTTCAAACTCTACTTCTCCTAAAGTGTTTTTAGTCTTACCACCCCTTCCCCCAATCTGTCCTTCCTTCTGCTATCACCCCTTTTTATGTTTCCCTGGGATCCTGTATTTTAAATTCAAATTATCTATTCATTTCTGATACTTTCATCAACAAAGCTTCAAAGTCTACTATTTTGTTGAATAGCCATTTTTACCCCAGAAGGATTATACTCAGTTTTACTTGATATGTGATTCTTAGTTGTTATCCTAGCTTCTTTGCCCCTTGGAGTATCATATTTCAAACTCTAAGATTCTTTAATGTAGATGCATCTAAATTTTTATTTCTTTCTGACTGCTTGAAATATTTTCTCTTGATCTGGGAGCTCTGAAATTTAGCTATAATATTCCTGGGAGTTTTCATTTTGGGATTTCTTTCAGAAGGTGATTGCTGGATTCTTTCAATTTCTATTTTACCCTCTTGTTCTAGAATAACAGGGAAGTTTTCCTTGATAATTTATTTTTCTTTTTTAAAAAAAATATTTATTTACTTTTAGTTTATAGCATTCAGTTCTACAATCCTTTGAGTTTCAAATTTTCTCCCCCTCCCATGGCAGCATGCAATAAACTATAGGAACTGCAAATACATTAACATTAAACATCAGTGAGGTTGTAAAGAAGGATTATAACCAAATGGAGTGAAGAATGAGAAAGAGGAAACAAAACAAAACAAGAAAAAGAGAGAGAGCAAGTAGTTTGCTTCAATCTGAATTCAGACTCCATACTTCTTTCTATGGATATGGATATCTCTTTCCATCATGAGTCTTTTGGGGTTGTCTTATAACCTTTCAATTCTGAGAGGAGCCCAGTCTATCAAAGTTAGTCATCTCAAATACATTATGTCTTTAATCGTGTCCAAATTTCTCTTGGTTCTGCTCTTCTCATTCAACATCAGTTATTTATAAAACTCTCCAGGTTATTATGAAGACCATCTGCTCCTCATTTCTTACAGCACATTAGTATTCCATTACATTCATATACCACAACTTGTTCAGCCATTCCCCAATTCATGGGCATCCTCTTGATTTCTAATTCCTTGCCACCACCAAAAGAGTTTCTATAAATAATTTTGTACATACAGGTCCTTTCCCTATTCTATGATC
This sequence comes from Petaurus breviceps papuanus, assembly GCF_028583685.1. Classification (NCBI taxonomy): domain Eukaryota; kingdom Metazoa; phylum Chordata; class Mammalia; order Diprotodontia; family Petauridae; genus Petaurus; species Petaurus breviceps. Next base: position 18,451,807 of record NW_027187359.1, on the reverse strand, counting down.
TCTTTGGGATACAATCCCAGAAGTGGTATTGCTGAGTCAAAAGGTATGCACTTATTTATATCCCTTTGGGCATAACTCCAGATTCCTCTCCAGAATGTATGTATCATTTCACAACTCCACCAACAATGCAGTAGTGTTCCAATTTTTCCACATCCTCTCCAGCATTTATCATTTTCCAGTTTTGACATTTAGCCAATGTGACCCATGAGATGTGGTACCTCAGAGTTGTTTTGATTTGCATTTCTCTAATCAATAGTGATTTAGAGCATTTTTATATGCTTATAGATATATTTAATTTCTTCCTCTGAAAACTGCCTTTTCATATCCTTTGACCATATTCCTTGATAATTTCTTCAATGATGATGTCTAGACTCTTTTTAACCATAATTTTTAGGTAATCTGATTATTTTACAATTATGTCATCTGGTTCTATATTCGTCAGAAGTTGTTTTAACAAAGAGATATTTCATATTGCCCTCTATTTTTTTCATTCTGTTGTTTTTGTATCATTATTTCTTGATTTCTCATAAAGACATTAGCTTCAATTTGATCAATTCTAATTTTTAACAAGTTACTTCCATCATTCAACTTTTTATACTTTATTTTCTTTTTGGTAAATTCTACTTTTTAAGCAGTTTTTTTTTCCTATAGCAAATTTTTGTACCTCTTTTTTCCATTTTACTGACACTGCTTTTTAAGGTATTCTTCTCCTCATTGGCTTTTTGTAATCTTTTTTACCATTTGGTCTAGTCTGTGTTTTTAAACTGTTATTTTATTCATTATTTTGGCATTTCATTTCCACACTGTTGACTCATTTTTCATGATTTTATTTTATCATTCTCATTTCTCTTCCCAATTTTTCCTGTACCTCTCTTACTTAATTTTTAAAATCATTTTTTAACTCTTCTATAGAGTAAAAACAATTCATACTTTTCTTGGAGACTTTGGATATGGGAGCTTTGACTTTATTGTCTTCTGAGTGTGTATTTTGATCTTCCTTGCCACCATAGTCACTTTTTAAGAGGGGGGCAGAGCTAAGATGAAGGAGTAAAAGCAGGAACTTGCTTCAGCCCTTGCTCTAACTGCCTCCTATACTGGTAAATAAAAAGACTCTAAAAAAATTTAAGAGCTACATAACCCCCAAAGTGACATAGAGAAACAAATCTCCCACTGAAGGCAACCTGGCAGGCCAACAGAAGATCTATTGTACCAGATGAGGAGTTGAGTGCAGAGCTGCATGAGCTGTGCAGGCTGAGACACAAGGATGTCCCAACCAGCAGCACAGACTGGCTAGAGCAGACTTCAGGAGAGTGAATCGGTTTAACCAATGGCAGTGGTGGTTTCCAGACTTTTCAACTCATAAACTCCAAAAAGAAATTAAAAGATCAGTGGGGAACTCTGTTGAAACTAAGTGATTGAATAGTATGGTCTGGTCCCTACCCCCAGGGAAGAGGTAGAGGAGGCATGGAGGCTGCAGCTGCTTTCATGTGGCTGCCTACAGAGATCCTGGAATGCAGATCATAGGGGGACCAAATGACCATTCAGAGGGTAATCACTCTTGCTTTGACCTTCTTGGGTCTGTACTGTGGTCTTGGGTGGTAGTCCTGGGTTGTGTGGCCAGTGTGTCATAGCTTGGAGTGCCTGTAGAGAGAGCACCATCCTCATAGCTCTGGCAACTGTGAAAATCCCAGTAATTTGAGACCCAGCTCTCTTCACTTTGGAAGCAGAGTTTTGCCATGGCAAAGAGCTCAAAAGTCAAGAAATTGGCTGGCAAGATGAACAAGCAGAGGAAGCACAATCAGACCATAGAATCCTTTTTTGGGGACAAAATGGATCAAAACATGGAACTAGAAGAAGAGAACAAAGACAAAACTCCTGCATCAAAAGGCTATAGGCCATGGAGGAACTCAAGAAGGATTTTGAAAATCACGTAAGAGAAGGGGAGGAAAAACTGGGAAGAAAAATGAGAATGATGCAAGAAAATCAGGAAAAGTAAGTCAACAGCCTGCTGAAGGAGCCCCCCCCCAAAAAAAAATACTAAGGAAAAAACACCTTAAAAATAGACTAACTCAAATGGCAAACAAGGCCCAAAAAGCCAATGAGAAGAAGATTGCCTTATAAAATTGAAGTGCCCAGATGGAAAAGGAATTTCAAAAGCTCACTGAAGAGAATAATTCCTTCAAAATTAGATTGGAGCATATAAAAGCTTTATGAGAAATCAAGATACTATAAAACATATCCAAACAAATGAAAAAATAGAAGGCAATGTGAAATATCTCATTGGAAAAACGAATGACCTAGAAAATAGATCCAGGAGAGATAATTTAGAAATTATTGGACTACCTAAAAGCCATGATCAAAAAAGAAAAAGAGCCTAGACACCATCCTTCAAAAAATTCTCAAGAAAAAATGCCATGTTGCTCTAGAACCAGAGGGCAAAATAGAAATAAAAAAAATCACCAATTGCCTCAGAAAAAAGATCCCGAAAAGAAAACTCCAAGGAATATCATAGCCAGATTCCAGACTTCCCAGGTCAAGGAGAAAATACTGCAAACAGTCAGGAAGAAACAATTTGAGTATTTTGGAAACACAATCAGGACAACACAAGATATAGCAGTTTCTACATTGAAGAATCAAACGGCTTGGAATATAAGATTCTAGATGTCAAATGACCTAGAAATAAAACCAAGAATCACCTACCTGGGCAAAACTCAGTATAATGCTTCAGGGAAAATATGGCTATTTAATGAAATAGAAGACTTTCAAGTATTATTGATGAAAAACCAGAGCTGAACAGAAAATTTGACTTTCAAATACAAGAAGCAAGAGAATCATGAGATGGTAAACAGGAAAAAGGAATCATACAGTATTTACATTCCTACATGGAAAAACAATAATTGTAACTCAAAGTCACTCTCAAAGGTCAGAATTTTTTTTATGTTGTTTGCTCATTTTTACCATTTATTTATTGAATTTTAACTCCTTGTTAAAGGGAAACTCACCTTCTAGGGTGGAGGGCAAAATGTCTCAAATTTCAGTTTTTTGCAGTTATTTTAAGAGATGCTTCTAGGGACCCATAAGTTCCAAGGTGGGGTATGATCTAAGGAGAGGTATGATTGCACTCTCCTGACCTGTGCTCTGGTCTTCTACGAACCATGAGCTCTCTTTTCTGCCCTGCAACTGTGATGAAGGTCGCTGTTCTACTTCAGCCACAAGCTCTAGTTATGCTAGTGCTGTTCTTCACCCTGACACTGACACTCAAGGTCACAATCCAAATCTGATTATTAGCAAATTCACAGAGTTATGCCTCAGTGATAACAAAGAGAGCCTTGAAATCTCTTTCTGACCACTTGTCCAACCCTCTTACCATCTGTGGCCTGAGAGGTCCAAAAGCAGCTGTTGCCACTTCTTATTGAATGGCTCCCAAGACCTCCTCCAAGTTTGCTGAGTCCCATTTTGTCCTGGACTGGACTATGCTCCACTCTCACCCAGGTATGACAAACATTTCTTACTGACCTTCTAAGTTGTCTTTGACTAGAAAATTATTTTACACCATCCCTTTATAAATTCTGATGCTCCGAGAATTGTTTTATGACATTATTTAACAACACTCAGAGTGATTTTGGGGAGAGCTCAGCTGAGTTTCTGCCTTTTCTCAACTCTCTGGACTCCCTTCCCCAGTTCTTTAGAAAGGAAATATCCTTAATTTAAGAAGGAGGGCTGGTGATGAGGAAAGTCTATTTGCATTCAGACACTAAAGCTTTGAATGTGATATGAGAAAAGTTTTCCCCTTTCTGACAAATTCTGACTGAATTAAAATCCTAATGCCCACCCATCCTTCTCCCCCAGGTGAAAAAACAATTCTATTCCTAAAATTCTCTTCCTACCATAGTGTGGTTTTACAAAGTTACATTGTCTTTAGATAATGCCAGTATGTGAATAGATATGAGTGAATAATAAAATTACATTCTTCTATTTAATAACTATAAATAACCCAATTCCTCTGCAAAATAGGAAGGGCCTAAACTACCCACTTCAGTCGTTAAGTTTATAAGTGAATTATTCATTTCTCACACGTCTGAACTACTTTAGAACTTCTCTGCCTGACTTTTCTACCATTCTCTAGGAAGTTCATTTCTGTGATGACCCCATCATCCTGTAAGATCTCATCAACCTTGGGACTCTAGGGCATCATTACCCTATCTTTGTCTGATTGAAGGGTGGGTCCATGTACTCCAAATCTTCACTTAAGGAGAGATGTCAACTCAGAAATTTTCTCATTTCATTTCTCACCTGGGTATTCTAGTTTGGGACTTATTTGACTGAATTCTTCATCTTATACTCTCTTGGGTACCTTTTTCTCCCATATTACACCCTGACTTTTCACTTTTATTTTTGAGGACAAGATCAGGTTTTTGTTTATTTGTTTGCTTTTTATATTTCCATCCTCAGCAATTAGCACAGTGATTGGTATATACTAGTCAATTAATAAATGTTTATTGATCATTGAATCCATGCTAATTGACCAGAGGAAAACCCATTTCACAGCTAGAATCGACATCTATTTCTTGAACAGATTCTAAAGTTGAATAAAATTCTACTTATGTGAAGATATTAAGGCATCATTTGCAAAGTATAGGAAGGTATAGCCAAGTCATATAATAACTCAGTTTGGTTTTGAACAAAGACACTCATCTCCTCAGACATTGGGGTGGGGGAGTAGAGTTCCTAAACGCATAATATTACTTAGTGCAGGAGTTCTTAACCTATTTTGCATCATGGACTCCTTTGAATTTCTGGTGCAAACTGTTGACCCCTTATCACAAAAGATATTTTAAATGCATAAAATACATAGGATTACAATCATACTGAAATATAATCAACAATTTTGAAGAATCACACATTGTACCCCCCAGGTTTAAAATTATTGTTTATTCTACCATCAATCTTCTGTGCTTTCTACCTACCTTAGTGATAACCACAGTTCTATAATAGAACTGTGGGTTTGCCTTTTGAGAACAGGTGCTGACAAAACCCATGGGGGAAGACAATGATTATTCTCTGAGAAGTTAAGTTACTTGAACACAATGGAGTATCCCTTCCTACTGCCAGGCTGTGATGAATTTAAGCTTGATTGAACTTGCCTGGCAATGTGGCAGTTGGAGACATAAAAAAATAGGATGTCAATTTCAATAGTAATTAAGCAGAGTGATTACAAATATCTGGATGGTGAAATATTAGGGTTGACATGTTTGTGACTGTAACTTGACATCAATTCAGGAAAACTTTCTGTATATTCATCTACTCCAAATGAAGACTGAAGCTGCCAAGATTAGAGGAAAACTAAGGCCAATTTGCTCATTTCAGATCATCTTGTGACTCCATTACAAATTCAACTATCAAATTCAGCACCTCCTACAGGACATGATGTACAGTAGAAAGATTACTGAATTTAGGCCTGGGTTCAAATCCTAGTTGAGTCATTAATTACCTGTGTGACTATGGGAAAGTCAATTATCCTATCTAACCTTTAGATTATTTTTCTGTAAAATGAGAGTTAGGATAAATGACCTCTGAGGTTCCTTCTAACTCTAAATCCCTGGTCCTATGAGTAATTTTTGAGATGTCCCAAATGTTGCCAACTTGGTCTCCTTACCTAAGACACCTTACCTGAACTAAGCCATTGCAAAGATTTGATAATAAAATGAAAGGTACTAAATTACTATTCAAATTGTGCCCAGAAGGATGAATTTTTCAATGTTTTCTTCTTATGCTTTCCCAAATAAAGAATGTCCACAGAGCTAAAAAAAAAAAAAAAGAGTTGGGAGGGACAACTAATTTCTCTTTTTTGCCTTCAGGCAAGATTTACTATATTCTATCTTGAGACAGATGAAAATTCATTTTATTTAAAATCACCTCAGTGGAAGGTAATTCTCTAGTATTCCTGGAACCCAACCCAAAGTTTATTCCCCAAGGCCAGGGAAAATTTTCTTATACCTAAATCTCTTCTCTTGCAGTTTCAGATCATTTACTCTTGTTCTGTCTACAATGCAGATGTAAAACAGCTGTTTATTACCCTCTGAGTGGTTCTTAGGAAAGACATTATTTATGTCACTTCAAGAATTAGTTATCTTATGTCTATTGTGTACTCCCCTCTTTGCCAAAAATATCTTGAATTTATTTTGCATAGTGTCTTATGTGTGTGTTAGTGTGTTTTGGTGACTGTGTATAAGAGGCATTATGGCATATCAGATAGAGGCCCTGCGCAGAGAATGAAGGTAGAGTTTTTTGAGTGAAGAAGTATTAAAAAAAATTGGCAGCACCAGAGATTAGGTAAGGAAATGTGTGCATGCATGTATATGTGCATGTGTGTGTACTTACATGCATATGGATATGCATGTTTGTATGTACACATGTAAGCATGTACATAAGCATGTACATTTATCTGTCCATGCAATATGTATATGTGAATATATACAAATGTGCACACATGCATACATCCATATGTATGCATGCATATAAACACATGTGTATATAGCTTGTGTGTACGTGTGTGTGTGTGTGTGTGTGTGTGTGTGTGTGTGTGTGTGTGTGCTCTGAGCTTAGAACAGCAGGTTGAGGCCAGGGCTTTTAAATCTAAAGATAGAAGCTCATATTTGATGCTAGAGGTTTCCCTTTCACATCCTCTATGATGCAGATAAACAGTCTTTCTTGATTTTCCTCACAAATAGATACTGTGTTCCCAATCTAGGTACATGTGTACTGACTGTTGCCTATGCGTATAACACAATCACTCTTTACCTGTCTCTTGGATCCCTGGTTTTCTTCAATTCTCAATTTATGTGAGTATCTATGTATTTACTTGATTTCCTAAGATGCTAATGTTTTGCCTCCCTTAAAATTATTTTGTAACATATTTTGCTTATATTTATCTCCCCTGATAGAATGTAAGCTTCTTGAGGGCAGGAGGTGGTGCATTTTTGTCTTTGCATCTTGTGGGCAGCTATCATACTACCTGACATAGAGTATACAGTAAGTACTCCTTGTTTATTGATTAATAGCTATACTATTAAGTTTTCCTGCACGTAAGCCCCATTTTTACTTAATATTATTTTTAAAGCTCCTTACTGTCCCTGACTTTGTGGTAAATGCAGCATTCCTTCTTTCATCTGAAACTGCTGCCATTTGATTTTGTCTTTCACTGCCCTTAATTTCTCTGGGAATTGACTCTGGTGAAAATTCTTTATGTCAGGTTTACTTGAAGACATAGACAAGGGAAAACAGTTCATAAGAAAGATTTAGTAAGAGACCAACTGACATTAAAATGACCTATTCTCTTCAAAAATTTGATTATTAGTGAGAAATCCCAGCAAGATATTAGAAATATAATGAAGACACTGGGGAGAAAGAAAGCACAATGATGAATTGTGTTCATGGTGTACAAACGTAGAAATTAAAGGAAGAATAAGACTTCTGATGACAGAATGGCTCAAGAAAAGAGAAACTGTATATAAGACTGTATTTCTTTTGAATATGTTGCTGTTTGATTTTGTAGATACATTAAATGATCTTTAAACATGCATTATTACAAGGTAGTGTCTTAATTTTCCTGTAAATGTGAATGTTAGATTTCATAGTTTTGGTTCAATTAAGAAGATTCTATTTCTTTTTGTTTTGCTTTTTTTTTTTGGAGGCCAGTTGGGGTTAAGTGACTTTCCCAAGGTCACAGGCTAGTTTTTGTGTTAAGTGTCTGAGGCCGTATTTGAACTCAGGTCCTCCTGAGTCCAGGGCTGGTACTCTATACACTGAGCCACCTAGCCGCCCCCAGATAATTTTATTTCAATATAATTGGTTTACCTTGGAAACTTATGTTACTTATGCATTTAAAAACACTATTTTAGAGGTAGCTAGGTGGTGCAGGGAGTCAGAAGGACCTGAGTTCAAATGTGACCTCAGACACTTGACACACTAGCTGTGTGACCTTGGGCAAGTTCCTTAACCCCAATTGCTTTGTCTTCCTCTCTATAAAAATATTTTAAGAAGGCATCCATAGACTTCACTAGACTGCCAAAGGTGTTCATCACACAAACACACACACACACATACACACACACACACCTTTAAGAACCACTGACTTAGAGTCTCAATTTCTTGGAGGCAATGAAAAGTTCAATGACTTTCCCAGTGTCAATGAGATCTCTGTTGGTTCAAATCTTGGTAATTTTCAGTCTAGTTTTCTATTTACCATCTTTCTAGTCACTTAAGATTTGTAACCCTAATATAATATTTAATTCCTCAATCTCCCTCAACCCAAATATATAATTACCAACCAAATTAAAAAAAAAATCTACCTTTATAGCATCTTATGAATTCATTCCCTTTTTTCTATTTACACAGCCAAACACCCAGTTCAGGCCCTCATCATCTCTTTTCTGTAGTATTTTAAGAGGCTTCTGATTGAGCTGAAGGATCCCTTCCCACCTCCAATTTATCCTCAACACAGCTGACAAAGTGATTTTCCTAAAGTAAAGGTTTGTCCATATTTATTTTCTCTTCAATAAATTCCACTGTCTCCCTATCCCATTTAGGAGAAAGTGTATACTGTACTCCTCTGTCACTTAATGCCCTTCACAGTTCAGCCCATATTTCTCACAGTTATCTACACTATAGCTGAACCAAATTGCACTACCTTTTCCACGTGCAAGGAATACTTCTTCCTTCCTTTGTTCCTTGCCATTGATTTTCTCTTTATGTAATTTAGGAAATAAATGTAATTTAAGGAAAGCTGTAGTGGAAACACTTCTTCATACCTGAGGTACGAAAGTTAGGATTAAAAGAAATATGCTTCTACAAAATACACATTCTCATGTGACAGTTCACTAGATTAGAGCATTCTACCTGGGTAGAAGGAAAAGGGAAGAAGAATAAGGACTTATTTAGTACATACTATGTGCGAAGTACTGTGCTAAGCATTGTACATATATTATCTCAGTTGATCCTCAGGAAAAAAAAAAACTATGAGGTGGGTTCTATTATCCATATTTTATAGACGAAGAAACAAAGGTATACAAAAATTAACAAGTGATTAGCTTAGGGTCATACGGTTGGTAAATATCTGGGGCTGGATTTGAACTCAAGTATTCCTGACTCCAGGCCTGGCATTCTATGCACTACCATATAAGGACAGATGATTTTAGTGGGTTTTTTTCAGTTTGAGTTTACATTAGCCTGGCTGAGTAGATGACAGGAGCTTCTCTATAACATTACTTAATTAAGGGGAGTACTGCTCAATTGGGAAAGTAGATAATGATTCCTTAATTAAGTGGCACTAAAACAGAGTCCTAAGGAACTTAGCTATAGGACAAAGTGAAAAGGTTAACAAGCAAGAATAAGGATATCAGGTACAAGAACTATCTTGAGATCTGTCTGAAGAAATTTATGAAGTAAATTATGCTTTCTCAGGGAATCACAGGAACTAGTGTGTGTATAATCTAAGCAGAGCAGAGACTCCTTTTGGCAAATGGCCATTTTCATAACTTTGGGGATGCTGAAATATTAAGAGAAAGAATCGTGAATTTGTGGTTATAGGCCTTGGGTCCAAAACCCAAGTGTTCCACTTACTATTGTTGGAAGGAAAGAATTCTAAAAAGACTGATGAGGATCAATCAACCATGATATTAAAATACATGTACAGAAGAAGGAAATAAAGTTATGTTCAGAAAAAATGATCTAAAAGGAGTGACAGGAAGGTAACATTAGGATCAGGCTTACTAAAGCTCAAGAAAAGCTGAGGTTGAAAAACTAAAGACAACAGTTTTTGTTCTGGTTTTTGGTTTTAAGTGGGAGGGAGGGAATTACTTTTTTCCCTTAAAAATAAATTGAGAAATGAAAATAATTGTTTCTCAGTTTACATTGGATGATGATAGATGACGGAGATAAAACAGTTGTTTAACTATAATTTTCCTCTTTTTTTCTCTTCCAAAAACAAACTTTGGACTGGGAAGGAAAAATAAAATTTGCTAATGGTGATTTGGTAGCCAAGATAAGTATGTAGACAGCAAGAGAGCATATAGCAACTTTAAAATAAGTCCAAGTTCTATCACTATATGGAGATACTTGAAATCCTTAGATAGTGAATTGAATGGGCAGGTGAGAACACTGGGCTGCTTTTATTTATTTATTTTTTTAAGCAATTGGGGTTAAGTAACTTGCTCAAGGTTACACGGCCAGGTGTTTCTGGGTGGGTTCTAAGTATCTGAGCCTTGGATTCAATCTCCAGGTCGTTCTGACACTGGAGCCGGTGCTCCCACCCGCTGTGCTACCTGGCCGCCCCTGGGTTGCTTTTATTGATTTTGGAAAGTTTATGGAGAAAGAAATAAAAATTATGCTAGAAAATAGAGGTAAATGTCTCAACTTTTAAAGGGAGAGGATAGAATCTGCAAACTATAGAGCTTTAAGTTTATCTTGATTCTTGGGGGAAAAAAAAATATAGGATACATTGATAAAGACCTGGCTAGTGAAGATTGACCAAAGGAAGCAGTGAAAATGAAGAGTAACTATAAATTTATTAAGAAAAAGAAATCTACTATATTGGTTTCATTTCCATTTTGACAAAGTTCAATGTAAAGAGGAGGTTGTAGAAATAATTCATCTAGGTTTGTGCAAAGCATTTCACAAAGTCTTTTATGTGAATTATGGGAATACATAGACTGGCTGATAATGCAATTATGTTAATTCAGGATAGGTGCATTGGGCAAACTCAAAGAATTAAAAGTTTAATATTGCAATGGAGAGGGATTTCTAATGGATACTCCCACCAATTTGTCTTTGAGATAATGTGCAAAGCCTAACACATGCACACACAAACACAAATGCATGCACACAGATTTTTGTATGATGTTTTCCAATTTATCATATTATGTCATCTAAGCTTTTATTCAAACAATTTGTAAATATATATTTATATAATTATAAATGTATATATTAATATATAAATATATAAGCACAAAATACATATATAATACACATGTTTACATATAAATATTTTATATAATTATTTTATGTATACATATATAATTATATATTTGTCAATTACTTAGTAGCTAAAATGGCATATTTGGCCATTTGCAGAATACAATAAATTTGAAGACATAACCTACATAGAGGAAATACGAAGGATACAAAAAGCTTCCTGAGGTAGAAATGTGACCAAGTTATAAAATATGAAATCCAACAACTGTGTGAGTCTGGGAAAATCATTTTATTGCACAATCTCTAAAGTATCCTGTAAATATAGAGAATTAATATCCATATAATCTTTGGGAAAAATAGAGAATGCTGTCTTTGTGTAAGGCTGGCCTAATTAGTAAATAGTGGTATGACATTAAGCAAATTATAGAACTTATTTGCACCTCACTTTCTTCACATGGGAAATTAAGACATTTCATTAATTGATCTTTTAGGTTTCTTCCAGGTCTGAAAAATCCTGACATCTCATTTATTTGGAGGGTACTAACATCTAGCAAACTCCATCACCCGAAAACTAGAGATGAACTCAAAAGTAAACAGAAAGTTCCTTTGAGTAAAATGAAATGATTGTCAGAAATCATCATTCTTTGCCCTTTGCACTCCAGAAGGAGTCCTTCAGGTCGAAATTCTAAACTGAGGGATGCCTTACGCAAAATGTTAACAACCTTGGATATTTGATTTGTCAGACCTTAACAAATCAGAAACAACAAATTAGAAGTGTGAAAAGAAGGAATTCTGATAACAAGAGTGACAGGAAAATTACTGTATTACTCAGCAGAATATAAGGCTACATGGTGAAGTCTGATTCTAAGCCATTGTTTTCCCTATAAAGGAGGATGTTACTCAGATAGTCAAGGATGGAATAAAAAACATAGATACCACAAATAACAAGGATTTGAAAACCAAAGCGAATGAGGAGAGAATAAAAGAACATTTAGCACCATCAGATAAATTAAATTTACAAGGTCCAGAAAGATTATCTCCGTGAATTACAATCAGTTAAAAATAATGGAAGATATGGTCACTGAGGTACAGTTAATGATTTTTTTTTTAAAATCATGGTGAATGGATGAGATGCTTCAAGACTGGAAGTGGACAAGAAGTGTTCCATTTTTTCAACATCAGTAATAGCAATAACAGAAACTGCAAACACAGATGTGCTGGAGATTTTGATACGAATTCCTGATAAAATCCTAAAATACCTAATTAAATGAACTTTTGCAAACCTCATGATAACACATAAGGGAAAGTTGTGATCACAGAAAGCTAACACTTCTTCATCAAGAATAGATAATACAACTGATAATGAGGGAAATGAGCAGAACCAGGAGATCATTGTACACAGTAACTGCCACATTGTACGATGACTAATCTCTTGAAAGACTTCTCTCTTCTTAGCAGTGCAGGGAACTAAGACAACTCCAAAAGACGGAATGTGATGGAAAATGCTGTCCACATCCAGAAAAAGAACTATGGAGTCTGAATGCAGATCAAAGCATATTATTTGCTCCCTTTGTCTCTGCCTCTCTCTGTGTCTCCCTCAGTGTCTCTCTTTGTCTCTCTCTGTCTCTCATTTCTTCTTTTTTTGTGCTTTGTCCCATTGTTTCTAATTCTTCTTTACAGCATGACTATTGTGAAAATATACTTACTATGAATGTATATATACAACTTATATCAACTTAAATGCTAACATCAGGTAGGGGAGGGGAGAGATGGGAAGAAAATTTGGAAATCAAAATCTTATGGGAATGAATGTTGAAAACTGAAAATAAACAAATACATTAAAAATGAATTGAGTATTTTAGTAATTTATTTTCTTCAAAACATATGAGACATTGTATAATAAAGAATTAATTCTAATAAAATGAAATTTTATTTAATACAATTTTAAAAATAAATAAAATAGAAAGTAATTAAAATTTTACTTGGATTAGAAATCAATTACATAAGTATAGGCTAGGAGAGACATAATTATACAGTAGTTCATATAAAAAAAGATTTAGTGGACTTTGATTAATATGAGCAAATCAAGAGACATTTTATCTTTCTCCCATTAACCTGACCTCCTCCTTTAACATCAACAACAAAAACAGTTGGTGTAAAAATAGGGAAAAATAACAGAAGTTTTGAGATTTAAATGAGGGACATTATATTTTTGTTATATTTTGCCCTGGTAAGACCACACATGGATTACTGTGTTGAGTTATTCATGTTAGGAATTCAAGAATTCAACTTGGGACCATATTAGGAAGAGCTTTGACTAATGGAGCAAAACCACAGAGGCAATTGGAATTGGAGATGTTTAGCCTGGAGACAAATTGTGAGCATGATAGGTCTTTTCAAGTTTTTAAAATGAAGTTATATGAAAGATAGATTATTTATAGTTTTCTTAGCTCCAGAAAAAACCTAGTAGAAATTACTTAGTGAGGAAAAGATATTTTCTATGTTCCCAGAACTCAGAACTCTTCTAAAGTATAATTGAAGTACCTAGGAGGATAGTGAATTCTCCAGTAGCTGTAACTAGATAATTTTTCACTACAAAATGATTGGATCTAGAGACAGAGTTACGAAATAAGATAGCCCAAGGGTAAGTAATGGGAGACTGCATAGAGAACATGGAAAGTTAGTGCAGACAGATGACAGCAATTGGTTATTAGAATAGCTATGCTAGAAAAGGGATATTCTGATCTTTTAGAGAAGTTCTGAGCAATAATGGGGGTTTTCAAAAGGGAATGCCCTGGGAGATTGTTGCCATGATCATAGAATCCTGAAAGTAGAGCTAGAGAAATGAGGAATTTTAAAAACCAATAGAGAACCAAAATTTACCAGAGATAGGGATAAATGATCAATGAATGATTTATTAAGAATTTACAATATGTAAAGCATTATGCTAAGCAATACGGGTATAAATAGAGTAGTAAGACAGTTCTGCCATCAAAGAGCTCACATTCCAATCAGGAAGCAACACATATGGAAGGACTCGCAATCACTGAACATATGCATCTCTTCTTGTTAATTCCAAGTATACAAAGTATTGCAGCCTGTTCATGACCCCCACATAGCTTTCAATTTTCTTTCAGTGACCCTCAGGTTTGGTTCTTCAGAAACTGAAGTGTCCATAAATTTTATGTATGCCTAAATTATCTCATGGAATTTTATTTCCAAAGGTAAATGGGGATATAGGTCAATATTGTTGTTCTCTTAGTCCTTTGCCTCTTATATAAAATAAGTTCTAAGATTCTTTTCCCCATATTTTGTTATCTTTCCCACCTTCTGATTCTTTGAAAAATACCAATGCTCTGAGATTAATGTCATCTTAAGCACAGATCTAATTTATATATACTTGGTCTCCACTTTGTAAGACCTTTGGAGCTTTTCAATTCTTTGTCTTCTTGGGTGCCACTTCTACTTTTTTCATAAACAAGTAGAGGATGCATATGAATGTGATGGATTCATTGCCCTTGTTGGTAAAAGGAGTTTGTTATTAAAAAATATGCTTCTATATATTTTGCTTGTTTAAACTCATTGTGGTCTTTCTTAAAGTTTCCTCCATTAATTTCATTCAATCATTTTAATTGGGTTTCTTGCAAATAATTCTTTAACCTGTTCCCCCTTTTATTTATTGTTATTTCTTTTACCATAGATATGGATAGCTTTGATTTCTTTCTTTGAAAAATACCGAATTTGACAATCAATTTATTTGGCAATGGCTCATTTAAAAAAAATCAAATCAGTCATTTATTTATTTTGGACATATTTCTCAATCAGAGAAACTGTCCTGTTTTTCCAGTTATTTGTTTTAAATTTTAAATGCACAAAATTCTTCCAAAAAGAAAAAAAAAACAGAAGTAAAACTTTAATTTTATGGAATCAAAATTGGCATTTTTACCTTTCCATAGTTCAAAAAAGTAATTTCTTTATTGCTCCTCTAATTTATGAGACTTAAAGACTTTTGGACAAATCAGCAATTCCTTGATTTCCAAGGTCACCACAGGGTTAAGGGGTATGTCAAAAAGGAATAGAAACTGAACTAGGAAGAGGAGCCCACTCAAATACTTTAAAAGGAATGTATCTGCTCTTTGTTGCTCTATTTTTTCCCCTTTCTTCCTGTCTGTTGAACGCAGAGCATTAACCCCTCAAGGTAATATATTAAGAATTATGATTTACTGTTCCCTATGTTTTAATTCTTTGCCAATATGCACTGATGTGCCTTTTATGCTGAAGCAATCCTATTATGTGTGCTAAATAAATAGTTTTCCTATATAGTATATGATTCGTATGGGAGTAAGGAACTTTCAACCCAGTTTTTTTGTTTGTTTTGTTTTGATATCTCAGGGGTTTCTTTTTAATACAATAAAAATAGTTGAGCCTTATCTTCCTACCTATTGTTTTCAAAAGGTAAAGGACCACCTGATAAAAAATCATCCCTGATGCCTGTGGCTTCAGGAAATATCATATTTTTAATATATATATATATATATATATATATATATATATATATATATATATATTCAGGCCCAAGGATTTCTATAAATTTAAACATTTGCTTTGGCTTCTAAGTATAGCTCCTGAAAAACCCATAAGGTATATGTATCGTACTTGAGTAAACAATAGTCCTTTCAATAAATAAGGAAAGCTCAAGTCTTGTCCTTAGACTAATTCTTTCATCAAGTCATAGATTCTAGGTCTAAGAACTTGCATCCACACCATCACCAGGAGGCCCCAAGAGATGTGTCAGGTCTGATGGAACACATCTCAGTCAGAAGTGTCCAGGGCCCAATCTGCATCTATCAACCATCATATCATCATGAGACCAATATCTAGATCTCTATGACCTACAATTTGAGTGTAATGAATTTGATGACACATATGTAAACATCCCCTGCCCCCCCCCCCGTGTGGCTGTGGACTTATAGTCCAATGAACATCAGTCATTTGGAGAGGAATTGCTATTATTTAGTGGACAAAACTAGTGGGCCCTTAATCCCCTGAATCCTAATTGATCAGCTCAGTGTTCTCAGAATATAATTTTGAAATTTTGATTTTAGTTCTTTTAATTCTGTTTGACTCTCCCATTTTACTTTAACAATATATAACTATTGTATAGTTTCTACAAGCTCAGATGATTAAATCTTCTCATAATGTTTGCTTGAATATGTTTATTTCAGGATTTATCTAAATAATTGTCCTGTGATATCTCTTATGTAATTATGTAAATCATCTGTGGAATAAAAAAGAAATGAGAAAGCATTAAAATTTACAAAAAGAATATATGACTAAAAATTTGTAAATGACTTCTTTCTTGTTACTTTAAGACATTATGTAAATAGAAAGCTCTAGAGGACTATAAAAACTCGTTATAATAAATTTTGAATGGAAAATATTATTTTTGCTTCAAATTGTCACAATCTCTCTAATGAATCCATTGTAATTAGAAATACATTGTTAATGAATTAATCCTATTTTTGTTTTTATTGCTGTCTTTCATCACAAACAGGATAATGCATATAGCATATATTTAGACTTATATTTTCTAGACTCATATCCTTTATGGCAAATAACAGGAAAGAAAAATGTAAATGGCACCAAACTGTGAGCTCAAAGAAGGATTATATGTTTACGCAGCTGAAAACCTTCAGAAAATGCTGATGTCAACCTTAGAGCTCAGATAATAGCATTCCATGGGTCATTAAACAAGAACAAAATGGGAAGATACAGTCAAGAGACAACATTCTCATACTTAGACAAGGGAAAAAAAGATACTTTTGTGTTTCCCAGGAATGTACTGGGGCAATAATATTTTGAAACACATCTAAATAGATTCTATGCCTAAATAGGAGTTTCTTAAGTGGTCTTTAAGTGTTCTTAAAGGTCCCTTTTCCTAACATATTTACCACTGTGGGTCTTCCCCAGAACTTGAAATATACATGACCTGGATTTTTTATCTTGTTTTGCTTTGTTTTGTCTTTCTTTTAGATTATAACACTCAATATTCCTATTAAAATTGCAAGTATCATCAGGGTGGAGGAAAATATTAAGTTAATACGATTCTTAATGCCTTTTTGGGAATTGTCTCTGCATTAAAATTGTATCTTGTTAAAGTCCTCCTGACCTACCTCAGTTGGTAGAGTAAGTAGGTACATAAATAAACATTTTATTGTTGTTGTTGTTCAGCCATTTTCCAGTTGAGTTCAGTTCTTTGTGATTCCATTTGAGGTTTTCTAAAGAAAAATCCTGGAGTGATTTGCCATTTCCTTCTCCAGCTCATTTTATACATTATGAACTGAGACAAACAGGTACATGACTTGCCCAGGGTTACACAGCTAGGAAGTTTCTTGAAGACAGATTTAAACTAAGGAAGATTCTTCCTGATTCCAGGCCTGACCCTCTATTCACTGTACCTCTTAGCTAAAATGCAAGGTAACAATAAATAGGAAATAGGAATAAAGGGTAAAGAGAAAAACCAAAACAAAAAAAAAGATTCCTAAATTAAAGTCACATCTAGAAACTATGCACTGTTGAATGCTGCCATCAGAGGGACTCATTGACCCAGACCCATAGCTGGAAAAAGTTCGAACCAGTTGGAACAGGTCTTGTCGTCTCTGGAGACTACATTTTCCTGCACCTGGAGCCCACTGTTCTGACCAGATGTCACTACTCTCTGAGCCTCTCCAGCCTACTTTATAGACTTTAAGCTATTCTGCAAGACAACTTATATAACAGCTTCTCAAGACTGTGCCTTCCATGAGACTTCCTCCCTGTTAAAATATATTTAATCCCTGTTCCTTTTCGCTCTCTGGGACATTCCTTTACTCTAGTGTTGTGCAGTGTCTTGAACTGCAGTTCTCTTGCTTAGATTAAAGAACCTTGTTTTTGTAGACTTTGTAGTTTTTTATTTTGGCTTGACAACATTAAATTTGAAGGAGCCAACTAGGGCCCTGTAATAGCTCCTGGATCTACAAGCTGCAGAGAAGCTTCAGACATAAGCAGTAAATCCAGAGAAATTGTATATTAATAATGCAAACCAAAGTTGGCATTGATAAATTTGAGATGATAGTGATATGTTAATGAGCATACCTTATAATGATATAGATAAGAGTTAGAATATCCCCCAGTAGAAAATTACATAGGAAAAGGACCCCAAAATGCTGCCCCTCAAGTACTTCTCTAACTCCTTTAAATTCATTCTATTCAAGTGATCTATTTACAATACTCAGTTTTGACTCTGCTTGCCCCTCCCTCCCCTTCCTCTTCCCCATCATTTTCTGCCTACCTCTCCCACCCCACTTCCTGTGGCGTATCCCTCTGAACTCTGTGTACCTTATTAAAGTGAAATTATTTGAATTGATTCCCACTTGCTTCCAGCATGACACATTCCTATATGTATCCAAAGAACTTGTTTGCCTTTATTCAACTGCAGATCCCCTTGGTATTCCCCTTTCATAGCAAATAGGTCATGTACTTAGGCTGGGACTTTATTTGCCTACAACCACACCTCCCAGTATACAAGCACTGTATTGTGAATCCAATAGTAGAAAGCAGGAGAAGACAAAGAAAATCTATCTACCTGCCCTCCTGTAGGGAAATCGTCTTATGATAAAGTCATAATAGAACAGTCTCTAAAATGATTTAGAAGCCAAATCTATGAGGAGATGAGAAAAAATTAAATTCAACAAACATTTATTGAATGCTTATGTGTTTGTGTGTATACAAATATATACATATCTACATATACACACACATATATACATATATTTATATACACACATACACACACATAACACACTTGTGTGTATGCCTCCATGCATGCATATCAATGTGAAAGATGGTGGTGATACAAAGACAAAAACAAAAATGCCCACGGAGCCAAAAATTTATGTTGTACTGGGAACATATAAAATGTGAACATAGAAGGACAATATAAGACAAGATGAATGATAAAACACTAACTGGGGAACAGGGGAAACCTCATGGAAGTTTTATAGAAGAATGAGCAATATGGGGCACCATATTGTTGGCAAGATTAAGTGAAACACTTACATGAAGTTCCTGGGGCAATTACCTATCACAAGTGTGCAGTTGACCAAGTTATTGAGGAAGAGAAAAGCTCAGAATGGTAGAAGAATTGAGTGGAACTAGAGACAATCAGTTAAACTCCGTGCCTGTGCCAGGCACTGAGTGAAGTACATGGTATATAGGGAAAGAACAAAAGAGTATTGAACTTTGAGGAACTTCCATCCTAATAGTGCAGATATCTTGTAAATAAATGGAAACATTCAAGATATTCACAGAGTGACTTGAAATCAATTTTAAAGGGAAAATATCCAGTAGGTAGTTGGGTGAGGAGAGAAATGGAGCATGACTATAATCTGCGGCCTGCAGATTGAGGCATTTGAGCAGAGTTTCAAAGAAGGCAGGGATTTTAAGAAGTATAAATGAGGAAGGAGAGCATTATATGTATATGGATGAATCAATAAAAAGACTCAGAGGTTCAAAATGTAATTTCATGAATCACAAGTAGAATCACAAGTAGTCCAGAATGGCTGAATCTTAGAGTTTATAGAGAGTGATAGAGTATGAGAATCCTGGAAAGGGATAAAGAGGCCAGATTGTGAAACTTGTTAAGTACTTACACCCAATTACATTGTATTTGAACCTAAAGATAATTGGGAACCATTGAATTTTGTTGAGAAAGGGAATGACTTTTAATATTTTTCTCTGAGTTGAGCAAACATAACAGAAAAGTAAGCAAAAAGGAAAATACAGAAAAGAGATAGACATATTAGAGCTAAAACACAAATGTAGGTGTCTTCTGAATAGAGCCACTAAAGTATAAACACAAATATATAAGCACATATATGCCTGTGTATATACATACATGCACACAAGCATAGATACATATAGAATATTTATTTTTAAAATAAAGTGCTTGTGGTGGGGAGTCATTTGCAGGAGGCAGTTCTGTTAGTCGGGTGGCAGTGGGGGCTGTAGTACCTTGTTAGCAACCTCAGAGATCTGAGCTATAATAGGGAAGGTATTTACAGTGCTAATGTAGGAGGGTCCCTGTTGAAGTGCCATCAGCAACCTCATTCGTCCTTTTCTTCATATTTCCCCTCTATGTCACAATGACTGATCAGCTGACTGAGGGGCAGGTTGCTGAATTCAAGGAAGCCTTCTCCCTATTTGACAAAGATGGCAATGGCACCATCACAACAAAAGAACTTGAAACTGACATGAGATCATTGTGTCAAAACCCAAGAAAGGCAGAATTACAGGATATGATCAATAAGATGGATGCTGATGTTAAAGGCAATATTGACTTTCCTGAATTTTTGACCATCAGGGCTAGAAAAATGAAAGATACAGATAATGAAGAAGAAGTATGAAGCATTCCAAGTCTTTGACAAGGATGGTGATGGTTACATCAGTGCAGCAGAACTATATCATATAATGACAAACTTAGGAGAAACTAACAGATGAAGAACTAAATGAAATGATTACACACACATATCAGCACCACATACAATTTTATTTTTTTAAAGACTATATATTAGGGCACAGAGATAGATGAACTTTCAAAATGAAGAAATATTTAAACATAATAAAAATAATAGTCCCTTCTGGTACCACAAACAAAACACTAAGTTAGATATAAATGGACACAATAATGAAATAGAAAATAACAAGTGGGTGAAAGAATAAATTATATAAATAATTCATAGCTATGTAAAAGATAATAATAATGACAAAACAGCACATTGAAAATTTAGAATGTAGCTAAAGTTGTCTTCATGATAAACATTTATATACACATATGTCTATCTATGTATGCCAAAAAGTGATTTCAAAATAATCTATTTTCAGAAAAGAAATAACATTTGGCTAATTAAATTTGACAAGTATTATATGTATTTGTAGTGGTGAGGTGATTTTCTTTTCTTTTTTTTTTTAAAGCAATCAGGGTTAAGTAACTTGCTCAAGGTTACATGGCCAGTTATTATTTTGTGTGTGGGTGCCGAGTGTCTGAGGCCAGAACCCAGGTCTCCCAACGCTGGGGCCGGCAGTCTTACTCACTGCACCACCTGGCCACCCCTAAGCGATTAGGGTTAAGTAACTTGCTCAAGGTTACACGGCCAGTTATTTTGTGTGGGTGTTAAGTATCTGAGCTCAGGAACCAGCACTCTTACTGCACCACCTGGCCACCCCAATAAGGTGATTTTCTTGATCCTGATGATTATACTGGAAAATTTTATTAAATATTTAAAAAAAAAACTATTTCTACCCATACTAGAAAAGTTATCCTCAAACTTTTAAAAAATAAAATTTTACCAATCTTTTTGCTTTAGATGTAGTTGTAATACCTCAACCATGTAAGAATAAAGCAGAGGAGAAAAATAAAATAATATGTAATTGTTTATCAATTTAAAATATTAAATACAACCATGATAACCTGCAGTTCATTATTTAAGGAATCAAACATTATGAGACTGAAACAAGAATCCATCAGCATTGGGGAGAACAATCAATGGAAG
The DNA here is from genome assembly GCF_028583685.1 of Petaurus breviceps papuanus. Lineage (NCBI taxonomy): Eukaryota > Metazoa > Chordata > Mammalia > Diprotodontia > Petauridae > Petaurus > Petaurus breviceps. Next base: position 18,430,247 of record NW_027187359.1, on the reverse strand, counting down.
AATAAAAGAAGGGAATAACTTTATATAGTGCCTACTATCTTATAGACACCATATTAGGTGCTTTTAAAAATATTATTTCATTTGAGCTTCACAAAATCCTTGTGAGACAGGTTCTCTTTTAATCACTATTTTACAAAGAAGGAAACTGGGGCAAGTAGAGTTTTAATTATTTGCTTAGTGTGACAGAGAACAAAATGTTTGACTTACAATTTGACCCAAGGTCTTAATTACTCCAGGCTGTGTTCGACCAATTTCCCATCACCTGACTCTAATTATAATTAATTGTACTAACAAGAATAACAACAAAACACCCTAAAACCACTTGCTTTTTTGATAGATCCATAAAAAACCTTGAAAACCTGCAACATTAATTTGTGTTAATGACTATACAAAATAAAGGAAGATGGATTTTTTAATATTTTAAAAACATCTAAAAGCAAAAGCAAGTCTCATATAAAAGAATGATACATTAGGCAATTTCTCAGTTAATGCTGAAATGAAAAAGAATACCTCCTCTCCTTTCTATTATTTCATATAATTCTAGAAAAAAAGAAAACAGGCAATGGAGGAACTAATGACATTAAAAAGAAGCAGAGAAGCAAAAAATTATCCCTAATTGCTGACATTATAATGGTTTATTTAGAAAATCCTAGGGAATCAGTAGATAAACAAATTGGGATCACTTATAGTTTCAGCAAAATCTCTGGCTACAAAATAAAATCCTCAAAATCAACAACATTTCCACTTAATAATAAACAAATACAAAATGATAATAATGGAAAGGGGATTCTCATGCAAATATTTTGAGTCAAATATGCCAAAATATATTTAATACTTGTATATATCAACTTAAAGTTATTCTTAAAGGAATAAAGAATATAAATATCTGGTAGGCTATCCCATATTTATACTATTATCATAAAAATAAACTAATAACAAAATTAATTTATAATTTTGTGATTGTAGCAACCAAAATATTGAATTGACTCAATTCACCAAAATAACTTGATTTGGGAGTGCAAAAGATCTAGAATATTGAGGGAATTTTTTTGAATGAGTGGAAATGAGGGAGGAATCATATATCTAGATGTCTATTGGTCATCAAAACCATTTGACATTGGTTTAAAAAATAGATCAGTGGAACAGAATAGCAAACTGAAAAAAAGAATATTCCAATGTGCAATAAATCCAAAATATAAATTGCTTAGGAAAAACATAATTTTTCATAACCAGTGCTAGCAAACTGGAAAGTAATCAAGCAAAACTTAGACTACCGTTTTATGCTATATTCCATATTAAACTGGGAATATACACGAGACTTAAATATTACATAGCTTATCATAAATAGTATAAAAAAATATATTTTCATAAATAATCATAGGAAATATTTTTATTCAAACATGGATAGATACAGTTTAAAAATAGAATAGAATCTGGATTACATGTAATTGAAAAGCTTTTGTGCAGTGAAAATTACTTCATTTGGGTAAGAAGGAAAGTGTCCGAAGAAGAGGAAAAAATACTTTAGTAGGAATTTTTTTTCAGATAAAGATGTAATATCAATATTCTACATCTATATCTATATATGACCGAAATTCATCTACTAGTATATAAGGGGTCAAAAACATGGAGAGTGTTCAAAATTAGAATGACAAATTAATAAACATATGATACAATGATCAGAAACATGAATCAAAAGAAATGCAAATCAAAGTAAAACTGACTTTTCATCTTGCACCCAGAAAAACAGACAAAGATGACAAAAGATGAGATTAGTTAATAATGAAAGTATTGTTGAGATATTCAATGTGGAGCATTTAATTGGAGTGAGAAATTTAAAAAAAAAAATTGTGGAACTAGTCAATTAAAATAAAAACATCATATATATATATATACAGATTGAGTCAATTTTTAATACTTAACACCTTCACAACTGCCTTAGTTGTCTCTCCTATCTGATTGCAGGATTGAAAGGCAGAGCAATAAACTACTTCTTCCTTTATAGACAGTGCAGAGCTTTCCAAATAACTCTCCATTTTCCATCAGTGACTCTCTTCATTTTTAATTCTATGGAATATCATACCCACTGCTATCTGCTCCTTGTCAAATGTCTTTTGTGTCCTGTCTTCTCCACTGGATTGTAAACTCTTTGAGAGCAGAGACTATCATTTGTGTCCCTAGCATGTAGTACTGTGTCTGGTTTAGAGTAAGCAAATAATAAATTTTTATTGAATTGAATTAGCCTCTCAACAACCATGAAGAAGTATATATTATTATTTCTATTTTATACCTATGCCCTGTTCCAAAGCTCATTGGTATGGGACTCTCTCCTCATTTTTGGAAATAAATGCCCTACCCTGAAAGAGGGGTCAGGAGGAATTGGAGAGAAAGAGAGAACTATAGTCTTCTTCACTTCACGTCAAGATTCCTCAAGTTTCAGGCCCCTTCAAACTTCAAGTCACTTCAGGTGCTTATGATTCCAGTTTCAAGAGGAAAGATGGAAGCAGTCAAACCCACTTCAAGTTACTAAAAGAAAGATTGGGGAAGACATGAAAGGAACTGGTGCTATTCATTATGTTCTTGTCCCAGTTTTGCTTAAAGTTTCCCCTTGACTAAGATCTAGAATTCTTAGTTGAACTATGTTAACTATCACTCTTAAAGGGAGAGTTATTTTCTTTGCATATTCTAGTATATCTATCTATCTATCTATCTATCTATCTATCTATCTATCTATCTATCTGTCTGTCTGTCTGTCTGTCTGTCTGTCTGTCTGTCTGTCTTTCTGTCTATCTATCTATCCATCTATTCCTATTGGCTGTGTATGTTCATTAGGACCACCTAGATAGCACAGTAGATAGAATCACCAAGCCTAGAGTCAGGAATATCTGATTTCAAATCTGCCCTCAGATACTTGCTAGCTATGTGACCTTGGGCAAGTCATCTAACCATGTTTTCCTCAGTTTACTCATCTGTAAAATGACCTAGAGAAGCAAATGGCAAACCACTACAGTATCTTTGTCAAGAAAACCACAAAGGAGATCACCAACAGCCAAAAACCTGAAAAGACTGAAAAATAACAAACATGCATGTTTATTGAAGAAAGGGACTAAGCCTTGAAAGTAGAGATTAGGGTGGCCCATTTCTTCAATAATGACACAGTAATCAGATATTATCTTGGACCTGATCCTATCCTCTTCTTTATCTATTAAAATTTTACATAATAGCAAGGTACTTACTCATGTAGGGTACATCAAATTCTTTCAGTTTGAACCAAATTTGACTTAGTCTAGCAGTTTCAAGAGTTTATTGTTTATAGTAGTTGTGGCTGTTATTTGTTTGTTTTCTTTAAAATGAAGTTGACACTCTGGTACCATAAAATTTCAATTAAAATAATTTTATTAATCAAATTTAAAATATATATAGTAAAAGAATATAAAACACAAATACCTTTTCTTTTTGAGAACTGAAGGAAATGCCTTGTAGGCATTTTTAACACCAGAAAACATTTCTGACAACCTTCTTTGCCCATAGGTCAATCCTTTTATAGTTAAATCCAACTAGCAGGGTGGAGGATGGATGTGTCCACAACAGATACCATGGCTTCATAAAATTGCTAAAGTTCCTACTATACCTCCTTTTTCCTTTAAATATCTTAAAGGAGTAAATATATATTGATTACTACTATCTTTATCAGCACAAATGCCATTATCATCCTGATAATCATTGTATGAACAATGCAGTATTCACAATACCTACAGTAAATATAAATATGATGATATGGTTATTAATCACAAAATGTAACAGCCTCTCTACATGGGGGACTGTAATGGGAATGTAAATTTTTAAGATCTTCCCTGCCCCTAGGCTAAAGTGCACCTGGAGCCTGGGGTGGGAGGCTTGTTTTTCAGTAGATACTTTTGGATTGGCCAGAGGGTCCAGAAGGTTGTTACATTCTCTGAGCCAGGAGAAGGCTATATAATCCCTGATTTGAGGCTTTGTTTTGGGGCTCACTTTGAGAAGTGTTCTGTGATTTGATCAGATGAGACTCTGGGAAGCCATTGTTCAGAGTCCCCCCTGCTTTGAAAAACCCAGATGTTGATTTGGTATGGATGTAATGGTTGGAGAGTTTGGAAACCTGTCTACTTGATCTGTTTCTCTGTCTTGATAATTCTGTCTGTATACTCTGAAGTTCAGGGTGCTGACCTTTTTGCCCCTGAACTAGGTAAATGATACATATTTGACTGATTAAAGTAAGCTTGTTAACCCATTTTGAGTTGCTTTCCTTTAACAAAGCATATCTAAGAACCTGTGTTGGCAGCCACCCTGGGGACACTGGGGTGCTTGCTGATACAGGGACATAACTAGAACATTTATTCAAATACCAGAAAACTGAATCCCCAAACCAGAAAGTCAATGCCATCACAGTGGCCATGGAGTCCACACACAAAGTTAATGCTGCAAACACCCACATTCTCAAACCTTCAAAACAGAATAGGCTACCTCAGGCAAAGATCCTCTTCTCCTCACTCATGGTAACAGCTGAGTCTCCATGAAGCTTGTTCCCAGCAGCTCTGGCCCCCCACATTTCCCATCCCTGGCAATCCTCAGCAGAAGTCCTTAGCAGAACTTCTGGCTGGCCATGGGCTGCTCAGTGTCCAGCACTTGAGCATGACCAGAGACGTGAATAAGAAAAGACCAGGCCATGTGGGTAGTTCAACAAAGAACAACGAACTCCAATTATTGATTCTTAGTAAAAGAGTTTTATAGAGCAAATGAGACAAAAGAAGGGGACTCAAGTTTTCTAACCATTACCTTAATCTGTTGTATCCTGGAAGTAGCAGAGAATAGATAATTTGATAATGATTTGTTACCTAGGTGACTAAAGTCTTAGGGTAAAACCTCTCATCTATTCCTCAGGTATCTGCTAACGTAGCAGCAGTCATAAATGGATACAACTGAGAGCAAACTTTGAAGGCAAAGCTGCAGTCCTCAAAAGACATCATGTTTAGAGCTGACCACCCAAAGATACCTGAGTGCTGAATCAAATATTTTATCTCTTAATAACTAAAATCTTGGGGAATAGTCTATTGATCTCAGAACTCAAAGTAACATCCTTATAAGTACAACCCATAACAAAGAACTCAGGAGCTAACTTAACAAAGAAGGTACATCTCAAAGACCTCTTGTTTTAAAGTCCACTATTAGGATTTAATATCTGAGTCCTGAACTGGTCTTTTTTGCTCCCCAAACAGCCTGGCTCCTACTCAGCTTGGACTCCTTCCTGCCCCACCCCTTCCTATTTTGTCAGCAAGTTCAAGGGGTGTGGAAGATCTTCAAATCCCATTATCATTAAAATCATTTAAAAAGACAATAAACTATGTGAGAATCAAAGTCTTACAGGACATCAATCTACTATGAATACAATCAATGCATGGGGGACATTAAGAACCACAGAAAATGTTGGAGTTAATTCTGGGTTCAGAACTATGCAAACAGATGGAGGTAGAGAAAGAACTACATCCAAATCCTAAATTAAAGGACCAGAACATTAAACCAAAAGCTAGTAATTCCTGAAAAAAAGCAAGGCCTGGAAGCAGAGACAAGATGGTGGTTTAGGGAAAGCCATCAATCTGAAATCTCCTAATATTCCCCTCCAAAGGACTTTAAATAAGCACATCAAATCAAATTTTGGAGTGACAGAACCAACAAAAGGTCCAAATTAGACTTCATATGGCCTAAGACAACGTAAGAGGTCAGCAGGGAAAAATCTGTGTCTCTGAAGTGGAGGTCTATCTGGATCCTATACTAAGGCAGTGTCAATAGTGACCAAAGCAGCAGCAGCAACTTTAGGAGTTCTCAGCTGAGAGAAAGTAAGGGGATCAGACAATTGATTAGAAAAAAGATTACAAGTTACTCTTTGCTGGCACTGGGTACATCTGGCATTGATTATTAACTATACTGCCCATAAATAGCTCTGGGTTGCAGTTCCAGGACAGAGAGGAGCACTAGGCTTTGGTCCCATGTGATCAGGAGCCTTGGTCAGACTTCCAAAGCAAAAACGAAACATAGTGACCAGGGTCCTTTCCTGGGTAAAGTTTATAGTAAAGACAAGAATACCAGTGATTACACCTCTGCGTAGATCAAATTCCTTGGAAACAACAAAACCTTACCGATTTGCAGAACTAGCTCTGAAAACAGACGCACAAAAAACATGAAGCTTGGCATAGCACCTCCATACCCATAACTGACTTTAACATAAAGTTCAAAGGCAAGAGATAAGTTCAAAAATAAGCAAACAACAACCAAAAATATGTCTCTTGCAAATAACATATTGGAAATTAAGGGGATGTTCATCAGTTGGGGAAATGACTGAACAAGTCGTGGCATGATGGAGTACTATTATGATATAAGAAATGGCGAGGGTGGAGGTGTCATAAAAATGGATAGACCTATATGAACTGATATAAAGTGAAGTGAGAATAACCAGGAGATCATTGTGAACATGAACAGCAATGTGGTAATTATAATCAATTGTGAAAGACTTGTTTACTCTGATCAAAACAAAAATCTAAGACAATCACAAAGGACTCATGATGAAAAAATGCTATCTATCTCCAGAGAGAGAACTGATCATCTCTGAGTACAAATTGAAGTATAATTTTGCTTATTCTTTATTTTTCTTGCTTTTTCTGTAATAGGGATGATATAGATATGTTTGTTTATCTTCAAATGCATAATTGATATGATATTGCTAGCCTTTTCAGTGGGTGTTGGAGGTTGTGGGAGGGAGGGAAAGCATTTGGAATTCAAAATTTAAAATGTAAATGTTAAAAGCAATAAGTAATAAATTAAATATTTAAAAAGGAAATAACATAAGTTTAGCGCTACTAGAAATAAAGAAAAAAGTATTGTGAAATATTAAAAAAGAAGACACCTAGTCATATGTACTACATGTAGTACTTTGCAGAAGCTGCGATATGATCCCAAAGTATACAAAACAAGCATAGATTTCTAATGTATAAACTTAACTAGGAGACGAATGAATAGAAGATAATCCTGACCATAATGAAACAATATAATAAACTGAGAGAAGCACAAGTAGCTTCAAAACAATCCAAGTAGGAAACAGAGAAAATAATGTCTTGGTGAGAACACATACAAGAGTAACTGGAAGAAAGAAACAAGGCATAGAAAATTCAACATTCAAGGAAAGGACTGTCAGGTAAGAAATAATGGTAAGAATAATTAAAAGCTGGAACATATGATGGTAAATTTTGCTCAAGAACTGAACTCCCTTAATAATTGAATGGGCCTAATAGAATGTAACAATGACAAAAAAATTATTAAAATTAAATTTTAAAAGAAGATAACATAAAATATATATTTTGCTGTTCCTGGAAAACACATAAAAATGAGATGACTCCCACTCAAAAAAAACCTGGGTCCCCTATTCCAAGAAATCAAAATAACTACCAGATCCACTAGAATCAGAGAACAAAGTGCAAAGAGAAAGTCTCTTTCATCTCATGAAGTCATCTCATCTAGTCATCTCATGAAGGCAAATCAAAAATGAAAACTCCCAGGTGGATCATAGACAAAATAGATAACTTCCTGATAAAAGAAAAAAGTAAGCGACCAAAGAGATACAGTCTTATTTACCGAGGAGACATAGTGACCCAGAAGACTTGACAGATGTCACTCTAAAGGATAGAGGAAGTTTCAATATAATATTCCAAAAGGCCAAAGATCATCTTACAAACCAAGAATTACCTATCTAGCAACAGTGAGCAAAATTGGGGGGGTTGGGGGTGGGGGTGGGAAGGGATGCAGTGGAATGGACCTTTAATAAAGGGAGACTTTCTACCTATTCATAATAAAAAAGACTAGAACTGAGTAGAAACTTTAAATGCAAAAGATGGTATCAGAAATAAACAGTCATTGCATAAATTTGGGGCACTAATTTTGATGATAAAAAAACACCACATTCTAATTGAGAGGAAACAAGTGTCCTTAATATCTTTGAGAGTCATAGATAATATTAAATAACAAAGTCAGAAGCCCTGGTTGTGATTTTTTTTTCTTTTTTTATGGTTTTAAGATTAGAAGGAAATGAGAAGGAAGGATAATTTTCTGTGGAGGAAGGAAGGATAAAGGGGAAAAACCTTTATTCCTCAGATAACAAGGGTAACTGAGGTGAAGACTATACAAACACAAAGCAAAGGGGAGGGTAACATGTACACCCTAAGTACGTAAAAGAACTTTGAACACACACATAAACACAAACCTATACATAGAGCTTGATGTATTGAAAAAAGCATTAAACTTAACAGTAATATAATCAGAGGCAAAAAAAGAGAAAGATCTAAAGACACAGGATAGGATTGGTGATAATGTAATAATAAGCAAAAATAAGCAAAGCAATTTGCAGTGTCAGAGATAGAATGTGAAGGACAGACTACAAAGAAAAGAAGAAAAAAAAGTAAAAACCCGTGATAGAGGTAGAGTAAGTAGAAGAGAAGGGCAAAGGATAAGAAACAGATTTCTTCAATTATAGATCACAAGAAGTAATCAAACTGCTCTCTGAACATTCTTCTTTGTAAAAAATGGTTGGGGGAGGGGAGAATAAAAAAGTAAAAGAGAACTGGATGAAGGGAAGTAGGGAATTAAAAATTAACAACAAGAATGTGAATGAAATTATTTCACACATAAAATGGAACAGAGGAGAAGAAAGCAATAGAAAGAAGAATTTTAAAAATACTTCAAAAAAACTACTCTTGAAACATAAAGATTTAAAGAATTATACCAATGAACTCTAGATTAAAGTGACCAAAAAACAAAACAAAGAGATAAAACTGGGACACTACTACAGAAAAAGTTTGTCATATTTGAATTGATTATTTTATATGATATATACAATTCATTTCAAAATCCATCTGGTATTGAGTTTCCTATCCCCATTTTAAAATTTATTTATGAGTTAATAAATATTTTCCCATATTGAGCTATTTATATAATTTACTTTTGTCCTGTTATTATGGATATCTTATATCTATTAGGAAATAAATATATGAATCAGTAAATCAATAAACATTTGTTAAGCACTTATTTTGTGCCAAACACTAGGCTATGTCCTGGAGATACCTAAAGAGGAAAATGACAGTCCCTTCAAAGAGGAATTCCCCTGGAATTAAGAAGGGTTGCAAAGGTTTCCTGTAGAAGGTAGAAATGTATTTGGGATTAAAGGAAGCCAGGCAGGTCAGCAGTTTGGAGCAAAGGAGGGACAACATTCCAGGTTTGGAGGATAACCAGAGAGAATGCTGGGAGTTGAGAAGTGTGTATTGTTTGTGGAATAGCAAGACATCCAGGATCACTGTAATGAAGATTACATGGAAAAGAGTAAAGTATAAAAAGACTTGAAAGGTTGGGTGGGTTGGGCTTTGAATATTAAAGGCAATTTTGTATTTGATACTAGGGGCCTTAAGCAGTCATTGTAATTTATTGAGTAGAAGGACAACATGATCAGACACATGTTTTAGGAAAATCATTTTGGTGGAAGTGATATAAGCAGGATAAATTAGAGTTGGGAAAAACTTGAGTCAGACAGATTCACAAGCAGGCTATTGCAATACTCAAAATAGGAGGTTATTAGGCAACAGTTTCAGAAGAGATAATGGGACTTATTCAAAATACATTACAAAGATGAAATAGACAGACCTTCCCAACAGCTTGATTATCAGGGCTGAGAGATAATGAGGAATCTATGATTCCTCCAAGTCTGGAGCCTGAGGAGGTAGAATTATGGCGTCGTAGAAACCCCCTCCCATTTTGTGAACACCCCCATCATAGGAGAGCTGCCTAGGAAACCTGCCAAAAAAGCCCAGGCAACAAACATGCCAAGTTAAAACCTGCCCAAGTCTGCTACCTGAAGCCCATAGCCTCACTTCTGTCAAGTTCTCGAAATAGATTTGGGAACTTTCCAGTTGGGCAATAAGCTGATTCCTGGACAATAATCATTAAGTAACACTATCTTTTGGCTTGTGTATTTCCCCTGCTTGCTCCCCTTGGTGACATTTATGTTGTGGCTTTTGTCTATATAAACCCTGAGATGTATGTGCTCGGGGTGCCTGATTTGGGTACATGACTCCTGACAGTCCCCAGGTTAACTATGCTCCAAAAATATATTCTATTTAAAATGATTAATGGTCTCAATTCACTGTCATTTTGTTACAACAATTTCATTCTCCACAATAAATGAGGAGCTGGGGAGGGGGTGGAATTTAGGGGAAATATAACATGTTCTCTTTAGGATATATTGAGTTTAAGATATATACTGGACATCTAGTTTGAGATGTCTGAAGAGTAGTTGGAAATGCAAATTAGGAGGTCAGTGGAGAGTTTAGAGAAGAATCAGTAAATTTGAAAATTATCAGTATAGAGATGGCAGTTAAATCAATATGAGTTAGTAAGATCATCAACTGAAATAGTGAAAAGGGAAAAGAAAAGAGGACCCAGGACAGAACCCTAAGAGATGCCTACACTTAAAGGGAGTGATCTGGGAGAGGATCCAGGAAAGGGGAAATGAAGGAGCAGTGAGAGAGGAAGGAGGAGAACCAAAAAAGAATGGTGTCCTAAAAACCTAGAGAGAAGAGAGTATCAAGGAGAAGATTCATCAAAAGTGGCTGAGGTTGCAGAGAAGTAAGTCAAAGAAAATGAAAATTGAAAAACAAATCACTAGGTTAGGAAACTATGACATTATTAGGAATTTGTAAATCATTTTGGTGGTAAAATGATGCCAGAGCCTAGAGTGTAAGAGGTTAAGAAGAGAATGACAGGAGAGAATGTAGAGGTCTTATTGTAGATGGCATTTTTGAGTTTAACTCTAAAAGGCAGAAGACATAGATTATGATAGGTGGCATGAAAAAATAAAGTGAAGGTTTTTTTTCAGGATAGAAGAGCCATAGATTTGTTTGTTGTTGTTCAGTCATTTTCAGTCATGTCCAATTTTTTATAACCCCTCTGGGGTTTTCTGGACAAAGATCTGGAACAGTTTTTATTTCCTTCTCCAGGTCATTTTACAGATGAAGAAACTGAATAATGAGAATTAAATGACTTTCCAGAAAGTGTCTGAGGCCAGATTTGAACTCAGGAAGAACCCATTACTCTATTCACTGTGCCACCTCGCTACTCTGGACATATATATATATATATATATATAGTACTAGAAATGAGCCAGTAGAAAGGGAGAGAGTGCAAAAAAAAGGGTAGTACTAGAGATGCCAGAATAAGCAGTCTGCTAGAGGAAATAGGATAGGAGGCATAAAATAAAGGATTTAGTCTTGGTAAAGTATAAGTGCATTACATTATATAAGGTAGGGGTAAACCAGGAGTTAGTGCGGTCAGAGGCAGGCCGAGAAGGCACAGCCCACAGACGCAGAGGCAGGCCTGAAAGGCCAGCCATGTGAAAAGGCAGTCCCAGAAGAGACCTGATTAACTCGGGGGGCAAGTCATCCCACCAACCACAAGGGTCACCACCAGGCCTATCACCAAAGGGCTGGGACTGGAAAGAGCAAGGTAAGAACCAAATGCAGGGGACCCTTTCTGGGACAGCAAATACTCCTGAGACTACCACTCCATAGCCCAGAAATAAAAAATAAAAAAGGCCCTATCAGGACCTCCAAAGACCAGAGTGGCAGAGTGATCCCCACCTGCTCCAACCCCGCCTCTGACCCTGAAAACCTAGTAACTATTGCTGCAGGGCAAAACCCTCAACAGTAAAAGCTTGGGAACCCTAGAGAAAGGGCCTGTCCAGGGCCCTGACCCACAATGGGTAGAAAGCAGACTACAAAGACTCTGGAGTTCTACTATCCTCAGAGGGAGGAACCAAACTCAGAGGGAGACAAGGTGGTCCACACTCACAGTGGAAACATCAACAAGGAAAGGGTCTCAAACACAGAAAGCTCTCCTAGATGCGATCAAAAGGAAATTTGAAAACCAAATGAGAGAGATAGAAGACAAAATGAATAATTCTTTCAAAACAAAAATTGCAGAATTAGAAAAACAATATAATGAAGAAAACAGCTCCCTAAAAAAGAAAAGTGTATAATATGGAAAAGGAGCTCCAAAAACAAACCAAGGAAAATGATTTGCTAAAAACTAGAATCAACCAAATTGAAACAAATAACTCTATCATGAACCAAGAATTAGTCAAACAAAACAAGAATGAAAAATTAGAAAAAGAGGTTAAAATACCTCAATGGAAAAATAAGTGACCTGGAAAACAGATCCAGGAGAAATAATCTGAAAATCATAGGCCTATCAGAAAATCATGATGGAAAAATAAGCCTGGACAAAATTCTTCAAGAGCTCATTAAGGAAACTTCCCTGAGATACCAGAACCTGAGGGTAAAATAGAAATTGAGAGAATCCGCCCGACAACTGCTAAAAGAGATCACAAATTGAAAAGTCCTCCAAATGTTGTGGCCAAACTCCAGAACTACCAGGTAAAAAACAAAATACTTCAAGTGTCCAGAAAGAAACAATTTAAATATCAAGGGTACACAGTGAGGATCTGTAATGGAATGTAAATTTTAAAGATCTTCCCTGCCCCTAGGCTAAAGTGCACCTGGAGCCTGGGGTGGGAGGCTTGTTTTTCAGTAAATACTTCTTGATTGGCCAGTGAGTCAATAAGGTTCTTACATTCTCTGAGCCAGAAGAAGGCTATATAAGCCCTGATGTGACGCTTTGTTTTGGGGGCTCACTTTGAGAAGTGTTCTGCGATTTGATATGGATTCTGGGAAGCCGTTGTCCTGAGCACCCCGGCTTTGAAAAACCCAGATGTTGATTGGGTATGGATGTAATGGTTGGACAGTTTGAAATCTGTCCACTTGATCTGTTTCTGTCTTGATAATTCTGCCTGTATACTTTGAAGTTCAGGGTGCTGACCTCTTTCCCCTGAACTAGGTAAAGGATACATATTTGACTGATTAAAGTAAGCTTGTTAACCCATTTTGAGTTGCTTTCCTTTATCAAAGCAGATATAAGAACCTGTATTGGCAGCAAACCCTGAGGATGCTCGGGGTGCTTGCTGCTACAGGATCACACAGGATTTGGCAGCCTCTACACTGAAGCCAGGGAATACAATTATCTGGAAGGCAAAAGAGCTTGGGTTACAAGGAAAGATCACATACCCAGCGAGACTGAGCATATTCTTCCAGGCAAAAAGATGGCCATTCAATGATATAACAGAGTTCCAGACCTTCCTGATGAAAAAGCCAGAGCTCAATGGAAAATTCAGCCTCAAATTATGAGATGCAAAAGTGACATAGAGAGGTAAACAAGGAAAACACACCACACACACACACACACACACACACACACACACACACACACCCTGCTATTTAATAAGAGCAAACTGTTTATAGACAAGTAGAGGGTATGAGTATAAATTACACAAAATGATGATTAAAAAAACTCTTATTAAGGGCTACAAAGGGACTGCAATGGAAGAAGAGGAATGAATGAAGTGGAAAAGAGTAAATTATGCCACACAAAGGGGCATAAAAAAATATAGCAAAGGAAAAGAAGGGGGGGAAGATAAAAATCATATGAGCTTTTCCCTCATTGGTTCTGGTGCAAGGGGGGGATAACAACTAGTTAAGCATAGGACTCCATGGAAAAGAAATGCAAAAAATATCATTTTAGAGGAAAAAGAAGGGAGGGAGAGGAGCTTCACATGAGATTTGTTCCTGTCACTGTTGGTGCGAAGAAGAAACAACATACTTCATTAAGTATAAAAATATCCTACAGGCAATAGGAGGGGGAAAGGACTACGAAGGGGGGGGGGGGGTGAAGGGAGGGAAGAAGTAAGGGAGAAGGGGGGAAAGGGAGGGGGATGATAAGGGAATACTGAGGGAGGCGGTGGTCAAAAGGGAAATTATTAAAGGGGAGAAGGGAGAAGGGGGAAAATATGAACATTAACAGGGGAGGGAATAGGATAAAGGGAAAGAAACACATAACAATCATAACTGTAAATGTGAATGGAATGAACTCTCCCATAAAATGCAAACAGATAGCAGAATGGATTAGAAATCATAATCCTACAATATGCTGTTTACAAGAAACACATCTGAAACAGAGGGATACACACAAGGTGAAGGTAAAAGATTGTAGTAAAATATATCATCCATCAGCTAAAGTAAAAAAAAAAAAGCAGGGGTAGCAATCCTTATCTCAGATAGAGCAAAAGCAAAAATTGATCTAATTAAAAGAGATAAGGAAGGAAACTATATCCTGTTAAAGGCACCATCGAGAATGAAGCAATATCAGTACTTAACATATATGCATCAAGTGGTATAGCATCCAAATTCCTAGAGAAAGTAAAGGAATAAGTGGAAGTAATAGATAGCAAAACTATACTAGTGGGAGACCTTAATCTCCCACTCTCTGAACTTGATAAATCCAACCTCAAAATAAACAAGAGAGAAGTTAAGGAGGTGAACAGAATTTTAGAGAGGATAGGTATGATAGATCTCTGGAGAAAACTGAATAGGATAAAAAGGAATATACTTTCTTCTCAGCGGTTCATGGCACATACTCAAAAATTAACCATGTTCTAGGGCATAAAACCCTCACAATTCTATGCAGTAAGGCAGAAATATTAAATGCATCCTTCACAGATCATGAAGCAATAAAAATTATGTGCAATAAAGGGCCATGGAAAGAGAGACTAAAAACTAATTGGAAATTAAACAATTTAATCCTAAACAATGAGTGGGTCAAACAAGAAATTATACAAATAATCAGTAATTTCATTCAAGAGAATGATAATAATGAGACAACATACCAAAATTTGTGGGATGACTTAAAGGCAATTCTTTGGGGAAGTTTTATATCCCTGAGGGCAAACATGATTAAATTAGAGAAAAGGGAGGTAGACAAATTGGGCATGCAATTGAAAAACCTAGAAAAAGAAAAACCCAAAATTCCCAATTAAATACTAAATTAGAAATATTGAAAACCAAAGGAGTTATTAATAAAATTGAAATTAAGAAAAGTATTGACTTAATAAATAAAACTAAGAGCTTGTTTTATGAAAAAACAATAAAATTGATAGACCCTGAGGCAATATGTAAAAATAAAGGAAAGAAGAAAACAAAATTATGAGTATCAAAAATGAAAAGGGTGAATCAACCTCCAATGAAGAGGAAATAAAAAATAGTAGGAATTATTTTTCCCAATTACATGCACATAAATTTGAAAATATTAGGGAAATGGATGAATATTTACAAAATATACAAGTTGCCCAGATTAACTGAAGTGGAAAAAAATTACTTAAATAACCCCATATCAGAAAAAGAAATTGAGCAAGCCATCAGTCAACTACTTAGGAAAAAATGTGCAGGGCCAGATGGATTTACTAGTGAATTTTATCAAACATTTAAATAACAATTGATCCAAATACTCTATAAACTATTTTGGAAAATTAGTGAAGGAGTCCTACCAATTTTTTTAATGACACAAATATGCCAGTGATAACTATATCAGGAAGAGATAAAACAGAGAACGAAAATTATAGACCAATCTCCCTCATGAATATAGAGGCAAAAATGTTAAATAAAATATTACCAAAAAGACTACAGCAACTTATTTCAAGAATAATACACTTTGATCAGGTAGGATTTATTCCAGTAATGCAAGGATGGTTTAATATTAGTAAAACCATCAGTATAATTGATCATATCAACAATAAACTAGCATTAACCACATGATCATCTCAATAGATGCAGAAAAGACTTTTGACAAAATACAACATCCATTCCTATTAAAAACACTAGAAAGTATAAGAATAAATGTAGTCTTCCTTAAAATAATAGGTAGCATTTATCTAAAACCATCAGCAAATATAATATATAATGGGGATATGCTAGAAGCATTTCCTATAAGATCAGGGGTGAAACAAGGGTGTCCACTATCACCCCTCTTATTCAGTCTGCTACTAGGAATGTTAGCAGTAGCAATTAGAGAAGAAAAAGAAATCAAAGGAATAAAATCAGTTAAAGAAGAGACCAAGTTATTACTCTTTGCACATATGATGATATACTTAGAAAATCCTAGAGAATCAAGTAAAAAACTACTTGAGACAATAAATAAATTTAGCAAAGTTGCTGGATATAAAATAAACACACATAAATCCTCGGCATTCCTATAGATTTCCAAAGAAATTCAACAGAAGACATAGAAAGAGAAATCCCATTTAAAGTTACTCTAGACATTATAAAATATTTAGGAATCTACCTGCCAAAACAAATCCAGGACCTATATGACCACTACTACAAAACACTTTTCACACAAATAAAATCAGATCTCACCAATTGGTAAAATATCAATTGCTCATGGTGGGGTGGAGCTAATGTAATAAAAATAAAAATTTTACTTAAATTAAATTATATATTTATTGCCATACCAATAATTTACCAAAAACTACTTTAAAGAGCTAGAAAAAAATAGTAATTAAATGCATTTGGAAGAATAAATGGTGCAGAATATGAAGGGAAATAATGAAGAGAAATGCTAGGGAAAGTGGACTAGCTATACCAGATTTCAATCTGTATTATAAAGCAGCAGTCATCAAAAATACTTGGCACTGGCTGAGGAATAGAGGAGTGGATCAATGGAATAGATTAAGTACATGGGATTCAGAAGTGAACAATTATAGTAATCTATTGTTTGATAAACCCCAAGACCCCAGTTTTTGGGATAAGAACTCACTATTTCACAAAAACTTCTGGGAAAACTGTAATATATTATGGCAGGAACTGGGCATAGACCATTATCTAACACTATAAACCAAAATTAAGTTTAAATGGGTGCATGATCGAGGTATAAAGGTTGACACTGTAAGCAGTCATGGAAAACAAGACATAGTTTACTTGTCAGATTTGTGGAAATGGAAAGACTTTATGAGTAAACAAAAATTAAAGAATATTATAAAATGCAAAATGGATAATTTTGATTATATTAAATTGAAAATCTTCTGTACAAACAAAGCCAATTTAACCAAGATTAAGAAGGAGGTGGGAAATTGGGAAAGAGTCTTTACAACCCTTGTCTCTGACAAAGGACTCATTTCTAAAATATACAGAGAATTGAGTCAAATTTATAAGAATACACGTCATTCCCCAATTGATAAATGGTCAAAGGATATGAACAGGCAGTTTTCAGAGAAAGAAATTAAAGATATATATGTGTGTGTGTGTGTGTGTGTGTGTGTGTGTGTGTGAAAATAAAGAAATGCTCTAAATCACTATTGATTAGAGAAATGCAAATCAAAACAACTCTGAGGTACCACATCTCACCAGTCACATTGGATAAGATGACAAAACAGGAAAATGACAAATGCTGGAGAGGATGTGGGCAAATTGGATCATTAATGCATTGTTGATGGAGTTGTGAACTGATCCAACCTTTCTGGAGAGCAATCTGGAATTATGCCCAAAGGGCTATAAATTATTTCATAACCTTTGACCCAGCAATACCACTCCTAGGGTTATATCCCAAAGAGATCATAGAAGTGGCAGGAAGACCCATATGTACAAAAATATTTTAGCAGCTCTTTATGTGATGGCAAAGAATTGGAAATTAAGGGGGTGCTCATCAATTGGGGAATGGCTGAACAAGTTGTGGCATATGCATGTTATGGTATACTATTGTGCAATAAGAAAAAAGGAGCAGATGGACTTCATATTTACCTGGAGAGGCATATACAAACTGATGCTGAGTGAGAAGAGTAGAAGCAGGAGAAATTTGTACACAATTACAGACACAATGTATTTGTGATGACCAACTTTGTTAGACTGGACTTTTCTCAGCAATGCAGTGATATAAGTCAATCCCAAAAAACTCATGATGGAGAGAAATGTGTATATCCAGAGAAAGACCTAGAAAGAACTGAGTTTATATGCAGATTGAAGCAAACTACCTGATCTTTTTCCTTTTCTTGTTTGGTTTTATGTCCTCTTTACCATTTTTCATTCCACCTGACACAATCCGTCTTCATAACCTGACTAATATATAATGTGAAAGTATTTACAGATCTTATACTTGACTGTATGCCACCATGGGGGGAGGGTAGGGAGGGGGACAAAATGTGAAACTCTAGGAATTGTGAAATTGAATCTTGCAAACTAAAAGTAAACAAAAAAATTTATAAAAAAATATAAAAAACAAAGAAACCAGCAGTTAGTGGTAAAAAGGACTTGAGTGAGATGATGAGGAAGAGGGGAGAATAGGGAATTAATGGAAAATGAACTTAATGTTTTTCTGTAAAATATAAGGCAAGGTTCTTCATTGAGAGAGTGGGGTAAAGCAGATCCATGGTGGTTTTGAAGAGTCATGAAAAGATTTGAAAGAACCACTGTGGAGAGAAGGATAGTGAGTTAAGAAGGCACGATTGCCTAGAATCAGTGAGGATCCAATTGAGGTTATGTGACATATATTTGTAGTGGGCCTAGCCATGATGCATGATTTTCTATACCTTAATTCAGCATCACATATGTAGGAGTGAAGGTAAAGAACAGTGGGAATAATCCTAGTTAGGCCTGGTTGATGATATAAGGGGGATAGGGATTCAATTGAGGAGGTCTATGCACAGTTGAATTGCTTCACCAAGGAGTCAAGATAGGGAGAAGAGAACAAAATGGCTAGTGCAGGGGAGATGGCCTGTGTGAGAATTGAAAAGTCATTTGAGGAGTCAATGTCCTCATTGGTCAAGATGAGAATAAAAAGTAGGATTGTGTGGAGGGAAGACAGAGGGAAAGGTAAAAAGTCAATAGATTATCATCAGATATGAGGATTTAAGAATTCTTGAATATGAAAATGATACACATGTGGGTTATATAAAGATCAGGTGAGTAACTAAGTTTACAGATGGCTGAGTTGGGGCAGTAGCCCATGGGCAGGTTGAAGAACTGAATAATTAGGGTATTTGAGGGAGAATCAATATATATGTTGAAGTCCTGTAATATAAAATAGAAATGGGAGGGAGGGGTGGAGAGAAATTTTTAAGTAAGATATTGACTTCATTGGGAAGGAATGGGCATAACATAGTCGGTTTGTAGATAATAGCTATCAGGATTTTAATTTTGGTGGGAGAGATGAATAATATGAACCTCAAAAATGGATTATTGAGTGATGGAGAAAGGGAGAAAATGAAAGTGTCAGTGGGGATCAAGGACTTTTTTTAACAGCCCTATTTCAATGAGTAAGGTAATAAGGAGTAAAGCTACAACCAGTACTGGGAAGCATTATCAAAGAGGCTGTATCATCTGGGTGAAGCCAGAATTCAGTAAGAGCTACTTGATAGAAAGAGTGGGAGAGGGATAGATTTTGGATGGAGAAAAGTTTCTTAACTAGGAGCAGGTAGTGCAGAGGGCATAGTGGAAGATCTGGGTAGAATTACAATGAAAAATTAATTTTCCATCATGAGTCTTTTAGAATTGTCTTAAATTATTACATTGCTGAGAAGAGTTAAGTCTACCAAAGTTGGTCATTGCACAACATTGCTGTTACTGCGTATAATGTTCTCTTGGTTCTGCTCACTTCACGCAGCATCAGTTCATATAATTCTTGACAAAACATGAATATGATTATATAATAAGACATGATAAGGGTGGGGGTTTTAGAAAAAAAAAGAAAAACCCTTGCCAGACTTTTATGAACTGATCCAAAGTGAAGCATGAAGAACTGGGGCATTATTGTACACAGCAAGAGAATTGTTTGAATGATGATCAATTGTGAAACAATTGGCTACTCTGATCAATAAAATGACCCAAGACCATTCCAAAGACTCATGATGAAAAAATGCTAACCCTTTCTAGAGAGAATTGATGTGCTCTTGAGTTCAAATTGAATTATCAGAGGTTATGTGGAGTTCACTTGAATATTACCATTAGTTAAAATATGTATTTCATTATCATAGATTTCTAGAAATTAGAGACCCTTGTTCACTAAAATGATTCTTCTGAAGAACTGTTATAGATGATACAGAAAATATTTTATTTGTAAATACTGATGTGAAAACATTAGGTATAACTCACATTTTCTAGGAGTCTGGGAATGTAAAGACCAGAGGAAAGGAAGAGTGTAACAGAACCCTCCCAATGACTTCCTGGGTTGTCATAGGATGGAAAAAAAAAAGTTTCCCTCTGACCTTTTGTTGGCTCTGCTGCCCCAAAAGTTGATTTGATGAGTTAAAATTATATGAAAGATAATGTTGGGAAAGTTTGATTAGGTGCTGTATACTCAGATGTATTTTCCATAGGCAAAACTGGCCATTTATTCATATCAGAAAAATAAAACCATTACCAAACTACTGATCTACATACATACTCTCCCATGTATACATAGTCATTATAAGGGTAATCTATACACGTTTGATGCTTCTTTGGTGCAGATATTAGTAGTGAAGCAGCAAGTATATGATCATATCATTTTCATTTCACAATTAGTAAGAAGATATAGAGAAAGTAAGATCCAATTCTGTTTATTTTATATTGATTATTTTTAAGTGGTTCAATAGCTCAAAATGATACTTGATAGATATTTTTTTACAAATGTGTGTGTGTACATTTCATTCAGTATTTCTTAGAACTAAAAACAAATAACACTTTGGTATGACACTCTGATAATAAATATTAGGCAAATTATGAAAGGAGAGAGATACTCTCCAAAGCTATTCTGTACTACAATGCAGGAGAATTATCCCAGCAGTCACATTCTATATTAATTTTAAAGTCCTCAATATAATTTAATATATGGATAATTCATATGATTTTAATCATACAGATATTCACATATGAGACACTTGAAAAGACAAAATTTCAATATATTCTTTGCCCAGTGAACTTATATGCTATAGGGGATACAACATATAAAAAGATAAGTATATTCAAAGTAGAGAGAAAATGATCAAGAATGAAGAGCACTAACAACTGCATTGTTCAGAAAAGGTACTTTGTTAGCTGTGATACTTGAATTTGTTTGGAAGGGATTCAGTGATTTCAAGAGTTGGACGAAGGGAGGGAGATCATTCCAGACATGAGAAACAGTTTATACAAAATCACAGTTGGGATATAGAATAGCATTCTACATAGGAGTGGTGTGAACTATGTCTGGGAAGGTTTTGAAGGCAAATGGTGAAAGCCTTTACTTTCTAAACAGGACTTTTAAACCTATCATTCAGGTAATAGAGAACCATTGGAGCTTTTTGAGCAGAGGATAAAAGTGGTCAGACTGGTTTCATGAATAACAATTTGCAAAATGTGTATAGGATAGATGAGAGAAGGGAATGATTAAAGACAGCAAAGCTAACTCAAATATTGAAATAGTCATTGAGAAGTAATGGGGACCTGAACAAGAATAGTAGTCATGTGAGTGTGGAAGAAAAGACAAATGTGATACATTTGAGAGACAAAATTAAAAAAAAATATATTGACAACTTATTAGATATAGATAGTAAGGGGGAATGCAATATTGAGAATGATTTCCTGGTTGAAAATTTGTTAGACTAAAAGGATGATAGCATGGGGAAAGTTTGAGGAATGGGGGATTTAGTGGGAAAGAGAAAAAGTTACATTTTGGAAGCATTAAATTTAAAATGTCTGTAGGTCTTCATGGTGAAGATGTACAAAAGAGAGTTTTTTTATGTGGAACTGTAGTTCATGAGAGAAAAAATGGCTGGTTACATATATTTTGAAGTCACATGCAAAAAGGGGACACTGACATAGTACTTAAAGGTTTGAAAAAATTGCTTTATATACATTATCACATTTATTGCTCACAATAGTCTTTTAAGACAGGATGGTATAGTGGAAATGGATCTGACTCTGAAGTCAAGGGACCAACATTCAAATTCTACATCAGATACTCACTATCTTATGAACTTGGGCGAGGTTTTAACCTCCTAAGACTCAGTTCCCTAAAATGTTAAGTAAGAGGATTGAAAACTTTGGCCTCTATGGCACCTTGTTACTTTAAATCTACAATCCTATTTGTAGATGGACTCTAAAGTCTTTTATGGATCTATAATCCTTTGAAGTACTTTCGGTTATTTTCTATTTCATAGGAAAAGAAAATAAGGTAGAGGAAGGTTAAATGACCTATCCAGCATCACAGCTAGTGTTATATAGGTGGATTCAAACCCATGACCAGATCCATTAGCACACATAGCTTCTGTAGGA
Organism: Petaurus breviceps papuanus; assembly: GCF_028583685.1. Taxonomy (NCBI): domain Eukaryota; kingdom Metazoa; phylum Chordata; class Mammalia; order Diprotodontia; family Petauridae; genus Petaurus; species Petaurus breviceps. The sequence continues at coordinate 18,408,012 of NW_027187359.1, read as the reverse complement.
TATAAATGAATTACCCAGTACATAATACGTAGAGAAAGTAGAGAGGAAGGTACAGGATAGAGTCTTAGACCTATACCCATGAATGGGGTTAGAAATATTAGCAAAGCAAATGAAATGAGATGATCTAAAATCTGTTAACCTGTTCTATAAAAGGGAAGAGGGAGGTTTATGTGTTCATTAATGTGTTTGTGTTTCTATAATACCTTTGTGTATCCCCAAGATTACTGTTTCTGTTATTTGTTAATAATATGGCATGTGGCATGCTATTTAATTCAATATTCTATTAAAAAGAGAGTGATTCATATGGCATTTAAGTATCCATCATTCTCTCAGGACCTAAATCTGCCAAATGTAGGTATGGATTAGTAGATGTCAATAAAAAAACATCCAAATGTGCTACATTGTATATTTTAATTGCAATCTTTTGAAATGTGAAGTGCTATTACAAGAAAATAACAAAATAATTCTCCCTTAAATTAAAAAAAAAGCTTTATTTAACCTCTCCTATGGAATCAGGAAAAATGTTTTTGGTAAAAGGATGTGATCTAACCATCTGTTACATTTCATGTTTTCTTCTTTTGTTTTTAAATCCCTACTTTATATTTCAAAACAACATTTATAAAAGAAAAAAAAATAGATCTTACAAACAAAATCACATTTTGAAGCCAGAACTGCATAAATGGAATTACTCAAATGTTCTAGAGCCAGAAGTTCTTGTTTGAATATTGCTTCATCAATTGTATAAGTAAGATGAATTGTGGGCTTAAAGTATTCATAAAGAAACAAATTACCAGTTACTAAATTATTTTGCACAGACAAAACAGCAGTTGTTTGCAGTAATTCCTTCTCATTGCACAAAAGGTGGTTGTGATGGTGGGGAGAACACTAGCTTAAACAGCAGGTGATAGTATTTTGAGAAAAAAAATAGGAAATTTTATTTGTAAAAATCTACATAAATAAACAGTAGAAAAGCCACTTTGCTGTTACAGCAGTGGAGTCTGCTTGTCTAAAATACACTAGATAAAAACTAGTATTGCTTCAGACTTCACAGCTGGAAAAATCCCAAGAAAGTAATGAATCATAAACTTTCCTTATACAAAGCAGCAAAGACGTGGTTGAAAGGTGATATTAAATTGAATACTAATTCTTGAGGATTTTAATTTACCTAGTATTACCTCCCCTTAAGCACTGCACTCACTTTGTAAATCTTAACTCATGAATTCTAGAACCAACACTTGTCAAGTTAAGAACAAAACAATAGGACTCTCTCCATTCTCTAGGAAAGAAACCTGGGACATTACAGCACCTCCTAAAAATCCATGGAGTAAAATAATGGCACAATTCAGAACAGAATCCAACTTTCCTAATACTTAAGTTTGTCTCTCTCTTTGGAATTTTGCGTTTAAATTATTAACTATATTAATACAAGGTGAAAGAAACCTTTCTAGCCTTTAATGAAAAAAAAAAGACCTGGATTAAAAAATTAATTTATTAATTTTTAGTTGTCAACATTGATTTCTTTTTTTTTATTTTTTTTAAGCAATTGGGGTTAAGTAACTTGCTCAAGGTTACACCGCCATTTATTTGTGTGGGTGCTAAGTATCTGAGGCCAGAACAGATACCAGGGTTCCCGACACCAGGGCCGTCACTTTTACTCACTGCACCACCAAGCCACCCTGTCAACATTGATTTCAACATGATTTTGAGATTCAAATTTTCTCCCCATCTCTCCCTTCCCCCTTACACCAAGATTCTGTGCATTCTGATTATTCCTTAACCCAGTCTGCCCTCTGTTCTATTACTCCCACATGTCCCCCTCTTTTGCCGTTTCCCCTTACTTCCTTATAGATTTCTGTACCCCATTTCATGTATCGATTATGTCCCAGTTGCATGTAGAAAAATTTTATAACATTTGTTTTTAAAACTTTTGAGTATCAAATTCACTCCCTTCTTCCTTCCCCACTCACCTTCTTTGAGAAGACAAGCAAATCAATGCAGGTCATATATGTGTAGTTATGCAAAACACTTCCATAACAGTCATGTTATGAAAGACTAACTATATTTCCCTCCATCTAATCCTGACCCTCATTCATTCTATCTTCTCCTTTGAACCTGACCCTTTTCAAGTGTTTGCTTCTGACTACCCCTCCCCCAATCTACCTTCCCTTCTGTCACCACCCCCCCCTTTGTATCCTTCCTCCCTACTTTCCTTTAGGGTAAGTTACCCAACTAAATGTGTATGTTATTCAATCTTTAAATCAAATCTGATGAGAGTAAGGTTCACTCATTCCCTCTCACATCTCTCCTCTTCCCATGCATTATAAAAGCTTTTTCTTGCCTCTTTTATGTGAGATAATTTACTCCATTCTATCTCTCATTTTCTCCTCTTAATATATTCCTCTCTAACTAAATTTTATTTTTATATATCTTTTCATATTCAACACACACTGTGCCTTCTGTTTATAAATATATATATATGTATATGTATATATACACAAATACATATGCATACATATGTGTATATAGGCATGTATGCATGCATGTATGTATTCCCTCCAACTACCCTAATACTGAGAAAGGTTTCATGAGTTACAAATATCATCTTTCCATGTAGGAATATATTCATTTCAGCTTTAATAAGTTCCTTATGATTTCTGTTTCCTGTTTACCTTTCATGCTTCTCTTGATTCTTGTATCTGAAAATCAATTTTTCAATTCAGCTCTGGTTTTTTCATCAAGAATGCTTGAAAGTCCTCTATTACAATGAATATCCATCTTCCCTTCTAAAGTATTATACTCTGTTTTTTTTTAAGCAATTGTGGTTAAGTAACTGGCCCAAGGATACACAGCCAGTTATTTTGTGTGAGTGTTAAGTATCTGAGGCCGGAATCGATCTGGCATCCTCCTGATTCTGGGGCTAGCGCTCTTACGCACTGCGCCACCTAGCCGCCCCTATACTCTGTTTTGCTGGGTAAATGTAAAGCCATACATGATCAGCTTTCCCAAGGACTGCTGCTGTGAACAGCTTTCAAGGTTCTGATTACATAGTATAGTTAACTTTCTATTTATTCAATAACAAATTAGAGCAGAACATTTACAGAAAATCAAGGTACACCATTCACAATTTTGAACTTATCACAGAAAATCAAAATACAGCATTCACCACATCACAACTCAACAACTTATCACTAAGATGACCACATAGTTTTCACCAAATTAGCCACATAGTTTTAAACAAAGTACATTCATTTAGTCAATCACAAAATCCTTGATTCAATCACAAAGTACAAAAGTCAAAGTTCTCCACCCCTAGGTCACAGTAAATCATAATCTTCTCAGTCAGTACACAGTACACAGTATCCAAGAAAAGTCTTCTTTCAGCTTGACTTGAAGCTGGCTCTCAGCTTCCATGGTTCCTCTTCCATGGTCCCAGCTCCAACTGTCACCTGGGTTCAAAAGGAGGCAGCTCCCAGTTCCTTGCCCAGCTGCATGTGCAGTTCTTCATCCAGTTCCTGTTCCATATTGAAGTCCACAGTGTCCCTTCCATATCAAGTCCTTCAAAGTTCCTGTTTCTGGAAAGACAAAACTTAAAAGAGCCACAATAATATTCATACACATTGCTGGCACCATCATCAATTCCATATCTGCCTGTTAAATCAACTCAGACCCAGCAACAAGGTCTGAGAACTCAACACATATCATCAACATAAAAATCAACACAGACACACAAACAAAGTTCAAGAGGTCAGCAGAAATCATCAGTAAAGTCCCAGGACTTCTAAAGCCCTCCTCCAGGATTTCTGTAAATATGCAACTAGAAAATCATTTTTCAGGGCTTCCAGTATGATCCCAGGGCTTCTGTACTAAGTATCACAAACAAACATCAGCACAGACTGAGCTGACAAACAGAGTGCCAGGATACCACAAGTTTTCTCCTTCTTGACTCTGCCACAAGAGTCCTCTTCTCAGTTCCGATTGTCCAGCTTGTGCTCTTCCTTATATACCAGCACAGCTCCTCCCTAGAAGTTCAAAAGTTGTGGGGTTCACACATTCTGTTTCTTAACAAACTTGATACAAGGCTCAAAAGAAACTTGAACTGAACCAAGGCATTAATTCAATAGCTGAAACAAGGTGTTAATTACTTCTTTGCTTGCTATTACAGTAAGTGGTTCTTGTTTTTAATCCTACCTCCTCTAACCTCTGGAATATCATATTTAAGGCCCTCCAATCCCTGAATGTAGAAGCTTCTAGATCTTTTGTTATCCTGATTGTGTTTCTACAATACTAGAATTGTTTCTTTCTGGCTGCTTGCAATGTTTTCTCTTTAACTTTGGAACTCTGGAATTTGGTTACAATATTACTAGGAGTTTTCCTTTTGGCATATCTTTCATGAGGTAAACAGTGGATTCTTTCACATTCTATTTTCCTCTCTGGTTCTAGAACATCAGGGCAGTTTTCCTTGATAATTTCTTGAAAAATGATGTGTAGGTTCTTTTTTTTATCATGGCATTCAGGTAGTTCAATAATTTTTAAATTATGTCTCCTGGATCTATCTTCCAGTGGTTTTCCAGTGAGATATTGCACATTGTCTTTTATTTTTTCATCCTTTCTTTCTGTCTTGTAACTTCTTGATTTCTCATTGTCATTAACTTTCATTTGTTCCATTCTAATTTTGAAGGAATTACTGTTTTCAGTAAACTTTTGTACCTTTTTTTCCATTTTGGTAATTCTGCTTTTTAAGGCATTCTCCTCATTGGATTTTGGACTTCTTTTGCTGTTTGGTTTAGTATATTTTGAGGTGTTATGTTCTCCAGTATTTTGGGGGTCTCCTTTAGCAACCTGTTGACTCATTTTTCATTATTTTCTTGCATTACTCTCATTTCTCTTACCATTTTTCCTCTACTTCTCTTATTTGCTTTTCAAAATACCTTTTAAGCTCCTCCATGGCCATTGACCATTTCTTATTTTTCTTAGAGGCTTTGGATATCAGATCATTGACTTGTTGCGGTTGTATGTTTTATCTTCTTTGTCACCAAAGGAAGATTCTATAGTCTGAGTTCTTTTTTCATACTGTATGCTCATTTTTCCAGTCAAATACTTGACTTTCTAACTCTTTGTTAAGGTAGGACTCTTCTTCCAGCATTTAGGTTATCCTGTCCCAAACTTCAGGGCTTTGTGCAGCTGTTTTCAGAGGTAGTATGAGAGGCCTATAAATTTTCAGTTCTTCCAAGGTGGTATGATCAAGGGAGAGGTGTTTACTCCTCTCCTCACCTGTACTCTGTTCTGTAAGTTATCATAAGCACTCTTTTTTTGACTTGAAATTGTGAGGATTCCCTCTGCACTGCAGCTACAAGCTCCACCATACCAGCACTGCTCCTCATCCCAGGACTGCCACCTAGGACTGTGACCCAGTTCCAAGCAGGGAAAGGCAAGAGAGTCCTACCAGCAAAGAGATCTCTGTAATCCCCCTCTGATCAGTTGCCCAATCCCCCCACTGTCTGTGGGCAGGAATCTCCAGAAGCAGTCACTGCTGCTGCTGCTGCTGCTGCTGCTACTTCTGCAGTCACCTCCACTGCCCTGTGGTTGGGGCACTACCTTGCTCCTCTCTCAGGTCTGACAGAGTTTTCCCACTGACCTTCTATTTTGTCTTTTGTATTTGTGGGTTGAGAAGTCTCAAAACCACTGCAGCTTCCAGTGATTCAGTCCCCTGAGGCCTGCTCCAACCTTTTCTGTGCAGGTACAACTGACACTGGACTGTAGTTTGCTCTCAGACAGATTTGAAAGACCTTTCCTTTCAGCCTTCTAGGTTGTCTTGGGCTGGATATTTGTTTCACGCTGACATTTTATGGGTTCTGTAGCTCTAGAATTTTTTTAGTCATTTTTTACAGACATTTGTAAGGGTTTGGGGGAGACCTCAAGCATGTCCTTGCTTTTATTCCATCATCTTGTCTCTGCACCTTTAATGATTCAAAACATAAAGACCTAGTCTTAATGAACTGCAAGTTTCATATGGAGTTAATAGTGTGATTTGAGAGTAAGATGACAGTAAAAATTGTACTCAGAAGAGGGCTTTATCTCATGCCTTGACAAGTAAATAAAGGCAGTATCTTGTGAGATCCCTTTTTTTCTTATCCTATACCTTGAACTTCCTTTGATACCATTTAACTTTCTGTCCTCCTTTATTACAGTCTTTGATGAAGAAATAACTCTCATCCATGACAAGGACAACCTCTCTCTTATACATATTTAATTGATTCCATCTCCTCTTGTCTCTTTTGAAAGCTCCCATTTTTAGTCACGGCTCTGTATCCTTATTCTTCTATATATATATATCTTGTTACTGGTTTCTACCTGTTGACTTCAAACCTTTCCAGGACTCCCCTAAAGTTTTAAATATCTTCACTTGACCTGTTATCCTTTCACACTATCATTCTATATTTCTCCTCCCTTTTAAACACTTAGGAAAAAAATACATCTATTCTTGTAGTCTCCTTTTCTTCTCTTCCCACTCCGTCCTCAATCCCTTGCAATCTGGCTTTTATCATGACCAATTAATTTCAAAATTCCTTTTTCAAAGTTACAACTACTCTCAATAGCTAAAAGTAATCATTTGCAGTCAGTCTTCAACTTTCTGACTCTCTAGATCATTTGACCCCATGGCCACTCTCTCATCTTGGATAAAACCTCTGGGATGTTGGGATCCCCTCCTTTTATTATTTTCCCCTACTTGTCTGATAATACTTTGTGATTTCCTTTGCTGAATCATCATCTGTGTCAGAGGATCATAGAAACATGCATCTAGACCTGGAAGGGACTTGAGAGAAGGTGTGTGAGTAAAGATCTAATCCAAGCCTGAAATCTTATAAATGAGAAAAATGAGGCCCAACTAGGCCAAATAATATATCAAAAGTTGCAGTGTATGTATGTCTGTGTTTGTGTGTGTGTGAGTTTGTATGTGTCCTGTGTCTTTGTACTAGATTCATTTCTCTCACTGCATGTGTTCTCTATTTCTGTCTCTATCTCTTTCTATCTCTATGGCACTCTCTGTCTGTCTCTTATCTTTGTCTCTCTCAGTCCCCTCCATTGGGGTCTAAGAATAATCTTTATGATTATAACCCTTAAATAAAAATATGCATCTCTAGTCTCATTTCTGAGCTTTAGTCCCATATCATCAATTGTCAATTATAGATCTTGACTGGGATATTTTTTAGGCATCTCAAACTCAACATGTGTGAAGCATAGATCATTACATTTCTGACTACTAAATCTTTCTCACTTCCTTCTCCAAATTCCCTGTTTCTTAACCTTTCAGTTACTCAGGTTTACCCTTTTATGGTAATCCCTAATTATCTACTTTTCGTCACTTCTCATACACAACCATTTTTAAAAATCTTGCTTCCTTCCCCTCTCCTTCATTTACACAGCTCTCATTATGCCCTCATATCCTGTTATTTTAAATCATAGTAATAAGATTCTGATCTTTCCCATCTCCAATTTACTTTCCAAACATCAATGTCAAATTAAAAGATCAAATTGACTACATTACTATCCTGCTCAAGAAACATCAGTAGCTCACATTTCCTTCAAGGGGAAAACCAAAAATAAAATCTCCATTTTTAGCTTAGTGATTAAAATCCTTCCTAATATGGTGCTAGTCTACCTATACAAATGATCCTCCTTGCTGTTCCTTGAACTTGGCTCTCTACCTCTACTCCCCATGTTTTATAGACTATTTTCTATATCTGGAATGAAATCTCTCTTCCCTTCTATCTCTTGGAATTCTTAGGTTTCTTCAAGGATCAGGTTATTTATGACCTCCGAAAAGAATGAATTCTTGAACTGCCTAGATAAGCCCCTTAAGTGTTTGCTCCCTTCACTTCAAAAAAAAAAATCAGGCATATACAGCTGATCCCCAAAGTCTTGGTGTGGTTTTATAAAAACTTCACTAAACTAAAATGTAAAACGACACTAAAACTTTGGGGACACATTTATCTTTACATATTATAATATACTTTACATATTCTATCCACCCCCCTCCCCCACATAATGTAAACTTCTGGAAGAATGCAAGTATCTTTTTTTTAATTTTGTTTAGCACCTAACTGCAGTGCCTAATGTATAGTATGAACATTTTAAAGGTAACATTTGCTTTGGGTTGCAGTCAGCAAGTAATATATAAAATGTATAAAAATAAAAATTGTAGGGGTGGCCAGGTGGCTCAGCAATTAAGAGCACCGGCTCCAGTGTTGGGATGACCTGGGATCGAATCCGGGCTCCAACACCTAGCACCACAACCAGAAATAACTGGCCATGTAAGCTTGAACAAGTTACTTAACACCAATTGCTTAAAAAATAAAATAAAAAATAAAAAATTGTACCAAAAAGAAAAGATGGGGAAATGCAATGTAAAGCTTTATGAAAGGACAAAGGATTTAAGTGAAAAACTTCTTCATTCCTATGCCAACCAACGTATGATCTGTAAAGTGGAGACATAGGTCTCATTGTTTTTAGCTTTGGCTACCGCTCTCCTGTTATTTTTCTTTCAACAGTGACCTAGACTGATTCATCCTGCATGCACACATCCTAATATGGGAGAATTGATTGCATTAACTTGGCTACAAAAACAGAAAGAAAACACATCTTTTGTGGATTAGAGAAAATAATAATAATAATAAAATATCTGGAGAAGAATTTGAATTTGGGCCCAGGAACCCCAGGTTTTGAATGAATAGATTTCAAAGTGTCCATGCACTTGGATGGGAAAAAATAATGAAACTTTAATGACTTAATCACTCTATTTATTTGTCAATTGGTTTATATATTCATTTTATTTATTTATTCTATAATAGCCTATAACTGAAATTTAGAAGGTTCTTCAAATATGAATTTAAAAAACAAGGCATTGAGTACATAAGTTGCACTAGATTATAAAAAAGAAACCAAATAGGATCCCAAAGATATTTTGAAACCCTTATTTAGAACAAAAGTTTTAGAATTCCAAATTTAAAAAATGTAGGAATGAAATGTACCTAGCACTTCCAGATTTCAAAATATATTATAAAGTTGTAATGATCTAACATTTGGTCCTGAATAAAAATTATATACATACATACATACATATATGCGTGTATACAATACAGATAGAGAGAGAGATTAGATAGATAAATAGACAGACAGATACATAGATACATAGATGAAGGATGTGATCAACAAGACCTCAAAAATTATCACAGCTGCTGAGTATTTGAAAAATTGCAAAATATGTGGACAAAATATTCCCATTCTTCAAAATTTCTTGGAAGTACTTGCTATATTTGTGGCATATTTTGGTAGGAAAAAAATAAATTGAATGGATATACACTGATTGAGGAAAAGTTGAATTACTGGTGATACACAAGCATATTGGTATATTACTGTGCATTCCAGAAAAAGTGACTCATGAATTCAGAGAAACAATGGAAGACCTGAATTTACCAATGCAGATTAAACTAAGTAGAAACAGGAAAATAATTTTTAAAGACTATTGTAGTAATATACATGAAAAAGACACTATCAAACAATGATGCTGCTGGCCAATCTCAACCCAATTTAGATTTTGAGGATGATTAATTGAGGATGAAATACATTTCCTACCTCTTAGTAAAGAGTTGGGCACTCAGTAAGTTGAATGTCAATTTATAGGTGGTATATTTTAAGAAGGAAATTACTATTATGTTCCCCAAGAAAAACTATTTTATTTGAACACTGTATCTTCAAAAGTTTTCAAAATATTTTGCAAATGAATTTGTATTCTAAACTAGAGATGGTTTAGTGGAAGGAGAGCAGGACATATTCACAGTTTCAACTATACTTCTGAATCTAGCTTCGTGACTCTGGTCAAGCCATTCAACCTTTTTGCAGCCTTAATACTTCATCTATAAAACAAGTAAAATAATAGCAGCTACTAGAATTCGTCATTTGCTCTTCTTTTTTTCATCTTCAAAACTTGGTGAACCAGTTCAATTTTACTTTTCTCCACTAACGATACCACCAATTGCACTCTGCTAAGCCTCAGCCTTGGATTACTCCAACTTTCTATCGTGATTACTTCTAAATATGTGCTGCGGAACCAAGGTAGAGAAAAATCATGCAACTATTCTGACTGTTACTCCAAATTTATATAACAGACCTTCAATTTGGTCTTCAATACTGCTAGGCAATTCTTGTATAAGTCAATGCAATGTCTTACTCTCCATGGCTATCTTCCAAACCATTCCATCTCTTTTCATATCTCCCATGGCTTTCCCTCACTCCACCATTTTACCTAATAACATTACGTCAAATTTTATAAAAAAAATAATTGAGGCTATTCATTATGAGTTCCCTCTTCCCTGCTCTCTTTTTGCTCATATCATTCAGTTAAATTTTGCCACTGTCTCCTCCTTCACTCTTTTCTCTCATGAAGATCTAATCTTATTCCCTATGAAGGCAAACCCTTCCAGCATCACAAGTGATCCCATCCCCATTGCATCCTGTCTCTTCCAAAAGTTTGTCCCTTGTGGAATCCCCTTTCCATCACTTATCTTTAATTTCTCCCTCTCCAGTACATTCTTTCCTGCTGTCTATAAATTTATTCATATCTTCTCTATCCTCAAAAAATTATGAAAAAAAAGAGCGCCGGGCCCAGTGTCGGGAAAATTGGGATTGCTTCCAGCCTCAGATACTCAGCACCCACACAAAAATAACTGGCCGTCTAACCTTGAGCAAGTTAGTTAACCCCGATTGCTTTAAAAAAAAATTAAAAAAAAAACTTCACTTGGTCCTTCTATTCCTGCTACTTATCATCCTATATCTCTTCATTGTTTTGTGGATGTCTAAAACACATAGCAGCTATGTGACACAGTGGATAGAAACAGGAGGACCTGAATTAAAATCTGGCCTCATACTTAGCTGTGTAACCCTAGGCTAGTCCCTTAACACTGTTTGCCTCAGTTTCTCTTTCTATAAAATGACAAATCACTTCAGCATCTTTGCCAAGAAAACAAAGTGTCACAAAGGGTCAGATACTACTACTCTTAAAACAACAACAACAAGAACAAACATAGATAGACTTTCTCTTTTCTAACTCTCGAGTCTCTCCAATCCAATCAATCCTCCATTCAGATGTGAAAATTATTTTCCTAAAGCAAAGGTCCAACCATCTCACACACCCATACATACATTAAACTCAAGTGGTTCTCTTTCATTTCCAGAATCAAATAAAAGATCATTTCTTTGACATTCAAAGACCTTCATAAGACTCCCCCCAAATCTCCACACTTTTCTATGCTTCTTACATCTGATTTCCTGCTGTGTACTTTTTGATCCTGTGACATTGGCTACAATGCTGTTCTACAAACCAGACACTCCTGAATTCTAGTTAATTTGCCTTTTTGTTTCCTATTTACCACATACACACATATGTATGTATATAGCATGTAGTGTTTGGCAATATCACATAGTAAGCACTTTATAAATACTTATTGATTGATTACTTTAAGCATAATTGTGATGGTCAAATGAAATTTTGTATTTACAACTTTTTGCAAACCTATACTATGTAATACCATGTAATAAATATTAACTAATAATGTGATTGAAAATTTTCTTTTCCAGGTCCGGAATTTAGCTGTTGGAGTGATTTTGCTCATGGAGAAAACTTTTTTAATTCCATCTAATAAAAATCATCTCTTTTATCTTTTTCAATAACCTCTATCACTTACTTGGTTAAGAACTTTTTACCTTGTTATAACTATGACTGGTTCTTGATCAGATTTGCTTTTCTCTTGTTTTTGCCATTACATACACACACACACACACACACACACACACACACACACACATGCACATGCACAGAGCCATTTTATTAAATAATACATCATTCTTCATTTTCTTTTTATTTTAGTACCTTAACCAACTTTTCAGTTTAGAGATTCAGACTTGGTTTAAATTCCTGCTTCTGGTACATAATTATTATGGAATCCCAGCCTAGTCCTTATCACTTTGAATAACTCAGGCTACTCTTTTTTTTATTTTTTCAGGCAACTCTTTCAGTGCAGAAGAGTTTTTGCTCTGTATATAGCAAAGGGAATGTAGTAGTTTTGTTTCCTAATTCCCTACAAAAATGATATTACAGGTCCTGACTGAAACAACCAAACAACACAAGTTATATACTACTTAGAATAAGAGAAAAGTGTTCTACCTGAGGAAGCTAGCAAAGTGTGATAAAAAAAAAGAATTTGAAATAAGCAAATCTGGTTTATGTTACAGATGTTGCCTTACCTGTGGTAATCCTTGGCAATAATTAATTTCCCATAGCCTCAGTGCCCTCACCCCTAAAAGTAAAGGATTTAATGGAAAAGAATTAAGGTTTCTTTCCAAGCTGATCTAACCAAATGACATTTACTTAATATCTACTAAGTGCTATGCACTGTGCTAAGTGCTAGATAAATGAATATAATAAAAGGAAGACAGCTTTTTCCCACAATGACCTTACAAAATAATGGGGCAAGACATACAAAAACATGCATATTGGGAGTAGCCAGTAAGAAAATACCTGAGAAGAGGGCATGGTGGAGATGTCAGTCAGAGAAGTAGAGCACCCAGGTGATAAATGAGATGCCTGAGCTGAGCTCTCTCTTTTTTGCATGTTTGGAGTTCATAGGGCCATCTTCCAATCAGATAGGCAGAGTACCAAGGCTGATAGGATCTTACTGGATGATGAGGTTATCATACTAATGGATGATGAGGTTACCATACTAATGAGCTTCCTGGACTACAGTCGAAAAGTCACCCAGAGAAATAGCAAAGTACTACAGCAGGACAGAAATGAGATGAAATATTTAAAATTTAAATTGTTAAACAGTGTTTCATATTAAAATATAATTTCTACTCTAGTTTCTATTCAAGGTTCAATCTACTGTTTAGTTATTTTGAAACAATACAGTATTTCTGCAGCCTTAAACCATTCACTTAAACCATTTATGCTCAATAACTATTGTTTTTTTTCTGAGTAATTAATTTTGTGAGTTACTATTCCATGTGTATATTAATAAGTTTGGAGACATCCAAGGAAGAGAGGGAATGTGGCCTAGTGCATAGAGATCAGCTTGGGAATTAGTATAACCTATTATAATCATGCCTTTGACTTATAATAGGTACATGATTAAGACAATATTTTCTAACTTCTCAGTATCATAGGCAATTCTCTCAGATTGTGCCATGCAAAAGAATTGAGGGCATTTGTGCTGTGGTAAATGTTTAACAATCAGCTTTATGGAAATGCAGGATATTTTTAAAGTTTAATCATCATAATGAACATTGTCTCTATCACTTTTTAAAGAAATATCAATAAAACAATAAATATGCCCTGATTTGTGCATTTGCTGGTTTTGGAAGTGTAAATATTCACAATGAATATTTAAAAATTAGAACACAAGCTTGTATGAGCTGGATTCAGCACATCACTGTTTGTAGATCTATATGATCATAGATATGTACAATTATGTGTGCATGTATGTACATAAGCAATTCAAACTATTTATTACTTTTAAAAAGTCCTCCCAACTTCCAGTTCCTTGTCATCCAAAATTACCTTGGGACTGTTTCGTAAATGTCATTCATGTGTGTATTTTTCAATCATGTTTAACTCTTTGTGACCCCATTAGCAGTTTTCATGGCAAAGATACTGAAGTGGTTTTCCATGTCCTCTTCACATCTTTTTTCATATGAGGAAACTGAGACAAAGAGAATTAATTTATTCTCCCAGGATCACACAGTTTGTAATTATCAGAGCTCAGATTTGAACTCACATCTTTCTGACTCTAGACCCAGCTCTTTTTTCCACTGTGCCACCTCCATTCTGTGTATACTCTCCTTTGAGAGTGTGAACTTCTGTTTGTCATTGTATCCTAGCATTTAATCTAGTGCCTACCACATAGCAGGTATTTAACAAATGTTTGTTCTTTTTTAGAATCATCCAAATTTTTATTTCTATGAAATATATTTTACAGTACCAAATGTTAACTTGGATTACATGATGAATTAATAATATACTATTAATTAATATTACTATACTATTGATTATATGCTATGAATATTCTATTAACCTGAAATGTAAACAATGTTTCATTTTTAAATCACCCCTTTAAAAAATCACTGAAATAACTGTTCAACCATTGATTTTTTTGCAGTCCAGATGTAAAATGAACATTTGCAAAATGTGCTCTAAATTCTTGCCAACAAACAGGGTATTTTAAAACTTTCATAGCTTATCAGAAAACTTTCTAGACATTATATGGCTGTAATGGCCTGGACTAACTGGTGAGCCAAGAAATTGGATTGCTATTCTGAATGGCAGTATGGTAGTGGACTTGTCTCTAAAGAGCCAGCAGTAAACAGTTAGCTCAAAAGGCTAATTGAATTGCACTTCCAAAGTGGGAAGCTGCAGGCTGTCAATATGGGAGAATCATGGAACATGTTGAATAGAAAATGTGAAATAGTATAAAACTAGGTTGAAATTCAGAATGGTCCAAATTGTTTTTCTTTTCTTAAGGCAGGCATTACCCCTGCATGAATCATTCTACATGAAGCAAATGCCTGCTGTATATTTTCCTTCAGCCAGGCCCATCTTTTCTTTTTCCATCTTTGACTATTTCTTTGCCCAACTTTTGAACATTTCCTTACTTAAAATCCCCTCTCCTGAAATCCCATCACTCTTCAAAAACCACTCAGTCTTCAAGGTGCAATTCAAGCAGAATAATGGTAAATTATTAATTAATTAGAGTTTGCATAATTACATGGAATAGTCTTTCCACTCAAAAAAGGTGAGAGAATTCTGACTCATCATGCCCTAGAGAAAGGTTGAATTTGGGACTTGAGGTTTCTTTCCTTCAAAGAGAAAAGTCTTGGTACCTAGGCTACAATCACAATTGCTATTTCCCAGAATAATAGAAAAGTGCATTACAAGGATAGAGAAAAATATATGGTGGGGAGTAAGGAAAGGAAGTAGAGGAGTTAATGGTAGTAAGGGGGGAATTGCTTCAGAGTGTAAAATTAGGGAGATGCATTATCATGTAGGATATAGGTCTAAATAGACTTTTCTTTTCAATGCAAGGATGCATCGAGTCATTTTGCTTAGTGACAGCCCCAAAGTTCCAACACCTGATTGAGAACATGCTGTCCCAGTATTAGAGTGATCTCCTAGAGGGAAAGAGGAGCTGTTTCACAGGGAAGTCTCTACTTTCCTTTTTATTCACGTCATAATCTCTCGCAATCTAACTTTGTTAGATCATCACATAACTAAAATTGCTCTTTTTAAAGTCATCAACAATCTCTTAATTGTCAAATCAAATTGGCCTTCCTCAATTCACACTGTTTTTACTTCATTAATATATTTAATAAGGTTTACCATGTACTCATTCTGCATACTCGCTCTAGATTCTTGTTATAAGGGTATTTGTCATCGTATATGTTTTGATCACTTTTTCTTAGTTTCTTTGGCTGTTGTATTATGTTGTTGAACTGTGGAGATTCCCAAAGTTCTATTATAGGCCCTCTTTCCTTATGTCCTGTCATTTGGTGGATTCCTCAACTTCCTTGGTCTTAATTAACATCTCTCATCAGATGACTTCTAGTTAAAGTCATATGTAAATTCTATTTAAAACTTTAATTTTGCTCTACCATTTCTGTATAGATGAAATTCATTCTAGAATATAGTTTCTTCTTCCTTTTGCCTTTTAAAAAAATGCCTTTTCCAGTATGGATAGACTTTTCCCCTTTCTTTTGCCATAAGATACAGTGATCTATTATTTTCAATCAAGAAGACCTGATCTTATTCTTTTCAGGAATTATATTGATATCTTGATTGAATTAGGGAAAGTTAGGCAGCTACTGAGAATAAAAGTCAGTTTGGAACTAGTAGGCTGTTGTAATGCTGATATTAGCAAAGATGAAGATATCTCCCCTCCACATTTCTTACCTAATCCTACTTATAATTTTATAAAGGGATATTCACTTTAAAAGCATAGTAAAACCAACTGCATACACATTTTCTCCAACACCAAAGGGGCATGATTCCTCCTGTATGACCTCAGTCTCTAGGAAGGGAGTGGGGACTGGACTCACAGCTGAGCTGAATTACTCCATCTATTAATATCATCATGTTTAGGTTCATGGTTTATTGGTTGTTGTTCTTCTTATATGAAGACAACCAAAATGATATCACTATGACTGTAGCTGAACAGAGCAACATGAGCTTAGAAGGTTCTACCACATGTGAGGCACAAATTGTTGATATGATCATTTGGATTGTAGGTATCTCAAAACTTTTGCATCTCCCATTTCTTTTGAGCTACTGCAATTCTGCTTTGTTCATAGAACACAGTGCCTTCCTTGATATGGGCAAACAATTTTGGGGAGTCCTGTGCCAGTGTCTTCTATGTCTCACAAACAATTCTAAAGTTCTTCAGAGAAACCTTGAGAATTTTCTTGAATCTCTTCTTCCAACCTATATATGAGTGCCTACCTTGTGTGACTACTCCATAAAATCATCTTTTAGACAAATGTATATTTGACATTTAACATATCGGCAAGCCCATCAAAGTTCCACTCTTTGCAGAAGAATTTGAATGATTAGCAGTTCACCTCACAAAAGGATCTCAATATTCATTATCTTCCCAGGTGATCTTCAGAATCTTCCTAAGACAATTCAAATGGAAGTGATTCATTTTTTGGCATGTCACTGTTGTCCTGTCAAGGTTTCATAAGCATATAACAATGAATTCAGTGCAACAGCCCTGTAAACTTTACTTTTGTTCTCATGTTTTCCCAGACACCAATGGAGTGAAGCATGTCTGTGTGCTTGCTTCCATACTTTTAAGCATGATATTTCCTGTGATGTTGTCAGATGCTTTTAATGAGGATTAAATAAAACTGGATCAAGTTCAACTACTGCTCTGACAGAGAATTATTTAACCTGAAAACGCTACAAGCCAAGACTAAAGTGGAGGGAGTGTTGGTGAGTGACTTTTTGTTCTCAGGCAATTATGCACTCAATGCACCTTCTAAGGCTGAGATAAAACAGAGTATGAATTGATTCTCTGCTACATTTACTAAATTTGGCTTGACATTTACCACTAATGTTCCAGCCAACATCACACCTTTCATTAAGTAGAAGCACTTGTTATAGCAAATGGAGAAATATTGGCTATGGATAAGTTCACTTACCTTCTGTAACGGTTATGTAATTTGAATTTGAAGATCCCTTTTTTTGGCAAAGGGAGCAGGTACTGAGCACTTAGTAATTCATCAAGCCTTTGTTGGGGAAACAAAAGGTATGAACTGCTATGTCATGTTACTGATGTAACAGGAAGGGGTTGGCTGAAACAGGAAGCTAATGCTGTGTGTATATAAGAAAAGCCCCAGAGAGGCACAGTCAGAATTTCTTGGGACTAGCATTTTGTGATAGTAATGGCAATTAAAGATTCCCCTGTATTGGCTTGGTTTT
>NW_027187359.1:18379304-18390088 GCF_028583685.1 Petaurus breviceps papuanus | reverse complement strand
ATCTTCTCTGTTCTGGGTTTGTTACTGAATAAAATAGAGAGCACCTATGCTGGTATTTTGAACCTGGGAAGTTGCCTTCTTTTGGCATTACATTACACATCTGGTGGCACAGCAGCTATAGAAGAGAGAATGGAGAACTGAGCCAGAATTTCCTGAGAACTTGTTGTGGTGGAGCTTCTTCTTAACAGGAGTGTAGGAGCCTGGAACCTAGAGCCCAGAGCCCAGAGCCCAAAGCCTGGAGCCAGGAGCCAGGAGCCCAGGTGACTGAGGAAGCATGATGACTGGGATGCTGAGACTTTGTTTGTGACTTGGTTGTGTCTTGAATTTCATGGAGCAGAAATGGTGAAGCATCTGACATGGACCAGACCCTGTGAACTTCAGTGTGGAGCAGGACCTACCCAGAGAGCTAGACAAGTAACTGGGAGCTGTCTGCTATTGAACCCAGGTGACAGTCTGGTGAATCCAGGTAGAATCTGGAACCATTGGAAGGTAATCCAGGGAATCTGAAAACAGGCTCTAAGTCAAGATTGAAAGACCTGTCCATGGGTACTGAGTAATGATGAATTGTAGTTTACTAGTGACCTAGGGGTAGAGGTTTTGTGTATGATACTTAGTAATTGATTGCTGAATAAGTGACTGATTGAATTAATCAAGTTTGCCCATGAGTGGAAGACTTTCCACTTAAAGTACTATTGTACTTTAAGACTATATTGTAATCTTAACTTTAAGATTACTATATTGTATATACTTAACTTTATATATATACTTATATATATTATATATATATTATATTATATATATATTATATATACTTAACTTTAAGATTACTATATTGTAATCTTAACTTTAAGACTATATTAAGACTATATTGTAATCTTACTTAGTAATTGAATCCTTACTTAGTAATTGAAATGGATGAACGAATGAATAGAAGACTTTGATTATTGTACTTTGAGATGGTTGTTCTTTGTTCTAAATATTGTGACCACTTTGGTGAAAACTATGTGGCCATTTTAATGATAAGCTGTTGTGAATATTATATGGTGATTTTCTGTGATAATTTGTAATATTGTGAATGCTGTACCTTGATTTTCTGCGGATGTTTTGCTTTGATTTGTTATGGAATAAATAAAGTGTTCACTTATACAGTGTAATCAGAACTTTAAAAGCTGTTCACAGTGGCAGTCCTCTGGAAAGCTGCTTGTGCATGGCATTACACATTCACAGGATACTGTCCAAGGTTGTGCACACAGATGATGAGGCTGATGTACTCTTTGATAGAACTAGTTCATTATTTGGGAGGTTCTGAAGGAAAGTGTAGGAGAAAAGAAGTATTAGATTGCCTATCAAACAGAAGGTCTACAGAGTCATTGTACTGACATCATTGCAGTATGCTTGTGAAACCTAGGTTTTTAACAATTAGATCAAGTTTCTGCTAGGTAGGTATATTTGAGCCTTGTTCCTTCGGGTTTCAAAGATTAGCTGGCTGCAGCAACTGACCTGGATTTGTGGACTCCTTGTGGATCAAACTTCTTGGTCAAATCAGAGATTCTACACTTCACACTTAGAATGGGGAAGAAAGAATGAAAAGTGTAAAGATCCTTGCTTGTTTTTTTTAATGGTATGACCTGGGGTGGTAGTAGAAAGAATCAGCCTCAGACCCTCCCCTTTAGTACATGGTGTGAGAGAAATTCTCCACCTTCCAATGTGAATGGAGCAAATAATTCCTTGCCATTGCTAAGATAGCTAAGCTTAAAGACACTGAGTTGTGTCTGTGACACCAACAGGAACATGCTGCTTCCAACAAAAATGGTAACAAAGAGTTCTTTTTTTTTTCTCTTTGAATTTATTTATTTATTTTTAATTTTCAACATTAATCTCGACAAGATTTTGAGTTTCAAATTTTGTCCCCATCTTTCCCCTACCCCCAAACCCAAGATGTCAAGTGTACTGAATACCCCTTCCCCTGATCTGCCCTCACTTATTTCCTCCTCCATACCTCCTTAATTTCTTATAGGGCAAGATGGATTTCTATACCATGTATATTTTATTTCCATGTATATTTATTTTAATATATAAAAGCATATTTTTAACAAAGAATTTTAATGGAGAATATCCACATGTGCTCTAGTCTTCCTGTCTCCTGAAAGCAGTCCAAGCATTTTCCTACTGGGAGACACAAATAATAAAGCCCCCGGTAAAGTAGTTATCTTGATCAACCCTGTAAAGTTACCCATATTTTCCAGCCCAGGAAATGAAGGTGAAGAGGTTAAGTGACTTGTCTAAAATTATATAGATAGTTGGAGATTTAACTGAATAAAAGTCATTTAGGATTTAGCTCTGTCTTGGTAATTTTGAATTTAAAGATCCTTTTGTGTTGGCAAAAGAAACAGGTACTTAGCCCTTAGTAAGTGATCAAGCCTCTGTTGGGGAAACAGAAGGTATGAACTCCTGTCTCCTGTTACTGATGTAACAAGAAGGGGTTGGCTGAAGGAAGTAGCTAATGCTGTGTGTATAAGAAAAGCCCCAGAGAGGCACAGCCAGAATTTCCTTGAGACCAAGATCTGGTGGCAGAATAGCTAAAGAAGAATGGAGAACCTAATCCTGAGAACTTGTGGTGGTGGAGCTTCTTCTGAACAAGATCTCAGGAGCCTGGAGCCCAGATCCAGGAGGCCAGTGCCAGGAGCCCAGGAGCCTGGAATCCAGAGCCATGAGAACTGTAGCCCAGGAACCAGGAGCCAGGAGCCCAGGTGACTGAAGCATAACTTGGATGCTGAGACTGTTTGTTTGAAGCTTGGTTGAGCCTTGAATTCCTTGGAACAGAAATGGTGAAGGATCTGACATGGGACATATCTTATGAACTTCAGTGAGGAGCAGGACCTGCCCAGAGATCTGGGAGCTGTCTGCCATTTAACCCAGGTGACAGTCTCATGAATCAAGGTAGAATCTGGGACCATGGAAAGGGATCCAGAGAATCTTAGAACAGGCCCCAAGTCAAGATGAAAAGACCTCTCCTTAGGTACTGAGTAATTATGGAATTATAGTTTACTAGTGACCTAAGGGTTGGAGGGTTTTGTGTATGATACTTAGTAAGACTTTGCTCAATAAGTGACTGATTGATTGTACTTTGAGTACTTTGAGATATTGTTACTGATAAGTGACAGATTGAGTTAATCAAGACTTTGCCTCACAAGTGGAAGACTTTGGCTATTGTGCTTTCAGACTACTGATAAGCAACTGATTGCATTAATCAAGAATTTGCCCCATGAGTGAAAGACTTTGACTATTGTACTTTGAGACCACTGATAAGTGACTGATTGAGTTAACTTAAGAGTCACTATTTTAGGGGGCGGCCAGGTAGCACAGGAGTAAGAGCACCTGAGATCAATTCCCAATCCCAAGCTCAGACAATTAAACCCACCCACCCAGCAACATCTGGCCGTGTAACCTTGAGCAAGTTACTTAACCCCAATTGCTTAGGGGGGGCCAGGTGGCTCAGTGAGTAAGAGCACCGGCTCCAGTGTCAGGATGACCTGGATCAAATCCGGGCTCAGGTACTCAGCACCACATCCAGAAATAACTGGCCAAGTAACCTCGAGCAAGTTACTTAACCTCGATTGCTTTAAAAAAAAAAAAAAGAGTGACTATTTTACTTTGAGACTATGTTGTGAATATTTTATTGTGATTTTCTGTGATAAGTTGTAATATTGTGAATGCTGTACCTTGATTTCCTGTGGACATTTTGCTTTGATTTGTTATGGAATAGAGTGATCACTATACTGAATAATCAGAACCTTAAAAGCTGTTCACAGTAGCATTCTTTTGGAAAGTTTCTGTACATGACATTACAAGCTCTCATCTTATGGAAGAAGAAATCAAAGCCCAGCAATGACAAGCAATGTGCCCAAGGTCACACAGATCATAAATGGTAGAGCTGGTGTAAGTCCCTTAACCCCAAAATCGCTACTTTTATTCAGTCCCTTTTATTTGAGTATCACAGTTATATTCTAATATCTCCCCCATTCCCTATCCAGAGAGCTCTCCTTTTTAATAAAGATTATAGATAGAAGATACAGCATCAGGTAGATAGAGCAAAAATGAAAAAGATGGGAAATGACAAGTGATTCAGAAAAACAACTATGAAAATTACCACCATCACCACCATCAAAGACAGATGTCATATCAAACAGAATATTTACTAGTCTAAAAGTCTTGTCTCCTATTTCTCTACTGAGCCCAGTAATATTTTTCATGGATTATATTGGAGTGAAATTCAGCTACAGGAGATGCTAGTGATGTGAAAGCGTAAGAGGGCCATTACATTTTTAACTTAGAGTGACTTTGTCATGCATCTGAACACATTGGGAAATGATCTTGGATAACTCAGAAGAAACCTCATATAATCTTGTTTAAAAATACATTCAAAAATCCTCTTCATTTAAAAAAAAAAGTTTTATTTTCCCTTACATCAAGCCTAAATATGATTTTTGTCATTTTCAGTTATTTTTCCTGGTTTTGTCTTCTAGGGGGAAACAACATAAGTCTCTTCCCTCCTTCCCATGACAAAACTTTAACTACTAAAGGGAAGCTATCATCTCTTCCCTACAACCCTCATCAGTCTGCTCTTATTTAGGCAGAACATGCTGTGTTCCTTCAACCAATTATAATACGTCATGGACTCAACTCACTTCACCTTCCGGATTGCTCACCTTTGGACACTAAAATGAATTGGGATGGCAAAATAACAAGAAAATCAAATGACTAGATGGAAAGTCCGAACACTGCTGAGTCCTAGTAAATGGGCCTCTAGCTCATTGATCAACTCTAAAATGGGATTATGGGAGGGAACAGACAAGATTTATATGGGACAAAAAGGTTCAGATTCTTTGTATTTTGTGTCTATGTCAAAAAGATCATGAATTCATTCAGGTCTTGGAAGCTAGGATGCCTATATATTAATGTGCTGGGAGATTTGAATTTGAATCTTGCCTTGGGTGCTTACTATCTCTGTGAACTTTAGGAATTATTTTTAAAAAGTCAGCCTTAGACCTTGCCACCATAAAATGGGGATAATAACAGTACCTAATTCATGTAGTTTTTTTTTTTTATGGAACCAACAAGATAACAAATGTAAAGTTAAAATAATATATAAAAGCTATAATAATAATAATGGCAATTAGTATTATTAATTACTACAATTAGAATGTGAATTAGACCCATAATCTAATAGGAGAGTGACTAGAATGCATATGAAATATCTTCAACTTTCTCTCAAAATTAATATTCTGTTCATAGTTATGTGTGCAAGGGGCAGTGTTGTAGCTTCAAATCATGGGACATTACAAATTGTATAGAAGTGAATATGAGAATCACTCAAAGGATAATGGACAGGCAAATGGTGCCAAATGTGAGCTAGCTACACCACAGTGAGGATAAGATTTGCAATGGATATGATTTATGGTGCTATAAAACACATTTTCTAAAAAGAAAAGAATTTAGTCATATGGTGATACTCAAGAAAAAGCAAAAAAAGATGTTTAGGTGAATCTCCTGGGTATGGCAAACTTATGGGAAGTCTTGGATACCTTATCAGATGTTTCACATGGCAGACAAGGCTGAGTTGTGGCATATATCGCTGAATGGAATATCTATATACATGAAATCATACATCCAATGGAGTATTATAGCATGAATGCTGACAAAGGAATATTTTACAGGGAGGATCCTCCTTACTTCTTCTTAAATTCTGAATATTACATAGGAAATCAATTTTATCTCTACCTACTAAATGAACAAATTTCATATATGCAAATGTTCTCACTATTTTAATGAAGTAAACCTTTTGCACCATAGTTTATTCAGTTCATCATGATGTGAGAATAATTTCATTCTCCTGTAGTAGCAATCAAAAAGAAGGCAAAAGTTCAGCTACACCTGCAGAAGACAGCTGTTATACTGACCCAGGTAAGATGTGATTTTCCCTAGTGCATTTTGCAGCTAATTCAATAACAATTTCTATAAAACAGGAAGGTCTGAAAGCCACTTACTACATCAGCCTTTGGCTACCATGTAATCACTTTCCATTATGAACTAAATTAAACAGTTATAAACCAAGGATAATTTCATGACCAACCACCCAAGAGCTTGAGAGAGTTAAAATAATCAGTAAAACATCTAGAGATAATGTTATTTTTTAATAGTTTCCTATATAACCAAGGGAAACACATGCTAAATAATCATTGTTAATCAGAAACTCAACAAATATGAATTGAATGCTTATTCTATACCCACCATTACCAAGTGTTCCATAGGATAAAAAAAAAAAGAGGACATAAATATCTCCTTCCTTGTCATTACGGAATAAATATTCAAGGAATATAGTATCTAATAAATATATTACATAACACAATATTAGCTTGGATGTTATGTAAACTATGGGGAGACACTGTTTTTAGGGTGATTTTACTTGAAATTAATCCATGTTTATCTCACATAGTACTCCATCACTTCCTGTTTTTTGGGGTAACACCAGCAATTTACATGGTAAACAAAGTGAAAAAATAAGCCCTGAAAACTTGTCCTATTAATTTTTATTTGGGTTCACTTATGATATTTTTTTAAATTTTGCTTAGAAATCATTTTAAAAGTATTTCTTTTGAAGTCTACTACTACGGGAAATTATCATGTCCAATATCTTAGGAAGATTAGAACAATGGAATGGGCATTTATATAAGTATAAATTATAAACTATGTGCAGTTTTACAAGGCTGGCTAAAAGTACAAGGGTCATCAGTCCTAGTGTTTCACAGCAAAAGATGATAACCAGCTGGTAGTAAGAAGAAATTTCCCCCTGCAGTATAATATTGAACAATTGGACAGGTGCTTTATGAAGAGCATTTTTTTTTGGCCTTCCTCTGAAATGTCTGGTGTAGGTCTTTATAGAATGTCAGACTAATGGACCATTGATCTTTTCTACTAATACAATTTGTAGGTTTCTAGCTGTTCCAGAAGTAATCAATATGTATCTTAAACTGAATTTAAAAGAAAACAAACATATAGTACAGTAGAAAATTTATGTTGCAGAAAGAAATATGTAGAGAAAGTGAAATGATTCAATACAAATTCAAAAAGCAGCCAAAAATGTGATCTTTATAAGCATGGAAAAATTATTCAAATAAAAAAAATAAACAAAGTAATTATTGGAGAAGATAAGATTTTTGTCCAATTAAGTTCCTTGTTTTTTTTTTTAATATAATTAGTGAAACAAAGAACCAACACCCAAAATAATAACACAACAAACAAAAACCTTTACTGATTCTCATTGTACAAAATATAATTCATACACACACATTATATATATGCACATATTTATATGTGTGCATTCACACATACACACATATTCTTAGAGTCAGTCAACTGTTTATCATCTATGAATGAAATTTCTGCATTTCATGTTTTCTGTTGTATATGATTCTTTCAAATTCTCATTCAGTGAAGTATTTATTAAGTAACTAAGTGTTGTCAGTTGCTGTGATAAATTAGGGATGCAAATTAAAGCAAAAGACATTTCATTTTCAAGAAGCTCATGATGTAATAGAGAACATATCATGAAAACAACTATTTACAAAGAAATTATATGTAAAAGAAATTGAAGGTAAACAATCAAGAAAAGACATCAAAAGGGAAAAGGGAAGGCTTCTCATATAGATGGGCTTTCAGTTGGAACTTGAAGGAAGCCAGTGAAGCCAGGAAAAAAAATAAGAAGGGTGAGTATTTCAGGCCTAGGAAACAACTAGTGAAAATGTCCAATCTGGACATGAAATGTCTTGTGTGAGGAACAGTAAAGTGGCAAGTATCACTAGATCCCAGAGTTTGTGGGAGGGAATATCATAAAAGAAAACTAACAATAGTAAGGGGCCAGATTGTGAAGAGCTTTGAAATGCCAAAAGAAAATGATTTTACATTTGATTATACAGGTGATAGGAAGCCACTGGATTTTATTGAATTGGATGGGTGATATGTTTAGATCTGAGTTTTAGGAAGATTAATTTGATAGTTTAATGATGAATGGACTGGAGTAGAGAGAGATTTAAGGCAACTAGACAAAACATCAGGCTATTTGAATAGTCTATAGCCAATAGTTATTAGCTTCAGCCTTACATAATTCTCTCCATTTGCCACTGTTACTCCTACATATATGTTGTTGAATTGAGATGCAGTAAAACACGTACCCATTCTGGCTATGTTGACTGAAAAAACCTAATCTCGGCCTTTGTTTCTGCTAGGCAATCCTACTTTACCTCTTATACTGACTCACTATGACAATCTCTGTGGAAGTTTTTTTTTTCTTTCTCATACCTCTGGTGGTTCCCTCTCACCTCACTCAGCTGAAAACTTTGCCATATATTTTTTCTGAAAAAATTGAAATCATTCACCATAAGCTCCCTTTTCTTTCCTCTTCCTCATCTCCTATCATTCAGATGCTCTCTGACACTATTTCCTTTTTCTCACTGGGAGATAAGAAATTATATTTGGTTATAATCTTCAAGGTGGTACAGCTAAGTGGTACAGTGGATAGGGTACAGGGCTTAGAATCAGGAAGATTCATCTTTACGAGCTAAAATCTGGTCTCAGATACTACTTGTGTGAGCCTAAGTAATCCACTTAACCCTGTTTGCCTCAGTTCATCATCTGTAAAATGGACTCTATAAAGAAATGTCAAACCCCCATGTTAAGAAAATCCCAGCTTAGGGTCATAAAAAGTTGGACATGACTGAAACAACTGAACAATAACAAATATTCTTCAGAGGATATTTTCAGTATATTTACCTCTATTCAATTATTGAACTATTGTTATTGACAAAGTTGTTTGCTGTTGTTCTTTTTCCTGGATCAGCATTAGGGAAGTTTCTAGAAATGTCCTATTCCTTATCAGTTCCTATCAAAAAGTGCCCAAAGCTCTAACAAATCTCTTTTTACAACTTTCATATCATATTTTTAATCTTATTTTTGTTTTAACTTCAAGCAGTCTTGAACGGTCTGAATGACCATTTGTCAACGGTTTCTGTTTTATGTGGAATTGACCTTCAACTCTATAACTACTATTCTCATTAGTTTCCCTCTATTTAAAAAAGGCATATTAAAGTCACACATGATTATGATTTTATTGCATGTTTTCTATTTTTCATAAGGTAGTGAAATATATAATTACATGAGTTTCTACTAAGTACTGATATTTTATTATTTAAGCTTAATTTAAGCCTGATAGAGTTCTCTAGTTTACATTTTTAATACATCTATTTTTACATTATATGGCTTACAGAAGTAATGATTACTGCTTTTTGGGATTCGTCTGAGACATAATAAATTGTTTTTCAATTTAACTTCAAATTAACTGTAGGAATATTAGTGCTATAGAAGTATTCTTTCTATAGACTAAATTGTCTGATTTTCCTTCCTAAACCACTTTGCTACCCTGTTTTATGGTGAAGTTCATTTCATCAATGGTTATGCTCTCTATTCTTTAAAATATCAATTCTTATTATATCTTGTTCCCCTTTTGAAAAGAAATGAAAGAAATGAATCCTACATATTGGCAGTTTGGGTTGTTTAGAAGAATACAATCTCAGGTTTTGCTCTCCCTTACCTAAATATTACCTATCCAAATAATTGAATCTATGTTTCTCCTTCCTTCTTTCTTTCTTTCCTTCCTTCCTTCTTTCCTTTTTTCCTTCTGTCCTTGTTTCCTTCCGTCCTTCCTCTATCCTTTTCTTCTTCCCACCATCCCTGTAGCTTGTTTTACTTGAAGTGGTCATTTCCTATACCTTACCTTTTGCCTCAGGGTCACCTTCTCCCCTTCTCAATTCTATCCATGCCTTCTGCTTACACAGCTGAATTTCTATTACTATAATATTTTGTGGTTTTAACCATCACTTTACTTATTTGGCCCATATAAGTGAATCATGAGATCCACTTGCCTCCTCCCCCAAAATTATTTTGTTTTGTTTTTATTTTGTTAAACCCTTGTTTCCAGAAGAACTGTATTCATGTCATAGGGGAAAAATAGTTTTGGAGGAAAAGTACCTAGGTTCAAATCATTCTTTGGATACTCTTATGTGACTTCAGGCAAATTACTTGATTCTGTAGGCTTCCATTTCCTTATGTATAAAAATGAAGGCCAAATGGCCTATGATGTCCTTTGCACCAGAGATCTAGAATCTCATGATTAGAGAAAATAAATATAACTCTGACTTTACTATACTTTTACTTTATTACAATAATTTTAATTGTATCTTGAATTTTTTTTTACTTAGGTCTTCATTCTGGTTTCCATGGTAACTATTTTGCTCACATTTTCCTGCTTCTTTTCTAAGCTATAGATGCCCCCTTTATGCTTTTAATTTAAAGCTTTAGCTTCATTCTTTTTCTCTATTTTCTTTTTTCTTTCTTTCTTGTTAAAGAAATTGGGGTTAAGTAACTTGCTCAAGGTTACACAGCCAGTTATTTTGTGTGGGTGCTAAGTATCTGAGGCCAGAACCAATCCCGGGTCTTCTGACTCTGGGGCTGGCACTCTTACTCACTGCACAACCTGGCCTCCCCCTTTATCTCTATTTTCTTCAGGAGTTCTTTTGACTATTTTGATTATTCTTCAGGAGTTCTTTTTCATAATTTATTGTATTTGGGATTTTAGTAACATCAATATTTTTTTCTGGAAATTTGTCAGTCTGGTCTCTCCTCTTTTTTTTTTTTTGTCTGTCTCTTGATTTTTTTCCTATGGATATTTC
>NW_027187359.1:18362753-18379294 GCF_028583685.1 Petaurus breviceps papuanus | reverse complement strand
TTGGCCTATTACTAGCTATTTTGAAGTGATAAGGGAAAACTGGGCTCAAATCTGACTTCTTACTCAGCCGCATAGTCAGAAGTGATCTACAGGAAGATAAAAACTGGAAAACTGGACAATGCAGGCAGCTTTTATTACAAAACTTTGCCCTTAAAATAGAGGATAGAGAGTAGTTTGTTTAGACAGGTGTTTTGTTGGCCTGAGTTTGGAGGGTGGGGAAGAGAAGGACACCAAAGATTTACTTAATTTATCTAATTATTTTATCTAAGGTCAATGGAATTGTAAATTTTTCATTGTATTTAATCTAACAAGGGCATAGTGAGGAATAAGTAATGAGTAATAATAAAACATTTTGCATATTAGGTGCTATTAAACAGTGTTGCAACAATAGAGCATGTATATCCATAAAAGCAATTAATGGCACATAATTGGTTTAACATTTTATGTGTTATTGCATTTTGGATATTCTAACACTACAAAAAGGGCATTAATACAGGAGCAATAATAAACATTTTATAAGGAATAGAATCACTAAGCTTATTTTCATTAGCATAGAAATATAAGCAAAATGAATTACTTGTAATTGTCCTTGACATCATCATTGCTAGGATGATTCAGTAATAAGGAAAAATTTTCTTCTAGAGACTTCAAAACTGTTACTGCAGAGAACAGAGCTGTTTCTGAACTACCTCCTTTCTGTATTACTTTTTATAAAACTTAGGTCAGCAATTTGGAAGGAGCTGAGGCTGCTATTCGGAGACAGTTGCAATTTTCTGGGTGACTTCATAACAATTGTGACAATAAGAGAGTACATGGGGATTGTAGATATTGAATAATTTTCTTTGTTGTATCAATATGAACAGAAGAGGCATTTTATTAAAGAATTTTCTTTCAAAGCAGACTTTATGCACAAAACTCCCTTTATAAAATATGGTTCAGGGAGATACTGATGAACAATTTCATTTGTAAATCTTTAAAACATATATCAGACTTTGAATGTATTGCTTTTTAGGATGTAATAACAATGCAGAAAAATACAATCAATGAGGGGGCTTATTCCAGGTTATATTACAATCTGGAATAGAAACAGTTTGATATTATATCATGTATGTTCACATTTATTATATAAATGTATACACCTATGCCTACATATATTCCAATATGTATATGTACCTATATCTCCTCTCATGGAAAGCAAAGAGCTTGAGAGAAGGAATTGTTTCATTTTTGTCTTGGTATTTCCATTGCCTCACACAGTGGTGTTTAATATATTTATTGGTTGACTGATTGAAAACTGTGATGGCATTGTTATTTTGTATTACAATAAAAATGGAATAAATCTTCACCCATCTTATTATTATGCACACTAATTAATTGCTAAAATGGGTATGTTCAAAGTTCATGGCAAATATTAAAGACTTAAGACAATAATTATTCATAAAGAACTCCAAGAACCATACTAAGAAGCAATGGTGGCAGATTTATGGAGTAGTTTTCCTCTGAATTTTCATCATATATTTGTATGTATGTAGGTAATTATATATGTGTGTGCATGGGCACTTGTGAATATATGTATTTATTAGGAGATAGTCCACTGCCACCACATCAATACTTAGCATAGTGCCTAGAACATCATAAATTCTTAATACATGCTGATTGTATCTTAATTAATAACAGAAGACACAGAAAACCCAAATCAATTGATCAAATTAAATAAGTGTGAATGAGTCACATATTATTTGAAAGAATCAAAGAGGATTTTGTGTGAGTATTAAAATAGTTGATACCATAAAAAATACCCCTTGTGACTTATTAAGCTAGTTTGGAAACATTCAGTTAAGTGGGAGATTTCTCAAAATTCCTGAACTGATGACTGCCAGATTTTTAAAAGGAATCACTCTTGGAAAGAAGAGATTATGAAAGCAAGTACCCTAGCATACCATAATGGCTGCTAGCATAGATTATTTGATCTGCTTTTCTAAAGGGAAGCAACTCAGAAAGAGATTAACCATCTTACTTTAATTAAGCATATATAATTTACCTAGTTCAGGGGGAAAAATCAGTACCCTGAACTTCAGAGAAAATACAAACAGAAGTTGCAAGCAGCAACAAAAAATACAGACAGAGAAAATAACACAATTCAACAAACCAACAAACAGGGATTCTAGCTGTCTGAACATTACATACATACAGTTACTTACCACAGGGAAAAGCACCAACATCTAGGTTTTCAAAGCCAGGGGGCTCAACTGCTGCCCAGAGTCTCATGTGGTCAAATCACACAACTCTTCCCAAAGTGAGCCCTAAAGCAAAACCTCACCTCAGAGGTAAATATAGACTTCTCCAGGGTCAAAGAACATCACAACCTTCATGGCCCACTACCTAATTAGAAATTTTAAAATGTGGGCCTTCCTGAAAAACAAGCCTCCCCTAAGGAAGCTTGTCTTCCTGGGCTCTGCTCCACCTTTCAGCAAACTCCTCCCACCACAGGCTCCATGTGACCTCATTCAGCCTATTAGGGGGCAGAGTATATTTTCAAAGCAGGGAAGGTCTTCAAATTTCTTTATGCTTATTAAAGGGAAGGGAAGATCTTCAATTTCCATTTTCATTACAAGTAAAATCAGCAAACATGTCTTAAGCACTTACTATTCTCCAGGTATTGTGTTAAATTCTGGGAATACAAATAGAAGCAAAAAAGAAAATTAGTACTTGCATTCATAGAGTTTATAATCTAACAAGGGAAGACAACACATAAAATTAATCTGAAAATGATGGGGGGCAGGATAGAAGCATTTCATATGGCTGGACTTTACTTTTAATTAAATTAGAGGTTTCTAGAGGAATGGACTAGTCAGAGGAAGGGGCCTCAGGAGGTAAGTTATCTACATGTACAAGAAGGCTACAGAGATGGAGTGTTGTTCCAAGATGAGAAGGATGTAGGAGCTTAGTGAAAATGGTGTGTCTTCCATGCTGAGAAAGTTTCTGGGAGCCAGTGGAGAAAGAAGTCTAAGAATATGAAGAAAAGCTGGGAGAGGAATGAAAGAGTGAACTTGGGTTGATTAGGCCCTTTATTAGAATGAGCATTCAATCCCCTGTCACTAAAGACAATGGGTTAGCAGGAGTCAATACTCATATGGGAATGGATGGAGAATTGCTGAGGGGATATGAAAGGTCTCCTGAAAAAAATGAAATAAAGTCTGAAATATATTGTTTGGCACAAAGTAAATGCTTACTAAATGATCAACCAGTCTATCTGGAAGATAATTGTCTGGATTAAGGGTCTGTGCACTTAGGAGGATCTGAACATCTTCAGGGAGGGGAGCTTCTGTCAGCATCAGTAGCATCACTCAGTAGAGCTTTAAGTAATAGCCTTAGAGCAGCATTGACTGACAGCAGCATATGTTTTGGGAGGTGAGAGATGCACCAAGGACAAACTAGGCACACCACAGAAAAGTAGCTGCAGGCTTATAAAAGGGTCTTGATGCTCAGACCACAGCAAAAACCTGTATTTAAGATGAGTTTCTAAAAAAAAATCTACCTTTTTCCTTCTTACTCCTTACATCCCCTACATTCATATACACTGTGATACAGATTCATTTTTCTCCTGGTTCTTTGAACAATATATTCCATCTTCTGACTGCAACCATTCTCCCTGGCTATCCCACAGCCCTGAAACACTTTTGTATATTCTCTCTCTTTCCTTGTTTCCCCAGTTTTCTTCAAATTCCTACTCAAATCCCAACTACAATAGGAAGACTTTCTATAACCATCCTTAATCCTAATGCCCTTTCTTTGTTGATTTTTTTCTAAACCATTCTGTATATAGCTTCTTTGCATGCAGTCCATGTTATCTCCCCCATTAGATAGTGTTTTCCTTGAGAGCAAGGAGTATCATTTGCTTTTCAATGCATTTATAGCACTTTCCACAGTGTCTGGCATATTGATAGCACTTAATAAATTTTTATGGAAGGAAGGAAGAAAGGAAGGAAGGAAGGAAGGAAGGAAGGAAGGAAGGAAGGAAGGAAGGACTCCACAAAATGAGAAAGGGACTTTGATCAAGTAGGAACTGTGGATTTCCCCTTTGCCACAATAGTTCCCTACATATGTGCCTAATTCCTATGTTTATCTAAATTTCAGTACATTCTCTACAGAGACTTGTTTTTCATGAGAAGAAAGTATATGTCCATGTTTGTTTCTCTGAGGTGGGAGAGAAGTTCCTAAAACAATAGTGGACTGTAACACTTTAATAAACGGTCTCCTTAAAAATATAATTAAGTATGATTGGTCATTGATAGGAAGAACATCAGTGGGGACTTTTTAGTAATTCAATCCTTTAGTTTGCTTTTTTTTTCTCTAGTATTCTGATGGCCTCAGTAGCAGATATAGTTTCTGGGAAACCAATTTACCAATGCAATTGAGAATTGAGGAAGTAGACGAGAAAGGGCAGAAGAATAAATACATTCAAGCTACATGCAAAATAAATACATAGTAACTTGGAATGGAAGAACTGGGAGAAGCACTAGAAGGCCCCGAAAAAACTCAGAGAGAAGGTGGTGGTGCTTAAGTAAAATTTTACTTTGTTGTTTTTCAGTCATTTCAGTTATTTGACTATGACCAAATTTGGGGTTTTCTTTGCAAAACTACTGAATACAATTCCATCTCATTTTATAGATGAGGAAACTGAAGCAAACAGGTTTAAGTGATTTACTCAGAGTCACACAGGAATAAATGTCTGAGAGTGAATTTGAATTTGAAGCCATGTATTATTTCCACTGTGCCACCTTGCTGCCCCTAGAATTTTATTTATAATATAATATATGCCAATGGATTATACTCTCCTTGAGATAAGCACTAAGTATTTTTATTGCCAGTGAATAATAACACAGTACTTGAAACATAGCAAGCACTTAATAAATGTTTATTAATTGATTTCTTGCTTGGACTAGTTTGATTCCCCAGGTATCCATCTGAATCTCATTTTGTTTCTCCAAATATCTAATTGAATCTCTAGTAAACCATTCCCAAATTCTTTGAAAAAATTTATATGTTAGACCTCATAAGAGAGATTTTTAGACCAGTGGCATCAAACTAAAATAGAAACATGGGCACCTAAAACATGTATAAGGATCATTGTGGGACACATATTGAATTAATCAACCACATATCAATATTATTTATATTTTATTTTATTTTTATTTATTTCTTAAACATTTTGCAAATATATTTTAATCTGGTTTAGTCCACAATGAAGTATAGTGTGCTACATGTTTGACTACTGTTCTAGATGGTGGCTTGGTGAAATTGTGCTTAATGCTTTGCATAAAGAACACATTTTATTGAATCTGAGAATTTTTACTATTTCAATAGAGTTGGTAAATTAGAAAATAAAAAAATAATTAATATTTAATTAACACTTTTAAGATTATTGGGTCATCTTTCATCACCAGTATATAGCCTATTTTGTATATGTATATTGTACCTTTTAAGCTTATATACATATACACAAAGGTAAATATGTTTATACAAAATAATACATATATTACAGATATTATATGCTATGTGTGTATGCAAATATATGTATGCAAAGATACATGCATATATATATATGTATATATATATATATATATATTCTCACAAAACTGTGAGGTAGACTTTTCTTCATATATTAGTATATCCATAGCACAAAAGAAGAAAAAGAAGGGTCCATTGAATGACCCATGATGACCTATGTTGAAAATATGGCTGGATTTGAATCCAGAATTTCCTGATTCTAAGTCCAATATGCTTACAATTACATAACACTATTCAATTGTGAGAGAAAAGTATATTGCCTAAAGTGCCCATTTTTTACTCCTGAATATATTAACATTTGTTTCTAGAACTGGACATCTTTACTTGATTACAGAGATAAATGATTACAATGTCTATACAGATGCCCATCACCCAGTATGAGTTGTATCATAAGTGTTTAATAAATCCTTACCAACTAATAGTTTTCTATGTCAAAAGGTACCCCTGTGGTGTATTATCCAACTTTATTAGCCAGCTTTATACAGAGATTAAAAAACAAAAGAAAAGAAGACTTAATAAATGTATCCTGTAAGTATCTGCCTTTTGGATTTAGGAAGAAAACTACTTCAGTTCTTTCTTGTTTTATCATTCTTGTCTTTATCCAGATATAAAAATTGATATAACTCTGTGAAGACCTACATGGCCAGCAAAAGGATCAGGATATTCACACTGACATTCATAAGAAGGGAAAATGGGGAAGATAGTTGCCAAAACCTTAATGTACCACTGAATCACTTAATCACTGAGTTTTATTCATTTTTTTCTCTAAGTTCCTACAGTATTTGACATCTATTCCTTTAATTGTACAATTCATTAATAATCTATTATATGATAGTCACTTCAGTATTTCACAATTAATGGACATGGCATGTTGTAAGGGAGAAATTCCTGTGCTGGGATTCATGAGACTTGGGATTTATTTCAGTTCTGTAACTTAATAGCCAGGTAATGTGGGACAATTTACTTAAGCTTTCTGAGTCTTGTTTTCCTCATTGATAAGAGTTATAGCAAAAATTTCTAACAATGATTTGGATGAAGGCCTAAGTGGTTGGCATCCAAATTTCAAGTTAGTAGAGATGATTATTAAACTGGATGACAGAGTCAAGACCCTAACAGATCTTTAACAGTTTCAAATGTTGAGGTGAATATAAATAAAATTTTGAGAAACAGGATGAAAAAGTACATTGAGAACTGAATTTGGACTCAAGATATAGTTGAAGGTCCATCTCTAGTCCATATAGGTTTTGTGATGTGGAGGGAGTCTCTTAAATCCCTCTTTATTTCAGACAACTCTAGAATCTAAAGTGTCAGAGAAGGCAACAATATGTATTGTAAAAGGAAGGAAGGCAGGAAACAAGGAAGGAAGGAATGGAGGAAGGAAGGAAGGAAGGAAGGAAGGAAGGAAGGAAGGAAGGAAGGAAGAAAGGAAGGAAGGAAAGAAGGAAGGAAGGAAAGAAGGAAGGAAGGAAGGAAGGAAGGAGAAAGAAGGAAAGAGGGAAGGAAAAAAAGGAAGGAAGGAAATAAACACATATTTATTAAATTCACATTATGTACCAGACATTGTGCTAAGCAAATCATCTCCTTTAACTTTCACAACAGTTTTGTGAGTTATTGTGCTATTATATCCTGTAGTAGGTATCTACCAGGGCCAGATGGATTTACAAGTGAATTCTAACAAACATTTAAAGAACAATTAATTATAAAACTATATAAACTATTTGGAAAAATTGGTGAATAAGGAGACTTACCAAATTTCCTTTGTGATGCAAATATGGTGCTGATACCTAAACCAAAAATTCAGAACTTTTATTAAGTTTTTTGCTTCAATATTCAGTAGGGCTATTATTCTGTAATCTTCTTTCTCTGTTTTGACCCTTCCTGGTTAAGGTTTCAACATCATATTTGTGTTATAAAAGAAATTAGGTTAAATATATGCTTTTCAGATCCTGATGAAATAAAATTTACTTGTAATAAATTGCCATAGAAAGATCAAAAATTTATTTGGAAACTAAATTATCTAATCTTAAAGAATGAGTGGGTCAAACAACAAATCATAAAGACAATCAATAATTTCATCAAAGAGAATAACAAAAATGAGAAAACATATCAAAACTTATGGGATATAGCCAAATGATTCGTTAGGGGAAATTTAATATATCTAAAGGCTTAGTGAATAAAATAGCAAAAGAGGAGATCAATGAAGTGGGCATGCAACTAAAAAATAAATTTTAAATCCCAAGTAATTACCAAATTAAAATTTCTCAAAATTATTGTATAGATTATTGAAATTGAAAGTAAGAAAATTTTTCAACTAGTAAATAAAATCAAGAGCTGGTTTTATGAAAAAAATAAACAATAACATAAATAAACATTTTGCTTAATTGGATTTTTAAAAGAATAAAATATAATTGGGGTAGCCAGGTAGCACAGTGTGTAAGAGCACCAGCTCCAGTGTCGGGATGACCTGGAGATCGAATCCCGGGCTCAGACACTTAGCACCCACCCAGAAACACCTGGCCGTGTAACCTCGAGCAAACTACTTAACCCCAATTGTGTAGGGGTGGCCAGGTGGCTCAGCGAGTAAGAGCCCCGGCTCCAGTGTTGGGATGACCTGGAGATTGAATCCCGGGCTCAGATACTCAGCACCACACCCAGAAATAACTGGCCATGTAACCTTGAGCAAATTACTTAACCCCAATTGCTTAGAAAAAAAAAAGAATAAAACATAATTACTAGTATCAAAACTAAAAAGGTCATGAAGAGGAATTTAAAGTAATGATTAGGAATTATTTTGCTCAACTGCATACCAATAAATTTGTTTAGGTTTTGTCCGAGATCAGGATTGCTATCTCTACTTTAATTTTTTTTTTTCCTTCAGGTGAAGCATAGTACATTCTACTACAGCCTTTTACATTTTTACTCTGTGCGGATCTCTCTATGTTAGATGTGTATCTTGTAAAAATAACACTGTAGAATTCTTGTTTTTAATGCATTTAACTTTCTGCTTCTTTTTTATGAGAGTTCATCTCATTCACATTCACAGTTATGATT
Source organism: Petaurus breviceps papuanus (assembly GCF_028583685.1). Classification (NCBI taxonomy): domain Eukaryota; kingdom Metazoa; phylum Chordata; class Mammalia; order Diprotodontia; family Petauridae; genus Petaurus; species Petaurus breviceps. The sequence continues at coordinate 18,370,672 of NW_027187359.1, read as the reverse complement.
GCTAACTCTGTATTTCCCTCCATCCTAGTTCCCCCCATTTATACTTTTATCTCTCTGCTCAGTCCCTCCTTGCCAGTGTTTTGCTTTTGACCACCACCTCCCTCAATCTGCTCTCTCTTCTTTCAGCCAATTTTCTTTCTTCTACCCCTCCCCCCATACTGCTGCACTGTTTTCCATCATGTACTTCTTTCCATTTTCTTTCCCCTTCCTCCTTCATTCCTATAGGGAAGGCCTGCATCACCTCCTGCCTGCAGGTCACTTACACTCAGCCCACAAGCAAGTCAAAGGATTCTGGGAGGCATACAAAAAATGTAGAGGGTGTTTTCCTCTAGATTTTTCACGGGCAGCCTGAAATCCTTTGGAATGACTCAAACAAATTGCAGGTTGCAGGATGTGCAGGCCTGCTAAAGGGTAAGATAAATTCCCGTACCAAACTGAGGTATGAATGCTATTTCCTCTTTGAGGCACATCTGTTGAGAGTAAGGTTCAAACAATGCTCACCCCCTCCCTTTTTTCCCTCTACAATAATAGGTCTTTCTCAGCTCTTCATGTGTTTTAGTTTACCCTATTCTGCCTCCTCCTTTCCTCTTCTAGTAAAATCCTTTTTATCACACTCCCCCTTTTTTAACATCATCACATCAAAGTCAACTTCTATACTCACTCTCTGTTTATGTTTACTACTAATTGCCTAATAGAGATACATTTCTCAATATTTAGGAGTATCATCTTCCCATGTAGTCATGTAAACATTAATTTTTGTTTGCTTTCCCATTTACCTTTTTTTTTCTTTTCTATCTCTTTAGTCTTGTATGTGAAAATTGAATTATTTGTTCAGTTCTGGTCTTTCCATCAGGAAACTTTGCAAGTCCCTTATTTCATTGAATGTTCATCTCCTCTCCTTAAAGATTAAAACAGATTAAACAAGCATGTCATGCACACAACAGAACATAAAAGAAGATTCAAAATATATAGCAATAAAATTTTATTTCAAAAAACCCTATATAGTAAATACTACACATTGTGTTGAGAGCTAACCATCTTTTCCTTGTTTCCTTGTAAGTTTTCTTTTGTTCTCCGTGTGCACTTTTGTACTTTATTCTTTTTCTCCCTTCCCTGCCCTCAAAGGCTATAATTAAGTGGAGATATATTTCTATATAGATATAGACATATACATACACATATACATATATACACATATATGCATACACATATGTAGACATATACTTTCCCTAACAAATTCTCATCTTTATTTTTATATTTGTGCATATCTTTTATTACCTATCCATCCTAACTCTTCTACTTTACTTCTATCCACTGCCTTGCCCTCCAGTTACTTAACCTACCCCGGCTCCAAGGATTTGTCCCTTATCCTCCCATTCCTATATATCTAGACACCCTTCTATATCCCCCCTTTGACCTATTCTCTCACCCTAGCCTCTAAAGATTCCTTGTGCTCCCATCCCCATCAATCTAAACACCCTTCTATAACCCTCTTTAACCTATTCTTTCACCCTTCACTCTAGAGATACCTCCCTTGTGTTCTCTCTACTTCCTATCCCCTTGGCATTTCAATTCTTTCTGAATTTAGAACACTTTTATACCCTTCTAGATATGTATGTATTGTCCCCCTTTGAACTCATTCCTGATGAAATTAGGTTTCCAGAGCTGACAGGCCTCCTCCCCCATCTTATCTCCCTCTGTCAGTACTCGCTTTTGTAGCTAATTTGTATTATATAATTACTCTTTTTAGCTGTTCCTAAAGAGTTTTCCTTTTTAAAGCCATATCATACTCTTCTACTCCAATTTTTCTTATGAACTACTCAATTATTATTAACAATTGTATACATTTTACATACATAAAAGGTAAACAGTCTGTACTTAATAAGCCCTTGTAATTTGTGTCTTGTATGTATATTATATTGCTCTGGGATCTTATATGTCAAATCTTCTATTAAGTTCATTTTTACATAGTCTTGAAAGTCTGACAGATTATTAAATGTTCATTTTTCAGACCCCTGCTCTACCCCTATTCTTATCTATTTTTAGTGCTCTATATTTGCCCTGAGGTGCTATTTCATCTCTTTTGTGTGGGAAAATATGAAGAGTGGAATTTTCTGACCTACTCTACCACCTTCCCAGAATCCTCTCAGCAAATTTTTAAGGTACTGATGGATGTTACCCATGAAGGGAAGGGAAAAAAAATAACTATTAGAACTCCATTTTAAAGAAACTATACACACTATGAAAAGTAAATTCCTTTGTGATTTGGACATTAGTTATACTTCATTTTTTCTTGCCTTCTTGGTATTTTTTTCTGACAGAACATTTTAAGGAGTCAAGTACAGCATAAAGGTTAAAGTTGAGATTATGAGAATCTATTTTCTCTAGAGGAGCTATTTATCTGAGGACCTGATAGGTAAAAATTACATCTGAGATCCAAAATGTCAATCATTTTATAGAAATAAATAACCCTTTTGTAAGTCTCTAATCCAACTAGATTCAATTTAGTTATTATGTGGAAAAAGTTGGCATTCCCTTTTTAGTATGTCATAATAAGTCAGCCATTTATTGAAAACTCTACATATTCATTTTGATATTTTAAAGTCTGGGCATGGTTTGGGGGTTATTAATAAAAAAGTAGAGATAAAACTATTTAAAATTGGTATAACTTATGAGAACCTTATGGTCAGCAAATGTTCCAACAGTATAATATCAACTCCTAATCTGACTTCCATTTCACAATAATGATAACCTAATTCTATTTTTCACCTAAATCTTGAATCTAAACTAAATTCTTATTTCTCAAAATGGTATAGAAATGACCTTGACTTCCTGAAGCCTTTAAATAAATTTACAGATTTTAAATATCCCAACCTAGAAAGGCTTCAAGTATGAGACCCAATTAACCAATTGAGTAGACAGTTGTCAGTCATCCAAAGCCTTGCCTAGAGAGACTCACCAACATATTTTCCAGAGAGTGATGAAATCTTAGGCAACAATTTGTAAAGCTGAACTAATAATGTTTAGAAATACTGATATTTCTCCTAAAAGAAAGAATAGAGTCAATAATGAAATAGTAGATGATGGAAGTTGTTTTTCTTCAGTCACTTCAATCATGTCTGACTTTTTTGATCCTATGGATTTCTGTCCATTGGGTTTTCTTTGCAAAGATGCTGTAATATTTTTTTCATTTCCTTCTCTGGTGGCAATCAGAAGTTAAATGAGTTGCCCAAAGTAACTCTGCTAGTAAGTTTCTGAGGATGGATTTGAATTCAAGTCTTCTTGATTCCTAGCTCAGCACTCTATCCACCATGCCACTTAGCTGTCCCAATTATGGAAATAATAAAATCTAAATCACAAGAATCTCAGTTCTATGGGATATACATGTTCAGAAAAAAAAATCAAATTTATTTTAAAACATCCTTTAATTCATGGAATGTAATAACATTCATATAAACATGTGTTTGTAAATAACTCAATCCCAATTGCAGCAGGGTGGCACAGTGAATACAACACCTGCCTAGGAGTTAGAAGGACCTGAGTTCATTGTCAGGGTGGCTAGGTGGCACAGTGTATAATGCTCCAGTCCAAGAGTCTGGAGGACCTGAGTTCAAATTTAGTCTCAGACACTTAACACTTGCCAGCATGTTACCTTGGGGAAGTCACAACCTCAATTGCCCTGCCTTTCTCCCTCCAAAAAAGCAAAAGGAAGGAAGGAAGGAAGGAAGGAAAGAAGGAAGGAAGGAAGGAAGGAAGGAAGGAAGGAAGGAAGGAAGGAAGGAAGAAAGGAAGAAAGAGAGAAAGAGAGAAAGAGAGAAAGAGAGAAAGAGAGAAAGAGAGAAAGAAAGAAAGAAAGAAAGAAAGAAAGAAAGAAAGAAAGAAAGAAAAGAAAGAAAGAAAGAAAGAAAGAAAGAAAGAAAGAAAGAAAGAAAGAAAGAAAGAAAGAAGGAAAGAAAGAAAACAAAAGAAAGGAAAAGAAAAGAAATAAGTATTTTTTTTGCTGTTTTGGACAGTATGGCCAACAATTCAAGTTACAAACCATCCATCCCTTCCTATTCTACAAGACTCTTATCCTTGTCCTCCTATAAGTTCACCACAGGAAATTCATGCAGTGTATAGGAGATCTTCCTTCATTTCCTCTGAAATCCCTAAGATACCAGGGAGCATGTTGACTGCTCACCTGTCATTTCTCTCTCTTCTAACATAAATACGTCATCTTGTATTCCTGTCACTTAGATAACATTTTATTATTTTTTGAATTCCTCATTAATTATATGTTATAGCATATCTTTCCATTGACCTCTCTGTGATATTCATATATTTAAAGAATTCAATATTCTATGCCTTCCAGACATAGACAAACATTGTTTGGGGGGTGGTGATAAATATTTATATAATATCTCCTACGTACCAAATATCATGCTAAATATTTTTCAGATCTCTCACTTAATCTTTATAAGAACTCGGGATTTTTTTGACTATTATTATTCCTGTCTTAAAATTGAAGTAACTGAAGCAAACAGAATTTAAGTGACTTGCCCAGGGACATAAAGTTAGGAAGTCTCTCAGGCCAGACTTAATTCAGATCTTCCTCACTCCAGGCCTAATCCTCTGTCTAACATGCCACTGAGAAGACTCTATTCTTTGTCTCACAAACATAGAACAATTTTGATAGAATGTTAGCTTTAAGAAGGAGATCAATTTCTACCTCTATAGGAACTTCTGTGTCTATAATTTTATGATCCTATTATGGTAACTCAATTCACTTTGATACTAAAATAAGTTTAATATAGTATGTTATTGGAAATATTTTTCCATTTGGATAAGTCACTTAACCCTGTTTGCCTCAGTTTCCTCACCTATAAAATGAGTTGAGTGTAAACCAATACAGTATTTTTGCCAAGAAAATTCCCAATGGTATCATGGAGAATTGGACATGACTAAAAATAGCAACTCAGTGTAATGTAATGCCAAGGTTCAGAATACTAGCATAGGTGCTCTCCATTTTATTCAGGGACAAATTAAGAACAGAGAAGGTCAAAATATGACATCCTTCAAAATACAGCATTTACTAAGTGTGATTAAATAATCTCCAAGTACTACCCCACCCCAGGACCTTCCATTCATTCAATCAATTACAAAGCCCCTGTTCTAAATACTACTCCACCCCTGGACTGTACCTTCATTTAGTCCACCACAAAGCCCCTCTTCTCAAATGGAGATTAGTTTCCAAACATAAGTAAAGTACATTCATTTGTTCAACCATAGAACACAAAAAGGTCAAAAGTTCCCCACCCCTGGATCACAATTGAATCTACCCCAGAGTTACATCAAGTTTAAGCACAGCACTTAATAACCAAATGGAGGTCTTTTCTTCATCTTGACACAAGAGGCAAGTTCTCAGCAATCTTAGTTCCTGGGGAGACAAGGCTTAGCAAGGCCACAAGATACATTGCCAGTCCCTTCATTAATTCATCCTCTGTCTTCAGAACAGTCCTAGAACCCCTGAAAACATTAGCAAAACCCTCTCCCAGGATTTCTGTAAACATACAACAAGAAAATCCTTCTTCAGGGCTTCTGAACCAACAGAAAGGTTCCCAGACCCCTGCAACAACAAGCACTGTCCTTCACCAGTGGACAAATCTGGCAAAACAACATCAAAACAGACAGACAAAGTACCAGCAAAACAGCCATGTCTCCTCGGTCCTTGGCAGCTCAGGGGGCAGGTCTCAAAAGTACAGGGCAATTCAAAGTGGCCCCCAGCAATTCTCTCAGTCTCTCTCTCTGCCTCCACGAGGTGCTGCTTCCAAAAGTTCTTCTGTCTCTCTCTCTTGTCTCTCTCCAAATCTATGTCACCAGCTCCTCCCAGTTCGTTTCCCTCTTTTCAAGTCAATAAGTCCATCCCACAGGTGGGATTAACAAGCTCTGGGTTTTAACACAATCAAACCAAAAACCAAGCCAACACAGGGGGATCTTTATATTCCATTACTATCACATTCCACCCCTCCATGATCCTTGGCCTTACAATCTCAATCTAAATGGCCATGCATCCTGGAATAAATAGAGGCACTGTGCTTTGTACTCCTTGCCGACTACGCCATAATGAAAGGTAATGCCAAGCAAAGGTAACTTCCCAAGGTTCAGGATACCAGCATAGGTGCTATCCATTTTATTCAGTGACAAACCAAGAACAGAGAAGGTCAAAACATGACATCATTCAAATTACAGCATTTACTAAGTGTGATTAAATAATCTCCAAGTACTACCCCACCCCAGGACCTTCCTTTCATTCAATCAATTACAAAGTCCCTGGTCTAAATACTACTCTACCCCTAGGCTGTGCCTTCATTTAATCCACCACAAAGCCCCTCTTCTCAAATGGAGATTAGTTTCCAAAAATAAGTAAAGTACATTCAACCATACAACCATACAGTTCAACCATAGAACACAAAAAGGTCAAAAGTTCCCCACCCCTGGATCACAATTGAATCTACCCCAGAGTTACAACAAGTTTAAGCACAGCACTTAATACCCAAATGGAGGTTTTTTCTTCATCTTGACATGAGGCAAGTTCTCAGCAATCTTAGTTCCTGGGGAGACAAGGCTTAGCAAGGCCACAAGATACATTGCCAGTCTCTTCATTAATTCATCCTCTGTCTGCAGAACAGTCCTAGAACCCCTGAAAACATTAGCAAAACCCTCTCCCAGGATTTCTGTAAACATACAACAAGAAAATCCTTCTTCAGGGCTTCTGAACAAACAGAAAGGTTCCCAGACCCCTGCAACAACAGCACTGTCCTTCACCAGTGGACAGTATTCACTCTCTGTCTGCAGCACAGTCTCAGGAGCTCTTAGCCAACAGCCAGGTTCCAGGACTTCTTCAACAAAAGGACTGTCTTTCACCAGTGGACAAATCTAGCAAAACAACATCAAAACAGACAGACAAAAAAGTATCAGCAAAACAGCCATGTCTCCTCAATCCTTGGCAGCTCAGGGGGCAGGTCTCAAAAGTCCAGGGCAATTCAAAGTGGCCCCCAGCAATTCTCTCAGTCTCTCTCTGTTCCTCCACGAGGTGCTGCTTCCAAAAAGTTCTTCTGCCTCTCTCTTGTCTCTCTCCAAATCTATGTCACCAGCTCCTCCCAGTTTGTTTCTCTCTTTTCAAGTCAACAAGTCCATCCCACAGGTGGGATTAACAAGCTCTGGGTTTTAACACAATCAAACCAAAAAGCAAGCCAATACAGGGGGATCTTTATATTCCATTACTATCACACTCAGTAACAAAAAAAAAAATACAGGTATATTATAGAGAAAGTATTTTGATCAAGAGGCTACATGTATAGATAATTTTCCACAGAGATGAAGACATAAAGGATTGTTAAGAAGATTTGTGACTTAACCACGTTACATGTATTTCCTTGATCACATATCTTTATACTGTATTTATCTAATTGTTTGTCCAGTCTCCCTGACAAATACTGTTTTCATTGATGGAAAAGCAGGGCCCACGTTTATGGGTTTTATTTAAACAGTTTTATTCTTTTGCTACTTTTTCCATTGATCAAATGTTATGGAAATTAAAATTATTTCCTACTATTGAGAAAATGTTGTTTTCTTTTCCTTTATTGTTTAGCAAATATATTATGTTTCAGTAAATCGTATAATATGATTGATGTTATGTAAATGGGTAGCATGTCAGAAACTATGGAGTGTGAAAGTGCCACTGCTACCTACCTAACCACACTTATATACATAGCAATGTTACTTCCTTTTAAAAGAGATAGACAGACAGAGAGGGACAGAGAGAGAGAGAGACAGAGAGAAAGAGGGGGGGAGGGAGAGAGACAGAGAGAAAGAACGGGGTAGGGAGCGAGTGAGACAGAGAGAGAGAGAGAGAGAGAGAGAGAGAGAGAGAGAGAGAG
>NW_027187359.1:18324279-18362653 GCF_028583685.1 Petaurus breviceps papuanus | reverse complement strand
GAGAGAGAGAGAGAGAGAGAGAGAGAGAGAGAGTGTGTGTGTGTCATGGGCTACTCAGTGTCCAGCACTAAGCATGGTTGGAGAAGTGAATAAGAAATGACCAGACCATGTGAGTATTTCAAGGAAGAACAATGAATTCCATTTAATGATTCTTTGAACAAGGTTTTTAAAGTACAGGTAGACAAAGATTCAAGTACTCTTATCAATAACTTAGTCTGTCATATCCCAGAGTATTCTTATCATTATCTAAATTTGTCATATCCTGAAAGTAGCTCAGAACTGAATAAGACCATGTTATCTATGTGCCAAAAAGTCTTAGGAAAGGTCAATTAAGTCCTATCTTACTCATTCACATAACAAAGGATCCTCTCTAGAGCAGAGTTCAAAGATGGAAGCCAAAGCCCCATCATCAAGGACTTCTACATGGGAACTGACACCAAGAATCAAATATTTGGCTTACTGAGACAGAGAGAGAGGGGGGGGAGAGGGATACAGAGAGAGAGACAGAGAGAGAGAGAGACAGAGAGAGACAGAGAGAGAGAGAGAGACAGAGAGAGAGAGAGACAGAGACAGAGAGAGACAGAGAGAGAGAGACAGAGAGAGACAGAGAGAGAGAGACAGAGAGAGAGACAGAGACAGAGAGAGAGACAGAGACAGACAATAACAAATTATAAGTTCACAGTCACATTTCTGGGAACAACAATACAATAAAAGGAGATACAAGTGAGATCAGCAAGGTAGACATATCTTGAGGATAGTTGGGGTTTAGTGTTATGAGTGGTGTATACTTAAACACCCCCAGGATGATTTACTTGGCTGCATATCTTGCAAAGTTTTATTTAAAATGGTTTTACCTGAAAGTCATCTCTATGCTTTATGTGACAATACTTCTTATAACTGTTATTTTGAAGATTTTATAAACAAGTTCACATGCTTAACCAGTGTCGACTTTGGAAGCTATCTCCATTTTGCATTTGAATCAAGTATTTGCTCAGGAGCTCTCTGAGTTTTCTTTGTGCATGTGTTTGTGTGGCATTTAATTTGCATTGTTTAAACTAATGGGAAATTACTTTCTTTTAAAAATAAATTTTACTAATATTTAAATTTTACTTTACATAGATTTTTCTTTGTATTTCTTCTTCTTCTTTCCTCTTCTTCTTCTTCTTCTTCTTCTTCTTCTTCTTCTTCTTCTTCTTCTTCTTCTCCTTCTCCTTCTCCTTCTCCTTCTCCTTCTCCTTCTCCTTCTCCTTCTTCTTCTTCTTCTTCTTCTTCTTCTTCTTCTTCTTCTTCTTCTTCTTCTTCTTCTTCTTCTTCTTCTTCTTCTTCTTCTTCTTCTTCTTCTTCTTCTTCTTCTTCCAGAGAGTTATCATTTAAAAAATTTTCTTAAAAGAAAAAAAAATATCAGGAAAGCTTATTAATACATTGAAACCATCTGATGTTATTTGTAATGTCATACTCATTTACACAGATGCAACTTTGGAGAGAAATGAGAAGGGACATCATCTTTTATTCCTTCTATGGGGCCAAACTTATTTTTTATATTTTCACAACAATCTTTTATTGTTTTGTGCTTATCATTCTTCACATTTATAATTCTCTATATTGTTTCCTAGCTGATCACTTTGCACAATTCTCTCATTTAAATACAATTCATGAAAAACATACACATTTAATTGAGTATCTTACCCTATAGGAAAGTAGGGGAGAAGGGAATAAGAAGGGGGATGATAGAAGGGAGGGTAGATTGGGAGAGAGGGTAGTTAGAAATAAACACTTTCGAAAAGGGATAGTGTCAAAGGAGAAAACAGAATAAGTGGGGGGTGGGAGAGCATGGGTGGAAATATAGTCTTTCACAATATAACTACTATGGAAATGATTTGAGTAACTACACATATACAACCTATATTTAATTGCTTATCTTCCCAGTGGGGGGGAGGGGCTGAGATACTTAGCACCACACCCAGAAAGAACTGGCTGTGTAACCTTGAGCAAGTTACTTAAACATAAAAAACAAGTTATAGGTTTTCCACTCAGATCTAATCTAGTTATCAAGCTCATATACCTCTCAAAATTAGTTAATGACAGGCTCATGACAATGCAACCACCACTTATATGAAAGTGTCATACCACCTTCATCAGTACATCTGCTATCCACCATAATGAAACCTGATAAGATCAAAGAAAAGTTCTATGATGACCTAAGCATCCTCCTCATCAATATGCCAAAGGATGATAATCATATTTCTGGGTGACTGTAACTCCAGACAGGCACAGACTATCAGACATGACATTACTACTACTAAAGTCTTTTGTGTCTCATCACCAACTCTATTTCCCACTTATATAACCATAACAAACCTTCATTTATGCACTTTTGCAGCAAATGTTGGCATTTAATACGCCAAGTTATTTCAAAGAGAAGAGAAAACCATAATGTGAATGTGATGACAGCAATACGTGACACAGAGTGCTGGACCAATCATAGAAATAGCCTCTCCAATCTAAACATTCACATTTAGCAAAGGCTAAGGCAAGGTGATTATCAGCAGAATCAATTTCATCAGACAAGAACATTTCTTTAGTGTGAACTGTTCATTCGTGACCTGAAGGGCAAGCTGAGTCAGCATACAATAAAAGTCGAGAAGAAAAGGAGTGGGCAGCTATTAGAGACTTGATGTACATCACGACATTTACTCATCTGGGCCAGAACACTCACAAATATCAAGACTGTTTTCACAATAATTATGGGGAAACTCAAAAGCTGCTAAATGCAAAATGAAAATCCACAGGATTTACAAGCAGTACAATTTATCCACCTCTGACAAGTCAGTGTTTAAATTTTTTCTCAGTAAGAAGGCAGAGGTGATTCAATTTTACACTGAATGCAACAATCCAAAGCACTTTTAAAATGCCCTGGATACTATGTGTGGGCCAAAGACCTCTGGTGTATGTCAACTACTCAGCACTGATGAAACAACACTAATCCATGATAAGGGCATGATCCTGAAGAGATGCACTGAACACTTCCACAGTGTCTGAATAAAGCATCACCAACCAATTCTGAAGCTTTTGACCTTAGGTGGTAATCAATTCCTCTCTAGTCAAACTTCTAACTGAAGAAAAAAAATACTGGATGTCATCAGGTTCTTTTTGAGTGGCAAAGCATCTGGCACTGATTCCATCCTAAAGGAGATCTACAAGGCAGGAAGTCCACTGATCATTCAAAAAACAGACTGAAATTTTCAAGATTATATGGAAAGTGGAAGTTATTCCTCCAGGATATCAAGGATGCCTCCATTGTCGATCTCTATACAGTAAAAGAAAACAGGGTATCCTGTGACAATCACCTGGAGATCTCTTTCAGTCATTATTAGCAAGATTCTTGCTAGAGTCCTAAATTAGCTAATTCTTCACTTGGAAGATGGTCATCTGCCCAAGAACCAGTATGACTTCAGAAAGGGTCAAGGAACAGTTAACATCGTGTTTGCTACCTGACAACTTCAGAAATGTGAGGAGCAGAACAGAGGTCTGTACACAACATGCATCAACCTGATCAAGGCCTTTGATACTGCTAGTCATGAGGGCTTGTGGGAGGTCATGGAGAAATTTGATTGCCTGGAGTTCATCAATATTGTGCACCAATTTCATGATGGCATGCTCTCATGGCTTCTGGATGAAGGATGGTGTTCTCATACTTTCTAAGTCACTAATGAAGTGAAGCAGGCCTGTGTACTTCCATGTTTTTAGCTTGATGTTTTTGCAGTGTTGTCAGATTCTTTCAAAGACGATGAAAATAAAATCAAGGTTAGCTACTTCACTTATGTTAAAGTATTTACCTTGAAGAAGCTAAAAGCTAAGACTAAATGGAGGGATAGTTGATAAGTAATATTCTTTTCACAGATGATCCTACACTCAGTGAAGCCCCTGAGAATGAAAGGCAACATGCGGAGAGTATTGATGTCTGCCACTTATGCTAATTTTGGTTTGGCAATCATCACTAAGAAAACAAATGTTCTGCACCAGCCAGCACCATGCTATCTACATGTTGCACTTTCGGTTATAGCAAATGGAGAAATTTTGAATTCTCTGGGTAAGTTCATTTACTGTGTAATTTCCTGGGTAAGTTCATTTGCCTCATAAATATAATTTCCAGGATGTCCACATAGATAATGAAGTTGATACACACACTATCAGAGCTAACTCAGTGTTTGGGAGGCCCCAAAAGAGCCCATCAAACTGAAGATCTGGAGCCATTGTGCGGACCTCTTTATTGTTTGTCTGTGAAGCTTGGACATTCTAGCAGTGCCATGCCAGGAAACTGAATCACTTCAATTCTAATTGTCTTATGAAGATTTTAAGATTACTTGGAAAGACATGGTACTGGACATTGAGGTCCTTTCTTGAGCTGAACTGCCATGCATACAAACTTTACTGCAGAGAGTGAACTTTGATGGACTGACCACATTATTCAAAAGCCAAATCTGCATTATGAAGAACTCTCATAAGGCAAGTGCTCACAGAGAGGTCAGAAGAAGCCATACAAGAGCACTCTCAAAGTCTTTCTGAAGAACTTTGGAATCACTTGTGAAACAAGGGAGACACTGGCACAGGACTTCACAGTATGTCATTCCTGCCTGGAAGAAGGTGCTATGTTCCATGAACAAAACAGAATTATAGTAGCTCAAAAAATGTGTTTCATCAAGATTATCACTTTTGTTGTTTATTTGCATGTTTATTTTAAATCTACTTAATTCTGAGTTTTCCCCAGTCAACAGGTATAGGAAATGGGGGTAGTTCTGGAAATTTGTGATCAGAATACTTTAAGAACCCAGAGTCCTTTCTATATTAAGGGAAGAACTGGAATAGGACTTTTTTTTTTTTTTGCTTTTTGGAGGGCAAATTGGGGTTAAGCAACTTGCCCAAGGTCACATGGCTAGTTTTTGTGTTAAGTGTCTGAGTCATATTTCAATGCAGGTCCTGACTCCAGGGCTGGTGCTCTATTCACTGTGCCACCTAGCCGCCCTGGAGTAGGACTTTTTAATACAATGCAACATGGATAAAATTAAAACACCTCTAATGACTTATTGGGTTCCTTCACATGGGCTTCAACATATTTCTTCTAATTTTGTGTTATTATTCCTCTTATATTCTACATTGTACCTAACTTAGTCAACTTGCTATTTCCTGGACAGGCTATTCCATCCGCTGGCTTTCAACACTGTATTAGTCTAACTCCCAAGCCTAGAATGTACCCTGTCAATACCTAGCTCCCTTCAGGCCTTAATTCAGGATCTCCTGTAGGAAGGAAGAAGGAGGTGAGAGTAATTTATTAGGCACCTGTGCTAAGTGCTTTACAAATGTTATCTGATTTAATTCTCACAACAAACCTGTCAGGTAAATGCTTTTATTATTATTCCCATTTACTTCCAAGTCAATTAAGGCATACTGAGGTTGTGACTTGCCAGATATTGCTGAGGCCAAATTTGAATTCAGGTCTTCTTGTTTCTGCCCAGCAGTACATCCACTGTGCCAAATATCTGACATTAGGCAATTTTTTTTCCTAACTTCCGCCCTATTGTTAGGCATGTTCTCTATCCCAAAATTATTTATATGTACTTTGCATCTGTTTAGCTCTGTCAGTATTATATTCTCCAGGTTAATTTAAACTCCTTTAGAACAAGGAGGTTTTTTCTATGTTTTTATATCCTGACCACCTCTCATGATACATCTAATATAACATGCACTCATTAAGCATTTGTGTTATTTAAATGTTTTGGAAGTTTAAAGCTAGAACGTTTCTTTTCCCCCAAACCAATAATAAAAGTTTGGTTGGAATTTGTACTTCATGCCACTGCTGTTATTTCTGTTACTTGCTAAAACTCCATAGATCTGAATGGAAATGAAAGTATGTTTTATTATTAGTCCAGACACAGGGAATTTTACTTCTTTTGCCAATTGATTCTATCACTCATGTAGAAAAGAATAGAGGATTTTATTTATAAAGTAGGAGGATGTTCAAAACCAGGGTTTAAAAATCCTACTCAGCAAACTGCATGGTTTGTCAGAATTCAATTAGCTTCTTTGGACATTAGTTTCCTCACCTATAAAATGAAGAGGTTGAAATTCATGACATCTATTTAACTGTTGAGGTCCAAGTATATGATCTTATGCCCTGGATAGTTAATTATACCCTCATATGTCACATCCAGACTAGCTAAGAGATAACTCATTAGTGTTTCTTTTAATAAAATTTATGAATTTTATGTAAAATGCAAAATTATAACTTTGAAAAATTCGAGTTTTTCTTCATAACTTAGCATCTACTAGGGTCAGATTAATAACCAGAGGAGCAAGGGAAGTAATGGGGTGGCAGACTGCAGTCACTGGAGTCTGTCCTCATACTAACTACATCCTAGTAGTAGGCCAATATTGGGATGGGGGAGAAGGGGTCAAGTTCAGGAGGGATGGAGTGGTCTAAAACAGTACATTCTAAGTGCATGGAGTTATGAGGAAAAGGCAGGCCATATAAGTAGTAGAAAATGGAAACATAAATATATTTCAGAAGAATATTTGGAGTAATTCTCATTTTTTAATAGGAAGAAATCTGGCCCTTAGTCATTTCTAATCCCAATGGTCAGGTATGACTTCCAACACCATATTATTGTGAGACAATTTGGAATACTTGAAATACAACTTTAAAATAAGACTTCAGAAAGGGGACATGCAACAAATTGAAGCTTATTTCTCATGGCAATTCTTGTAAACCACTGGTATTGATGAGTGTTAATAGAGGTTTCTACTTTAAGGTCACTCTGCAATGTTAGAAGGATGGACTTTACTGTCAGTTACAACTGCATTAGGATCACTGGATGGAGCAACATCATTTATCAGGTCTTGGCATTTTTATAGATTTGTCTTTTCCCTTTCTGAACCAGTAGGACATTGTGTCACAGATGTTGATCAAATGAAAAACCGAGATATTTTACTTCTTCCTGTGCCTGCAAATTGAGGAAGGAGTACATTTTGCCTTTATTTATTTTCCCTTTCTAAGTTGGAGGAGTTCAGAGAGTAGATTCAGATTTTGCTGAGGCAGTCATTAAAAAAGGGACATCACTTTCCAATGAGAAGATATTTAAGTGAATGTTTTGATGACTTCTATGAGTGTCATCTGATACCTCCTTCATTACAATGCTTTTGTTTTGAAATCTCTCCATTACAGGAAAAATGCTTCCTTTGTTTTCCTCTTTGTCACTTTTCTTTACTCATTCATTAGGTGCAGGCAGGGATGCTTTCCTCAAAGATGATGTGTGCAGAGGGCACTGAAAGGAATGTTATGGTCACTCTAAATATATGTGCTTCTTTTAGATTCACAACAGTCATCAAATTGACAAGAGAATTATTTTTGTAATACTTCTTAGCAGAGGAAGTATAGGCTTTCTCAAAAGAGTGGCATGTCACCATCATTTCTGACAACACTGTACCTGATACTCACTCTCCATCACATAGAGGCAATTAGAAGAATTTATGTCTTCACCTGTCAAAAATGGAGGGGAAAAGACCCAATAAAGGAATTTCGATATTTCAAAAATGACAACTTACCAGGATAGAGACAGAGTGGGAAAACCAGTTTCATATGGAGATTACATTAGTTGTCCATCCCTAACCCCTCCAAAACCAAAATATGTTTTCTGAGAAAGTAGTAATATTTTGAGGTGTATATGTTTGCATTGTCTGTCACAGTGGACAGAGGTAGGATTAAATTAAAATATTTCAGCTGGAATGTTTCAGGGCCTGGATGATATTTACTCATTGCTGCTTACCTTTTTTTTTTTTCACTGCCAGAAATGCCTGCTGCTATATGCATGATCTTCTAGCATGAGGCAAGCAGCAAAGATATTATTTTTTCTCTGAATTATATCTTGTTGATTAGGCCAAATGGGGATACCAAGCTAAAGGAAAACAAAACAAAACAATAGTTTTACAACTCTTAGGTGATATGGAAAATGGAAATAATCACACAGAATATATGATTCACTAGCTGCTTATATGTTTTTTTTTTCCTAATGTGTATTTCTGGCATTACTGAGAAAAGAAGAAAATAGGGTAGATGAAGGCTATTATTATGAAAGACAGTATAAATTATGTTCTTTGTTTAATTTATGGGTGTGATAACATAGTAGAATAGAGATTACTGTATGTTTTGTAAGACAGATGGTCTCCCAAGTCAAATACTTTCTGATATTTATCAACTTTATGACTTTTAGTAAGTCACTTCATTTTTTTCTGTGACTTAGTTTCCTTGTTTTCAAAATGAATTGGCAGAACATGATGGTTTCTAAGGTTCTTTTAAGACCTAAATCCAATTCTTGAGTGGAAGGAAGAAGATATGCATTCACATGCACAATACCTTAAAGCTCTCTGAGGATCTTTTGTCATTGATAAGATGGGAAGAATAATACCAGTAGTACTTGCTTCAAAGGGTTGTTGTGGGTGTCAAATGAGATTACAAATATTCTGGGTAGCATGTTATAGGAAAGATATTGTTCAGCAATTAGAGGTGAAAAAGAATATTGTGAGCAGTTAAGAATATATATATATATATATATATATTGCTTTTTGGAGGGCCATTGGGGTTAAGTGACTTGCCCTAAGTCACACGGCTAGTGTGTCAAGTGTCTGAGGCCGGATTTGAACTCTGGTCCTCCTGACTCCAGGGCCGGTACTCTATTCACTGCACCACCTAGCCGCCCCAAGGAATTAAGAATTTCTTTAATATTAACTGAAAGAACTTGCTATATTTTGAATGGGAGACATATTTTATGTGTGCATTTATATATGTATACATATGTACACATATACATGCATATGCACATATAAGCATACATATGTATATGCACATACATACATAAACACATACACAGACATATATATATAATATGCATAAATATAGAAGCATTACTGTCTCCTATGTAAAGCCTTAACTAACTTCCCAGATGCTAAAACCTCCCCCCAGCTCTGCAACTATATGTATGTTTGTGTATTTCTTTTGTGAATTATTTATTTATTTAAATTCTTTCATGGTTCTCAGTCCAAAAAAGGAAATTAAACTCCTAGAAGTCAAGAACTGGGACACTGGAAGGATCAAACTTCCCAAAGAAATAAGGAATATTTGGTGACATTCTATTGGAAGAAACAATAATGAGTTCTGGTTTGATGTTTTGAACTTGAGATACTTAATACACATCCAGTTAAAAATGTTTAGCACAGAAAACTTCCAGGAGACAAGATGGTGAGGTAAATAGAAAATTGCTATCACCCTTCCTGACCTTGAAAAACCTATAGAATATTGCCTAGTGGGGGGGAAGAGAGAAGATGGTGAAGTAGAAGCAGGAAATTCCATGACCTCCATGTACAATCACTACAAATACTTATAAAATATAACTCTAAACAAATTTTAGAGCTATAGAACCCACAAAGTGACAGAGAAAAACATCACAGACAACTAGGAGCTGAGAGCAATCCCATCTGAGCCACCTGGTTTTGGCCCTAGGGAGGCAATAGCAGCCAGATCAGACTCCAGGAGAATGAATCACCAGCAGCTATGTCTGTTTCCAAACTTTCAACACGTAAACATCAAAAAGAAAGTGAAGGGTCAGGCTGGAACTCTGTTGGAAAGGAAGGGCATGGTCTGGCCCCTGCCCCTGGGGTGACAGGTAGCAAAGGCAAGGTGGCTGCAGTGTCTGCCACGTGGCTGCCTCAGGAGCTCCTGGGTTCCTGGGCTCCTGGGCTTGGGATCATAGGGTGACCAAGCAACTATTCCAAGGGTAATCACTCTTGTTTTGACCTATTTGCATCTGGATTTTGGTCTTGCATGGTGGTCCTAGGGTGAGAAACACCAGTGTTCAAGAGCTTGGGGTGCCTGTAGAGAGGTCACCATCCCCAGACCTCTTACAACATTTGCACAAAAAACAGTGATTTGGGACAAAGCTCTCCTCTAAGGAAGCAGAGTCCTACTGTGGCAAAGAGATCATTAGTCAAGTAATTGACTAGCACCATGAGCAAGCAAAGGAAGCAAAGCAAGCAGAGCAATCAAACCTTAGAGAACTTTTTTGGAAGCAAAAAGGATCAAACCATGAAATGGTAGGAAGACAATAATGTCAGAACTCCTACATCAAAAGCTTCCAAGAAAATATGAAGTGGTTTCATGCCATGGAGGAACTCAAGAAGGATTTTGAAAGTCAAGTAAGAGAAGTAGAGGAAAAACTGGGAAGAGAAATGAGGATGCAAGAAAATCATGAAAAGAGAGTCAACAACCTGACTGAAGAAAATAATAGCTTAAAAATAGACTAACTCAAATGACAAAAGAGGCTGAAAAAGCCCATGAGAAGAATGCCTTAAAAAGCTGAATTTTAAAGATGGAAAAGGAATTTGAAAAACCCACTGAAGAGAATAATTCCTTCAAAATTAGATTGGAACAAATGGAAGCTAATGACTTTATGAGAAACCCAGATACTAAGAAAGAGATCCAAACAAATAAAAAAAATAGAAGGCAATGTCAAATATCTGATTGGAAAACCCACTGACCTGGAAAATTGATCCAGGAGAGATAATTTAAAAATTGTTGGAATAACCTGAAAGCCATGATCAAAAAAAGAACTTAGAAATAATCCTTCAAGAAATTCTCAAAGAAAATTGCCCTGATATTTTAGAACCAGAGGGGAAAATAGAAATTGAAGAATTGACCAATCACCTCTTGAAAAAGATCCCAAGGGGTAGCCAGGTAGCACAGCGAGTAAGAGCACCGGCTCCAGTGTCTGGATGACCTGGGGATCGAATCCTGGGCTCAGACACTTAGCACGCACCCAGAAACATCTGGCCATGTAACCTTGAGCAAGTTACTTAACCCCAGTTGCATAGGGGTGGCCAGGTGCTCAGCAAGTAAGGCACCAGCTCCAGTGTCGGGATGACCTGGGGATCGAATCCTGGGCTCAGACACTTAGCACGCACCCAGAAACATCTGGCCATGTAACCTTGAGCAAGTTACTTAACCCCAATTGCGTAGGGGTGGCCAGGTGCTCAGCGAGTAAGGCACCAGCTCCTGTGTCGGGATGACCTGGGGATCAAATCTGGGCTCAGATACTCAACACCACACCCAGAAATAACTGGCCATGTAACCTTGGGCAAGTTATGTGACCTCGGTTGCTTTAAAAAAAAAAAAAAGATCCCAAAAAGAAAACTCCTAGGAATATTATAGCTGAATTCCAGAGTTCCCAGGTGAAGGAGAAAATATTACAAGCAACCAGGAAGAAACAATTTGGGAAATGTGGAAACACAATCAGGATAACACAGGATCTGGCAGCTTCTACACTGAGTAATCAAAGGGCTTGGAATATGATATTGTAGAGGACAAAGAAGCTAGCATTAAAACTAAGAATCACCTACCAAGGAAAACTGAATAAATTTTTTAAAGGGAAAATATGGTCATTCAATGAAATAGAGGACTTTCAAGCAATCTTGATGTAAAAAACAGGATTGAATAGAATATTTGATTTTCAAATACAAGAAACAAGAGAAGCATGAAAAGTTAAACAGGAAAAAATCATAAGGAATTTATTAAAATTGAATTATTTACATTCCTACATGGTAAAATGATAATTGTAACTCATGAGACTTTTCTCAGTATGAGGATAGTTGGTGGGAGTATATATGTGTCTATGTATACATACATACATATGTTTATATAGGAGGGTATATGTATGTTAGTGTGTATATATGTGTACATATATACATAGACAGAGGAGACAGGATAAGTTGAATAGGAAGGGATGATATCTAAAAAAATCAAATTAAGAGGTAAGAGAGGAATATAATGGGAAGAGATAGGGGTAGATAGAATAGGGTAAATTACCTCATATAAAAGAGGCAAGAGAAAACTGTTACAATGGAGGGGAAGAACTATGAAAGGGAATGAGTCATCCTTACTCTCATTGCATTTGGATTAAGGAGGGGAAAACATACACACTAAATTGGGTATCTTACCTTACAAGAAAGTAGGGGGAAACAGGATAAGGGAGCGGGGGTGATAGAAGGTAGGGCAGATTGGGGAGAGGGTAGTTAGAAGTACACACTTCTGAAAAGGGACAGGGTTAAAGAAGAAAATAGAATAAGTGTGGGGCAGGATTGGATGGAAGGAAATATAGTTAGTCTTTCATAATATATCTACTATGGAAATGTTTTGCATAACTATACATGTATAACCTACATTGAATTACTTTGCCTCCCTGTAGGGGTGGGTAAGGAGAGAAAAAGTGAAAGAATCCAGAAATCAAAGTTTAACATCAAATATTATATATATATATATATACATATATGTGTGTATTTGTGTGTGTATAATTATTTTTACATGCAACCGGGAAATAACATATACAGGCACTGGGGTACAGAGATCCATATTGCCCTACTAGAAAATCAGAGAGGGAATGGGGGAGGATATAAGAGAGGGCTGATTGGGGGAAGGAGAATTCAGTAGAATCATTTTTTGGGGTGGGGGTAGGGGAAAGCCGGGGAGAAAATTTATAACTCAAAATCTTGTGGAAATGAATGTTGAAAACTAAAAACAAACAAATTAAAAAAAAAAACCAACCAAATAAACAAAAAGAATATTGCTAAGAAAAATCCTGTACTAGTGGAGCCAGCAGAAAGGGTATGACAGTCTTTTAGCTCAGGAGGCTATGGGGATTAATGGGAAAGGGTCTAGTGCAGGAAGGAATGTATCCCACCAAGCCACTAGTAAGCCCCAACTCAGAAAACCATCAGGAGATCTGGAGGCCCAGGGTGGTGGAGCCTGAAAGTGCCAACAATAAAACCCCAGGCATGCCTTTGTACAGCAAGTGGAATTCGCAGACACCAGTGCATGCATGCATCCACCAGCAGCTGAGCTCATCTATGCTCTAGCCCAGGCCTGGGAAGGAGAATTCCAGCAGCCAGACCAATCCTCCCCTATACCTCATGCCATGAACTTCAGTGTAACCCTGGAGAAAAACAGAAAAGCTAACCTGGCCTTTTCACATGTCAGCCAGCTCCAGTTCAGTGTCAGATAATTACATCATTTTATAAATTCCAGTTTCCCAAAACAGAGGCCACAGCTCACAAAGTTAGTAACTAGACCCCTAGCCCACAGCACAAGAAGAGAGGGACCACACCCCCTTTGTCCCAGAAGCAAAGATCCACTTTAAAAGCTAAGAAATAGGCAATCACTATGAGCAAAAAGCAAATTAGAAAAGCAAAGACCATAGATATCTAATATGGGGACAGGAAAGGTCAAAATATGAATTAAAAAAAAAAAAAGACAGCATATTCACAACAGCCACATCTGAAGCCTCAAAGGGGAATACAAACTGATCTCAAGGTCAGAAAGCATTCCTGGAAGAGAAGAAGAAGGATTTTTAAAAGTCAAATTAGAAAGGAAGAAAAAAATATCAATCCTCTTAAAAATACAATTGAGAAAATGGGGGAAAATCACTGAAGAAAACCACTCCTTAAAAATTTAATTGGTGAGATGAATAAGGATGTATAAAAGCTAAGTGAAGAAAACAATTTGTTAAAAATTATAATTAGGCAAGTTGAAGCTAATAACTATGATGCATCAAGAATCAGTCAATTAAAATCAAAAGACTGAAAAAACGGAAGAAAATGTAAAATATCTCACTGGAAAAACAGCTAACCTGGAAAATATATCCAGGAGAGATAATCTGAGAATTATTGGTCTGTAAGAAAGCCATGAAGAAAAAAAGAGTCTGGACAGTATCTTCCAAGTAATCATCAAGGAAACTGCCCCAATCACCTCCTGAAAGAGATCCCAAATTGAAAATGTAAAGTATTATAGTAGCCAAACTCCAGAATTACTAGGTCAAGGAGAAAATACTGCAAGCAGCCAGAAAGAAATAATTCCAATATCGCATAACTAGAGTTAAGTATTACAGAGGACCTTGCAGCATCTACATTAAAATATCAGAGGGATTGGAATATCATACCTGTAAGGCAAAAGAGCTTGGACTTAAACCAAGATTAACTACCCAGCAAATTTAAGCCTAAACTTCCAGGCAAGGAGGTGGATATTCAATTATATAATGTACTTCCAGACATTTTTGATTAAAAGTTCAGAGATCATTGTAAAATTTGATCTTCAAATACAAGACTCAAGAGAGTCATAAAACCTGGAAAAAAATGTTATTTAATAAGGGGAAACTGTTTCTATCCCTAAATAGGAGGATGAAACTTGTAAGTCTTGAGAACTGTATCTTTATTATGGAATTTTAAAGGGGCATACATTGACAGAGGGTGTGGATATAAATTAACTGATGTGATAACAAAATAAATGATTAAGGCGTGCAAAGGGATTGTAATGGTAGAAGAGGAAAGTAAGAGACAGAAAAGGGTAAAGTACATTGCACAAAGAAAAAAGCATATCATAGAAGGGGAAAAGGGAGGGAGATGAGCATTGTTTGAACTTTGCTCTCATCAGATTTGGTTCAAGGAGGGGATAACATACTAAGTTAAATATGGAAATAAAACTTTACCTAAATGCAATAGGAGCGGAAATGGGAAAGAAAAGGGAGGGGGCTGTTAGAAGGGAAGAACTACTAAGGGAAATAAGAAAGAATAGGGAGTGAAGACTGAGGGAGGTGGGGGCCAAAAAAAAACTCTTTTGAGGAGAGTAATGAAGAAAGGAGAAATAAAAGCACAGAGTTGGAAATAGGATGGAGAGAAAGAGACAGAGTAAGCTTAACTATGAATGTGAATGGGATGAACTCTCCTATAAAACAGAAGTGAACAGTGGAATGGATTTTAGAAAAGGTAGATATGGTAAATATCTGGCAAAATTTGAATGCGGATAGAAAGGAACATTATTTTACTCAGCACAAAAACTGATCACATACTAGGCCAGAAAAACCTTACAATCCAGTGCAGAAAGGCAGAAATATTATATTCATCCTTTTCTGATCATGATGAAATAAAACTTATATGTAATAAAAGACCACGGAAAGATTGACTAAAAATTAATTAGAAACTATACAATCTCCAGGTAGCACAGTGAGTAAGAGCACCGGCTCCAGTGTCAGGATGACCTGGGGATCAAATCCGGGCTCTGACACTTAGCTCTCTCCCAGAAACACCTAGCAGTGTAACCCTGAGCAAGTTACTTAACCCTGATTGCTTAAAAAAAAAAAGAAAGAAAGAAACTATACAATCTAAGCCAAAAGAATGAGTGGGTCAAACAAAAAGTCATAAAAACAATCAATACCTTCAAACAAAGAGAATTACAATAATGAGACCACATACCAAAACTTATGGGATGCAGCCAAAGGGATACTTAGGGGAAGTTTTATATCTCTGAAGGCTTACATAAATAAAGTGGAGAAAGAGAAGATTAATGAAGTAGACATGCAAATGCAAAAGCTAGCAAAAGAACTAATTAAATACCCTAAATTAAATACCAAATTAGAAATTCTGAAAACAAAACAAAAAAAGATTAATAAAATTGAAATTAAGGATATTATTGAAATAATAAATAAAACAGATCCAGTTTTATGCAAAAAAAAAGTAAAATTGAAAAACTTTTGGTTATTTTGATTAAAAAAAAGAAAGAAAACCAAATTACCAGTATTAAAAATGAAAATTGTGAATTCACCACCAATGAAGAGGAAATTAAAACAATAATTAGGTAATCTTTTGCCCAATTATATGCCCATAAATATGACAATCAGTGAAAATAGATGGATATTTACAAAAATATGAATTGCCCAGATTAATAGAAGAGGAAGGAAAATACTTAAATAACCACACTTCATAAAAATAAATTAAATAAGCAATCAATGAACTGCCTAGGGAAAATCCATGGGACCAGGAGCATTTACAAGTGAATTCTATCAAATATTTAAAGAACAATTGACAAAGAGTCTTACCAAAACCTTTTTATGACACAATTATGGTATTGATACCTAAACCTGGATGAGCCAAAACAGAGAAAGTAAATTATAGACCAATTTCCCTAATGAATAGAGAGCCCAAAATTTTAAATAAAATACTAGAAAAAGATGGGCAGCCAGGTGGCACAGTGAGTAAGAGCACCGGCCCCAGAGTCGGGATGACCTGGGATCGAATCTGGGCTCTGATACTTAGCTCTACACCCGGAAATAACAGGCCAAAAAACCTTGAGCAAGTTACTTAACCCCAGTTGCTTAAAAAAAATACTAGAAAAAAAATTACAGCAATTTATCGTGAGAATAATACACTTTGATAAGGTGAGATTTATACCAGGAATGCAGGCCTGGTTTAATACTAGGAAAATTGTTAGCATAATTGATCCTGTAAACATCAAAACTAATAAAAACTATATGATTATCTCAATAGATGCAAAAATAGCTTTTGATAACATATAACACCCATCCCTATTTAAAAAAAAAACAACACTAAAGAGAATAGAAATAAATCGAGTCATCCTTAAAATGATAAGTAGCATCTCCCTCAAAACTTCTCCAAGTATTATATGTAATGGGGATTAGCTAGACACATTTCCAATAAGATTGGCATAAAACAAGGACATCAGTTATGACCAGTTATTAAATATCATACTAGAAATGTTAGCTTTAGCAATAACAGAAGAAAAAGAAAATTAAAGGAATAAGAAAAGGAAAAGAAGAAACTAAATCATCTCACTTTGCAGATGATATGATGATATACTTATTGAATCCTACAGAATCAACTAAAAAAATGAAATTATGTAAAACCAAGCATGAGCAGCTTTCCAGAGGACTGCTGCTGTGGACAGCATAAGGTTCTGATCATACATTATAGTGAACTTCCTATTTATTCAGCAGTAAACTAAACTATACATTCATAGAAAGCAAAGTACAGCATTCCCAATAGTAAAACATAAAAACTTATCACTAAAGTGACCACATAGTTTTCACCAAAGTGACCACATAGTTTTAAACAAAAGATATCTTTCAGCCAATCCTTAATTCAATCATCCTTAAGGAGAAAGCCTCCTTATGGGCCACAAAGTACAAAGGTCAAAGTTCTCCACCCTTAGGTCACATTGTCTTAATCTCTCAGTCAAAAAGGCTTCTTTCCTAAAACCCAGCGAATTGTGGGGAACCAATATAGCTGTGTAGAAGCAGGAAAACTCCCTATGCTCCCCCCATAACCACCTTTATTACCTATAAAAATGACTCTAAACAAACTTTAGAGCTACAGAACCCACAAAGTGACAGAGAGGAAAAAAAAAACTTCCCAATGAAGGCAGCCGGGCAGGCAGAAATGACGGGTCCATTGCAGACAGCTGGGAGCAGAGCTCAACCCCACATGAGCCTGTGATTTTAGCCTCAAGGTTGCCCTGAACCTGGAGCAGACTTTTGAAGAGTGGATCACCAGCAGCTCTGGCAGTTTCTAGATTTATCAACCCATAAAATGGCAAAGATAAAGTAAAAGGTCAGTGGACTATGGTAACAGGGGTTCTGGGCGTGTGGCCCGGATTCTTCCCCCTGAGGGAGAAGAGGCTGAGGTGGAGTGGCCACTGCCATATGGCTACTTTAGAGTACCTGGCCTGCAGATTGTAGGGGGATGAAATGACCAGTCTGAGGGGTAATCCCTCTTACTTTAACCTGCTTGGATCTGGATTGCTGTCTAGGGTGGAGGACCTGGGGTGCAAGACCAGGTGCAAGAGTGTTTGGACATTTCAGAGACAGCACCCAACTAATAGCTCTGGCAGCTGGAAAAACCCCAGCAATTCAGGACAAAGCTCTCCTCTCTGGAAACAGAGTCCTGCTGTGGCTTTTTGCTAAAAACTCAAGTAATTGAGTGTCAACATGAGCAAGCAAAGGAAGCAAAGCAAGCATAGCAGTCAAACTCTTACGTTCCTTTTTTGGGGACAAAAAGGATCAAAGTATGGAACAGGAGGAAGACAATGCAATAAGAACTCCTGCACCAGAAGCTTGCAAGAGAAGAATTAGGTGCTTTTAGGCCATAGAGGAGCTTCAGAAGGATTTTGAAAACCAAATAAGAGAAGTGGAAGAAAAATTGGGAAGAGGAATGAAAATGATGCAAGAAAATAATGAAAAGCAAGTCAACAACCTGACTGAAGAAAATAACATTTTAACAAATAGACTAACTCGAATGGCTAAAGAGTCTCAAAAATCCAATGAGGAGAAGAATGCCTTTAAAAGCAGAATTTGCCAGATGGAAAAAACAATCTCAAAAGCTCACTGAAGAGAATAATACCTTAAGTATTAGATTGGAGCAAAAGGAAGCGAGTGACTTTATGAGAAATCAAGATACTATTAAACATATCCAAATAAATCAAAATTAGAAGGCAATGTGAAATATTTCATCACGAAAACCACTGACCTGGAAAATAGATCAAGGAGAGATAATTTAAAAATTATTGGACTACCTGAAAGTCATAATGAAAAAGAGCCTAGAAATCATCCTTAAAAAATTCTCAAGGAAAATTGCCCTAATGTTTTAGAACCAGAGAGCAAAATAGAAATTTAAAGAATCCATCAATCACCTCCTGGAAAAGATTCCAAAAAGAAAATTCCTAGAAATATTATAGCCAGGTTAAAGATAACCCAGATTGGGGTGGCCAGGTAGCACAGTGAGTAAGAGAACCAGGTCCAGTGTCAGAATGATCTGGGCATCAAATCTGGGCTCAGATACTTAGCACCACACCCAGAAATAATAACTGGCTGTGTAACCTTGAACAAGTTGCTTAACCCCTACTGTTTTAAAAATAAAAAATTAAAAAATAAAGATTCCCCAGATCAAGGAGAAAATACTACAAGCACCAAAAGAAAAAACAAACTAAATATTTTTGAAAGAAAATCAGGATAACACAGGATCTGTCAGCTTCTACATGGCAGGAACAAAGGTCTTGGAATATGATATTCTGGAGGTCAAAGGAGCTGGGATTAAAACCAAGAATCACCCACCCAGCAAAATTGAGTATCATATTTCAGGGGAAAATATGGTCATTCAATTAAATAGAGGACTTTCAAGCATTCTTGATGAAAAAAAAACAGAATTGAATAGAAAATTTGACATTCAGATACAAGAAGCAAGAGAAGCTAAAGATGGAAAAGAAATCATAAGGAACTTATCAAAATTTAACTACTTACACTCCTGCATGGAAAAATCATAATTGCAACTAATGAAACTTTTCTCAGTATGAGAATAGTTGGAGGGGAATAAATGTGTGTGTATGTGTGTGTGTATGTATATACATCCATATATATGTCTATAAACAGGGTATAAGGGCATATGAATACATATGTGACTGTGTGTATGTATGTGCATAGTTATACATAGAGAGTTAGCACAAAAACAATTGAATAGGAAGGGATAATACTTAAAAGGTGAAATTGAGATGTGAGGGAGGAAAATAATGAGAGGATATGGGAAGAGACAGAAAGGGGTAAATTGTCTCATATAGAAGAGGCAAGGGCAAACTGTTACAGTGGAGGGGAAGAACAGGAAGGCAAAAGGCAATGAGTCAACCTTACTCTCACTGAATTTGGCTTAGGGAGGGAATGACATCCACACTAAACAGGGTATATAACCCTACAGGAGAGTAGGGGGTAAGGGGATTAGAAGCGAAATGATGGAAGGGAGGGCTGGGGGGGGGGAGGGAATTTGGAAGTACACACTTTTGAAAAGGGACAGGGTCAAAGTAGAGAATAGAACAAGTGGAAGGAGGGATAGAATGGAGGGAAATGTAGTCAGTCTTTCACAATATATCCATTAAAGAAATGTTTTTGGTAACTACACATGTACAACCCCTATTGAATTGCCTATCTTCCCAGTTGGGGTGGGTTACAAGGGAGGAAGGGAAAGGACCTAGAATTCAAAATTTAAAATAAAATGTTAAAAAATATATATTATTATGCTTTTTTTTAATTTTTAAAAGGCTTAATTAACTTCTGATTTACATCATTCATTTCCGCCTGATTTTGAGTTACAAAATTTCTCCTCATTATTCCCCTTCCCAATGCCCCAAAATAGCAGTCCCACAGGATATCCCCTCCTCCAATCTGCTCTTTCCCATATTTTCTCTGATACCCCTTTCAAATTTTCAAGTTGGTCATGGTGGATCTCTATGCCTCAGTGCCTGTATATATTATTTCCCAATTACATGCAAAATAGTATTAATAATAGCACACACACATACATACATACATACATATATATATATACATATAAATATATACATTTGATTTTAAAACTCTGAGTTAAAGATTCATTCCCTTCCTCCCTTGTTACCCACCCTTACTGGGAAGATAAGCAGTTCAGTATAGGTTGCATGTGTGTAGCTAATACAAAACAATAACATAGTAGATATATTGTAAAAGACTGACTATATTTCCCTCCCTCCTATTCCACCTCCCACTAGTTCTATTCTCTACTTTGATCCCTTCCTTTTTCAAAAGTGGATGCTTCCAAGTTCACCCCCCGCCCCCAGTCTGTCCTCCCTTCCTTCATCTCCCATCTGATCCCCTTCCACCCTACTCTCCTGTAGGGTGAGATACCCTATTTATGTGTATTTCATTCCTTCCCCAAGCCAAATTCAATGAGAATAAGGTTCAACCACTTCCTTTTGCCTTTCTATTCTTCCCTCCATTGTTACCATTTTCCCTTGCCTCTTCTGTATGAGAGAGTTTACCCCATTTTTTCTCTCCCCATTGCCTCTCATTTTATTTTTCTCTCACCTCTTAATTTCACATTTTCAGTATCATCCCTTCTTGTAAGTTGGTCCTGTGCCCTCTATCTATGTATACCTGTAAACATATGTACACACATTCACATATGTATTCATATGCCCATATACCCTCATATATGTATATATATATATTACTATTTCTATTCTCTTCAAATATTTTCATACGAACAAAAGTTTCATTAGTTACAATTATTGTTTTTCCATGTAGGAATATCAACTTTGATAATGTCCTCATGATTTCTTTTCCCTGTTTACTTTCTCTTGCTTCTCTTTTTGTTTTTAAAGAAATTGGGGTTAAGTAACCTGCTCAAGATTTCAAGGCCAGTTATTTCTGGGTCTGGTGCTAACTATCAGAGCCCAGATTCCATCCCAGGTCATCCCAACTCTTGGTCCAGTGCTCTTACTCACTGTGCCACCTGGCTGCCCCTCGTGCTTCTCTTCTTTCTTGTATCTGAATGTCAAATTTTCTATTCAGCTCTGGTTTTTTTTTCATCAAGAATGCTTGAAAGTCCTCTATTCCACTGAATGACCATATTTTCCCCTGAAACATACTACTCACTTTGGCTGGGTAGGTGATTCTTGGTTTTAATCCCAGCTCCTTTGCCCTCTGGAAAATCATATTCCAAGCCCTTTGATCCCTCAGTGTAGAAGCTGCCAGATCCTGGGTTATCCTGACTGTTTTCCCACAATATTCAAATTGTTTCTTGCTGGTTGCTTGTAATATTCTCTCCTTAATCTGGGAATTCTGGAACCTGGCTATAATATTCCTAGGAGTTTTCTTTTGGGGATCTTTTTCAGGAGGTGATCAATGGATTCTTTCAACCTCTACTTTGCACTCTAATTCTAAAACATCTGGGCAATTTTCTTTGAGAACTTCCTGCTAGGTTCTTACTTCGATCATGGCTTTCAGGTAGTCCAATAATTTTAAAATTATCACTCCTGGATCTATTTTCCAGGTCAGTGGGTTTCCCCATGAGATATTTCACATTGCCTTCTATTCTTTCATTTGTTTGGATCTGTTTAAAAGCATGTTGATTTGTCATAAAGTCATTAGCTTCCATTTGCTGTAATCTAATTCTGAAGCAATGAGTCTCCTCATTGAGCTTTTGAGATTCTTTTTCCAGCTGGTAAATGTGCCTTTTTAAGGCAATATTCTCCTCATTGCCTCTTTGAGACTCTTTTGCCAATTAAGTTAATCTATTTTTAAGCTATTATTTTCCTCAGTCAGGATGTTTACTCTCATTTCATAATTTTCTTGCATCATTCTTATTTCTCTTCCCAATTTTTCCTCCACTTCCCTTATCTGCTTCTTAAGGTCCTCTATGGCCTGTAACCAGCTTGTATTTTCCTTTGAAGCTTTTGGTGCAGGAGTTATGACTTCACTGTCTTCCTCTTGTTCCATGCTTTGCTCCTTTTTGTCCCCAAAATAGGAGTCTAATGTTGGAATCCTTTGTCTGCTTTGTTTCCTTTGCCTGGTTATGTAGCCCCTCAGACACTTGACCCCTGGGCTTTTTGACACAGTAGGACTCTACCAACAGAAAGGGGAGCCTTCATACCAAACACTAGGTTTTTCTCAGCTGCTGGAGGTATTATATGGGTGCCCTCTCTGAGGCCTCCACAGGCTCTGGCAAGCTGGACACATACCCCAGGACTTCCACCCTAGACTGCAATCCAGATCCAAGCAGGTTAAAGCAAGAGCGATTACCCCTTAGACTGGTTGCTTGGTCCCCCTACACTCTGCCGGCCAGGAGCTGAAGCTGCCATGTGGCACTGGCTGGCTGTGCCAGTGTATTAGCTGCTTCTTGCCCCGGGGGCAAAAGCCCCACACTCCCACTTACTGGGTCCCAAAGGCCAGACTGCACTGACCTCTCACTTTGTCCTTCGCATCTATGTGTTGATAATTCTGGAAACAGCCACAGCTGCTGCTGATCTGGAGTCCCTCTGGCCCATGGCTGGTCAGGCCCACCCTGGGGCTAAAGCCTCTTGCTCATGGGGCCTGGGCTCTGCTCCCAGAGTGCTGCCCTGGCTGCTTTCTGCCGGCCTGCTGGGCTATCCTCAGCAGGAGGTTAGCTTCTCTGTTTCATTTTGTGGGTTCTTCAGCTCCAAAGTTTCTTCAGAGTCCCCTTTTTACATTGATTGGGGAAGTGAAAGATGGAGCCGCTCAGAGGGCATGCTTCTACTACTTCATCTTGACTCCTATATTATTATTATTTCTTTTTACATGTAAATGGGAAATAAGACATATAGGCACTGGGGTATAGAGATCCATCTTGCCCTACTAGAAAGTCAGAAGGGGATGGGTGAGGATATAAGAGAGAGAAGATTGGGGGAGGTGGTATACAGTGGAATCAACTGTTTAGGGGTGTTGGGTAAGGGAAAGACAGAAAATTTGTAAATCAAAATCTTGTGGAAATGGATGATGTAAACTAAATATAAACATAAAATTTAATTTTAAAAAGTCTTCTTTCCTCTTGATTAGAGATTAGTTTCCAATTATTCTTAACTCATTCATCCTTATGAAGTACAAGGTACAGAGTACAAAACTTTTCCACCCCTAGACCATAGTAAATCACAATCTTCTCAGTCGGCTTTAAGTGCCCAAGGGGAAGTCGTTTCATCCTGAATCCCAGCTGGCTCTCAAAATTCCATGGTTCCTCCTCCATGGCCCCAGCTTTTGCCTATATTTACCCAGTTATCACCTGGACTTAGAGATAGGAAACTCTCAGCTCCTCATCCAGTTCTTCATCCAGTTCCCATTCCATATTGAAGCTCACAGTGTCCAGTCCACCACAAGTACTTCACAGTTTCTGTTTCTTGGAAGAAAAAGCTTAACAGAACCAAAACAACATTCCTACACATTACAAGCACCATCATGAATTAACTATCTGCCTGTGAAATCTACAGACCCAACAACAAGGTGTGCAAACTCAACAAATACCATCAGTATGGTCCAAGGACCTCTGAAACCCTCCTGCACAAATTTGTCAACAGACAACAAGAAAATCCTCTTTCAGGGTCTCCAGTAAGCTCCCAGGGCTCCTATACAAAGTGTCACAAAGAAAAATCCATACAGACAAAATAGACAAACTGAGTGTCTGTCTCCAAATGCATTCCCTTTCTTAGTTCTGCTCTCTTCTAGCCTGGGCTCCTCTTTATATAGGGTCATTAGCTCCTCCCTGTTCCACCCCTTCCTATTGTATCAAAAGTTTCCTCCCACTGTCTATTTCACAATTTCTGTTTCTTAACAAAGACTTGATATAATCAAGGGCAAGGTTCAACTGAAACAAGGTGCCAAGTACTTATTTGCTTGCCATTACACATGATAAAAAAAAAATTAGCAAAGTTGCAGGATATAAAATACCCACATAAATCATTTAAATTTCTATATCTTACTAATGTAGCCCAACAGCAATGAATAGAATGGAATTCCCTTTAAAGTTATTTTTAATTATTTATTTACTTTTCATTTAAAACATTCTGTTCCACAGTCCCTTGAGTTTCAAATTTTCTTCCCCTCCCTTCCATGGCAGCATGCAATCAAATATAGGATCTACAAATACCTTCACATTAAATGTTAGTCAGGTTGTAAAGAAAGATTATAAGATTATAACTAATGCAGTGAACAATGAGAAAGAGGAAACAAAACAGGAGAGAGAAAGAGAGAGGGAAAGAGAGAGACAGAGAGAGAGAAAGAGAGAGAGAGAGAGACAGAGAGACAGAGACAGAGACAGAGACAGAGACAGAGAGAGAGAGACAGAGAGAGAGAGAGAGAGAGAGAGAGAGAGAGAGAGAGTAGGTTGCTTCAGTTTGCATTCAAACTCTAGTTCTTTCCCTGGATGTGGATATCTCTTTTCATCATGAGTATTTTGGAATTGTCTTATAACCTTGCATTACTGAGAGGAGCCCAATCTATCAAAATTAGTTGTCACACATATGTTGTTTCTGTAATTGTGTACAAATTTCTCCTGGCTCTGTTTTTCTCTCTCAACAACCATTTATATAAGTTTCTCCAGGTTACTATGAAGTACTTCTGCTCCTCATTTCTTATGGCACAACAGTATTACATTACATTCATATACCACAATTTCCATTTAAATATATTGTAGACATTCTAAAATACTTGGAAGTCTACTAAAAGAAACCTAGTAACTATATGAACACAAATATAAAACACATTTCAAACTAATACGGTCAGATCTAAATAATTGAAAAACAAGTGGTTCCTTGTGGATATGCTGAGCTATTAAAATTTTAAAAATGACAATTCTCCTTAAATTAATTTACTTATGTAGTGCCATACCAATAAAAGTACCAAAAGACTATTTTGTAGAGCTAGAAAAAATAATATCAAAATTTATCTGGAACAAGAAAAGTTCTAGAATATCAAGCAAATAAATAAAAAGAAATGATAGGGAAAGTGGCCTAGCCATACCTGGTATTAAATTGTATTACAAAGCAACAGTCTTGAAAAATAGTTGGTACTGGCTTAAACGTAGAATGTTGGATCAGTGGAATACATTAGGCACATAAGACACAGTAGTCAACGAATATAGCAATCTACTGCATGATTGAAGACCCCAGCTTCTGGGATAAGAACTCACTATTTTGAGGAATACTGCTGGGAAAACTGGAAAATCATATAGCAGAAACTGGAAATAGACCAACACCTGACATTACATACCAAAATTAAGTCCAAATGTGTACCCAATTTAGATATTAAGGCTGATACTATAAACAAATTAGGTGATCAGGGAATACATTACCAGTCAGATTTATGGAGAATGGAGAAATTTAGGAGTAAACAAGGGAGAGAAAACGTTATGAAATACAAAAGGGATAATTTTGCTTACATTAAATTGAAAAGGTTTTACACAAGCAAAGCCAATGCAACCAAGAATAGCAGTGACACAGAAAGCTGGGAAACAATTTTTATAACTTTTGTCAGTGATAAAGGCCTAATTTCTAAAATATATAGAAAACTAAGTCAAAATTACAAGAATACAAGTCATTCCCCAATTGATAAATGGTCAAAGGACATGACTACAAAGTTTTCAGCAGAAGAAATTAAAGTTATCTATAGTAATATGGGAAAATGTTCTAAATCACTATTGATTAGAGAGATTCAAATTAAACAACTCTGAGGTACTCCATCAGACTTATCAGATTATTTAACATGACAAAACAGTGAAATGATAAATGTTGGAGAAGATGTGGGAAAGTTAGAAAACTAAGTCGTTGGTGGAGAGGTGAGCTGATCCAACCATTCTGGAGAGCAATTTGGAACTAGTCCCAATGGCCTATAAAAATGTACATACTCTTTGACCCAGCAATACAGTTTCCAAGGTTGTATCCTAAAGACATCATAAAAATGGGAAAAGAATCCATATGTAGAAAAATATTAATAGCAGCTCTTTTGGGGGTTTTAAGACCTGGAAATTGAGTGGATTCCCATCAATTGGGGAAAAGGACAAAAATGTTGAGACATATGAACTTAATGCACTACTATTATTGTGCTATAAAAATGAATTACAAGCAGATTTCAGAAAAAAAAAACGTGTAAAGATTTATGTGAACTGATGCTGAATGAAATGATCACAACCAGGAGAATATTGTACACAGTAACAGTCACATTTTGTAATGAATGATTTTGATAGACTTAGCCCTTCTCAGCAATGCAAATATCTAAAACAATTTCAAAGAACTCATGATGGTAAATGTCATCCACATCTATAGAAAAACTATTGCACTGGAATGTAGAGGGAAGCAGACTATTTTTTTTTTGGTTTTGCAGTGCTTTGTTTTGTATTTCTTTCTCATGGTTTCTCCCATTCATTGTAATTGTTCTATGTAATTTGACTAATGTGAAAATGTGTTTAATATGAATGGATCATAGTGCCTGTATCAGACTGTATTCTATTTTGGTTAAGGGATGAGGTGGAAAAAAATTAAAACTTATGGAAGTGAATGTTGATAACTAAAAATTAATAAATTAATAAACTGAAAAAAATAATGGTTGATTATCTTCTTCAATGTGAACTACCATTTTATATCAGTTAATTTTTGCAGAGGGATTTTTGTTGGAAATGGTGGGGAGGGAAACTTAAAAAGATAAAATGGACCTCTGTGGTGCTTTTGTGCCCCTTTCCTTACCATGTCTCCACAACAAATGCACTTTTGTGGAAATTGATTGATATTGATTGGTTGATTCATGTTCAGCAAAATGATTAATCAATATTGATGAGAATATATATATATATATATATATATCTATGCATATACATATTTATACACATACATATATATGTATGTATATATATATATAATATATATATTTATAGATGTCCAGTACACAATTAATGATATGGGACTGTTAGTTTGGGGAAAGAATAGGGCTGAACACATAGAGAATTGGGGTGGCTAAAGAAATAATTTAATGAGAGAAATAAAAGACTTGTACTGGTAAACACAACTCAGGGCTGCTCTATGCTATGATCATGAACTAAGCAGAGCCCAATCACGAATTCAATGGAATTAATTCTTTGAAAATCTATGCTACTGTATATTTTAGAATTGGCTAATGCTTGCATGAAAGAATGATTAGAGGCAAGAAATATAATATATGAACCCCTAATATCTAGATTATTTACTTTCCAAATAAAACAGTCAACTTCAATCAAGAGCAAGTTAATGTTCTTACCTAACCCACTTCTTGGTCTAAATTTCTTAGTTTTTGTTTTTAATTTTTAATTAATTTATTTATTTTAGTTTACAACATTTAATTCCATAATACCCTGAGTTCCAAATTTTCTCTCCTACCCCTTCCCCCACTATGGTGGTATGAAATCAATATAGGTTCTACAAACACATTGGCATTAAACATTAGTCAAGTTGTAAAGAGTTACAACCAATGGAGTGAACAAGAAAAAAGGAATGAAACAAAACAAAACACCAAAGAGAAAGATCAAATAGTTTGCTTCAATCTGCATTCAGACTCTGTAGTTCTTTTCTTTGGATGTGATATCCCTTTCCATCATGAGTTTTTTGCAGTTGTCTAATAACCTCGCATCACAGAGAAGAGTTCAACCTATCAGAGTTAGTCATCATAGACATGATGTGTGTGTAATTGTGTACAAAGTTCCCCTGGGTCTTCTCTCCTTACTCAGCATAGGTTTATATAAGTCTCTCCAGGTTATTACAAATTCTGTTTGCTCCTCATTTCTTATAGCACAATAGTATTCCATTGCATTCATATACCACAGTTTTTTAAGCCATTTCCCAATTGATGGGCATTCCCTTGATTTCCAATTTTTTGCCACCAAAAAAAGAGTTGCTATAAATATTTGGGATACAACCCTAGAAGTAGTATTGCTAGGCTAAAGGGTATGCATGTTTTTATAGCCCTTTGGGCATAGTTCCAAATTGCTCTCAAGAATGGTTGGATCAGTTCATAATTCGACCAACAATGCATTAGTGTTGCATTTTTTCCACATCCTCTCCAGCATTTATCATTTTCCTCTTTTGACATCTTAGTTAACCTGACCAGTGAGATTTAGTAACTCAGAGTTATTTGGATTCACATTTCTCTAATCAGTAGTCATTTAGAGCATTTTTTCATATGCTTATAGATATCTGGAATTTCTTCCTCTAAAAACTGCCAGTTCATATATTTTGTCCATTTATCAATTGAGGAAAGAATTGCATTCTTATAAATTTGACTCTGTTCTCTATATATTTTTAGAAATGAGTCCTTTATCAGAGACACTGATTGTAAAAAAAATATTTCCCAATTTTCCACTTCCCCTAATCTTGGTTACATTGCCTTTATTTGTACAAAACTTTTCAGTTTAATGTAATCCAAGTTGCCCATTTTGCTTTTCATAATTCTCTCTATTTTTGTTTGGAAACAAATTCTTCCCTATTCTATGAATCTGACAAGTAAAAAAAAAAACTATTCCTTGCTTTCACAGATTGATTATGTTATCACTTTATATCTAGACCATGCCCCCATTTAGACTTTATTTTGGTATATGGTATAAGATATTGTTCTATGCTGTTTCTGCTATACTATTTTCCAGTTTTCCCAATAGTTTTTTGTCAAATAATGAGTTCTTATCCCAGAAGCTTGGGTCTTTGTGTTTATCACACAGTAGATTACTATAGTCATTGACTGCTGTGTCTCATTTGCCCAATCAATTCCACTTATCCAATACTCTATTCCTCAGCCAGTACCAAGTATTTTCAATGACAGCTGCTACATAATATAGTTTAAATTCCATTATGACTAGATCACCTTCCCTAGCATTTATTTTCATTAATTCCCTTGATATTCTTCCAGATGAATTTTGTTACTATTTTTTCTAGCTGTATGAAATATTTTTGGTAGATTGATTGGTATGGGACTAAATAGGTAATTAATTTGGGTAAAATTGTCATTTTTAATATTAGTTTGACCTAGCCATGAACAACTGATACTTTTTTTCCAATTATTTAGATCTCTCTTTATTTGTGCGAAAAGTGTTTTGTAGTTTTGTTTATATAGTTCCTGAGTTTGTTTTGGCAGGTAGATTCCCAAATATTTTATAATGTCTACTGCAAATTTAAATGGAATTTCTTTTACTATTTCTTGCTGTTGAATTTCATTAGAAATATATAGGAATGCCAAGGATTTATGTATGTTTAATTTATATCCTGCAACTTAGCTAAATTTATTTAATATCTGGACTAAATTTCTTAAAACAAAGCCAATAATTTTAGACATACATCTTATGCAGTCATTTCACTACAATCAATCTAAATTTTGCAAATGAGTGACTTTCTAGTAACAGAATATAAAAACACAAAGCAAAATTAAAACAAAAATAGATCTAATTAAAAGAAATATGGAAGAAAACTATATTCTGCCAAAAGGTAGCATAGATGATGAAGTAATATCAATATTAAAGGTATATGTAATAAGTATAGTATATTATATAATATATAGTATAAATAGTATAGCACTGAAATTCTTAGAGGTAATTTTAAGTGAGTTACAGGAAGAAATAGAAAGCAAAACTAAATTGGGGGAGGAAGTCAACATTCCACTCTCAGAGCTAGATAAATCTAACCACAAAAAAAAACCCACAATCCACCAAGAAATAATTAAAGGAGGTGAATAGAATTATAGAAAAGCTAGATATAATAGACCTCTGGAGAAAACTGAGTGGGATATGAGGGAATATATCTTTTTTCCTTAGTGATACCTTCACCAAAAATGACCATTTGTTACAGCATAAAAGGCTCACAATCAAATACAGAAAGATAGATGCATTAAATGCATTATATTCAGATAATGATGCAGTAAAAATTACATGTGATAAAAACTCAGAAAAAGAGTAAAACTAATTGGAAACTGAGCAACCTAAGCCACAAGAATGAGTTGGGCAAAAAACAAATTATAGAAACAATCAATAATTTAATTAAAGAAAATGACAATATTGGGACAACCTACCAAAAATTATGGGATATAGCCAAAGCAGTTCTTAGGGGAAATTTTATATCTCTAAATCCTTACATGAATAAATAGTGAAAGAAAATATCAATGAATTGGGCATACAATTTTAAAAAATCTAGAAAAAGAACAACTTAAAAATCCTCATTTGACTACCTGTAGTAGCAATTACACCAGCACCCAGGGTGGGTTGCTAGAACAAGTTCTTTGATCTGCTTTTCTAAAGGAAAGATAGTTCTAAAGGGGCTAATGTTTTTACTTTAATTAGCAAACAGATATGTACAGATAATTAGAAAGAAGTGAATATCCAAGAAAGAATCCACTACCCAGGGCTCCAATTGATTAATCAGAATAATACAAACAGCTACATATACCTTTGGATGGGGAAAGCACCAACATCTGAGTATTCATGGGGCTTTTAACAAATGGCCACTTAGAATCCCATCAAGGGAATCACAAAGAAAGGTCCTTTTCATTAGTGAGTCCCCAAAGTAAAATAACAACCTCCCAGTATATGTAGTTTTCAACTAATAGACTTAGAGCCAGAAGGCACTAAAATCCTTGTGACTGTACCTAAATTGCTTATTACCAAAAAGTGTGAAAGTCTTCTTGCAAACAAGCCTCCCCCTAAGCAATCTCCTCCTTAGGCAAGTTCCACCTCCAATGGGCTCTATGAAAAGCAGCAAGATATTTGTGATAGAAATGCCTATGTGCTTTTAGACCTGGGAACATGATGCCTATTCCAAGGAAAAAGGGGACATATGTGGTTACAGGCCTATTAATGAATGGGAAAGTTCTTTATATTCCATTAAAAGTATACTACTCAAATTAGAAATTCTGAAAATCATGGAGTGACTAATAAAACTGAAATTAAGAAAACTATTAAATTAACAAACAAAACTAAGAACTGGTTTAATGGGGGAGGGGTAGAAATTGATAAACATTTGGTTAATTTGAGTAAAAAGAAAGAAAACAAAATTATCAGTATAAAAATTGAAAAAGGATGAAATCATTATCAATGAAGAGTAAATTTTAGCCATATTTAGAAGCTATTTTACCTAACTTTGTGCAAAAAAATGACAATCTAAGTGAAATGAATAAATATTCACAAACATATAAATTGCCCAGATTAACAGAAGAGAAAAACAGACAAATATCCTTATTAAAAAAAATTGAGTAAGCCATCAATGAACTCCCTAAGAAAAAATCTCCAGAGTCAGAAGGATACAAGTGAATTCTATCAAACATTTAAAGCACAATTGATTCCAATATGGCATAAACTCTTTGGAGAAACAGGTGAAGTAGGAGATCTACCAAATAATTTTACAACACAAATATAGTGCTGATACCTAAAACAGGAAGAGCCAAATCAGAGAAAGAACATAATGAACTAATTTCCCTAATGAATATTGATGTGAAATTTTAAATAAAATATAAGCAAAGAGATTACACCATTTTATCATTAGTATACTGTACCATAACCAGGTGGGATTTATACCAGTAATGCAGGTCTGGTGTAATATGAGAAAAACTATGAGCATAACTTACCATATAAATAAAAATATAACAGAAATCATATAATTATCTCTATGGGTGCAGAGAAAGCTTTAGACAAAATACAACACCTATCCCTATTGAAAACACTAGAAAGCATAGGGATAAATGGAGTTTACTTACATAAGTAAAGTTGAGATAAAATTGAGATAAACAATATCTCTTTATAACCATTAGCAAGCATTATATGTAATGGGGATAAGCTAAAAATAATGCCAATAATATCATGGGTGAAATAAGGATGGCTATTATCATCATTATAATTCAATATTGTACTAGAAATGTTAGTTCTAGCAATAAGAAAAGGAAAAGAAATTGAAGGCATTAGAATGGGCAAGGAGAAAATAAAGCAATTACTCTTTGCAAATGATATGATTTCATACTTGGAGAATGCTAGAGAATAAAATAAAAGAATATCTGAAACAATTAAAAATTCCAGTGAAGTTGCAGGATAAAAAATAAACCCACATAAATTATCAATATTTCTTTATATGACCAACATATCTCAGCAGCAAAAGATAGAAAGACAAATTCCATTTAAAACAATTTTAGGCAATATAAAATATTAGGGAGTCTATCTGCCAGAAACTATATGACCATAATTGCAAAACACTTAACATGAGTAGTCAAACCTAAACATTTGGAAAAATATCAATTGCTCAAGGGTAGGCTGAGCTAATATAACAAAAATGACAATTCTATCAAAATTAATTTACTTATTCAGTGTTATGCCAATCAAACTACCAAAATTATTTTATAGACGTAGAAAAATAATAACAGAATTCATCTAGAATAATAAGAGGTCAAGAATTATCAAGGGAAGTAATGAAAAAAAAAACACA
Organism: Petaurus breviceps papuanus; assembly: GCF_028583685.1. Classification (NCBI taxonomy): domain Eukaryota; kingdom Metazoa; phylum Chordata; class Mammalia; order Diprotodontia; family Petauridae; genus Petaurus; species Petaurus breviceps. The sequence goes on along the minus strand of NW_027187359.1, from coordinate 18,329,994 downwards.
AAGGAAGGTGACCTGGCCTATCAGATACAAAAGTATATTTTAAGGAATCAATCATCAAAACAATTTGATACTGGCTAAGATATAGAGTGGTGGATCAGTGGAATAGGTTAGGTACACAAGACAGTGGTAAATGACTATAGTAGGGTATTGTTTGATAAATCCAAAAAATCCAGCTTCTGTAATAAGAACTCACAATTTGACAAAACTGTTATGAAAACTGGAAATAGAATGGCAAAAATGAGGCATAAAACAACATCTCACACCCTATACCAAGATAAGTTCGAGGTGGGTACATGTTTTACACATAAGAGGTGATACCACAAGCAAATTAGGAGAGAAAGAAGTAGTATACCTGTCATCATATCTGCAGAGAAGGGAAAAATTTGTGACCAAATAAGAGATAGAGAACATTATGAAACATAAAATGGATAATTTTAATTAGATTGAATTTTAAAAGGTTTTGTACAAACAAAACCAATACAACTAAGATTAGAAGGAAAGAAGAAAGCTGAAAAAAAAATTTAAGAGCCAGTGTTTCTGATAAAATCCTTGTTTCTGAAATATATAGATAATTAAGTCAAATTTATAATAATACAATCATTCCCCAATTGATAAATGGTAAAAGGAAATTAATATACAGTTTTCAGTTGAAGAAATTAAATTTATCTAAAGTCATATAAAAAATGTAGTGAATCACTATTGATTAGAGAAATGCAAATTAAAACTTCTATGAGGTACCACATAACACCTGTCAGATTGACTAATATGACAGAAAAGGAAAATGATAAATGTTGGAGAAAATATGAGAAAATTGGGACACTAATGCATTGTTGAGAGAGTTGTGAATTAATCCAGCCATTCTAGAGAACAATTTGGGAATATGCACAGAGGGCTATAAAATTTGTATGCTCTTTGACCCACTAATACCACTACTAGTTCTGTATTACAAAGAGATCACATAAAAGGGAAGATGAGCCACATGTAAAAAATATTCATAACAGCTCTTTTTGTGGTGGCAAATAATTAGAAATTTAGATGATGTCCATCATTTGGTGAATGGTTGAACAAGTTGTGGTATATGAACTTAATAGAATATTCTTGAGGTATAAGAAATGATGAGTAGACAGATTTCCAAAAAGCCTCAAAAGATTTACACAAACTGATTCTATGTGAAATGAGCAGAACCAAGAGAACAGCAACATTGTGCAATTATCAGCTGTGATAGACTTGGCTCTTCTCAGCAATACAATGATCCAAGATAATTCCAAGACTCATGAGGAAACATATTATGTATAGCCAGAGAAAGAACTATTGATTCTGAATACAGAGGAAAGTATATTATTTTCCTTTCCTTTTCATTTTTTCTTCCCCCTGGTTTTTCCCTTTTGTTCTGATTCTTCTTTCACAAAATGTCTAATATGGAAATATTTTTTAAAATTATTGTGTTTATGTAGCTTATATCAGATTGCTTGCTGTCTTGTGGAGAGGGGAGGAGATGGAGAAAAAAAAATTGCAACTCAAAATCTTACAAAAAATGAATGTTGAAAATTATCTTTCTATGTAATTGGAAAAATTTCTATTGTTAAAAAATAGAAAAGAAGAAAGGCTTTTTTTGTCCTTGGAATAGCTTACTTTACACTATACCTTACTATGTTCTTCTAGAAATCAATCTCAGTTTAATTCCATCATATTCTGACATTACTTCAGCATGTATTCATTTTGTATCTTTCAGTAGTATTTGCCATATTATTACCTCAAGATATTCTCTCATATCTCTCTTCCTGTTCATGGGAAAACTTCTATAAAGAGTAAATAAATTGCTGTCTCTAATTCTCCATTCACTCATATTTCACTTCCTGGCAGTATGATTTCTAATCAGTCTCACAACACTATGGAAATTGCTCTCTCAAAGTCATCACTCTCTTCTCATCAAATCCAGTGATTATCAGTCTTCAAATTGCCTGAACTTTATGAATCTTTTACAAATGGTGATTCTTCTGGGTGTTCTTCCCTTCCTTCCCTTCCTTGAAATCATGCTCTTCTAGTCTTCTTATTATCTCACTGCTCCATTTTGATTTTCTTAGCTTGTTTATTATTATACTTCTACCATGAAAGTCTGGGGTTTTCCAGGGTCCTGTCCTGAGCCTTCCTCTTTCCTTTTATCTTCTCACTTGTTAGTTTCATCCATCTCTGGAGTCATTTATCAGGTTTATTTGCCTAGATGGTTCAAATATTTATACTATGCTTTAATTTCAACTCACAACTCCAGTAGCACCTCTCCAACAGTCCTAAAAGTAGTAAGTAAGCACTTGAAAAATGTTTATTTGTGAATTGATTGATTGTGCCCCACCTGATTCATGGGATTATAGATTTAAACCTGGACAGGACATCACAGACAATGTAATCCAACTTTCTTTTCTGAATTATAAAGAAAAGGAAACTGAAATATAGAGAAGTGAAATGATATTCAAATCCATGTAAATTAAAAGACACAATATGAATCTTGGTCCTCTGACTCTAAAACCAATAACAACTTTCTAATATTTTCCCTCTGATATTACTTCCCATCAATGCTGGATGTTATATATCAACTTATTTTTATGTTGTCTTATCCCAATAGAAGTAGGTACTTTGAAGATAGTGGCTATTGTTACCTTTCTTTCTGTCTGTAATGCTTACAACAATGACTAACACATAGAGAAAACTTGGAATATTGTTCCACTAATTGATTGGATAGGATTGATTCAGTTTCCAATTTCTCCCTTTCCAATACAACACTTACATTCATTAAAACAATCTTTCTAATTAAAATAATCTGAGCATTACTACCTTACACAAAAAATTCTATCAATAGCACCAATCATGTATAAGGCATTTTGCAAACCTTAAACTGTTACATAAATCATCATCATCATCATCATCATCATCATTGCTCTATTGCCATTGGGGGAAAAAAACCATAAAAACTCTTTTTCTTAGCATCTTAGGCATACCACAACATTACTCCAAATATTCTTTTTTAGTTTCCCTTCAGACATGCTATGACTTTCCCATCCCTACCTGTTGATAACATTTTCTTATTAGTCCAGCTGAGGTGACAACCCTTCTATAAATGCTTCAAACTTCCCTGCATCCTCTTCTCCAAAGTCTTTTCTTGTCTGATAATATTAAAAATATCTCTTTCCTAGCTTAGTCTCTTTTCTCTCTGCCTCTCTATCTCTGTCTCTGTTTCTAACCATCTCTGTCTCTCAATGTCTCTGTGTTTGTCTCTCTATCTCTGTCTCTTTATCTCTGTTCCCCTCTTTCTCACTCTTTGTGTCTCTCTTTGTCTGTTATTTGAAGTAAACTATTGACTCTGTCATCCTATATAAATGCAGATCATGGAGAATGTGGCTAGCTTACAATGCATGTAAAAATAGGGTCTTTAATTCATTGATAATTCAGTATGAAATAATCCTAGGATATAACTATTAAAAACTGATGAGACAGAATCATATAAAGATGGATATGGCAGAGTTGACAAGTTTTGCCTTGTTAGTTCATATGTGGAACATTGTATTCACTTCTATATATTGCCTTTTAGCAAGAGTATTAGACCTTTTAATCATTTCAGTAAGAATGTTTCAAATGAGTATATGCCCAGGGAAGGATATTCAGTGTGTGTATAATGATGAGTTAAAGGAAATTCTGATATTTAGCTTACACATATATGAAGGTTGTCAGACAGAATAAACAATAACTTTATATCTCTTTACTCCAGCAAAGAGAACCAAAACAAACTCAAAGAAACTTTAGGGAGGCAGAGCCATCTAACAATGACTCATGATGTAATAAGTGCCATCTCAAAGTTATTCAATCAGATGCTGTATAGGAACTAATCAGAAAAGTTTCAGAAGGGATTCATCCTTCTAAGAATGATATGAAGAAACATCTCTGTACATATAGAGCTATATGTGTATATACATGTATATATGCATGTATATATACACACATATATATGCAAACCAGCATACGTATATGTAGGTGTGTATACATATGTGTGCATGTGTGTATGTAGATATGTGTGTACAATACATATATCTTATATAAGAGTACCAAGAAAAAGCATTTGTCTTTCTAGCTTTATAGCACACAAAAGCTATATTTTGCTCAAGGCAAAATTGCATTAAATTTAGGAGATAAAAATCATTCAAACACATTCTGCAATCTTTGAGTATTCAGAATTCTCATGAAGTTTATATCCTCTATTCTGCTGTCTCACAATGGCATCCAAAGCCCTTGAACAGGCTCATAAAAGTTAATATCTCACCTCAAGTATAGAAATCATTGATTCTCTCTGACATAAAGGTCATGGGTCAATTTTGTATTATAAATAAGTTGGAGGTAGGAATGAACTTCAAATCTTAATCATCTGGTAGATTAGTGTCTACATTTACTGAAAAGAATATTTTGAGTGGGGAAAAAAATTAAAAGCTAGTCCTACTTTGTATACTGATTTGCTTGTCATCCTTAAGATAACATTTTATTTTTTCTGAAGAATTTAAACATAACTCCATAGGAAATGTGTAGATAAAGTAACTAGACACATTTAAACACATATAGTACTTGAGTTAGTTCTACCTGCCAAGGTTTAGAGGTTTAAGTGGAAAATAAAACTGAAAGAAAAAGAATTAATTGCTACTATTCTAGAATCACCTTCAGAAAATTTAAGCATAGTTTTTCTTCCTAGACCACAGATTCTATTTTCTATTGGGTGGTAGTGGGAATATGCCTTTCCTTGGTCCATGGTTCATCTCTACCTCTCACTTTGGAAGGCAGGGGATATCACTGAGTTATCTGACAAAATAATCAAACTGAATCTTGATTACTATTAAGTCCAGTGTTTCTATGATTGAATGGTGAATCACTTATTTCATCACAGGAATACAGTTATAAATGTAGGAATCATGAAGGACTAATTTAAAATGAGTTTGTTGTCATGTGATCATAAAATAGAAAGAAAAATCAAACAAACAAACAAAAAAGCCTGGAACTATTGTTCCAGTGTTTAGAGCATGCTAAGGGAATATAGGAGAAGATTGGAAATAAAGACTCTTTTTATGTTTTTTTTTTGGCTTATTTTTTTGAGGGCGGTTAGTGTTAAGTCACTTGCTCAAGGTCAAATGGCAGGTAAGTGTTAAGTGTCTGAGTATAGCTTTGAACTCAGGTCCTCCTGACTCCAGGGCCAGTGATCTCTTCTCTGTGCCACCTAGCCACCCCCTTTTTTATGTTCTTTTTAAAAGAAAAGAAATCCTGTTTTAGGATCCAGTACTTGTTGTGTTCCTCTACTTTTATTTTTCATGTTCTTGGAACAATACATGTCATTCTATATATATATTAGCATATATGGTTCTTTAAAAATAAAAAATAAAAAAAAAAAACAACACATATCTCAGACTGCAACTTCTATGGCCAGGGAAGCAAATCAGGTCATCATAAAGTCAGTCTTTCCTCTAAGCAGTGTAAATTGATAGTGTCAATAATAGATGTTCTTAAAAGTAAGGAAGGAAATCTTTACTGATTTAAAAGAAAGTTCATCCAAAATCAAAAAAAAATCACCCTTTTTTTTGTCTTTTGGAGGGCAATTGGGGTGAAGTAACTTGCCCAAGGTTACATGGCTAGTTTTGTGTGTGTGTGTGGGGGGGGGGGGGGGGTGTTAAGTGTCTGAGGCCAGAA
>NW_027187359.1:18296843-18324179 GCF_028583685.1 Petaurus breviceps papuanus | reverse complement strand
GGGGGGGGGGGGAGGTGGGTGTTAAGTGTCTAAGGCCGGAACCGAACTCAGGTCCTCCTGACTCTGGGTTCAGTACTTTACTCACTGTGCCACCTAGCCATCCCTAAATTTCTCCATTTTTGAACCATTCTTGTAACTTATTCTGAGTAAGCACAGATAGAATATTAAGTTTTAATATTAGGAGATGTATTGATCAATGAAAAAAAATCAATATTAGCACCTTGGTAGTTTATGAAACCGAAAAAATCATTGACTATTAGTAATCTACCACAATCCTTTAAAACTATATAAAGATTATCAATAAAAGAAGACTTGTCCTTTAATGGAATGTGTCTTTATTGAATTTAAAACAGAAACTGAAAGTTAGTGCTCAGAATCTGGTAGGTAGGCTAGATTTAAGACTGTTAAATATGAGAACTCTTTGCAATGAACAATGACTTGCTATACTACTGAAACAATTGTATGATGGTCATACAAAATTCTTGAATCATGAATCTGGAATTCAAAGTTTTAAAATCAAATGTGTAAAAGCATATATGTATATATGCTATTATTAACATTGTATGTAATATAACTGGGAAATAATACAGACACTGGGGCATAGAGATCCACAATGCCTACTGGAAAGTAAAAGGGGGCATGGGAGAAGATATGGGAGAGAGCAGATTGGAGGAGGGGATATACAGTGGTATATTATTTTGGGGAAGTGGATAGGGAAAAAACAGGGAGAAAATTTGTAGCTCAAAATCTGGAGGAAATAAATGATGTAAACCAGAAGTTAATAAAGCATTTGATTTGAAAAAACATTCTTGAATCCATCAGGGATCTGGGACTTCAACAGTGTAGTTTTCCTTTCTTTTATATAGATCACAAATCTTTAGAATTAATAGATTGATTTTTTTAAAATGGTTCTTTAGCCAAGAGTTTCAAGATGCTGTCATCTTCCTAGATATGGTGTCAGTGGTGATGTTGAAAGCCATAAACAAGGCATAATTCAAGTCAGTATAAAGGGTTCATGCTTGATCCCTTTATTAGGTCAACCAGTCTTTTCCTGGTGATACCTTCAACAAATATATATATATATATATATATATATATATATATATATATATATATATATATTCCTCGTATAGTAATCATCAAAGAGCTGTCTTACATTTTTCTAATGTTCTGTTTAAGTTCTTAAATCTTTTCTTTTTAGTATTCATGTTAGATATTACTACATATGAAAGAACCATGAGGATGTTATACACAATATCCACAATCTATTTTATAAGTTACATATTATTTAATTCAGATATTTTTTCAAATGAGATAAAATATAACACTATATGCAAAATAATTTGCAAAATTTACTTCCCTATATGTATTAGTTTTTACTGTCATTGACTATTTAGATACTAGACTATTTATATATTTAGATACTAGTCCATGAAGTAAATATGTACTTCATGATGGTATAATTTTATCATCAGGCCTCCAATTTATGATCCTATTGGGTCTTCTAAACTGTTATTATTTGTATTGTTTCCTAATTTGAAAATTCGATTGTCTCTCTTGCTTTTGTGATTCAGTAGAACAATAGTAAATTCAATCTCAACCTTAAAAGGTGAATGAATTTTTTTTCCTTTTTCTACTCCTCTACTCCCTTATATGGGTTACCTTCTGGGGTTTCTTTCTTTGCTCCTTTTTTTTTTTGCATGGGAGAAAGCAGGGTAATTGGGGTTAAGTGACTTGCCCAAGGTCACATGACTAGTAAGTGCTATGTGTCTGAGGTCGGATTTGAACTCATGTTCTCCTGACTGCAGGATCGGTGCTCTATTCACTGAGCCACCTAGGCACCCCTCTTTCCTCCCCTTTCAAATCTTCTTTTATTTCGTTTCCTAACTTTATGGGTGGGTTAAAGTCATTAGGAGGAACTGGAGTTATATGCAAATTTGGACTCAAGTATCTTGCTGGACATAGCTCAAATATATTTCAGCCAGTTTTTTTTTCTTTTCTGCTTTTTCCTATTTTTGTATTCTTGCTTGTAAATTTTAAGGAAAATATGGTGTACCTTATAATACTTGAAGGACAATCAATGCTATAAGTCAATTGTATACCACAATCGTTGAAGATCATTAATTGTTATTTAGTAAGTATAACAAGTAGTCATTTAAGTAACCTAGAAGAATCCATTTCTTCTAGATGACTTGAACTCATCAAGATTGTCTTGTGTGCTCTTATTTTCTCCTTACTTGCATTACTCATCAATTCCCAGTTATTGATTTTTATTCTGCCTTTATTAATCAAAACTTGAGCCAGTATGCCTACATTCCTTCCAGCATTATTATTACCATGTCAACTATAATCAGTAGTTCTGTCCCTTCTTTTATCCTCCTTTTTTTCTCTCCTATCACACACACACACACACACAGAGCCACAATCAAGGGAAAAAATATTCATGCGTTATAATAATGATTCTTGGACATATGTGTGGATATAGCTATCTATAGCTATTTTCATTTTTCTCTAAATCTACCTATCTAATCTATTTTTATAGAAAAATATATAGATACATATGTAATATATAGTAATATTTTAATTAAGATAATGATTACATAAATATCTGAGAAATGACTATAATAGCAATTTCATTGAGAGTAGAGTCTGGACCTGTGGATTTCATTAAAGTGGGTGGCTCTGAGTTTGGGAACTCAATCTAGTGATTCAGGTCAGTCACTTTATACCTTCTAGTCATACAGATTTACTTAGAGCACTGACCTTGTAAATAACTTTTTTCATGGACATACAATCTATCTATGGCAGAGTCAGAACTTGAATTCAGGTTTTTCACAATGAAAATGCAGTCTTGTCACTGCTAATTCATGTTGTTTCTCAGCTCACATCCATGAGACACATAATTAGATATTATACCATTCTATTTTATACTGTCTTACCACAGAACTTGCACATTTATAAATTGAAAAAAAAATAGAAAATTACCCTAGCTTTGGTGGTAAGCCAAAATGAGTAAGAAGCAATCATCAAGACAATGTAAGTTAAAATACTCATGGTTTCAGCAAATTGTTGAAAGGTACGCTATTAACTGGTATATATGTCCAGGTAAGAATTGAGATTTTCTGATTCTTAGGCAATGTGATATTTCCATTAGACTCTTTCCCTGAATACAAATTAAGTAGATAAATAGAAATAGATATATAGATATCTATACACACATATATGTATATGTATGCATTTATATATGTGTATGTGTATGCATGCCTGTATATGTTTGTATATAAACAGATACACATATATACACATACACATACTTATAAATTGATATATGCATATTCAAAATTAAAAAAGATATAATCTTTAATAATGTTATCATTCCCTTGATTTTTTTTTCTTCCTTGTATCATAGGATGTCATAGAATTCATATCTCAAAGGAACTTTAAAGATCATCTGAGACAACCTAGTTTAATACATCCAGAAATTTAGACTAAGAAAAATAGCACTATTTTCCAAAATTACTTAGCTAGTCAACAACAAACTAGTATTTGAACTTGAGAGTGCCAAATTCAAAACTTCCTAACAACAAAAGCAACCTAAATAATTTTAAACTGGACATCACAAATTACTGTGAGTTGATTATTTCATTTCAGTATGAAAATTCTAAGAGGAAAAATCAGAAGTCAGCCTAATATACTAAGGTCTTCATGGAGCCAAAAGTTATAACTAGTTTAGTAAATTTGAAAAGCTCTTGAACTGAGAAAACACAGCAAAAACAATGATTTAAAAAATTTTTTGATTGATTTGACATTTGCAGAACATTTTATTTTGACCAAAGGAACTGAAATTGATGGAATTCCAAAACCGCACTTCCACATTAAGGCATGTTATTTGTGAACCTATACAAAACATCTTAAAGTGCACTGCCATAATAGTATGTGGTCCTGTCAAGAAAGACTTTTCAGAAAAGAAGACATTTTTGCTAGGATTTGAAGGAAACCAGAATCCAGAAAGTGTCAATGAATAGGAAAAGCATTCCAGGAATGGGGGACAGGAAGTGAAAATTCCTGAAATCTGGAGATAGAGTGTAGTTTTTCAGGAAAGCTAGGAGACTAGTATCACTGCATCTTCAAATATAAGGTGAAGGCCAGAGTAAGTTGTTAGTTTGAAAATATTTCTTCAAGGAAATATCTTTTTATTTAATATATTCCACCTATGACTTTAAGAAATTATATACACAAAACACACGCATATCTATTTAGTGTGTGAATATACATATATACATATACATATATTATCTATATACATACAAACATGCATCTATACATACATTTACATCTACATACCTATAAACATACATATCTATGCATATATACACATGCATATGAATATACACACATAGCTATATATACACTTACATATATGTATACACATACACACACATAGATAGACAGATAGATAGATAGATAGATAGATAGATAGATAGATAGATAGATAGATAGATAGATAGATAGATAGATATGTATATGTTGCATACTCTTCAAGAGCAGGGACTTTTGTTGCCTTTCTTTGTATTTCCAGTATTTAGAACAATGCCTGTCACAAAGTACTTACTTAATGAACCAGCTGATTGAAATTCACCTTTTACTGCCCACCAAGATTAGTCCCTTTGAAGTAAGTGCTCTGTAATTTTATGAATTTCTTCAGTCCTGCCATAGCAAAGAAATGGCTATACCCACACCTTCCTCACCCTCCACACACACACACACACACACACACACACACACACACACACAAACTAGCTGTGTAACCTTGGACAAGTTACTTAACCCCAATTAACCTCCAAAAGGCAAAAAAAAATACTATGTGGCCACCTTAGTAATAAGTGGTTGTGTTATATTGTGGGAGTGGTGCTTTAGTTTCCCAAATGTTTTCCTGTATTTTCTTGATGAATAGAGAGTACACTATACTGTGCTATTAGATTCTTAAAGCTATTCACAGCAGCAGTATTCAGGAGAGGTACTCATGATTGGCTTTATATCAGATAACCTGATTGGAGAATTGGTCAGAAAGAAATTACAGGGCAAGCATGTACTAACTAGGAACATTAGATGGGGTATTGTTTAACAACTCCATTGCCCAGTACTGGAGTTCCAGCTTACAGTTCCTAAGCAAGAAAAAAGTGCTTGAACTTTCAAGGGAGCAGAGGCTCATGCCACAGTGCCAGGTCAAAGAGGAGCTTTGGGCCTGCAATGAACAGAGGCAGTACCTGGGTTAAGACAAGAGACAAGCCTAGGAGAGCAATGACCACACCTCACCTTATATCACACCACCTTGGAAGCACTGAAAACTTTAAGATGCACAGAATTCACTGTAGTAATAGTGTGAAAAAACTAAAGCTCAAGGCAGTGACCCAACCTCAACCCCCAGATGTATAACATTGAAGTCTAACATAAAGCTTAAAGTCAAGCAATAAACTGGAAAATGAGGAAACAAGAAAAAAGAATGCTTACAATAAAAAGTTACTATGGTGACAAGTTCACAGAAAAAACTTGGAAAACAACCATGTAGAAACAACAAGAAAAGCAACAATAAAAATATAGATTGGACATGCGAGCCAAAAGAACTATAGGAAGAGCTAGAGAAATGGCAAAGATAATTTTATATAATGCCACTTTATATAAAGGCAACTTCGCAAGCTTCAAAATACCAGCATAGTTGCTCTCCATTTTATTCAGTGGCAAATTAAGAACAGAGAAAATCAAAATATAGCATAATTCAAAATACAGCCTCCACCAAATGTAATTCAATAATTTCCAAGTAATACTCCACCCCTGGACGTTACATTCATTTAGTCAATCACAAAGTCCCTCTTCTAAGTACTACTCCACCCCTAGGCAGTACATTCATTTAGCCAGTTATAAAGCCCCTTTTCTCAAATGGAGATTAGTTTCCAATCATAAGTAAAGTACATTCATTTGGTCAGTCACAGAGCACAAAAAAGTCAAAAGTTTCCCACACTTGGATCACAAATGAATAGCCCATCTACCCCAGAGTTACAACAAGCTTAAGCACAGCATTTAATACCCAAAGAGAGGATTTTTCTTCATCTAGACCTGAGGCAAGTTCTTAGCAATATATGTTCCTGGGGAGAAAAAGCTTAGCAAGGACACAAGATACATTGCCAGTGTCCTCATTAATTCATTCTCTGTCTGCAGAACAGTCCTAGGACCCCTGGAAACATTAGTAAAACCCTATTCCAGGATTTCTGTAAACATACAACAAGAAAATCCTTCTTCAGGGCTTCTGAACCAACAGCAAGGTTCCAGGACCTCTGCAACAACAGCACTGGCCTTCACCAGAGGGAACAATTCACTCTCTGTCTGCACAACATTCTCAGGACCCCTGAACCAGCATCAAGATTCCAGGACCCCTGCAACAACAGGACTTTCCTTCATCAGTGGATGAATCTTGCAAAACAACATCAAAACAGACAGACAAAGTACCAGAATAACAGCCATGTCTCCTCAGTCCTTAGCAGCTTTGCATGGCAACTCTTAAATGTCCTGGGCAGTTCAAACTGTCCCTCAGCAATCCTCTCCATCTCTCTGCTTCCATGATGCTGCTTCCAAAAAAAATCTTCTCCCTCTCTCTCAGTTTGTGCCTCTCTAAATTCACATCACCAGCTCCTCCCAGTTCAACCCTCTCTTTTCATGTCAACAAGTCAATCCCATAAGTGGGATTCATAAGCTCTGGGTTTTAAAACAAGCAATCTGAAAAACAAGCCAATAGAGGGGGATCTTTAAATTCCATTTCTATTACATTTTATCATCAAATAAGAGTGGTTGAAGAAAAATAAATTGAGAACAATGAGAGCAATACAAGAAAATTCTGAAAATACAATACCTTGATTAAAGTGACACAAGAAATACTGAATAAACCAACACCTAAAAAATTGACCAAATTATAAAAAAGAGAAAAAAAAAGTCAATGAAGACAAGACATTAAAAACAGGATTAGTCATATGTCAAAAGGGTTTTAAAGCACAGTGAGTGAGAGCACCAGCCCCAGAGTCGGGATAACCTGGGATCCAATCCGGCCTCAGATACTTAGCACCACACCCAGAAATAACTGGCCGTGTAATCTTGAGCAAGTTACTAAACCCCAATTGCTTTAAAAAAGTAGTTCCTAAAAAATTAAAATTTGTAAGTGGAACCTAAGATCTCCCTGAACATCAATAAATGGTAAAACAAAGATAAAATAATGAAAAAAAACACAGGAAAAAATGTTAAATATCTCATGAGGAAAAAAAAATAACAAAAAAAGAAGCTGACTTGGAAATAAATCAAGGAGAAATAATTTTAGAATTATTGGGCTACCTTCAAGTCATGATTAAAAAAAAGGATCCAACCTAATATTTCAAAATATTATAAAGGATTACTTTCTAGAATCTTAAAACCAGAGGGCAAAATAGAAAATGGGGAAAAAAAAGATCCCCATTCATCTCCTGAAAGGGTTTGCAAAAAAGACTCTCGGGAATGTTATAACTGGAGTCCAGAACTCTTAAATTAAGAGAAAATAATTCAGGAAACTAGAAAGAAATAGTTCTAATACCATGGAGTCATAGTCAAAATCACAGAAGATTTAACATCTACCAGGATAAAAGGCTGAGGGGCTTGGAGTATGATATTCTAGAAGGCAAAAGAGATAGGATTATAAATAAGAATAACCTATCCAGCTAAAATGCATAATCTTCAGGTGAAAAAAATATATGTTATATATATGAAATAAACTACTTTTAAGCATTGTGGATTAAAAGATCAGAGCTGAAGAGAAATAAGAAGGATAAAAAGTAAACCTGAAAGAGAAATTATAAAGGACTTATTAAGGTTAAATTCTTTAAATTCTTTGATTTTAAGAGGATGCATGTAACTACTAAGAATTTTATTAGGGAAATGAGAAGCAATATACATTAGCAAAGGGCACAGGGGTGTATCAATTATGTTGTGATGATTTTAAACTACCACACAATATATCATGCACATATATGGATAGGAAAAGATAGGAAGAAAATAGAAGAATAGGATTGGAGAAAGCAGGGGAAATGATAAGGATGACAGATTAGAGGAGGCAGTGTTCATTAGGAAAATAGTGTTCTTTGTAGGGAGAAGGGAGAGAGACAGTGCAAAGGTGATGGAATTTGAATCCCACAATGGGATGAATTTCTTGAGGTGACAAAAGGGGACTGAACTGGGAAGAGCTGGTGCCATGTATAGGGAGAGGCAGAAGTTGAGAGAGGCTAGCAGAACTTTTGGGAGAAGCATCTTGGAGAAGGAGAAATTAAGGGAGAGTGAGAGAGAGAGAGAGAGAGAGAGAGAGAGAGAGAGAGAGAGAGAGAGAGAGAGAGAGAACGAATAGTCAAAGTTGCTCAAACTGCTGAGGGCCAGTTGGAGTTTCCCAGAACTTTTGAGTACTGCCACCCAGAGCTACCAAGAACTAATAAGGTATGACTGTGGTGCCAGTATTTTGTCTGTCTGTTTTGATGTTACTTTGTCAGAGTCATTTGTTGATAGAGGCCTCAGACCTTGCTGGGCCTAGGCTGATTTCACAGACAGAAGGTGAATTGAAAAGGATGCCAGAAACACGCATAAATTTTCTGGTGTCTTTGTTAAGCTTTGTCTTCCCAGGAACAGAAACTGCTGAGAACTTGCCCTGGGTCAAGATGAAGAAAAAAACCTCTTCTTAAACATTGAATGCTGTGATGATATTGTAACCTAGTTGTCACCTAGGGGTGGATGGCCTTTGTGTTTTGTGACTGACCAAATGAATGTACTTTGTTTATGATTGGAAACTCATCACCAAATGAGACTACCCAGGGGTATAGTACTTTGACTTTTGTAATTTGTGCTTGAACTGAGCACTTACTAAATGATTGAGTTACCCTATATTTTGAATTCCTCTTTTCTGTGAATATTTTGCCTTCACCTCTTACTGAATAAATGGGGAGTGACTATGCTCATAATCCAAACCTTAGAAGTTACTTGTGCTTGGCATTACAGACAGAGACACAGACAGATAGACACACACACACACACACACACACACACACACACACACACAAAAGCACACAGAGACAGAGAAACTGAGGGAATAGCCAGTTAGTAATCAAACAGTGAATAGGAATGAGATGAACTTCCTCATAAAAGAGGATACAGTAGAATGAACTAGAAATTATACTTCGATGACATAATGTTACAAAAAACACACTTAAAGAAAAAGAAAGGCTGGTGAAATAAGGGGCTAGAGCAGAATTGATTATGCTTCATTTAATCATAAAATGCATGGACAAATAGTGATCACAAACAAAGCAAATGAAAATAAAAACAGATATAAGGCAATGATATAGAGTCCACCTAGTATTAGAATATGGGCTAGGGTTTTGGAATAGTTAGGTGGAGGTTATCACATTGTATTTAAAATAATGATTGATTAATTAATGACTCATTAATTGAGTGGCTATTATGTATGAATGCCTAGAAGATGGAGACATATGGATAAGTAGTAGAGAAATAAAGGGTATATGGGTTTCTGTGACTAAAGAAGGTAAATAGAAATCATATCTTGAAGTTGTCAGGGCAAACAAGCAGAAATAGGGATTCAAGTTTAACGAAAACTATTTGATGCAACAAGATTTAGATTGGGAATGTGGGTATAAGAAATTGTCAAGTAAAATATATAATTCAGTAAGTTTTTCAATTAATTAATTAGCTTCTATTTCACTCTATTCATATGTATTTCAAATTTATATTGAATGTTTAAAGGCATAATTATCTTTTCATATTTGACTTTCTGAACTCTATCTGATTTATTGTCACCTCGTATGAAACCATGTGTGCACCAGTAATGTTATTTTGTTCTCCTTAAACAATGGTTGGCAAAAAATTTTGTAAAGGGTCACGTGGTGAATATGTTAAGCTTTGCAGACCAAAGGCAAATATGCTATGTGATATGATATGATATAATAAATTATAATATTATGCATGTCATATAATATAATGTCATGTTATAACATGACATTACATAGCATACTATAATGTAACATATTTTGATAGTATACAATCTTATAATAACAAAATATTAACTTTTATATAATCATAATGGTAGATTTATATGTATATATATATATATAAATGAGAATAAAAGAAGTCTTTTGAAGTGGTTAGTATTTCATTTAATTTGGAGTCCAAAGTTAATGTTTTCTATTATCAAAATCAAGAACACAGTTCAGGTTATATTAATTGTACTGAGACTTTATGTATTTCAAATATGATTAATTTTCAGATAGATATGGCCAAAAATTTGTATCAATTAAAAAACTTATGGTCTTAAAGAAACCAAAAGGCTCATAATCTTAAATAAGTTTACTTTCTAGGAATACATTTCTTAGGCTGCTAAAATCAAGCACAATTTAATTAACTCACCATAAGTAGGGCTTTCCATACTTGTGTAGCACTTGAGCCACTCAGAAACTTTAGTGGCAGATTCAATTTCAGATTTTAACTTGTGTCAGGAAATTCTGGAGTGATAAAGATTATATTTTGATTTTTTTTCATTGTTCTATTTTTTCTTGTGAGTAGATAATATTTTGATGAGTATTTTGGCTGAAAATGTTGATGTGTCATATTCTTTGGGCATAGTTAACAAAATTCTTTGCCATTAAATTTGATAACAGAACAATTTAAATTCCGCTCTGCCTTAAAACTACAACCATTAAAATCCAAGTGGATAGGACCAAGATGGTAGAGAGAAACCAGGAATAGGCCTGAGCTCTCCCCAGTTTTCCTCAGAAACAAGATTAAATCAAGCCTTTAAATGAGTTCTGTATCAAAAGAATCCAAGAAAAGAAAGATGGAAAAGATTTTCTGGGATAAGATAACTTATAAGGACTGCAGGAAAGTTATTTATCTTGATTGGGTAAAAGGCAAACACAGCCCACCTCATAGAGAATCTGGTCAAGCCAGTGGGAGGTACTTAGCTACAGCAACAAATAGCAGACAAGGTCACTTGGTCCTGGCTCAGCAAGCCATCATTGAGGCTTCCTGCCCAATTGTAGAAGGCAAACTATATGCCCTGTCTGAAAACCTGATTAGGCTGAGCCACTCCCAGCATTGTGAACAAGTAGCAAGAACCTGAGTCCCAGGTATGAAAAGCCAGTGAAGAGGCCCGTTGCTACCAGTATAAGGAGCTTGGGATAGTATACCTTATGTCCCAGGGGGAGAGTTCAACTTTTAAAATTATGAGATTGGCTGAAAAATGAGAAAGAAACAGAAAAGGACCCTGACCATAGAAACATATTATGTGGAAGGAAAGATCAAAACTCCAACACAGAAGAGGACTACACCAAATGTCTACATGTGAAGCCTCAAATGGGGAATATGAATTTCTTCAAGGCAAAAATGCATGGTTGGAATAACTAAAAAAGGATCTTGAAACTCAAGTAAGAGAGGTAGAAAAAGATATAGAAAACAAAAATAAGAGATATGAAGGAGAATTATGGAAAAAAAAGGCAAGAACTTGGAAAATGAAGCACAAAAATTGCCTGAATTGAAAAGCTCCTTAAGAAATAGAATTGACTATGTTACTGATACCTAAACCAAGAAAAGCCAAAATGGAGAAAGAAAATTATAGTAAAGTATCCCTAATAAATATAGGTACAGAATTTTTAATAAGATATTAGCGAAGATATTGCAGCAACTTATCACTAGAATAAGACACTATGAACAGTTAGGATTTAAACCAGCAATGCAGGACTGGTTCAGTATTCACCAAAAAATAAATAAATGAATAAATAAATAAATATCAGCATAATAAACCAAATGAACAACCAAACTAACATAACACAAATGATTACCTCAATAGATACAGAAAAGGCTTTTAACAAAATACAACACTCATTCCTATTAAAAACACTGGAGAGCATAGGAAAAATGGAGTCTTACTTAAAATATGTATTATCTACCTAAAAAAATCAGCAAGCATTACCCGTAATGGGGATAAGCTAAAAGGATTTCCAATTCAGATCAGGGGTGAAACAAGGATGTCCATGATTTCCACTGTTATTCAATATGGTACTAGAAGCATTAGCTTTAGAAAAAAAATCAAAGGAATTAGAATTGTCAAAGAAGAAACAAAGCTATGTCTTTGCAGATGATATGATGATATATTTAAAGAATCCTAGAGAATCAAGTTAAATTTGCTTACATAATATAAAACTTTGGCAGAGTGGCAGGATAGAAAATAAAGCTACATAAATTATGAGTGTTTCTACACATGACTAACAAAGAGCAACAGCAAAAGATGAAAAGAGAAATTCAATTTAAAGTTATTGTAGACATTATAAAACATTTGACAGTCTATCTGTCCAAACAAAAGCAGGAACTATACGAACACAACTACAAAACACTTCTCACAAAAATAAAGTCAGATCTAAATAAATGGGGGGGGGGATCAGTTGGTCAAGTATCCTGAGATAATAAAATAATAATGATTATTTAAGCTAAATTAATTTACATATACAGTGCCATACAACTTAAATGACCAAAAAATAACTCCTTAAAAATTACAACAGGCCAATGGAAGCTAATGTCTCTATGAGATATCAAGAACCAATCAAACAAAAAATAAAAAATAGAAGAAAATATGCATTGCCTCATTGAAAAAGCAACTGACCTGGAAAATGGATTTAGAGGTGATAACCTGACAAATATTCGACTGCCTGAAAGTCATGTTAAATAAAAGGAAAAAAAGAAGACCCTGGACAGCATTTTTCAAGTAATTATCAAGGAAAACTTTCCTGATATCCTAGAATCAGAGGGTAAAATAATCACATTATAAGAATTCACTTATTGGGGCGGCCAGGTTGTACAGCAAGTAAGAGCACCAGCTCCAATGTCAGGATGACCTGGGGATCAAATCCGGGCTCAAATATTCAGCACCACACCCAGAAATAACTGGCTGTGTAACCTTGAGCAAGTTACTTAACCCCTATTGCTTTAAAAAAACAAAAAGAATCCACTTATAACCTCCTGAAAGACATTAAAAAAATAAAAACTTTAAGGAATATTGTAGCCAGATTCCAGAATTATCAAGTCAAGGAAAAAATGGTGCAAGCAGCCAAAAAGAAATGATTCAAATATCAAAGAGCCACAGTTTGGATTTTACAGGTCTTGGCAGCTTCTATTTTAATGGATCACAGGACATGGAATATGATATTCCAGAAGGCCAAGGATCTTGAATTACATCCAAGAATCAACTACTCAACAAAACTGAGCACAATATTTCAAGCAAAAAGATGGACTTTCAATGAAATAGTTGACTTTCAAACATTTCTTGATGACAAGACCAGAGCTTAACAGATAACCCACTCTTTGAATACAAGAGGAAAAGAGGCAGTAAAAGGAAAAGAAGAAAAAAAATGTTATTCAATAAGATTTAAACTGTTTTTCAATACATGGGGAGATGATACTTGTAACTATTGAAAAATGTATCTGGGGGGAGGAAACCAAGATGGTGGAATAAAAGCAGGAACATAACTGCACTCATCCCCAATTACCATGAAAAACCTGTAAAAATACTCTAAACAAATTTTAGAGGTAAAGAACACACAGAATGAAATATATCTCCACTTGAGGACAACCTGACAAATTGAAAGAAAGGGTCTATCACAACAGTCTGGGAGCAGAATGCAGTCCCACATGGGCCTGCTCAGGCACAGACCAGCAACACAGATTGACTGGAGCAGACTTCAGGGGGTAGAATTACTGACAGCTGCAGTCATTTCCAGACTTCTCAAACCATAAATGCCAAAAACAAAGTAAAAGTCGTTGGGGAAACTGTTGCAATGGGGTGACAGAAGAGCATGGTCTGGCACCTACCCCTGGGGTGTTGGAGGTAGCTGTGGCTACTTCCAGTGCTCCAGGCCCAGGGATGGTGGAGGAATCAAGAGAATGAACAGAGGGCAATTGCAGGAATCTCTCTGGTGCTGCTGAAAAAGGATTCTCTTGCTTTGCCATGCTTGGCTGTGGATCACAATCTTGGGCTGAGGGGGAGTGATGGTGTGACAGAGGTTGTTGGGGCTGTGGACAGGGTATCCTGCTCAGAGTTCTGAGGCAGGTGCTTAGAAGAATCTCTGACAACAGCTGCGAAAAAGCCCAGAAATTTGGGATACAGCAATCCTCACTCTGGAGTAGAGATCTACTGTGGCAAAAAGTTCAAAAGTTAAGAATTTGCATGGCAAGATGAGTAAACAGAAGAAGAAAAATCATTCTATAGAATATTTTTGGTGATAAAAAAGATCAAAAAAGAATCAGAAGAAGACAACCAAGTCAAAACTCCCACATCAAAACAACTTCAAGAAAAATATGAATTGGGGGCAGTACCAAGATGGTGGCATAGAAGCAGGAACACTCCCTGCACTCCTCCCATAACCACATCAAAAACCTATAAAAAAAATAAATCTAGAGCTACAGAATGCACAGAGAAAAACTTATCCAGATACACCTAAGCTGGCAGGTTTAGCCTGAGGTCATCTCTGACCCTGGAGCGGAATTTAGGAGAGTGAATCACCAGCAGCTGTGGCAATTTCCAGATTTATCAACACAAAAACACCAAAGACAAAGTGAGAGGTCAGTGGACATTGGGAAGAGGGGGTCTGGGAGTGTGGTCTGGCCTTTGACCCTGGAAGGGAGAAAGAGGTGAGGCGCAGCAGCCACCACTGCATGGCTGATTCAGAGTTCTTGGCCTGCAGATTGTAGGGGGACCAAGAGACCAGACTGAGGGGTAATCACTCTTGTTTTAGCCTGCTTGGATCTGGATTGCTGTCTAGGGTGGAGATCCTGGGGAGGGTGACCAGGTGCCAGAGTGGGTGGTGGCCTCAGAGAGGGCACCCAACTAATAGCTCCAGCAGCTATGAAAAACCCAGAAATTTGGGACAACACTCTCCTCTCTGCAAGCACTGTTCTACTGTGGCAAAAAAGCTTAAAAGTCAAATAATTGAGTGTCAAAATGAGCAAGCAAAGGAAGCACAGAAATCTGACCTTGGATTCCTTTTTTGAGGACAAAAAAGATCAAAGCATGGAAAAGGAGGAAGACAATGAAGTCAGAATTCCTGTACCAAAAGTGTCCAAGGAAAATATGTATTTGTTACAGGCCAAAGAGGAGCTTAAGAAGGATTTTGAAAACCAAATAAGAGAAGTGGATGAAAAATTGGGAAGAGAAATGAGAATGATGCAAGAAAATCATGAAGATTGAGTCAACAACCTGACTGAAGAAAATAATACCTTAAAAATTAGTCTAATTCAAATGGCAAAAGAGCCCCAGAAAGCCAATGGGGAGAAGAATGCCTTAATAAGGTGAATTTTTGAGATGGTCTCAAATGTTCACTGAAGAGAATCATTCCTTCAGAATAAGATTGGAGCAAATGGAAGGTAGTGACTTTATGAGAAATCAAGATACTATTAAACAGATCTGAACAAATGAAAAAAAATAGAAGGCAATGTGAAATATCTCATTGGGAAAACTACTTAGAAAATAGATCCAGAAGAAATAATTTTAAAATTACTGGACTACATGAAATCCAAGATCAAAAAAAGAGCCTAGAAATCATCCTTCAAGAGATTCTCAAGGAAAATTCCCTTATGTTTTAGAACCACAGCGCAAAAGAATTTGAAAGAATCCATTGATCACCTCTTGAAAAAGATCCCAAAAAGAAAACTCCTAAGAATATTATAGCCAGATTCCAGAGTTCCCAGATCAAGGAGGAAATATTACAAGCGGCCAAGAAGAAACAATAAGAATATTGTAGAAACTCAATGAGTATATAACACAGGATCTGACAGCTTCTTCATTGTGGGATTGATGGGCTTGGAATATGATATTCCATATGTCAAAGGAGCTAGGATTAAAACCAAGAATCTCCTAACCAGCATAACTGAGTATCATGCTTCAGGGGAATATATGATCATTGAATGACATAGAGGACTTTCAAGCATTCTTGATGAAAATATCAAAGCTGAGTAAAAAAATATGACATTCAGATACAAGAAGCAAGAGAAGCATGAGAAGGTAAATAGGAAAAAGAAATCATAAGTAACCTATCAAAGATAAGGTATTTTCATGATAATTGTAACTTATGAAACTTTTCTCAGTATGAGAACAGTTGAAGGGAATATAAATGGATATGCATACACACACACATATATGACTCCACACACACACACACACATATATATATATATGTCTATATAGTAGTGTATATGGGCATATGAATACATTTGTAAGTGTGAGTATATATTTGTACAGGTATAAATAGACAGAGAGCATAGGACCAATTAAGTAGGAAGGGATGATACTTAAAGGTGAAATTGAAAGGTGAGAGAGGATTATAAAGAGAAGAGATGGGGAGAGAAAGAATGGGGTAAATCATCTCATATAGAAGAGGCAAGGGGAAACTGTTACAATGGAGGGGAAGTACAGGAAAGCAAAAGAGAATGGGTTCACCTTACTCTGATTAAATTTTGCTTAGGGAGGGAGTGACATAGTATAGTATATATAGTATAGACATAAATAGAGAATCTTACCCTACAGGAGAGTAGGGTGGAAGGGGATGAGAGGGGGTATGATGGAGGGGAAGGAAGTTTGGGGGGAGGGAAGTTAGAAGCAAACACTTTTGAAAAGGGACAGGGTCAAAGTAGAGAATAGAACAAGTGGGAAGTGGGATAGGATGCAGAGAAATAAAGTCAGTCTTTCACAATATATCCACTATGGAAAATGATTTTTGCAGCTACACATGTACAACCTATATTGAATTTCCCATCTTTCCAGTAAGGGTGGGTAATTAGGAAGGAAGGGAAACATACTGGAATTCAAAATTTTTAAATCAAAAGTTTAAAAACATGTATTATTATTATTTCTTTTTACATACAACTGGGAAATAAGATATACAGGCACAGGGGTAAAGAGATCCATCTTGCCCTACTGGAAAGTCAGATGGGGAGTATATAGGAGACAGCAGATTGGGGGAGGCAGTATACAGTGGGATTGCTGTTTAGAGGTGGTGGGTAGGTGAAAGTTGAGGAGAAAATTTGTAATTTAATATCTTGTGGAAATGAATGATGTAAACTAAAAATAAAAATAAAATTTAATTTTAAAAAAGAAAAATATGGATTTATATCAGGTCATGGAGGAGCTCAAGAAGGATTTTGAAAATCAAGTAACTGAAATAGTAGAAAAATTGGGAAGAGAAATGAGTGTTGCAAGAAAATAATGAAAAATGAGACAGCAGCTTTGTAAAGGAGATTTCAAATATACTGAAGAAAATAACTACTTAAAAATAGACTAATTCAAATGGCAAAAGAGGTACAAAAATTCAATGAAGATAATTCCTTAAAAAGCAAGACTGGCCAGATGGAAAATGAGCTTCAAGAATTTACTGAAGAAACTAATTCTTTCAAAGTTAGATTGGAGCAAATAGAAGCTAATGACTTAATGAGAAATAAAGATATTACAAAATAGATACAAAAGTAAAAAAAAATGTATAGGCAATGTGACATATGTCATTGAAAAAAATGCTGACTGGAAAACAGATCCAGGAGAGATAATTTAAAAATTATTGGACTACCTGAAAGTCATGACTAAACAAAGAGGGTAGACATCATCCTTCTGGAAATTATCAGGGAAATGTGCCCTGAAAATCTTGAACCAGAGCATAAAATAGAATTTGAAAGAATTCACCAATCACCTCTTCAAAATAATCCCATAAAGAACACTCCTAAGGATATTATAGCCAAATTCCAGAGTTCCCAGGTCAAGGCAAAAGTTACAAGGAGTTTGCAAGAAATAATTTGAGTATTGTGCAAACACAATCAGGATAACCCAATATCAAGCAGCTTCTATATTGAGGCTTCTAAGGGCTTGAAATATGATATTCCAGAGGTCAAAGGTACTAGGATTAAAACCAAGAATCACCTACCCACCAAAACTGAGTACACTACTTCAGGAGAAAATATGAAAGATAAATGAAATAGAGGTCTTTTAAGTATTCTTGATGAAAAAACAGGAGCTGAATAAAAAATTTGACTTTCAAATACCAGAAGCAAGAGAAGCATGAGAAGGTATCCAGGAAAGAGAAATAATAAGGAACTTATTAAATTTGAAGTGTTTACATGCCTATATGGAAAGACAGCATTTATAACTCATGAGATTTTTCTCAGTATGACAATAGTTGAAGGGAATGCATACATATATAGAGAGAGATATAAATATATAGATATTTATCTATATTCCAAATAGATATCTAGATAGGTATAGATAGATGGATAGCTGTAGACATAGATATAAATATACATACATATATTTATATGCATAGGTGGGTATATGTGTGTGTATACACACACACACATATATATGTATATACAAATATGTGTGTACATGTATACGTAGACAGAGGGCACAGGATGAGTTGAACATGAAAGGATGATATCTAAAAAATAAAATTAAGATGTGAAAGAGGAATATATTAGGAGAAGGAGAAAGAGAGAGATAAAATATGGTAGATTATCTCACATAAAAGAGGCAAGAGAAAGCTGTTACATTGAAAAGGAAGAGCAGGGAGGTGAAAAGCAATGAGTCAATTTTACTCTCTTTAGATTTGGCTTAAAGAGGGAATTACATGCCCACTCAAGTGAGTATCTTATCCTACAGGAAAGTGAGGGGGAGGGAATAAGAGGGATGCATGATAGAAGGAAGGGCAGATTGTGGGTAGGGATATTCAGAAGCAAACACTTTTGAAAAGAGACAGGGTCAAAGGACAAAATAGAATAAGTGGGGGTGTGGATGTGATAGGATGGAAGGAATTATAGTCTTTTACACCATGACTACTAAGGTAATGTTTTGCATAACTATACCTGTATAACCTATATTGAATTGCTTGTCTTCCCAGTGGTGGTGGGGGAGGAGGAAAGAAGGGAAAGAATCTGGAACACAAAGTTTTAAAAACTAATATAAAAAAAATTGCTGTTGCATACAACCAGGAAATAAGATATACAGGCAATGGGGTAGAGAAATCCATCTTGCCTTATAAAAAAGTAAGGGAGAAGTGGGCAAGGAAAAGGATAGGAGTGGGCAGTATATGAGAGGGAAAACTTGGGTAAAGAGTAATCAGCATGCTTGCCATCTTGGGGTGTGGGCTATGGGAGAGATGGTGAGAGAATTTGGAACTCAAAATCTTGTGGAAATGAATGTTGAAAAGTAAAAATAAAGAAATAAATTCTGAAGAAAAAAGAAAAAAAATGTATCTCTACTAGGGCAATTATTAGATGTATACATAGAGAGAGGGTACGTGTATGAGTTGACTTTGATATAATGGTATAAAAAATGGGTGAAAAGGGAGGTTGTCCTGGTAGAAGAGGAAAGGGAAAGGGAGAATAAAGTAAATTATATTACACGTAGTGGAACAAAATATCTACTAGAGTAGAGGGAAGGAAGAAAAGGCATAAGCATTGTTCAAATCTTACTCTCATCAGATTTGGCTCAAAGATGAAATAATATACCCACTTAGGTATAGAAATTTATCTTTTTCTATAGGGACATATGAGGGATAAGGGAAAAGAGAAGGGAAAGAGGGTGGCAACAGAAGATAGTGCAAAAGTAGGAGGGAAAAGGGGGAAAGAAAAGTGGTGGGTGTGAAGAAAGGAAGGGCAGGTGGAGATAGGTTTTGGTCAGAAACAAAACTTTGGTGAGGAGAGACAGGGTCAAAGAAGAAAGAAAATTATAAACATGGAGAAAAATAGAATAGAAGGAAATACAAACTTAGGATTCATAATTGGGAATGAGAATGGGATAAACTCCTCTGCAAAATGGGAGGGGATGGCAGGGTGGATTAAAATGCAAAATCCTACCATATTTTGTTTAAAAGAAACACATTTGAAGCAGAGTCAAACACAAGCTAAAGGAAAAATGTAGGAAGAGACTCTCTTATGGTTCAGGTGATATTTAAGGAAAAAAGGGGAGTGGGGTAGGTAACAAACCTGATGTTAGACAAAGCATAAACAAAAATAAATCTAACCAGAATATGTAAGGAAGGAAACTATATCTTGCTAAAAAAAAAAGTACCATTGACATTGAATAAACATCAATACTAAACATATTTGAACCAAGTGGCATAGCATCCAGATTATTAGAAGAGATGTGAGTTACAGGAAAATAATAGATTGCAAAAATATATTTCTGCAGGACCTCAACCTTCCCCTCTCAGTAATAGATAAATATGATTACAAAATAAATGAGAAAGACATTAAAGAGGTGAATAGAATCTTGGAAAAGTTAAATATGATAGACCTCTGGAGAAAATTGAATGAAGGTAGAAAGGAATATATCTTTTTCTCAGTTTCACATGGCACCTACACAAAAATTGACCACACATTACGGCAATTGACTAGATGTTTGAGAATGAGACCTTTATTAGAGAAACTTGCTTCAAAATATTTTTCACAGTTACTATTGCTAACTGTATTTCCCTTCATCCCCATTTATTCTATTCTCTCTCTCCTTTCATCCACTCCCTCCTCTAAAGTGCTTTGGTTATGACTACCCCCTCTCCCAATCTGCCCTCCCTTCTATCACTGTGCCCTCCATTCTCTTACCCCCTTCCTCTCATACCTTCCTGTAAGGTAAAATATATTTTATACCCAATAAAATGTATAAATTATTCCCTCTTTCCAGTGAATTCTGAGAGTAAGCTTCACTCTCACCCTTTATCTCTCCCTTCTTCCCCTCTATTGTAAAAGCTTTTTTCTTGTCTCTTTTATGTGAGATGATTTACCCAATTCTACCTCTCTTTTCCTCTTTCTCTTAATACCTTCATCAATTACCTCTTAATTTTGTTTTTTATATATTATTCCTTCATATTAAACTCACATTTGTGCTATCTGACTATATATACTCCTAACTGACCTAATAATGAGAAAAAAATGTTATGAGTTAAAAAAACATTGTCTTCCAAGGTCAGAATGTAAACAATTTAATTTTGTTAAGTCCCTTGTGATTTCCCTTTCTTTTTTTTCTTTTAATGCTTCTTTTCATGTTTGTATTTGCAAGCCAAATTTTCAATTTTGCTCCAGTTTTTCATCAAGAATGTTTGAAAATCCTCCATCTCATTAAATATACATTTTTCCTCCTAGGGAATATACTCAGTTTTGTTGAGTAGGTGATTCTTTATTGTTATTCTAGCTCATTTGCCCTCTGGAATGTCATATTCCAAGATCTCTGGCCTTTTAATGTAGAAATTGCTAAATCTTGTGTTATCATGGCTGTGGGTCTACCATACTTGAATTGTTTCTGGTTGCTTGCAATATTCTCTCCCTGAACTAGAAATTCTAGAATTTGGCTATAGTATTTTTAGAAGTTTTTATTTTGGTATCTCTTTCAGGAAGTAATTGGTACACTCTTTCAATTTCTATTTTAACCTCTGGTTCCAGAATATTGGGACCAGTTTTCCTTAATAACTTCTTGAAAGATGATATCCATGCTCTTTTTTTATCATAGTTTTCAGGAACTCTAATAATTTTTAAAATTATCCATTTTCCAAGTCAGTTATTTTTCCAATAAGATTTTTCACATTGTTTTCTACTTTAAAAAATATTTTAGACTCAAACATCAGAACACAAATACAGAATAGGAAAGAAAAAGAAAACCATATTGTAAACTTAAATATTGGAACTTAAATACAAAGTAATAAGGAAACAAAAAGCATGTCATGTGCATAGTACAGCATGAGAGAATTCAAAATATGCAACAATAAAGTTTCATTGAAATGAATTGAAAAGAAAGCCTGTATGATAAATACTAAATGTTTTGTTAAGAGCTGTCCATCATTTCTTTGCTTCCTTGTATGTTTTCTTCTTTTCTGTGTATTTTTGCTTCATTATTTTTTCCCTCCTCCCCCAAAGGCTACAGTTGAGTCAATATATTAATCTATAGCTATAGATATATGAATACACATATACATATATATAAACAAATATAGACATATACTTTCCCCAAACTATTCTACTCCTGATCTTTGTTTTTGTTTGTGCTCATCTCTTTTTTCCTAACCCTCCTGCCTCTTCTATTTTACTTCCACCCACTACCTTACCCTCCTATTACTTGCCTACCCCCTTCAAGGTTCCCTCCCCTATCCTCCCATTCCCATAAATCTAAACACCTTTTCAAATCCCCTTGTAACCTATTACCTCACCCACTGCTCTAAATATCCATCCCTTGTTGTCTTCCCCCTCTCTATCCCTACAGTTTTGTTTCTTACAATTTTAGAAGACTTGTATGCTCTCTCTATATATGTATTGTTTGATCTTAAACCTGATGAAAGTAGGCAACCCAAACTAGCAGCCTTCCTCCCCTATTTAATTCCTCTGCATCAATTCTTCCTCCTGCAATTCATTTGGATTAAATAATTACTCTTTTCAACTGTTCCTAAATGATTTTACTTTTTAAATTCATGTCATACTCAGGTTTACCTCAATCTTTCTTGTGAGCTACACAATTATTAAAAAGAATGTCAGACATACATTTTACATGTAAAAAAATAGATGGTCTGTCTTTATTAAATCCCTTGTAAACAATCCCTTGTGTGTACCTTGTGTTTCTCTTGGCTCTTGCATGTCAAATCTTCTATTAAGTTCATATTTTGTTTTGTTTTGTTTTGTTTTTTTCTTAACAAAGTCTTGAGAGTCTGAAAGTTCATGAAATGTCTTTTTTTCAAGGATTATCCTTAGCTTTTCTGGGTATGATATTTTCAGCTAGAACCACAGTTCTTTTACCCTTTGATATAGAGCATTCCAAGAACTAAGTTCATTTAATGTCCCTAATGCTGTCTTGTGTGATTCTTATTGCAGCACTGTCATATTTAAATTCTTTTATTCTTGTCGTTTTTTTTTTTAATATTTTGTCCTTCAGCTGGGGTTTTGGAATTGGATTAGAATATCACTAATTTTTCCTTATATGATCTCTTTTAGGTGGTGATTGATGGATTATTTTTCTATATTTTCCTCCTCCCACCCCCAGCTCCCCATTCTAATGCTTCAGGACAGTTTTCTTTAATTATTTCTTGTATTATTGTTTTGAGATTCATTTTTATCATAACTTTTAGTCTGATTATTTTTATGTTTTTGTCCTTTTTTATAAGATGTTTCACATTCTGTTCTATTTTTTCACTTCAAAATACTATTCATATTTTGTTTAATTATTTCTTGATCTCATAATTTCAAAGGCTTTGCCTTGCTCAATTCTAATTTTCAATGTTTCATTTTCTTCCTTAAGACTCTAGATCTCCTTTTTCAATTGGTTCTCTTTCCATTTATAATCTTTATGTTTTTCTTTGATTATTCTTTCTAGTAAGTGTTAAGTATCTGAGGTTGGATTTTAACTAAGGTCCTCCTGATTTCAGGGCCTGTGCTCTATTCACTGTACCACCTAGCCTCCCCCAAAATCATTTTTAAAGATCTTCTATGGGGGCAGCTAGGTGGCACAGTGAATAGAGCAATGGCCCTAGAGTCAGAAGGACCTGAGTTAAAAATCTATCCTCAGACATTTAACACTTATTAACCATGTGACCTTAGGCAAGTCTCTTTATTCCAATGGCCCTGCTTTTCTCTCTCCAAAAAGAAAAAAAAAAGATATTCTATGGATTCTTTTGGGGGAAATAGACCATTTGATGTTAATCTTCATAGCTTTCATTACTTCAATATCCTCCTCTGAAAATGAACCATCTTGCCTATTCCTATGATAACTGTCTATGGTTGTATTCTTTCTCCTTTGCCTTTCCATTTTTTTTTTGTGGTAATTGCTTAATTTTTGTAATCATACCTAGCCTTGGAGTATGAAGGATTGTGCCTATTTCCCCAGACCTTCAGTTCTCCCCTCAAGCTTGAAACTAAAGCCAAACTTCCAACATCCTTTATGTGCCCACAGTCAGGGTCTTTCTGCCCCACTGTTCCTATACTCATCAGGTGAATGCTCTTTCCTTATCACCCCCACTGCTCTTTGCAGAACAGCTGATTCTTGCATTACTTGTAAGAAGAAATTCCCTGGATTTTTCCCATCTCATATGTCCAGGTCCTTTCACTATCTGGGATAATACTTCCCAAACTTACTAACCCCAGGCCTTGAAGCTTATTGTTTAAGTGGCTAGCCACTTGAGGTTAAAGCCAATCCCAGGCTGAATGAGTTAGTGCTTCACAGGGACAAAACCTCATCCTGGGATTTTCTTTTTGATCTCCAATTGTCCCAGGAAGACACCAGTTGTGCCTCTATTCTTATTTATTTTGAGATGTACTTTGTTTACCCTAAGGTATATTTTATCTCTTTTGTGGGGGAAAGTTGTGAGAGCTTGGAATTTGCTGACCTACTCCACCATCTTCCCAGAATCCTCTCTCTGTTTTTTCACTTTTGATTTTGTTTTACTTTTTCTTGATTTTTCTTGAAGTCAGTAACCTCCATTTTTTTCCATTCTAATTTTTAAGTAATTATTTTATTTAGTGAAATTTTGAACCTTTTTTTGTTTGTTCTATTCTGCTTTTTAAGGCATTCTCATCCTTGTCTTTCTGGACCTCTTTTACTAGTTAGCCTAGTATTTTTATTTTTTATGGTGTTATTTGCTTAAGTATTTTTTGTGTCTCTTTTACCAAGCTGTTGACTTATTTTTCATGATTTTCTTGCATCACTGTCATTTCTCTTCAAACTTTTTTCTCTACCTTTCATTTTATTTTCAAAATCCTTTTTGAGTTCTTCCACAGACCAAGACTAATTCATATATTTCTAGGACACTTTGGATGCAGCAGCTTTGACTTTGTTGTATTCTGAGTGTTTGATCTTACTTTTCACCATAGTAGCTTTCTATGTTGAGAGCCATTTTTTTCCCATTATTTGCTCATTTCCCCAGCCTATTACTGGACTTTTTACTCTTTTTTAAAGTAATGGTCACCTTTCCTGCCAACCTTCCAAAGTGTCTTGGGCTGGGAATTTGTTTCACTCCATATTTTGGGGCTTCTGCTGCTCTAGAATTTTTTTATAGACATTTTAAAGGTATCTGGAGGAGTTTTGGGGAGATCTCAGGTGAGTCCCTGCCTTTACTCTGCCACCTTGGTTCCACCTCCAGCTTGTTCAATTTCTTTTTCTGAAATTTAGTAATTAAAGTATCTTATTTCCTCTTTTGCTAATATGAGCAATTTATATTTTTACAAATATTCATCCATTTCACTTATATTTGTATACAGTTGGTGAAAACAGCTCATAATTATTGTTTTAATTTCCTCTTCATTGGTAGTGGATTCACTTATTTCTTTTTTGACATGGGCAATTCTGTTTTCCTCTTTCTTTTTTTTTTAAACCAAATTAGCCAGAGGTTTTTTTTAATCTATTTTATTGGGTTCTTCACAAGACCAGATCTTAATTTTATTTATTAGTTCAATAGTGTTCTTAATTTCAATTTTATTAATTACTCATTTAACTTTTCAAAATTTCTAATTTGGCATTAAATTGGGGATATTTAATTTGTTCTTTTTTCTAGCTTTTTTAGTTGCATGACAAATTCCTTGATTTCTTCTTTCTGTAGTTTATTCATGTAAGCATTTAAAGATAAAAATTTTCCCTAAGAACTACTTTGGCTGTATCATATATATTTTGCCATATTGTTTTTGTTGTCATTCTCTTTGTTGAAGTTACTGATTGTTTCTATGATTTGTTATTTGATTCACTCCTTCCTTTAGATTAGAATATTTAGTTTCCAATTATTTTTCAGTCTTTCCATGACCCTTTAACATATGTAATTTTATTGCATTATGATCTGAAAAGGTTACATTTAATATCTCTGTCTTTCTGTATTAGATTGTGAGTTGCCCTAGTAAAATGTGAGTTAAGAAAAAGATATATTCCTTTCTCTCTGCATAATCCCCACCTCCCCACCCCCAGCCAAGTCTCCCATCTAACTAACTTTCCTAAAATTCAATTTACCTCCTTATCTTCCTACTTTCTTTAATTTTGTGGTTAGATTTATCTAGTTCTTAGAAGGAGAGATTGAAATCCTACAATAGTATAGTTTTGCTATTTATTTCTGACCTATAACCCACTTAACTTCTCCTCTAATAATTTGTTTTTTATACCACTTGGTGCATATAGGTTTAGTATTGATATTAATTCATTGCCCATGGTAAATTTTAGCAAGATGTGGGTTCCTTCCTTATCTCTTCTAATTGGGCCTATTTTTGTTTTTACTTTGTCTGAGATCAGAATGGCTGCCCTTTGTGTGTTTTTGTTTTAACTTCAAGTGAAGCATAATATATTCTGCTGAAGCTTTTTACCTTTACTCTAAGTGTATCTCTCTGCTTCAGATGCACATCTTTTAAACAACCTATGGTAGCATTATGGCTTTGAATTGAGTCTGCTATCTACTTCCTTTTAAAGGGAGAGTTCATCTCTTTCACATTCACAGTTATGATGATTATTTTCTTACTTTTTTTAATTATATGATTTATTTTTAGTTTTCAATGTTCATTTCGACAAGATCTTGAATTCCAAATTTTCTCCCAATCTCTCCCCTCCCACCCACCCTAAGATATCATGCATACTTTTTTGTCACTTCTCCCAGTCTGCCCTCCTTTCCATCACCCCCACCTTATTCCCATTCCCTTTATTTTCTCATAGGGCAATGTAGATTTCTATACCCCATTACCTGTATATCTTATTTCCCAATTGCATGTAAAAAACAGTTTTTAAATTTTGTTTTTAAAATGTTGAGTTGCACATTCTCTCCCTTTTTCTGTCCCCAGCCACCCTCATTGAGAAGGTAAGTAATTCAGTATAGGTTATACATTTGTAGTTATGCAAAACACTTCCATAATAATCATGTAGTGAAAGACTAACATTTCCCTCCCTCCTAACCCACCCCATACATATTCAATTTTCTCCATTGACCATGTCCCTTTTCAAAGTTGTTTGCTTCTGACGACTCCCTCCCCCAACCTTCCCTCCCTTCAATCACCCCCCTCCCCCTATATTTACTTTCCTGTGTGAGTAAGGTATGCTATTGAGTGTTCAAATTATTCTCTCCTTAAGTCATATCTGATGAGAGTAAGGTTCACTCATTACCTCTCACTTACCTCTCTTCATCTCCATTGTGAAGTATTTTTCTTGCCTTTTTATGTGAGCTAATTTATCCCATTCTATCTCTCCATTTCTCATTCTCCTGATATATTCCTCTCTCACCCGTTAATTTTATTTTTAGATAT
>NW_027187359.1:18274663-18296743 GCF_028583685.1 Petaurus breviceps papuanus | reverse complement strand
ATCTATTATCTATCTATCTTCCTTCCCACTACTACTAATGTGAAAGGTCTCATGAGTTACAAATATCATCTTTCCGTGTAGGAATGTGAACATTCCAACTTTAATAATTTACTTATGATTCCTCTTTCCTGTTTCCCTTTTCATGCTTCTCTTGATTCTTGTATTTGAACATCAAATTTTCTATTCAACTCTGGTCTTTTCATCAAGAATGTTTGAACGTCCTCTATTTCATTGAATATCCACTTTTCCCATTAGGTATTGTACTTGATGTTGCTGGGTAGGTGATTCTTGGTTTTAATCCTAGCTCCTTTGACCTATGGAATATTATATTCCAAGTCCTTCCATTCCTTAATATAGAAGCTGCTAGAACTAAAGTAATGCTGATTCTATTTCCACAATACTTGAATTGATTCTTTCTGGCTCTTTGCAATATTTTCCTCTTGACCTGAGAACTCTAGAATTTGGTTATAAAATTATTAGGAGTTTTTCTTTTGGGGTCTCTGTATAGAAGCATTTGGTGGATTCTTTCAAATTCCATTTTACCCTCTGGTTCTAAAATATCGGGGTAGTTTTTCTTGATAATTTCCTGAGGGAGGATGTCTAGGATCTTTTTTTTAGCATGACTTTCAGGTATTCCACTAATTTTTAAATTATCTCTCCTGGATCTATTTTCCAGGTCAGTGGTTTTTCCAAAGAGATATTTTGCATTGTCTTCTATTTTGTTTTATCCCTTTGGTTCTGTTTTATAATTTAAAAAAAAATTCTCATGAATTCATTAGCTTCCATTTACTCCATTCTAATTTTAAAGGAATTATTAACTTCAGTGAGTTTTTGGCACTCTTTTTCCATTTGGCCAACTTTGCTTTTAAAGTATTCTTCTCCTCATTGGTTTTCAGCACCTCTTTTACATTTTGGGTTACTCTATTTTAAAGGTGTTATTTTCTTCAGCGTTTCTTGGGTCCCCTTTAGCAAGTTATGGATTCATTTTTCATGATTTTCTTTAATCCCTTTCATTTCTCTTCCCAATTTTTACTCTATTTCTCTTACTTGATTTTCAAAATCCTTTCAGAGCTCTTCCATCAATGTGACCAAATCATATTTTTTCTTGGAGGTTTTTGATGTGGGAATTCTGACTTTATTTTCTTCTTCTCTATGTATGTTTTGATATTCTTTGTCACCAAAGTAAGATTCTATAGTCTGAGCTTTTTCACACTGTTTACTCATCTTCCCAGCCAAATATCGAATTTCTCACTCTTTGTAAAGGTAGGACTCTGTTTCCAATGGTGGTGGGTGTACTTTCCCAGGATTCAAGGATTTTGTAAAGCTGTGTTCAGCAAAACTTCTAGGGATCTGTACATTTTCAGCTTTTCCAACATGGTATTTTCAAAGTAGAGGTGTTCACTCCTGTCCTGGACTGTGCTATGCTCTATGAGTCACCCCAGGCACTCTTTTGTGCATAGGAACTGTGAAAAGGATTCCCTCTCTACCACTGTTATAAGAACCACCATACTAGTGCTATTTCCCAACCCCAGGACAGTCACCTAGGACTGCAACCCAGAAACATAGGACAAAGAAAGAGAATCCTCCCTCAGTGGCAGCAAAGAGATCCCCGCATTTGCCTTATGATCAACTCTTCAATCCCTACACCATCTATGGCACCAGAGCTCTGGAAGCAGTCCCTGGTGCTGCTGCCATCACAGCCACCCACCACCACCTCAGCCACCCTAGAGCTAGGGATGGACAAGTCAGACTGCATTCCTCTTTCACCAAGGTTTTCTCACTGAACTTCTATGCTGTCCTTAGTGTCTGTGGGTTGAAAAGTCTGGAAACTGCCAAAGATGCCATTAATTCAGTTCCTTAAGGCCTGCACAGGCCCTGTCATTGCCAGCACAGCCCATGCTGATTGTGATATGCTCCCAGCCTTGTTTCATAGACTCTTCCTTGTTATTATACTCCAGACTATCTTGGGTTGAAAATGTGTTTCACTCTGCCATTTTTTGGTTTATTTAATAATAGAATTCTTTTAGAGTAAATTTTTACAGGTATTTGGAGGTTTTGGGGGGAGATCTCAAGCAAGTCCCTGCTTTTATTCTGCCATTGTAGCTCTGCCCCCTAGTTATGATTATTAATTGTGTTTCTTTCCATTCTATGTCTCCGCTGTTTATACTTTTCTTTTCCTTTTCACTCTTTCCCTCTTTATCAGAACTTTGCTTCTCAATACCTCTTTCCTCAGTTTTTCCTCTCTTCTATCAACCCACCTCCCTTTTATTTCCCCTTTCCCCTATTACTTCCTTATAAGAAAGATAGATTTACATAACGAAATGAATATGTATATTATTCCCATTTTTAGTCATATCTGATGAGAGTAATTTTGAAATGATGCTTGCCTCCATCCCTTTTCCCTTCTACTGTAGTATGTCTTTCTGCCTCTTTGTGTTATATAATTTAGCCTTTCTGCCTTCTCCTTTCCTTTTCTCCCACTACAATCCTTACAATTTGAACCCCTTGTTTAATTATTTTCTTTTTACCACATCAAAGTCAACTTATACCCACACTCTCTGTCTATGTATACATTTTTCTAAATGCCCTAATAGAGATATTTTTCAAGCATTTTTATATCAAATGATTTATTAACTGCTAATTACCTGTACATTTTCTTACCTGTACATCATTCATTTATGCAAGATTTTGAATTACAAATTTTCTCCCCATTTTTCCCCCTACACTCCCCCCCAAAAATAGCAATGCCACTGGATATCCACTCCTCCTAAACGCTCTCTTCCATGTCTTCTTGCTTACACCCTCCGACTTTCCAGTAGGGCATGGTTGATCTCTATGGCCCAGTGCCTGTATATCTTATTTCCCAGTTACATGTAAAATAATATTGATAATAGTGTATATATATATATATATATATATATATATATATATATGTGTGTGTGTGTATGAATATATATGTACACACATTTAATTTTAAAGCTTTGAATTCCAGATTCATTCCTATACTCCCTTGTCACCCACCCTTACTGGGAAGATAAGCAATTCAATATACATTGTACATCTGTAGCTATGCAAAACATTTTTATAGTGGATATATTGTAAAAGACTGATTATATTTCCCTCCATCCTATACCACTTCCGACTTTTTCTATTTCCTACTTTGATCCTGTCCCTTTTCAAAAGTGGGTGCTTCCAACTCCCCCCCCCAGCCTGCCTTACCTTCCATAATTCCCCCTTTCATACCCTTCCACCTACTACACTGTAGTGTGAGATATCCTATTTAGTGGTATGACATTTGCTCCCTAAGCCAAATTTGATGAGAATAAAGTGGACTCATTCCCTTTTGCCTTCCTCTTCTTCCCCACCATTGTAACCATTTTCCCTTGCCTCTTTTATATGAAATAGTTTACCTCATTCTGTCTCTCCCCATATCCTCTCATTATATTTGCCTCTAACCTCTTAATTTCACCTTTTAAGTATCATCCCTTCCTATTTGATCCATCCTGTGCCC
Source organism: Petaurus breviceps papuanus (assembly GCF_028583685.1). NCBI lineage: Eukaryota > Metazoa > Chordata > Mammalia > Diprotodontia > Petauridae > Petaurus > Petaurus breviceps. The sequence continues at coordinate 18,293,232 of NW_027187359.1, read as the reverse complement.
TCTATCTATGTATACCTATACACATATATACTGAAATTCACATTTGTATTCATACACCCATATACCCTTGTATATAGACATATGTGTGTATGCACACATTTATATTCCCTTCAATTATTCTCATACTGAGAAAAGTTTCATCAGTTAAAATAGTCATTTTTCCATGTAGGAATATAAATATTGCAACTTTAGTAAGTTCCTTATGATTTCTTTTAACTGTTTACCTTCTCATACTTATGTTGCTTCTTGTATCTGAAACTCAAATTTTCTCTTCAACTCTGTTTTTTTTTTCATCAATGTGTTTGAAAGTCCTTTATTCCACTGAATCCTCATATTTTCCCCTGAAACAAGATACTCAATTTGGCTGGGTAGGTGATTCTTGGTTTTAATCCCAGCTCCTTTGACCTCCAGAATATCATATTCCAAGCCCTTCAATTCCTCAGTGTAGAAGCTGCCAGATCCTGTGTTATCTGGATTGTGTTTCCACAATATTCAAATTGTTTCTTCCTGGCTGTTTGTAATTTTTCTCCTTTATCTGGGAACACTGGAACCTGGCTATAACATTCCTAGGAGTTTTATTTTGGGGATTTTTTCATGAAGTTATCATTGGACTCTTTCAACCTCTATTTTGTCCTGTGGTTGTAAAACATCAGGGCAATTCTCCTTGAGAATTTCTTGAAGGATGATTTCTAGGTTCTTTTTTTGATCATGGCTTTGAGGAAGTCCAATAATTTTGAAATTTGCTTTCCTAAATCTGTTTTCCAGGTCAGTGGTTTTTCCAAAGTAATATTTCACATTACCTTCTAATTTTTCATTTGTTTGGATCTGTTTAATAATATCTTGATTTCTCATAAATTCACTAGCTTCCGTTTGCTCCAATCTAATTCTGAAGGAATGATTTTCTTCTGTGAGCTTTTTAGAGTCTTCTTCCATCTGACAAATTTGTCTTTTTAAGGGATTGTTCTCCTCATTGCCTTTTTGAGCCTCTTTTGCCTTCTGAGTTAGTCTAATTTTTTTAATGTTTTATTTTCTCCAGTCTAGTTATTGACTCTCATTTCATAATTTTCTTTCATTGTTCTCATTTCTCTTCTAAATTTTTCATCCACTTCTCTTATTTGGTTTTCAAAATCCTTTTTAAGCTCCACTTTGGGCTGTAACCAGATCATATTTTTCTTAAAGCTTTTGGTGCATGAATTTTGACTTCATTTTCTTCCTCCTGTTCCAAAGCTTTCATCCTTTTTGTCCCCAAAATAGGTGTGTAAAGTTCAGTTGCTCTGCTTCCTTTTCTTCTTTTCCTTGCTCTTGTTGCCACTCAATTACTTGACTTTTGGCCTTTTTGCCACTGTAGGACTCTGCTACCAGACGGGGGGGCTTTGTTTCAAATTGCTGGGGTTTTCTCAGCTGCCAAAGGTATTAGTTGGGTGTCCTCTCTGAAGCCACTACAATCTCTGGCAAGCTGGTCATACACCCCAGGACCTCCACCCTAGACAGTGATCTAGATTAAAGCAGGTTAAAGCAAGAGTGGATACCCCTCAGACTTGTCCCTTTGTCCCCCTACAATCTGCAGACCAGGAGCTGAAGCTGCCACATGGCGATGGCTGCATGGCCACAGTGCCTCAGCAGCTTCTCCCTCCAAGGGATAAAATGCAACCATGCGCCCAGAGTACCAGATCCTAAAGTCCACATTGCACTGACTCTCACTTTGTCTTTAGCATCTATGGGTTGATAATTCTGGAAACCACCACAGTTGCTAGTGATATGAGGTCCCTCCATCCAGCAGGTGGTCAGGCCCACCTCTGGCTTACTCATTGCTGCGGTCAGCTCCCAGAGTGTTGTAGTGGCCACTCCCTGCTGGCCTGCCAGGCTGTCCTCAGTGGGAGGTTAGTTTCTCTGTGTCATTTTGTGCATTTTGTAGCTCCAAAGTTTGTTCAGTCATCTTTTACATGAATTGGGGGAGGTGGGAGCCAGAGACCTGCATAAGTCCTGTTTCTACTACACCATCTTGACTACCCCCACAAGGCCAGTTTTCAAGAGTTAAAAGTATTATCTTCCCACATCAGTATAGAAACAGCTTCATCTTATAGAATAACAGTTCCTTTTTTTCTTTCCTATTTATCTTTTTATAGTTCTCTTAAGTCTTGTATTTGAAGATAAAGTTTTCTGTTCAGCTCTGTTTGTTTCTTTGTTTCTTTCTATCAGCAATGACTAACAATCTCCTATTTTATTGAGTGTCTATCTTTTTACCTAAAAAATATGTTAATTTTGCTGAGTAGTTGATTCTTGCTTGCAATCCAAGTTCTTTTGTCATCAGGAATACCATATTCTAAGCCTTCCAATCCTTCAGCAAAGACATTTCTATATCCTGTGTCATCTTAACTGTGGTTCCATGATATTACAACTGTTCCTTTCTGGCTGATTGCAGTATTTTCTCCTTGAACTGATAATTCTGGGATTTACCTACAATATTTTTTTTGGAAATTTTGTTTTGGAGTCTCTTTCAGGAGGTAATCAGAGGATTCTCTCAATGCTTATTTTACCTTCTGTTTCTAGGGATATCAGGAGAGATTTCTGATAATTTCTTGAAAGTTGCTGTTGTCTTTCAAGTATTCTAATAGTTCTTAAATTATTTCTCCTGAATCTATTTTCCAGGATATTTTTTCCAATGTTACATTTTTTACTTTTTCTTCTCTTTTTCCATTCGTTTGATTTTGTTGCCCTGATTCTTGATGTCTCATAGAGTCTTTAGCTTCAATATATCCTATTCTAATTTTTAAGAAATTATTTCACTTAATTAACATCTGTACCTTCTTTTCCATTTGATCAATTCTACTTTTTGAGGAGTCGTTTTCTTCACTGAGTGTCTGCCCTACTTCCATTTAGTCAATGTGTTTTTTTCAAGGAATTGTTTTCTTTAGTCACTGTTTTTCCTTCCTTTTCCTAGCTGTTGACTGTCTCTTGCATGCCTCTCATTTCTTTTCTCAATTTTTCTTCTACCACTCTGATTTGATGTTTAAAATCCTTCTTGACATCTTCCAAAAAGGTGTTTTTCAGGGCTTGAGACCAATTATTACTCCTCTTTGAGGTTTTGGATGTTGACAATGTTGTCCTCTTCTGAGTTTGTGTTTTGATCCTCCCTGTCACCATGGTAACTATGGACATTGTTTATTTTTGCTTCTTTCTCATCATGTTTTCTATTTCATGGATTTTAACTTTGAACTTTTCTAATGGAACACAGGTGGCACAGTCCCAAGCTTCTTTTATTGGGGGCTAGGGGCTGGTCACTGGCTTTGTGTGATGGGTCCATAGATGCTGGCAGCTGTAGGCTGTAGGGGTCTGGAAGCTTGTCTGGTGCTAAGCTTGTGAACCTAGTGGTAGTGTCCGGCATGTGCTGAATTCAGGTAGAATTTTTCTGCATTTTCCCATGACTACACTGAAGCATGTGTAGGTCTGTCTCCTAGAAAATGCCTGTTTGCCCCGGACTGCACTGAAGCACCTGGAGGTTAGTCAGTTGCAAGATGAATGGCTACCCTGGGCTGTGCTGAAATATATGAAATTTCAATTACTGGAGTACGCCTGCCCACAAAGGGCTGTGCTAAAACATATGGTGGTTTTCTGAGCTGAAGTCTCCTGGTTCTCCTGGCTATATTAAAGCAAAAGGGGTTCCTGGTATTGGAATTTGTTTCTCCACCTCACTAGGGTTTAGGATCTTTTCCTAGTTTTCTGAAGTGGGATTTGTTACTGGCTTACCAGGACACTTTCTGTCCTGGAAAGTACTCCCCATTTATCAGAGTAAGAGGAATCTTTCTTGTTAATCCTCCAAGTTTCCTTAACTGAAAGAGTCTCCACCCATCTTTCCACTGGGAAAATGGAAAGAAGAATCTGTTTATCTTTTTTCTTCTATTAAGCAGTTGCCAGATCACAATATTCACCAAGAATTTTCAGTTTGATATAGATGAATGCCTATTTTTCTTTCTCTATCCTTGTTGATCCTCATGGATATTCAAAGCTATTTAATACCCCCTCCTCTTGGGTATTACCTCCTATTTTTCTTCCTTGTCACCATTTTCCTCCTACTTATGTAACCAGTGATTATCTCATTTATCATTATTTTCTCATTTGTTAATATTGGGTGAATATCAAAGCAGTCATATGGCAGGGTTTTTTTTCTCACTCTATATTTTTTTTATGTTTATCTCAGAAGCTCTCTTGGCTCCAGTATATCCCATATGTACATGACTTTGAAATTTGGATATTCAGCCTCCATCTCTCTCCTCACCACTAATCCAATATCACTCTTTGAGGAAATGTGCATCTGGATGCTGTGTTGCCAACATAAAAACAAACAAACACGTCTACAACCAATCTGCCTTAAATTTGTCCTTCCCTGTAAATTTCCTTTTAGTTTCAAAACATTTTCAAGGGGCAGAGCCAAGATGGTGGAGTAAAAGCATGAACTCAGCATGGGTTGCAACTCCAATCACTTCCAATACCTGTAAAAAAATGGTACCAAACAAATGTTAGAGCTATAGAACTTAGAAAGTGACAGAGAGAAACAAATCTCCCACTTAAGGCAGCCTGGAAGGCCAAAAGGAAGGGTCTTTATCACAAAGCTGGGAGTCAAGTGCAGTCCCGTGTGAGCCATGCAGTACTGGCCCCAGGGAGGCCCCAACCAGCAGCACAGACTGGGCAGAGCAGACTTCAGGAGAGTGAATCACCAGCATCTGTAGTGGTTTCCAGACTTCTCAATCCATAAATGTAAAAGACAAATGGAAAGGTCAGTGGGTAACTCTGTTGGGAAAAGCAGAAGGAAGAGCAGAGTCCAACCCCTGTTCCAGAGGTGAAAAGTGACAGAGGAATGGAGGCTGCCACTGCTGCCACTTGGCTGCCTCCAGGGCTCCTAGCCTGCAGTTTATAGGGGGATCGAGCAACCATTTAGAGGTAATCACCCTTGCTTTAACCTGCTTGGATATGGATCATATTCTTGGGTGGTGGTGCTGGGGTACATGGCCAGTGTACCAGAATTTGTGGACTTTTTGGCACCCTGCTAATAGCTCTAGCAGCTGCAAAAACACCAGCTATTTGGGCCAAACCTTCTCTATTCTGGAAGCAGAGTTCTACCATGGCAAAGAGCTCAAAGGTCATGAAACTGACTGGCAAGATAAGTGATCAGAGGAAGCACTATCAGATCATAGCATCCTTTCTGGGGGACAAAAAGACTCAAGGCATGGAGTGGGAGGAAGATAGCAAAGTCAGAACTACTACATGATGGTCTTCCAAGAAAAATATGTGCTGGTTATAGGCCATGGAGGAGCTCAAGAAGGATTTTAAAAATCAAGTAAGAGAAGTGGAGGAAAAATTGGGAAGAGAAATGAGAATGATGCAAGAAAATCATGAAAAACAAGTCAACAGCCTGGTAAAGGAAACCCAAAAAATACTGAAGAAAATATCACTTTAAAAATTAAACTAACTCAGTGGTGGCTATGTGGCACAGTGAGTAGAGCACCAGCTGTGGAATCAGGAGGACCTGAGTTCAAATCCACCCTCAGACATTTGACATGATTACTAGCCATGTGACTTTGGGCAAGTCACTTAAACTCAATTGCCCTCCAAAAACCAAACAAAAAAATATAAACATAGACTAACTCAAATGACAAAAGAGACCCAAAACGCCAATGAGGAGAAGAATGCCTTAAAAAATCAAATTTTCAAGATGGAAAAGGAATTTCAAAAACTTCCTGAATAGAATAATTCCTTCAAAATTACATTGGAGCAATTGGAAGCTAATGACTTTATGAAAAATCAAGATAGTATAAAATAGATTCAAACAAATGAAAAAAAATAGAAGGCAATGTGAAATATCTCATTGGAAAAACCACAAACCTGGAAAATAGATTCAGGAGAGATAATCTTAAAATTATTGGACCACCTGAAACCATGATCAAAAAAGTGTCTAGACACCATCTTTCAAGAAATTATCAAGCAAAATTTCCCTGATATTCTAGAACGAGAGGGCAAAATAGAAATTGAAAGAATTCACCAGTCACCTCTTGAAAAAGATCCCAAAAAGAAAACTCCTAGTAATATTACAGCCAAATTCCAAAGTTCCCAGGTAAAGGAGAAAATGCTGCAAGCAATCAGAAAGAAACAATTTGAGTATTGTGGAAAGAAAATGAGGAAAAAACAAGAACTAGTTGCTTCTACATTAAGAGACCAAAGGGATTGATATATGATATTTCAAAGGTTAAAAGAGCTAGGATTAAAACCAAAAATCACCTTCCCAGCAAAACTGAGTATAATGCTTCAGGGAAAAATATGGTCATTCAATGAAATAGATGATTTTCAAGTTTTATTGATGAAAAAACCAGAGCTGAACAGAAAATTTGAATTTAAAATGTAAGAAGCAAGAGAAGTATGAGAAGGTAAACAGGAAAAGAAATCATAAGGAACTTATTAAAGTTGAACTATTTACATTTCTACAGGAAAAAACAATAATTGCAACTCACGAGACTTTTCTCAATAGGAGGATATTTGAAGGGAATATATATATATATACATAAGTGTGTATACATAAATATATGTATGTATAAGAGGGTGTATGTTTATATATATATATACATACATACATATATATATACATACATACATATATATATATATATATATATATGAGTGTCTGAATATGTGTGTACATGTATTTGCAGACAGAGGGCACAGGATGAGTTGAATAGGAAGGGATGTTATCCAAAAATAAAATTTAGAGGTGAGAGAGGAATATATTTGGAGAAGGAGTAAGGGAGAGATAGAATAGGGTAAATTATTTCAAATAAAAGAGAAAGAGAAAATTGTTACAATGGAAAGAATGTGCAGGAAGGTGAAATGGAATGGGTCAACCTTACTCCCATTGAATATGGCTTAAGGAGGGAATAAAATACACACTCAATTGTATATCTTATCCTACAGGAAATTAGGGGGGAAGGGGATGGAGGGGGGATAATAGAAGGGAGGTTAGATTGGGGGAGAAGATAGTTAGAAGGAAACACTTTTGAAAAGGGACAGGATCAAAGGAGAAAGTAGGTTAAGTGGGGTCAGGATAGGATGGAGGGAAATATAGTTATTCTTTCACCAGATAACTACTATTGGAATGTTTTGCATAACTATACATATTCAACCTATATTGAATTGCTTATCTACCAGTGGGGGTGGGTGAGGTGAGAAGAAGGGCAGGAATCTGGAACTCAAAGTTTTAGAAACAAATGTTTAAAAAATTGTTTGTTTGTTTTTTACATGCAACTGAGAAATAAGATATACAGGCACTGGGATATAGAAATCTATCTTGCCCTACTAGAAATTTGGGGGAGGATGAGGGAGGATATAAGAGAGAACAGAATGGGGGGAGGGGTTTCAGTAGGTTCAGTATTTTGGGGTGTGGGTAATGGAAAGTAAGGGAGAACATTTTATAACTCAAAATCTTGTGGAAATAAATGTTGAAAACTAAACATAAATAAAAAAATGGAAAAGAATTAAAAGATGCTTTCATACTTTTTTTCATTCCAGTCCACAACTGCAGAATCATCTTTTGCTTTTCACTCTCACAAACCAACATATGCTATAACTGGCCAAATATTTTCCATTTCACAGCAATAATATAAATTAACTCTGTCCCCTTTTCTTTTTTTTACACTTATATTGCAATTATAATGGAAAAAAATATTAATACTTTTTGCTTCCTCCTGGGAGGGACTATTTTCATTTTGTCTTTGTAGTCCCATAATCTAATATAGGCCTGGTTCATTATAGATAGTTAATAAATGCTTATTGAATTAAAATGAATTGTGATAACCTGATAATTGACTTCATTGTTTTCACCTTAACTCTAAAAACTGGCAACATGATTGCAATTGTTTTCCTTAGTCTCAAATTTTCACACACACACACACACACACACACACACACACATACACACACACACACACCTTCCCTTTGCTTTTCTCTAACCTCCTGTTACACTTACAATTTTTACCCATGAATATCTTTTTCCATTTTTTTATTATTTCCTTATTCATTTTATTTTTTTTCTTCCTTGTCTGTCTTGCATGACAAAGCAAAAGCAGTTTTGTAGAGAAGTAATTTAAACAATGGGCAGCACAGTGGCTAGAGCCCCAGTCCTGGAGTATGGATAACTTCAATTCAAATCCTGCCTCTGACACTTACTAGATGTGTGATCCCTGACAAGGCACTTAACCCCATTTGTCTCAATTTCCTCATCTGTAAAATGAGGTAGAGAAGGAAATGTTAAACAACTCCCATATCTCTCTGCCAAGAAAACCCCAAATGGGATCACAAACCCTGAACAACTGAACAACCACAATATGTAGTTAATTAACATTCACTAATATCACTTAGACTTGATAGGATCACTTTAATTAGAGTGAGTAAAAGAAATGAAGTTTGGTATATTAAGAGAGAATACTCATATGAGAAATGCAGGAACCCACGAATCGTAGAGAACATAAATAAGTTCAATGGATAAAGAAATAGCATACATTTTGTTATTGAAACATACCATGGAACACATGCACTTAAATTTAAAAGAAAAACTAAGTTCTACTTAATGTGAATAATGAATCCTTTAAAATAATTTCATAATTTGAATTTATACTATTCCCAGTGAGGGTGGGTGAGGAGAGAAAAATGGAAAGAATCTGAAACTCAAAGTTTTAAAAACAAATTTTTAATTTTTTTTTTACATGCAACTGGGAAATAAGATATACAAGCACTGGGGTATAGAAATTGATCTTGCTCTACTAGGAAGTTGGGGGGAGGATGGTGTAGGATATAAGATAGAATAGATTGGGTGAAGGGGTGTTCAGTAGGCTAGCTATTTTGCAGTGGGGGTAGGAGGGAGATGGGGAGAAAAATGTATAACTCAAAATCTTGTGGAAATAAATGTTCAAAACTAAAAATAAATAAATTGAATCACTTAAAAAATAAGCATATTCCCCCAATTTATAATTGGTCAAAGAATATGAACACGTAGTTTTCAAAAGAAGAAATTAAACTATTAATAGTCAAATATAAAATGTTTCAACTCATAGAGATATGCAAATAAAAAAATCCTGAGATACCACATCTCTTCTAACAGATTAATGAACATAACAGAAAAGGAAAATAAAAGGCTCTCAAATGGGTGTGAAAAAAATAGGTACAATGACCCACTGTTGGAAAAGGTGGGAAATAGTTCAATCAATCTTGAAAACAATTTGGAACTATATCTAGAAAAAACCTTTGACTGAGCAATAACTTTATTTTGAATCCCAAAGTGACCTAAGAAAAAGGAAAATGATCTATATGTTCAAAAGTATATATGGAAGCTATTTTTGTGATCACAAAAAAACTGGAAATCAAGAGGATGTCCATCAGTTGGGGCATGATTAAATGAAATCTTTGCCCAAAATTGATTTGGATGAAATATTACTGTCCTATAAAAATGATTTTGATGATTTCAGAAAAGCCTGAGATGACATATAAATTGATAAAAGGAGAAAGGAGTAGAATGAGATCATTGTACACATTTAAAAATATTATAATGATAATCAACTGTGAAATACTTAGTTATTATGATCAATAAAATCAATCCTAAGGACTCATGATGAAAAATCCTATCTACCTCCAGAGAGAACTGATGAACTTTGAGTGCATATTAAAGCACTTTTACCTTTATTTTTGCTTTTTTTTTTTCTTTTGCAACACGGTTAATATGAAAACATGCTTTGCGTGACTTTACATGTAAAATGGGTATCATATTACTTGTCTTGTCAGTGTGGGGGCAGGAAGGAGGATGAAAATTTGGAACTCAAAAATAAATATTAAAAAATTTAAATGTAACCTAAAGAAGAGGTGATGGTCAAGGCTTCCTGTAGAAGGTGGATTTGTATTTGGGAAATGAAGGTCAGGAGGTTCAGTAGGTAAAATGGAGGCAGTAGTGTACTCTACATGGAAAACAGCCAGATAAAATGCCCTGAGCGGAGAGATTGAATATTTTGTTTGTGGAACACTCAGGATGCCAGTGTCACTGAATTGAATAGAATAAATAGAAAAGTAAGGTGTGAGATGTCCGAATGAAGGAAGTTTTAGGTATGGACTATTTTGTTGCTGTTGTTACTATTGTTTGTTTGTTATGTTTTTGTTTTCCTTTGTATGCCCAACGCTGGGAAGTAGTAAATGGTTAATCTCTGCTTGCTGATTAACATAAATGGATTTATATCTAAGAAGTGAAGTAGTGATTAGAAAGAACAGCAGGACTTCATCAAAAATATATCAAGCCAGATAACCTCATAACTTCTTTTGACAGGATTACTAATCTAATCATCAAGTATAGTGTTGTTGATATAGTTTACTTAGATTTTAGCAAAGCTTTTGATGATAATAATACAGTTAGATGATTTTTTATTTGGCTGGATGATAAGCTCAAAAAGAGTCATAAATGATTTGATTTTAAAGTGACTGATCTTTGGCACCTGTAAGCTTACCAGAAATTTCTGGTTTCTCCTCTATTATTTAACGTTCATAAAAGTGAATCAGATCAGGGCATAGATGTTTTCCTTATTTGAGGATGGCATAAATAAATCTTAAAAGGAAAGATAACATAATGTACAACAAAATCAGTAACCAAAAGAATCTTGATATTAATGTAGTTGAATCTAGAAAGATTAATTCAATATAAGGATAAAGTCTTACATTTTTTTCAGATACCCACCCAATGATTTCACAAGTGCAAACTAAAGAAAACTTAATTAGAAAACATTCTGAAAAAAGAGTTAGTATTTTAGTAGACTTTGAATTCAATATGAATCAGCAGAGTGATGTGGGGCACATAATAATCATTGTAATCTTGAGCAGAATTTAGAGTCACAACTTCCATGAAGAGAGATGGGGCAGTTCCAATGATACTTTTTTCCTTTGAACTCATATGGAGTATTGCTTCAGTTCCTGGCACTATGGTTCACAAAGGTCATTAACAGCCTAGAGAGTGTCCAGAGTTGGCTAACCAGAATGGTGAAGGGCCTTATGTCTGCTATATGAATAATGTTTGATTTAATTGTATATGTTGAGGTTGGTGGGGAAAGAAAGACTTGGTGAGGAATATGATGACTATATCCATTAATTTGAAGGATTTCCATGTGGAAAATATATTATACTTGCTTTTGACCCCAGGGAGCAGAAATCAAAGATGTGTAGAAGTTACATAAATGAAAAATTAGTTTTAATGTCAGGGAGAAACTAACAATTAGAGATACTCCCAAAGTGAAAAAGGCTAACTCAGTAGGTTGTAGGAGAGATGGTCTTTAACCTCTTGCATGTGTCATAGAAGAGATTCCTTTTTTTATTGAATAGACTAGCTAGTGAGTAAGGCAGTGAGTTGGAAGAAGCTCTCAGATTTCATAATTTATCTTTTGACATTAATCTCATAGTTGACCCAATGGTCTAGACTCTTTACAAACTTTTGGGATCCTGACTTTGTTATCCAACATGTTTACTGTATCTACTAGTTTTGTGTCATTCACAAATTTTTGAATCACACCAACTGTATCTTTATTGAAGTTATTGATAAAAATGCTAACTAGTACAGAGTCAAATAAATCTTTAAGCAATGTCACTTTTAACTGTCTCTAACACTGATATTGGAACATAAAAATTTAATCATTAATATCTATTTTTGAGAATTCTAGAATTGCAACTTGATGCAAATCCATCTAATTGTATTGTCAATCAAGTGCATATTTCTTTTTATCATCAAAATAACAGTGAGATATTTTATTAAATGCTTTCATCAAATGTAGGTAAATTATATTTGCTATACTAACTATTGAACATATTAAGTAAATGCAATCTAATATATCTATTTTTATACCCCAAACCTGTCACAAAATCTTGTCAGTCATAATGGCTTAATAAATATTTGCTTACTTTATCAAACACCTCATCTAGCATAATTGCAAGCCTTTTTATTTGTTCTAAAACTTTTCAACAATATTTCTGGGCAGATTCAATTTAAGTTTCCTCTCTAGCAGGATCCCATTGATTTTTTAATCTGGAAATTGCCTTCATTTTTCAATACTTTCTTAGTCTGTTTTTGAAATAAAAAACTGAATGAAGTTCTTTCTTTCATTGTCTTTTCCCTGAAGAATAATATTTCTCAGGTGAACTTGCAAAATATCTTATACACATTAAGTATTCTTATGATTATAAATATGTACATAGTAACTATGTATGTCTGTATATATGTGTGTGTGTGTGTGTATGTGTGAGTGTTTGTGTTGCTCCATTTCTTTTTTTTCTTTTTGGAGGGCAATTGGGTTAAGTGACTTGCCCAAGGTCACATGACTAGTTTTTGTGTGAAGTGTCTGAGGCCGGATTTGAGTTCATGTCCTCCTGACTCCAGGGCCGATGCTCTATTCAGTGCACCTTGTTGTTCCATTTCTGAACTGTTATTTTGTTTCTGTCATTTTCTTTTTCACAGTGTCTACTTTTTCAAAACTTTTCACCATCTGCTTTAGAGTACTGATTCCTTCTTTTATTTTTGTTAAAGAGTTTAAATTCATTTTCTTTAATTGGTTTTTTAATTTACTGCAGCACTCTGAGATTTTTGTAGTAGTTCTATTTTAATTTCTGGGATAACTACTCTTAGATTATTTCTTTAGGGGGAGCATACCATAACAGATATCAGGAATGGTCATTCAACTAATACATCTTACATGACTTTTTCTGTGCAAATTTCTTGATTTACATGTGCCTCAGTTTCTTCATATGAATGAGATATTAATAAGTACACTCTCTTCCTTATATATCATTGTGAACAATTTTATGACAACCTTTAATATCCCATATAAATTTCAGTTTTTCCTATTATTCTTATTTCATCTAGATAAATTTCATTTCTTTCATTTACCACAGAGCATTAATTTTAATAGAGGCATCTTTCCTGACTCATTTTATTCATTGTACCTACTGAATTTTCTCCAGGCCTTTCCTAGTGAGGATTTCATTTATCCTACCTCTTACTTTTCAGCCTTTATTGTTATTTTAATAGATTATTTATTTGGCTGGTTATTTTTTTCCTATTTTGAAATAATGAAGGGAAACTAGGCTTAAGAAACTTAGAATACACTTGATCATTTTCTAGGCTGTCCGGTAATGTTTTCAATTATTCCATGCTGTTTATCATTGAAAACACCTTGCTCTACATTCCACTTATGATTCTACCAAATTTGGCTATGGATTATGTAATGCTATAAATATGGGGGACTCTGGAGTTATAATATTCATCCAAATGGATGAATTTCTAGTGTGGAAAACTCTTATATTAATGAAGAAGGTCAACTTATCTGTTACATGTTATCTTTTAGCTTTCTGGGGCCTCTATATGTTAAATGAATTTAGTCTGATCCCACAACCTTGTACTTATTAGAGATAGGCCTTACACCTACTCAATGGCAGTCCTCTATCCACTGGACCACAGCTGCCATTCAGCAATCTTAGAACCAAAACTGCATGGGACCAAAAGGAAAATGGAAATATGGGAAGGACAATTACAATTTATTACCAAGGGTTCTGCAGTATATGTCATAATAAGCCTCATGAGGAATATTTCAGAAAGGATGAATTAGCAATGTAGTCAGAGTGAAGGATACCATATATAGCCTTAATGTTGCAGTTGCATTCCAAAATTATTAAGGTAAACGAGAGATAAATGTTTCTAGCATGTTGGGCAGATGATTACATAGTATTATATTTCCAGAATAGCAGAAATTGGTAAGGCATGGAACAGTGTTGTGCCAATGCAATATTTACAGTGCTTATGATCATGATAAAGACCATGACTGTAAGTATTACATGACATTTGATGGCAAAATATGCCAAATTCTCAAGATATAGGATAGAACTGAAGGATTTATTTAGACAACAGAAAACTGAATCCCAAAACCAGTAAGCCAATACCATCATAGTACCCAAGATATTCAGAAGCCATAATAACACTAAAAGCCACAGCATCCTTCTCTGCCTTCCCACAAACCAATACGCCTTACCACAAACCAATAAGAGATCAGTATTTACTCACAAACCTCTCAATCTCCTTAATGAGCATCCTCTCTCTCCCCCAATGTTTGCTAGCTCTGAACCAGCTTCCTTTGTGCTTCCCATCAGCAAAACTCTTCCCACCACAGGCTCCATGTGACTGCATTCAGCCTATTAAGGGTCAGAGTTTATCTTCAAAGTAGAGGAGATGTTAAAACTTCCCCGAAGGCCTATTAAGGGGCAAGGGAGATCTTCAAATTCCCATTCCAATTATTATAAATGATTGTGCTGTATACTCTGAAATCTAAAGTTCAAAGAAGTCTCATTCCTAAATACCTTCAATTGGGAAATAGAAAATCTATTTCCTTTGTTCCCTAAGATCAATATTCTTCAAATTTAATATTACGTAGGATACATATGCATTATCCTTCCACAAGCTCATTACTTTTCATTCACTGGAGTTTACACGTATGCATTCTCATTCCAACAATTCCCCATGGATTTTTCACAGTAAATTAAAACTCCCTTAAGTTTTATTAAGTCAAATTTTCGCATCATTTTAAACTTTCCACCACATTGTTCAAATTCATCTTCTAAATTATTGATGTCCATATTCAATAACAGCATCACCCAAACTGATTTGTGGAACATATGTTATTAAGTTCCTTTCACTCTGAGGAACAGCTACTCACTGACATTCAGTTGTCTAGAAATAGACCTATGAACCTTAAATCCTCAAAAGATCATCAATAATAGACTGTTATTCCAGGAAAATACAGTTTATCTGATCTTTCATAGAAATATCCATATTGGTTAATATTTGCTTTAGTAGTCAGCATTTCAATTATTAAGAAAATCTCTAAATTAAATATTTTCTATATAAAAAACTTCATCACTTCTAATCTCTACAACATGGCATTAACATAAAATATATAACCATTCAATAGAATCACATTGCCCATCTTTTACTCAGTCTGTTGATGTCTAAAACCCTTCTTCATGCTATATATATGTTACCCATCATTACCAACAGTTAAGCAACCTTGTTAATATTATAAAAATTACCAATAATACTGAGCCTTTAGGCATTCAATCTATGATCTGCATGGGTGGAGGGACAAGGAAAGAAAGGAAAAGAATGTGTTAGCTAGGGTAGAATCTTGTAGAGTAAGGACTTTAAGCACACAGGATCATTAAATAAAAGAATGACATATTGGGGCTAATATAACCAGAACACTTTGTGTGGACAGGGCAATTCACACTTCAAATGCTACAGAACTACCAATGTTCTTAGAGAACTTCACAGTGATAGAATTTCAGAGTCTGAAGCAACCCTGGAGATCAATAAAATATCATCTATAGCTATGCTATAACATGTCTCATAAAAGGACATCTGATCTTTATTCAAAGGTCAACAATATAGGGGAATCTACTATCTGTTAAGCCCATCTGTTTTTCTTTTCGAACCCTTTGTTCCTGATGCAAGTTTGTTGACTCATTGATTGATTGATTAATGTAGGAAGTGGTTTCTTTTGTTTTTACCCTGAAATAAATATTAAATTTGAATTTGTGTAATATTTCCCCCATTGTTTCTACTTCTGAAACTTGAGGAATCAAACAAAATAAGTCTAATCTCACTTCTACGTAACAGGTCTTCAAGTACTTGAAGATAACTATAATGCCTCTTCCCCCCTCCAGTTCTAACAGTATTCTCTTCATTTGGATAAGGAGTCACAATTCCTTCACTTTAATCTCTTATGAAATGAGGATTAATTTTCTCTCTTCTGGTCTACTCCCCCCAACACACACACACACACACACACACACACACACATTTCTGTAGTAGAAACATAGAATTTGTTTTTAACTCATTTCAAGATACACTCAATAAGATCCAATCAATATAGCGATTGACATTCTTCTTTCAGAATTAAAAGTATGCCTTATTTTTATAATTGTTGATAGCTCTTATATTCTCAGTAAATAGTAAAATTAGTACTTTGGAGAGGTTTGTATGTTTTCTTCATATTTTTGTGTTTATTTTCCTCAAATTGTTACAAAAGGGAAACAATAACAATTTTGAAAAAAATACATGAACAAAAATAAAACTGGGTTGATCAAATTGTCAGAGGAATATATAATCATTACATACCCCATATACTCCATTTTTGTCACTGTCATGATTTAGAAATACTTAAAGTAAGGAATGTCTCTATCATTTTAAGTGGATCCCCATGTCAAATTTTTGATAAGGTATTAAAATATGTCAAACATAATTGAGAGGCATGAATGGATTATTATCCACAACATGTGAGGAAGTATTCAGATTAAGGAGATCAGAGATAAAGTTCACTATTTTAAGTATAAAATAAATATATTTATGTATTTAAGTATACTTAATATATATAATATATAATTCACATAAAACATATTTAAGTATACTTATTTAAGTATAAAATTTTTTAAAAAGTATATACTGTGGCACTTTACATTAAACATCTGTCTCTGTTCTTTGCTCTTTGTATTTCTGTCTCTTCTTGTCTCTCTGCATTTTTCTCTTTGTCTCACTATCTAGTCTCTTTGCCTCTGTCTCTTCCTGTTCTTTTGAAACAAATTGTAAGCTTTCATGGAGTTTAGCTTCTCAGGTGCTCTAGTGACAATCAATAGCAAAAGGTCTTATGTAAAGAAAACTTCTTCTTGAGAGATTTATGGAGCTTCACATTTGTTAGTAGAATTTCTGGTGTAAGGGAAGTTGGATAATAATTGTTGGAAAAATCCTTTTAAAATGATAGGTTTTGGATTTTACTGGTCTGATCTTCAGAAGAACATGCAATTCAAGACCTATGATTAAAGTCTTTATCTTTTGATAAGATCTTCCAGAGACTATACTTTACTGACTAGTCTTACAGTCTTAAAAGGTTTCCTCCATGGTAAAATGACACATTAGACAAAGGCTTTCTTTACTAGAAGTGTGGCAAAATGTTAAAATTACAACAAAAAAATAATTAAACCAGAAAATAGAATAGTAAATCAAACCTTAATTCATTTATGTTTAATAGTTTTTCCTTGTTTTGGACATTAGCCAGCATTTGTTACATCTCTAAAAGAGGATAATTTGCCTTTTATTATATAACATGAACCTCAGGAAACAACACATTTAATAGGAGATTAATGATTTAAGTTCTCTGCTACACTGAAATTATTTGCTGATCAAATAAAATAACATCAGCTCCATCATATTACTGTTAATCTCGTTATAGAAGAGATATTAAACTGAGACCATTATTTTCTTAGAAAATAATCAGAAACTAATTTAATTATATAAAATGGAATATAGGAAAGGTTAGTTCAATAGGTGACCTAGTCTTAATGATGCCATCACATCATAATGTAATTATCCACACATTCTAAGTATCTTCATCATAAAATCTCATTATTTTCTCATATTAATGAAATAATAGCATTATTATTCAAGTATTTCTGGGGAATATTATCTATTTTATAGATTATAGTGTTATCAGGAACTACAATTAAGCTCCAGGCATAATGGGCAGTCTGGGGATACTAGCTCTTATGAATCTTAGTAGTGAAAAGTTCTTATAGTATTTCAAGGTTTCACAAGGATTAGATCTAGAATACTAATATGTTCCTTAAACCATGTGTCCTATGACCATATAAACTGCATATTTTAAATTTGAAGTGTGTTATATACCTAAGGAAAGCTCAGTATTCAAAATCCAAATGTAGAAAACATTCATTAGGGACAGAGTGGGGAGATGGTGTAGATTAGAGAATCTCATTATCATATAATGTAAAGGGATCTTAGTCATTAAATAAATGGTGATCTTCTGTATTATTTCATTGAGTCTTTGCAAACCTCAAGTGATTTCCAAGGGGAATCATTATATTTTTAGTTTGTTTTAATCTTTAGCAATATTTTGTTGTTGTTCTCATTTGTTTGGTTGGTTTTTGTTTGTTGTTCTAAATCAGAAATTTACCTTCATGACTTTTCTGATCACCATTTGGATTTTGAATACTGAGCTCTTACTCGCTGTGCTACCTGGCCACTCCTACAATTCACTTCTAAATGCATCTGGTTTCAACTTTCCTACCTTCCATTGGAGCACACATATGCTTTGCTCAATTTCCCCTGACCTGACATTATTTACTTAAATCCTCTGATTCTTATTCTATTCATCTAGGGAACTTAATTTTTTTTCCCACTAAATATTTATATATTTCTTTTAGGTCATCCATTTCTTCACACAATTTGAGTGAAATCATTTTGAATATTTTTTTCATTTATTGTGAATGTACATTTTCAGCTTTTCTTCTGGTAATTGGGTATTCCTAGTCCTTCAAAGATGTAACTTTTAAATTTATTCATCTACACATTTTATTTAATAGTATGCAGGGGTAGCTCTAATTTTGTTAATATTTTCTTTGTTTTTTTTTTTTAGGATTTCCATATTGTTTGTAAAAGAATACACTGG
>NW_027187359.1:18273703-18274653 GCF_028583685.1 Petaurus breviceps papuanus | reverse complement strand
TTTTCTACTAGTGTTAACTCATTTAGTCTCCAGTAAATTTTTCTTGTTTCTGTAGCATCCCTTTTTAAATGTTTATTTCATTTATTTCATTCATTAATTCATTCATTTCATTCAATTTATTTCATTCATCAGTAACAATGAATTTATTATTTGTAATTATCTGCAAAAGTCTGTGATATCTATTCACTTAAGTCTGATAAATTTTTATAAAAGTTTCATGCACAGAAATGTTTACATTTTTTTCCAATTCAATAAATGTCAATCATATCAAACTTTTTAAAAATGCTATTTATATTCTTAACTATTTTGTTGCATTGTGTGTTTGTGTGTGTTCATATGTGTATGCATGAAAAACTATTATAGTTTTTCAATTTTTTTCTTTGTACCTTTCCCTTTATTAATTAAACTCATATCAGTTGGCATGGGAAGAATTGATGCTTTTATTAAGTCATTGTATATGCTACTTTTTTAGAAAATTAAATTTTATTAATTTTATATATTTTCTTATTTCATACATTATATTTGCTATCCTTGATTTTTAATGAAAATTACTAAAGTGTTATTAATTTGCTCTAGACACATTTTTTAACTGTGTGAATATTTATATTTAAGATGTGGTCACTTAGAAAGTGTATTGTACTCTGTTGTATAATCTAGGCTGCTGTCCTCCTCCATTTCAATGTGAGTTTATGCACTACATTTTCAGTTATGATTGTTAATTCCATATATTCTTCATATTATTTTCTTCTACTTTCCACCATGATTTCATTCTACCCTCACTTGAGAAAGAATAAGAGGATAAGGATAGAAAGTACAATCAGAGTTATTGCTCTAGGTTTGATGTAACCTACTTCTAGTCTTCTTTTTTTCTAATAGAGCATAATCAACATTCTTTTTTTTTTTATTTTTAAGCAATCGGGGTTAAGTAATTTGCTCAAGGTTACACGGCC
>NW_027187359.1:18258965-18273693 GCF_028583685.1 Petaurus breviceps papuanus | reverse complement strand
TGCTGTGTCTGAGCCCGGGATTCGATCTCCACATAATCAACATTCTTGTACTTGATTTCCTTTTAAACCCATATTCACATTCATTACCTATGTTTTAATTTGTTCTACTTATGATTAATTCATTCCAATATCTAACTTACCTCTTATTACTACATAGCTCCTTTTCTTTTCTTTTCTTCTTTCTCAATTATATAATATTTATTTCTGGAACCAGTTTGTGGGTAATGTACCCTTATTTGAATGTTCAGGTGAAAGTAAAGTTAAAGTGTCACCTGCTCCTCACACATAATTGGTTGTTTAATTTTTTTTTCTGTGAACATCCTGATAAAGTGTAATTCTCTTAACCTTTCATCTAGTTGCCATCTGTTTATTTCTTTGTTTTGCCTAGCCTAATTTTTTTTTCTCTTTCTTTTCTTCTTTTGCAGAAAATTTGGGGCATTTAAGTGGTACAGTCAATGGAAAACTGACCCTGAAGTCAGGATGTCCTGAGTTCAAATCTGGCCTCAGTAACCTGACTCTTAACTAACTGTAAGACCTTTTGGCAAGTCAATTAACCCCAATTGCCCTGCCTTTCCCCTATCAAAAAATAAGAAAATCAAAACATAAACAACTGATGTCTAATTTGTTTATATTTCACTATTACCACTGTTGATATAATGATTTTGCTGAGATATTTTTGACATCTCACTCTATTGATATATAAAACTTCATCTTTGTTTTCCACTTTACATATAATATTGGTTCTTTTTTTGTAACGTGTTGATTTATTTATTTTTAGTTTTCAACATTCACTTCAATAAGTTTTAAATTTTCTTTCCCTCCTTTTCTTTCCCCAACCCCAAGGGCCAGCAGTCAGATATAGGGTTTATATATTCATTCCTATTAACATATTTTCACATTAGTCATGTTGTATAGAAGAATTAAAATGAATGGGTGGAACCATGAGAAAGAAAAAAACAAAACTAAACAAAAATAGAAAAATGAAAATAATCTGTTTCACTCTGCATGCAGACTCCATTGTTCTTTATCTGGATGTGGCTGGAATTTTCCATCATGAGTCCTTTGGAATTGTTTTAGTTCCTCACATTGCTGAGAAGGGCTAAGTTTTTCAAAATAAATTCTCACATACTGTGGCTTTTACTGTTTACAATATTCTCCTGGTTCTACTCCCCTCACTCAACATCAGTTCACAGAAGTCTTTCCAGGTTTTTCTGAAGTCCAGGTGTTCATCATTTCTTATAACACAAGAGTATTCCATTACATTCATATGCCAAAATTTGATTAGCTACTCCCCAAATGATAAGCATCTGCACAATTTCTAGTTCTTGGCCACCACACACACAAAAATGCTGTTATAAACATTTTTGTAGACATGGGTCCTTTTCCCTTTTTCCTATGATCACTTTGACAGCTAAAAAATGGTACTTCTGGGTCAAAGGGTATGCACCTTTTTATAAGTCCTTTGGGCAGAGTTCCAAATTGACTAGCAATCAATTCTTTCTTCAATTTCTTGTTACTTTGTTGAACACTATTAGTTAGAAAAGCTGTAAAGCAATCAGATGAATATGAAATTAGGAAAAATTTAAAAATTATTGGAAAGAGGCTATATGTTTTAAAGTGCACACTATTATACCAGCAAGCAGCCAGCACCCCCATGGTGGCTGCCAATACAGGTCCTTACATCTGCCTTTTCTAAATAAAAGCAACTCAAAATGAGTTAACAATCTTGCTTTTATCAAGAAAATATGTCATTTACCTAGTTCAGGGGGAAAAGTCAGCAAGCGAAAATTCAGAGTATACAGACAGGTTACAAGCAGAAGCTATAAGACAGAGGAACATTTCAGCAGAGAGGCCTCCAACTGTCCAACCCTTATATCCATACCTAATCACAGTTACCAGAGAGAGAAACATCAACATCTGGGTTTTCAAAGGTAGGGGGCTCAATAACTGCCCAGCGTCTCATCTGGTCAAATCACACAACACATCTCAAAGTGGGCCCCAAAACAAAACCTCACATAAAGGTTTATGTAGCCTTCTTCTGTCTCAGAGAATGCAACAGCCCTCTTGACCCACTGCCTAATCTCAAAGGGCCTAGGGGAAGGGAAGACCTTACAAAATAGAATTTTAGAAAGATGGCAACAAAATAAATTTACATTTACATTATATCCAGCCCCAAGATCTTTCCTGCCCATAGCATAGGCAATTTACATATGAATTTGCATTAACATCTCTTAGGTCACATTTGCAAGATACATAACTAAAGCTACCAAAGTGGCCACAGGGCCTTAAACAAACACAAAGTACATTTAGGTGCATCTCTTAAATCCAAAACAAAAATGTTCAAATAAAGTTCTCTTGGGGGGGGGGGGGGGTGTATCCTTCCCCTCACACTGCTTGAGCCGCTGCTTCCAAGTCCTGAGAGGCAGCTGGGCAATAAAACCAAAAGGGTGGGGTTCTTGGGGGTCCAGGGCACTTCATGCCACACACCATAGACACAAGTTCATCCTCCCCCTGGTCCCTAATTGTGCAACTATGATGGAATCACAAAATGTCAGGCCTCTATTTGGAAGCAGGGGGACTTTAGAGGGAGAAATTACTATCAAGAATGTCAGGTTTTGCCTTATTCCTCTCTAGCCAGAGAATTGGTCAAAAGTGCAGGGCCCTGTGAAAACTGGGAACCAAGGCTAAAAGAGGGAAAACTTAGAAATTTAGAAACATGTTTGCAAGGAATACCCTTAGAAACAGGCAAAGAACTGGCAGGAGTATGCAGGAGAGGCTGGGTACTGCTAATGAGTTATCACCTTATGTGTAAAAGTAGGGATAAGTTGCTGGAGGAAAAAGCTCAGATGGCTAGGGAGTCAGCTGGTTTGCCTGAGGATTATTCTGTGCCACAGCATTCAGAAGAGAAAACTCTAGGGACTCAGGTGGTCCAGGAACAAGCTACTGTTCATGTGGATAAAAGGAGGCAAAAAAATAACAGAAGGAATGTGCATGCAGCTTTTGTACAGGCTGGGGAGAGTTGCCCTGACAGATGCCAGGAGAATGTGTGAGGAGAATGGAACAAGGTTAGATGAGGAGTCTTCTAATCTAGAGGCTCTCCCCATATGAAGAATAAGACAGGAGAATCACCAGGGCAAAACAGAGTCCAGGGTGATAATTGAGGATTTTACTCAATAGGAGATTACTGATATATTGAGTAGATTCACGCAAAGAATGGGTTAGTCTTCAGTGTCTTAGATAGTAAGAATCATTGATGTAGGCACCGGAAGAATAACACTGGAAAGTATGGGTTGCTTAAAATTCATAAGTATCAGTCAGAATCCTTTTGTACACCAAATTTTTAGGGATCACCATATGTGAAGAGGGCTCAAGAGAACTAAGCTTTTAACTTTAGCTGTAGAAGCATGCAGAAAGCCATATCCTACTGACTCTGTGGCCTGGTGGAGAAAGACCCTGGTACTCAGAGATTGTATAAGAAAGCTAAAGGAGGAGGTAATGAAAACTGCTGTCATGGTTGGAGATGCAAATGTATATCATGATACCACCCCTACTCCCCCTCCCAGGAGTTCCTCATAGAAATATCTTAGTGAAAACAGTTCCTCCTGCTTATAAGCTCCTACTTCTGACTCTATTAATTGGGAAAATAGGGTGCCCTCTTTCAGAGATGCTGGATGAGATTTCATAATTAAGTGACCTAGGGGAATGAGAAAAAGATACATTTCCTTGAGAAAGAAGCATAAACAGCCAGAGGATTCAAAGACAAAATAAACCAACAAGAAGGGAACTGTTTTCAGATCTATTGAGAGCAGGGATGGATTTTAGAAGAATAGATGGTATTCCAACTTAAGAGCTGCATAAGATGTACCAAGAAAAGCTTAGAATGAATAGGGAAGCAGGAACCACCCCTGCAGGTACTCCTGAATCATTATATCCAAGTCTGGCACACCTTCAGGGAAAATCTGAATGATTATATCCAAGTTTGCCCCATATTTAGGGAGAATAGGAAATAGGCCTAGCCCCAGCCCAGATAAAAGATATGCCAAGGAGACTGCAGACCCCATATTGGTTTAACAATATATTGGGGGACAGAGTGAAGATGACATAGTAGAAACAGGACTTCCACTGGGGTTCTGGCTTCCACCTCCCCCAATTCATGTAAAAAAAGCTAACTCTGAACAAACTTTGGAGCTACAGAATCCATAAAATGACACAGAGAAGCTAACATCCTGCTGAGGACAGCAGGGCAGGCTAGCAGGAATCAGTCAGAGCAGCACTCTGGGTGCCCAGTCCAGCCCTGCCCCAGACAGAGGTTTTAGCCCCAGGGAGGGCCTGACCAACTACTGGTTGGAGGGACTTCAGATAACCAGCAGGTGTAGTGGGAAGTTTGGGTTTTTGGAATTAGGGTATTTGGGTGTTATATTTTGTCAAATAATTTCTCTTAGCTTTGTTATTGATATAGTCCATTATGTTGATAGTTTTTTTTTCCAAATATTGAATTAGTCTTGCATTCCTACTATAAATTCCACCTAGTTCTAGGGTCTGATCTTTGGAATATATTGTTGTAACCTCATTTCTAGTATTTTATTTAAAATTAGCATCAATATTCACTAGGGGATTAGTTTATATTCTTCTTTCTCTCATTCTACTATTCTTGGTTTAAGTATCACCACAATATATGTGTGGTAAAAGGCATTTTATATAACACCTATTTTTCAAAATAAATTATGTGGTATTGGAATTAATTGTTCTTTAAATATTTGGCAGACTTCTGGGTATGTATTTCAAAGAGATCACAAAAAGAGAAAAATATCTACATGTGCAAAAATATTTATGGTAGTTATTTTTGTGGTAGCAAAAAATTGGAAATTGAGGGAATATCAATCAATTGAGGAATGGCTAAACAAGTTGAGGTATATGAAGTTAATGGAATTCTATGATTGAATAAGAAATTATCAAGCCGCAAATTTCAGAAAAACCTGGAAAAGCTTCCATGACCTGATGATGAATGAAATGAGCAAAAGGAGAAGAACATTGTGCAATGTAAATGTGACATTGTGTGAGAACCAACTTTGATAGACTTAGTTCTAATCAGCAATGCAATAATTTAAGACAATTACAAAAGAATACAGATGGAAGATTCTATCCACATCCAGACAAAGAACTATGGAATCTGAATGCAATTTGAAAAATATTATTTACTCTTTTTTGATTACTTTTTTTCTTTCTTGTGTTTTTTTTTCCTTTTGTTCTGATTATTTTTTCACAACATAACTAATGTGGAAATATGTTTACTATGATTATGCATGTATAGCCTATATGAGATTGCATGGTGTCTTGGGAAGGGGGAGAAAAGGGAAAGGGAAATATTTAGAACTCAATGTGAATGTTGAAAACTAAAAAATGATTTTTTTATTTTAATTTTGGCAGAATTCACTTGTAAATCCATCTGGTCTTGCAGATTTTGTCTTGAGAAGATCATTGATGGATAATTTAATTTCTTTTTTTTAAATAGGGTAATTTAAGCAATTTATTTTCTCTTTTCTTAACCTGGATAATTGATATTCTTGCAAGTATTCATCCATTTCCTTTCGGTTGTAAGATTCATTGGCATATAATTAGATAAAATAAATTCTAATAATTGACTTAATTTCATCTTCATTGGTGGTGAATTTACCCTTTTTCATTTTTTAATACTTGTAATTTGATTTTATTCTTTCTTTTTAAATTAAATTAACCAAAAGATTATTCATATTTCCATAAAACCAGTTCCTCATATTATTTATTCATTCAATGGTTTTATTACTTTCAATTTTGTTAACCTCTCCTTTGATTTCCAGATTTTCTAATTTGCTGTTTAACTGAAGATCTTTATTTTTTTCCTTTTCCTATTTTTTCAATTCCTTGCCCAATTTATTGATCTGAAGTTCCTCTATTTTATTGATTAAAGTTTTACCATATATCAATTTTCCTTTAAGTATTGGTTTGCCTTCATCCCATAAATGTTGAAATATTTGCCATTGTTATTCTCTTTAATGAAATTCATTGTTTCTATGATTTTTTTCTTCGATACATTTGTTCTTTGGGATTAAATTATTTCATTTCCAATTAATTTTTATTTAGTTAGTTTTAGTTTTCACCATTCACTTGCATATGACTTTGAGTCCCAAATTTTCTTCCCATTCCACCCATCTCCCCACCCCAAGAAAGCATCTGATATAGACTCTACATATATTTTCATATTAAACATATCTTCACATTAGTAATGTTGTAAAGAAGAATTAGAACAAATGGGAGAAGCCATGAGAAAGGAGACAGACAGACAGAGACAGAGAGAGACACACAGAGAGAGACAGAGACAGAGTGAGACAGAGAGACACAGAGAGACAGAGAGAGCAAACAAATAATATGCTTCAATATGCATTTAGACTCAATAGTTCTTTTTCTGAATAAGGATAGAATTTTCCACCATGAGTTATTTGGAGTGGTCTTAGATCCTTGCATTGCTATGCAGAGATAAGTCTTTCAAACTTAGTCATCACAAAATGTGCTTATTACTGTGCAAAATATCCTTCTGGTTCTGCTCACTTCACTCAGCATCAGTTCATGTAAGTTTCTCCACACTTTTCTAAAGTCCACCTGCTCAACATTTCTTTTCTGTTTTAATTAAATTATTTATTTTTAGTTTTCAACATGCACTTCCATAACTTTTAAATTACCCATCCAGCTCACTCCCCAAGATGGCTTGCAATCTCATATGGGCTCTATGCATACATTTCTATTAAACACATTTTCACATTAGTCATGTAGCATAAAAGAATTATATAACAAGTGGGAAAAACCATGAGAAAGAAAGAAAATAAAACAAAACAAAAAAGAAAATAGTCTGCTTCTTTCTGCAATCCAGCGCCATAGATCTTTCTCTGAATATGGCTGGTGTTTTCCATCATGTGTCTTCCAGAATTGTTTAAGGTCCTTGCACTGCTGAGAATGATTAAGTCTATCAAAATCAGTCATCGCAGACTGTGGCTCTTACTGTGTACAGTGTTCTCCTAGTTGTGCTCCCCTCACTCAGCAAAAGTTCATATATGCCTTTCAAGGTTTCTGTGAAGTCCACCTGCTCATTGTTTCTTATAGCACAGTAATATTCCATTATATTCATATACCATTATTTGTTCTGCCATACTCCAATTGATGGACATTCCCTCTAATTCTACTTCTTGCCCAACACAAAAAGAGCTGCTATTAATATTTTTTTACATGGGGGCGCCAGGTGGCTCAGTGAGTAAGAGCACTGGCCCCAGTGTCGGGATGACCTGGGGATGGAATCTGGGCTCAGATACTTAGCACCACACCCAGAAATAACTGGGTGTGCAACCTTGAGCAAGTTACTTAATCCTAATAGCTTAAAAAAGTATTTTTGTACATGTAAGTCCTTTTCGCATTTTTGAGCTCTTTTGGATACAAACTTAGAAGTGGTATTGCTGGGTCAAAGGGTATTCACAGTTTTATAGACCTCTGGGCATAGTTCCAAATTCCTCTCCAGAATGACTGGATCAATTCAAACTCCAACAACAATGCATTAGAGTCCAGTTTTCCAACATTTCCTCCAACATTTATAATTTTCTGCTCTTGTCATGTTAGCCATTCTAATAGGTTTGATGTGATACCTTAGAGTTATTTTGATTTGCATTTCTCTAATCAATAATAATTGAGAACATTTTTTTTCATATGATTGTAGATAGTTTTAGTTCCTTCCTCTGAAAACTTCCTGTTCATATGTTTGACAATTTATCAACTGGGGATGACTTGTATTCTTATAAATTTGACTCAGTACTCCATATATTTTAGAAAAGAGGCATTTATCAGAGACACTTGTTATAATCTCCCCCACCCCGTTTTCTGCCTCCCTTCTAATCTTAGTTGCACTGGCTTTGTGGATTAAAAAAAAACTTTTCAATTTAACATAAGCAAAATTATCCATTTCACATTTCATAATATTCTCTATCACTTGTTTGCTTATAATTTTTTCCTTTCTCCACTGATCTGAGAGGCAAACTATTCTTTTCTCTCCCAGTTTGCTTATCATATCAGGCCTTATATCTAAATCATGTACCCAGTTTTACTTTATCTTGGCTTAGTGTGTTGATATATGTCTACTTTCTGTCATACTATTTTTCAGTTTTCACAGTTGTTTTTGTCAAATAGTGAGATCTTATGCCAGAAGCTGTAGTCTTTGAGTTTATCAAACAATAGTCTACTATAGTCATTGATTAGTATGATTTACTATGTACCTAAGTACAAAGTAATTTTGATAATTTCTATTTTATAATACAATTTAAGATCTGGTATGGGCAGGAATTCTTCCATTCCTATCCTTTTCATTTATTTGCTGGATATTCTGGACCTTTTGTTCTTCCATATGAATTTTATTATTAATTTTTCTGGCTCCATAAAATAATTTCTGGTAATTTAATTGGTATGGCATTGAATAAGTAAATTAATTTATGTAGAATTGTCATTTTTTTTATATTAACTCAGCCTACCCATGAGCAACTGTAATGGAAATGAAATTTAAAGATCTTCCCTGCCCTTAGGCTAAAGTGCACCTGGAGCCTGGGGTGGGAGACTTGTTTTACAGTAGATACTTTTTGATTGGCCAGTGGGTCCAGAAGGTTTTCTCTGAGCCAGGAGAAGGCTATATAAGCCCTGATGTGTAGCTTTTGGGGGGCTTACTTTGAGAAGTGTTCTGTGATTTGATCATATGAAACTATGGGAAGCCGTTGTTAAGAGTCCCCCAGCTTTGAAAAACCCAGATGTTGATTTGGTTTGGATGTAATGGTTGGACAGTTTGGAAAGTGTCTACTTGATCTGTTTCTCTGTCTTGATAATTCTGTCCGTATATTCTGAAGTTCGGGGTGCTGACCTTTTTCCCCTGAACTAGGTAAACAATGAATATTTGACTGATTAAAGTAAGCTTGTTAACCCACTTTGAGTTGCTTTCCTTTATCAAAGCAGATCCGAGAACCTGTGTTGGCAGAGACCCTGGGGATGCTGGGGTGCTTGCCGCTACAGCAACTGTTTTTCCAATTATTTAGATCTGACTTTATTTGAGTGAAAAGTTTTTTTTTTTTTTTGTAACTGTGTTCATATAGTTCTTGCATTTGTCTTGGCAGATAGAATCCAAAATATTTTATGATATCTACAGTAATGCTAAATGGAATTCCTCTTTCTATTTTTTGTTGTTGAGCTCCAATTAATTTCAATTTATATTTTTATGATCCTTTATTGAGTATGATTTTATTTCTTTATGATCTGAAAAAATGCATTTGATTGTGATGTTTCTATGCCCTAACAATAGTCAAGTTTTGTGTAGGTACCATGAACCATCAAATAAAATGGTGTATTTTTTTTCTATTACCATTCTAGTTTCTCCAGAACTCTATCATATCTAACTTTTTCTAAAACCATATTTATTTCCTTACCTTCTTTCTTGATTATTTTGGTTACATTTCTCTTCTTCTGAAAAGGGCAAGTTGAGATACCTTTCTATTATGGTTTTACTGTGCATTTCCTCCTGCAACTCATTTATTTTTTTCTTTAAGAATTCGAATGTTATTCCATTTGGTACATAAATGTTATGATGGCTACTCCTGCTTCTTTTTCATTCTGTAGCTAAAGCATAATAGATTTTCCTTCAGCCTTTACCTTTACTCTATGTATGTCTTTCTGCATCAAGTATGTTTCTTTTAAATAGCAAACTGTAGGATTCTGATTTTTAATCTACTCTGCTATACATTTTGTTTGTATGGTTGAGTCCATTTTAGTTACATTCATAGTTTTGATTACTGTTTATTCCCCTCTACCTTGTTTTGCCCTTGTTTATACCTTTATTGGTTTTTGCTCATTTTTCTGCTTATTTCTTGACTTTTAACTTCGTGTTAAAGTAGGGATCTGCTCCAGTAAGGCTGGATGCATTGTCCTAATATTCAGGCTTTTCATGTTCTGTTCAGAGCTATTTCTGGTGACCTGTAAATTTGTAGTTATTACAAGGTGGCATGACCTAAGGAGACATGTGGTCAATGTTCTCCTAGTCTAGTTTATGGGAGATCACAAGCACTCTTTCACACTTGAGAATTGTGATCAGAGTCCCTACTCCTACTGCTCATCCTCCCTGCCCCGGGACTATGATTCATAAACTTGTACAGGTAAGGGAACAGAGTCCTGTACCCAGCCTCATAAAAGGATCTCCTGTGATTTCTTTCTGACTAGTTTTTCAAACCCTTTACTATCTCTGGGCTGAGAGTTCCAAAAGTCACTGCTGCTGATTCAGTAGCCCTCATAACCTTATACTTACATTGCTCTTCATGGATTTCTCCAGGCTACCTGGAACAGAGGTCTGGTGCTTCACAGATGGCCTTCCAGGTGGCCCTTTTTTGTACTGTACTCCACTCTCAGCAGGGTTAGGCAGATCTTTCCTTCAGCATTTCTAATTTGTCTTGTTCTAGTAAATTCTTGCACCTTGTCTTTTGCTTTTTTTCCCTCTCCAGAAATAATGTTTAAATGTATTCTTAATTTTGTTTGTAAGGGAATTTGGCACAGCTCTGGATGATTCCCTACTTTTATTCTACCATTTTGGCTCCATATCAAACAAAACTTATCTTGTAGTCTAACACATGTCTAGATATGTGCTAAGTAATCTTTCATACTCCAAAAAAATTCCGAATGGGCAAAAGAAGTATTAGTGATAATTTCCCACATTTGAACCTGATTAATGTCATACAATTATGACATCAAAAATCATCGACTGACAGTGACATTATGGTTCATTTAGATACACCTTGTCCTTTTACAAATGATGATATTGAGGCCCAGGAAGATAAAGTTACTTTCCCAAAATTATATAGATAGGGTCAACCCATAACTTTTCTTTTAGATCTTTAATTATTCTTAGTAAATAACTCTTTCTTCCCATTTTTCTCCTTTACTTTCCTCCTCTCTCTCTTTCTCTCTCTCTCTCCCTCCCTCTCTTCCTATTTCACTCGCATTCTCCCTCCTTTTCTTCCTTCCTTTTCTTTTCTTTCTCTTTCTCAATCTCTCTTATTTTCTTGCTCTTTTTCATCCTTCCCTTCCTTCTTTCATGCTTCCCTTAATCCTTTCTTTCTGACTCTTTCTTTCCTTCTTCCTTTTTATTTCTTCTCCTCTTCCTTCCATTTCTCCTTTCCTCTCTCCTTTCCTACTTTCCATTCCTCCTTTTTCCTTTCCTTTTCTCCCTCCTTTGTTTTTCTTCCTTCTTTAATTCCTCCTTTGTTCTATTACATAGAAGCTTTTACAATGGTAACTGATAAAAACAATATGTCTAATTCATTTTTTTCAAAGAATGCAGTTAGAATATTTTGATTTCAAAGGAAAGTAGTAGGTATTTTTTAGATATCAAGATTTTATACACACATATATTTAGATCACTTTTGCTTCATATTGTATTCATAGTGTTCCTTTAACTATGCCAAATATGAAGTAATATAAATAACATTTTTTTCTTTATAGGTAGCAGTTTTTTTCAATATGTCAATGACCTTAATTCTATTCATTTTGTTCTCATATTTCCTTATCCTTGGGTTCTCCAAGTTATTTAAACAATAATCCTTTTGGGAGGAAGGGCTATTTAATTCTTTGTTTTCTTGTTTGTCTTCCTTACCTCAACCCATAGAATTATGCTGTCATATAACAGGTTCTTAATATGTATGTGTTGAATTAAAATACATTAACCTCTTCAGTCTCTGATTGATCTAGTATTGGTTCCATCAAAATAGTTTATCCCTCTAATGGTCCAAGGCAGCATTAGTTGAGAAAATGTGATTTTGTTGTATTTCTTTTTAGACCATCATATTCTGCTACTGTCTCCAGTAATGGTGAAATTTAACTGTTTCTAAGAATGAAATTTACAATTTGCTTCAACACACACATATTTTAAAACCACAAATATGCATTAGAAAATTTGGCTTAATCATTTGGATGAAGGATTACTGAAAATGAAGTTTTTCAGTTTTCTTGCAAAACTGCTTATTATAAAATATTCCTTGGCATGTTTACAGAAGGACAAGAGGGGGAATTTGGAAAGAAAAGCAACCATATGCTGCTATCATTATTACCCATATTTTCCATTAAAAAATAAAAGCTATCCAAATTGTTTAAAATATTTTTTTTTAATTTAGCAATGAGATTTTCACCCAATTTGGAAAGCTTATAAAAGAATCTCTGGAAATAACTAATAATAAAATAAATTTCACAAGATTAAATCTATCTAAAAAGGTTAGATGTATCAGAATAATGAACATAGAATATTTTGTAGTTTAATGAAAGATGCATCAGTTCTACTTTTCATTATAAGTTTTAATACCAAAAATAAAGTTACTAAAAGTTTGCTGATAATATACAATTTACTATTCCCAAAGATGGTCATGGAACATTAATACTTAAATTGAAAACTCTCTGTAAAATGATAGAGTACAAACAAACAACATACAATGATGATCATAGTTGAGATGATTTGTTTTATTTCTACATAAAAAAATGTAGGGAAAAAATCCTAAGTAATTTAGCAAGCATAATAAAAGTCATGGAACACTATTAAGAATTGGGAAACAAATAATTCACCAAGTAAAAAGGAATTCATTTATCAATAAAGGGAGCAACTGACTGTATTGCATTTCAGACAAAAAGTATTAATTTGAACTAACTGACTGGGGGATTTTTTCTTAGAGTAGGAGAAATGTGAAGAAGTCATTCTGAATTAATGAAGCCTGAATGATTGCTCTAATCCAGAAAGAAACAGGTATTTCAGGGTGGGAGGCAGTAGCAAGTCTTTTTTGATCTAACAAACTATATTAAAAATAATTTCCCTAAATCCTTCTGAGCTCTAACTACAACTTAATCTTCCTATTTGTAACTCTACCAGTCTGAGTCTATCCTGTTTATAAAATCTCCATATGTGGAATCTTCAATTCCTAAAATCTTCCAGGAACAGTATCAAGCAATTTACATGAAATCTAGCTTCTTATAGGTGGTTCTCTGCATGTGGTCACAGAGATCAATCACAACTGATATTGGACAGAAACTACACACATTCCTATAAAAAAACTGGATCTGTCCCAATCCATGAGTTACCCTAAAGCATGGAATAAAGCACTGATGAATTCTAGCCAAAAAAAAAAATAATATTCTGCAACAATACACCAAGTTCTAGAAAGGCTATAATGGTTGTTTTCCTTGTGACAAATCTTAAAGACAAATCCTGTGAGACAATCTGACAATATGTCTAATTCTATCCCTTTTCTATTCCTTTGTCTGCTATCCTGGAGATTCTTAGTACAGGTCCAATGTCAGGGATAGATAATAAGATCTTAGTTTTGGAAGTTTCAGCAGCTGAGGTATTATGAGTAATACTGCTGTATTCCCTTCCCTTCTTTCCCATGGATTTTTCTCATTGTTAAATGTGTCTTTCCAATTAAGTCTAATGACTATCACTTAAATAAGTCAAAGAAAAGTTACTGTTACTTTTAGTATTAGCAGTTATCTATTTTTTGTGAAGTCCTTCTAATTAAACCCCTCAAATCATTAAAAACAAAGAAAAAGAACTAGATTCTTAAAACTGTCAAAAGTACCAGGAACTGTTACTAATAACTAAAAAAAAATTGTTATAAAAAGCATTTTTACAAAAACCAACTTCTATTTTAAAAAGAATATTAAGCTGAACTCTATATAAGTAATCATTTTTTAAACATTTATTTATTTTGATTTTCAACATTTAGCTACACAAGATTTTGAGTTACAATTTTTCTCCCCATCCTTCTCCCACCCCACCCCAAAATTGTAAGACCACTGAATAGCCCTTACCCCAATATGTTCTCTTATATCCTCCCCCTTCAAAACCCCAACTTTCTTATAGGGCAAGATGGATTTCTATAACATAGGGCCTGTATATCTTATTTTTTATACATATATGTTTACAAAACTTTGAGTTGCATATTCTCTCCCTTCTTCCCTCCTCACTCACCCCCACTGGAAAGATAAGCAATTCACTATAGGTTGTACGTGTGTAGATACACAAAACATTTCCATAGTAGCTATATTGTGAATGACTAACTACATTTCCCTTCATTCTATCCTGCCCCCCACTTATTCTATTGTCTCCTTTGACCTTGTCCCTTTTCAAAAATGTTTGCATCTAACTACCCTCTCATCCAATCTGCCCTCCCTTCTTTCATCTCCTCTCTAATCCACTTCCCCCTTATTTTCCTGTAAGGTAAACTACCCAATTGAGTGTGTATGTTATTACCTCCTTAAGTCAAATGCAATGACAGTAAGGTTGACCCATTCCCTTTCACCTTCCTGCTCTTCCGCTCCATTGTAATAGTTTTCTTTTGCCTTTTTTATATGAGATAATATGCCCTAATCTATCTCTCCCTTTTTCCTTCTCCCAATATATTCTTCTATCACCTCTTAATTTTATTTTTAGGTATCATCCCTTCATATTCAACTTGTCCAGTGTCCTCTATGTATACATGTACATATATATGCACACCCTCACATATATATTTATGCACCCTTACACCCTACTATATATACATAGTATATATACTATGAGAGAGAGAGAGAGAGAGAGAGAGAGAGAGACAGACAGAGAGAGAGAGAGAGAGAGAGAGAGAGAGAGAGAGAGAGAGAGAGAGAG